>NC_140951.1:148000146-148600146 GCF_014529385.1 Adiantum capillus-veneris
TTAGAACTGATGCTTTTGGGGCTTTGCTTTTGGGCATCCCTTGTGTTGTTTATAAGGAAGCTTTGCGACACTTCTCAAAGAGAAAAGGCTCAAAGAGAGTTGGAACCCTCAGGAGTTGTACCTTTATGTAGAAATAACATAAAAGTACTAAAAGGGGCGCATGTCTTTGGGGGCAGTGCATTTGGGAATGGAACTCTAGCATGCCATGTCGACTCTCTCTCTCTCTCTCTCTCTCTCTCTCTATCTCTCTCTCTCTCTCTTCAAGTTTAGTGATTTTGTAGTTTCTATTTGTTTGTTGCTATTGATTTCTCTCTTGGAAATTCCAATCGTGTAACTATGGTATTATAGCTTAGAATGATTCTTCTTCTACAAAGGATTCAACCTTTTCTATAGCACACATTGGTTCTCACAAAGAATTCAAAAGAGATGACACCACTCTAACTTTTGATTTGTGGGAGATGAAGAAAAGCTAAGTCCCAGCGTGGGCACAAAATAACCAACAAAGATTTTGGCAAATTTTCGATGGGGAATCTTGACAAAGCGGAGTACAAACATCAATTGCATGTTGAGATATGTAAAAATAATGATCAAGTACTCCAAAGTTCCAAAATATGTGAATCACTTAAAGGATTACCTTCTTGATGAGATTCACTTGAGATGGCAAGAGTCCGTCGATTCTTCTCTCAAGACAATAAAGAAGCAAAAAGAAAAGACAAGTGCAGAAGAGCAAAAATTGTACTTGCAGAAAGAGTTTGCTAAAGCTCTTGAAAAGAAGACAAAGTGGTTGATGAAAAGCTTAAAGCACTCTGAGAAGAAGAGGAAATCAACAGATTTCTCTAGCTATTTGGGCTGAATATCAACTTGCGAGGTGGCTAGAAGATCCAAGAAGCGTGTTTATTTTGTGGATGACCCAAATTTTTCTTCATCTTCAAAGAGTTTGACACTTTCTCATCCTCTATTTCTAGAGAGGATGAGAAAAAGCATAAGAAGGGGGGGAAACTCAAGAAAAGCCGATCTAAGAACAAGTCTAAAAAGCACAAAAGCCAATCTAGCAGTTCAAAGAAGGAGATTGCATCCTCTTTTGACAATGAGAAAAGTAAGAAAAAGAACAACAAGACCATGGAGTTTAAGGATGGGGGTCAAGCAATCAAGTTTGACATGTTTTTAGGCTTCTTGGACACCCATGTAGTTTGACATCGCCTTCTCGGGAGGTCGTTTCTTGGAACACTTAAAGGTACAAAGGGCATCATCTTACTTGAAAGAAAATGCACGAACATGGTGTTTCACGGCTTGGCATCATCTGAGAATGAATAAGCAAGACACTTTGGATGACTACTGCAAGAGATTTTGGATTACCTATTTGCTAGTGTCCTCATTTTAGAGGATCACTTTAAAGGACTAGAGTGAGCGGTTCTGTAGTAGATTGCCAAAAGAAATTTGATGGTATTGTTTGTAAACTTTTGACTCCATTCAAAGACTTATGGGACATGCCAAGCAAGGTTTTGGTATGCATGTTGGCTCATTGACCTATCTTATGGACAAGTTAGTGTCCACCTCAATGGGATAAGAGTTTGCCAAGAAAAAGAAAGAACCAAGGAAACTGGATGATAGTTCATTAGAGGAATCCAAAGAAGTAAGGGAATCGGTTCATAGTGCATCTAAGGGTTCCAAAGAAGCAAGGGAATCAGTAGATGGTTTATCAAAGAATTCCAATGATTCACATTGAGGTGCCAATGGATAGGGGAGGCTAGTGAGATTACCAAAACAGGTCACTTGACACAAGAAAATAACAAAAAGGTAAGCTAGGTCCACCTGATAATTTGGTTAATGGCACTTTTTGGCTCTCGATGCAAAGTGGATGGGGGAGGAGAAAATTGCAGATTCTCTTTAGTTTTGAGTTGTACCTTGAAGCTTTTGGATTATTACCATTGTCTAAGCCAAAATTTATTGATGAATTGGTAGGATGAATCTTGTGCAGTGTGGATTGTAGAAGTGAAACATCTTACAAAACATCACCTGTCTCTCTAAAAATTTTAGAATTCTTCTTCAAATGCAATGGGCGACTATTGAAACCCATTTGAGAGAGTAAGGTTTTGCATTTTCCTATGCACTCATCTGCAAGTTTAGTTGGCTTAATACAGTATGCATGATCAAGATGCAAACAAAGCATTTTGCCCAAGATGCTAATATCTACATGCAATATACATATATGTACATTTTTCAGGTCTATAAAAAAAATGGGATTCCAAATCAAAACACACAAGGGGTAGTTGACAACATTCACATTATTCCTGGATGGTTGTTTTCCAGCTTCATATTCCACAAGGCATCGAATAAAAACATGGATACTTGGTAATGGCACCCCGACATACACCAAACATGCTCTTCAATGCTTCGAGATTGGCACTTAAGTTCCATTCCATTATGAAAACACCCATGTCATCTACATGGATTTTTTCAACTACATTTTGGCTCCGTATAACAAAGGAGATGTCAGTTTGTAAAAAGAGCCACTTTAATATATCATGGCTCTCTATTGGAACTTGAGTCGAGCCAATCCACCATAGTTCCATTTATTATTGAGGTATGGGGAATCAAGCTTACCTCTTGACTATAGTTCAATGCTCTATTCATTTTTACGAATCTAGATAATCTTTCCATTTTTCGAACATTTTGAATTTGAGCCTCATCCAATTTCATAACAAATTTAAGTTTTTCTTCACAATTATCTTCTCTCATTTTATAATATCTCACCATAGCTAAGTGGATTTTTTTTATATTCATCCAAATACGATTAAATACATTGTACTCAAAAGAGGGTTTCTTTTTTTGTTTCTCATATGGGATTGTTTCCTCAATGTGGTAATATTATTCAAAATGTTTGGGTATTATTCAATTAGTATAGTTCTCACTTTCTCAACATTGTGAGGCCTTGGAAACCCAATTTGATTTTATAATACTTAAGGACCCAAAACTAGGTATTAGAGATAGTTGTATGCCCCCTTCTACTCATCCCCAATGTGCCACAAACCTCTTGCAAATATTTGGGTTGGACCAATAAGTCCATATCTTTTAGTAGATGTTGAAAGACCAGTTTCTTTTGGGTTCAATTTTTGAGAAGTTTTAGAAGTTTCAAAGCATTTGACCTATTCATTAGCTCATTCAAGAATCTTATTCTTTCTTGAGAGCATTAGACATGTAGAATCCTAGGAGGCTAGTTACATGTTCTCTAGAAATTTTCAACCTTCATCTTCACTCACTTGTTTAAAAGAGGCTATTTTGTTTCAAGTTCTATAAATCTTGCAGCATTGAAATACAAGGTATTCTGAAGATAATGAATGTATTGTGCATGGTTAATGTGTGACTGAGATAGCCTATAACTATATCCTCAACCCCATATCCAACAAATCTCATCAAATCATGGGGTGTGTGAAAAGATGGATACCTTTCAGTTCTGGAATCCAATGGATTCAAACAACCATCTATCCATAGGTCAATTGGCTTCTTTCCCTCACTGCAAAGTTGTTTTGCTTCATTGTTGTTTTTGTAAGTGGCCTTTGATAAACACTTTTCATAGTCGCATACTCCTAGTTGAGCTTAATGTTCAGGTGGAACTTGCAATTACATATGGAAGATGTATCACTCATTGCAAGGAGTGAATAGCATACAATAGAAGATTAAAGGAGCTAAAACACCAATAGAGCTATTAGCATTAGCAGAGTAGAGAGAAAGCTTGTGAAGGTGAGCAGGGTGAGAGAGAGGGGCAATGAAATCCATCAAAAGTGATGAGACCTCTATTTTCCACCAAGTCTCACTTAAATGAAGACAAAAATTGAGGTGAAATGCAAAGGAATAGTGTGAAAATGATAATTTCATAAGTATTTAGAGATTTGTACCTAGATATGCTTTAAATCCCATAGATATGCTTTAAATACCAAAAATCACCAAATTTGGAGCAATGTTGACCGTCAAAGGATCCACTAAATAGCAAGTTAACCAATTCCTTGTATAGATCTTTTTAAGCCATTTTTGGCCCTAATGTTGTTAATGATATTATGTAAAGTAGTAAGTAGCACTGATCTAATCATAAGAAAGGGGGAATGTTGAATTAGAGGGATAGCCTCAAGCAGGGGGCCAACTTCACAAGGAGAGGGCTAGCTTGTAGAGCATAGGGCAAGCTCCTCTAAGCATAGGGTTTGCTTGCCGACACACACATCAGATGAGTCCTACACATATACACACATTCTAACATACACATTTTTGAGCTTTCATTCCCACACATACTCCCTCCTCATGCTCACATGTGAGAGAGGGAAGTCACTTACAATTGAACACTCCCATGAAATCAAGCAAGAAGGTAGCAAAGGACGACAAGATGACGAGGGAGGAGGTGGAATAAGTCTTCAAGAAAGCCATTTTGGCCAAGAAGAAAGAGATGGATATTACTCTCGACATCGTCAATACAACCCTAACAGAGAAGATCATAGCTCTAGAGGTGGAGCGTGCCTCTCTCAAAATCAAAGTGGAGGCATGAGACGAAGAAATCGACAAACTAAAGGAGGAGTTGGAGGACATGTGCTCCTGGACCAAGCTTGAAGAAGGAGAAATTTAGCCATCCATGCACAAGAGCTGAAATTTAACCATCCAAGCGGTATAGGAGAAGAAGGCAAGGGAAAACTCTTCATGGGTATAGATGCTCACCCGCACCAAAAAGCAAGTAGAGGAAGAGGACCAGTGGATCCAAGTGACCAGAAAAGGTAAACATGAAACGCCCATCCCACCTCTATCATCAACAAGACAATTGAGGAAGAGAAAAGGAGGAAAGCACGTGACTTGTACATGAAAAGCACGTGCTCTACATGTACGAGTCACGTGTGTGGACACGAACAATGTGGATGAGGAAGTGAAAAGCCTCTATGCATGTATGGATATCATGGAGCCAAAACACATCGGAGTCTGGAGAGTGGGCAAGAAAGGAGGAGGTGATGGGAGAACCTCCAAGGAATGTGCTCTAATCATTAGTTTTTCTACCATAAAAGAGAGGAAGGACTTCTCCAAAAAGAGATCTACACTAAAGCAAACAGGGATTTTATTAGGATATGATCTTTCATTGTCTCAACTAACACACATGAAAGAATGCATGTGCGAGATCCTCGCTACCAGAGAGAAGGTATAAATTGCCTTCTATAGAGGAGTCCAAGTGACAAACGCACCGCATGACGATGTGCAACCTATTGGACCAACCTGAAGCTTGCGACATGGAATTGCAACGGCTCCTTCCGTTTGGATGCCGGAGCCTTCAAGGATTCCTTAAAGAGAGGGAAATCATTTTCTAATCAGAGATTCGTAAGAGCCCAAAGAGCACATGCTTGAGGGTGATTGGATCTAGATCGGAGAGCACATGTAGACAAGCGGCTTGTATAATGAGCACAATAGCAGAGGAGCAAGAGGGGTAGCACTGATATTAGGGGGGAGTTACACAATATCATCTAGGTGGTTTGTAGAGATGAGAGTGATCGCTATATGTGGGTTAGAGTTAGAGTGGAGGAGGGCAGAGTTCTCTACATTGCCATATGCTATTTCCCTCCTCCTAGCACATCTCATTATGCTTCACCTAAGGGGACAATCATCATACATGATACTAGATAAGGATCACTTTTGCAGAGAGACAAATGGAATGTATCTAGAAGAGCTGCATAGTCTTCTAGTAGGGGAGAACCCCCATAGGCCCTTTTCATAGCTCACCCAGATATTGACAGAGATTATACACACAACAGCAGTCACTGCTTTCCCACACTCTCAGCCTATCGGTAGACCACGCTTTGGTAGCACGCCTTAGAATAGTTGGTATGATGATGAGTGGCAAGAGAGGAGATCCGACTAGAGAGAGAGGTGGAAATATGCATCCTCTCTCTACACAGTAGAAGAGTAGTTACCATTGCCAGACCCTTCAGAGCCGTGTCCTCCGACTTCTACTTTCTTCACAGTAGAGACGATGAGGCAAGCTATTGACAAATTGCACACATGGAGGGCTCATGATCATGATGGTATAGTGGTAGATAATTTCATACATACTAGAGATTATATTGATGGTTAGTTGGCCTTCATTTTAAACATGGCCATGTGTGAGGGGTTTCTAGAGAATTGGAGTACGTCTACGATGTACCACTACTCAAGTGTAGGGATCCAACCCTGCTAAGTAACTATCACACTATCATGATTGGCCACTCATTGACCAAGCTATATGCATTTATACTTGAGCATGAATTGAGGAGATGGGCAGAGAGGGGGGGGGTGTATGAGCTTCAGGGCAGGCTAGATTCAGGAGGGGATTCTCTACACTTGATCATATCTTCATGCTTAGAGTGATCATTGAGGAGGACACAACACATGGAAGAAAGATTTATTGTAGCTTTCTGGAATTCCGCAAAGCCTTTGACAGAGTTTCGAGAACCAGGTTGACTACGTGACTTGGGAGTCCCACAAGAGCTTATATGGGGTATCATGGCATTGTATGAGATAGTTATAGGGAGCGTACAGACAACAAAGAGTCTTCCAGACCCTATTCACGCTACTATTGGGGTGAAATAGGGATGCCCACTCCGACTGTTTTTGGATTGTATAATGATGAGATTTTTGAGTATATTGAGACTGCAAGGGATTAAGGAGCATAGTTTCTAGGTACATGAATACCTCTATCGCTTTATGATGATGATATTGTGATTATTTCACACCCTCTAGAGGGTATGCATAGACATCTACAAGTGTTTAATGCGTATTCACATGCTAGTGGGGTCTCCATCAACCTTGGCACAACCAAGATGATGGTATTCAATACTACAACACAGCTGGTTAGAAGATCGGGACCTATTTTTACATATAGACATGAGATAATCAAGTAGTCAAACTCTTATACATATCTTTGTGTTGTATTCAGTGGACCTACTTTCTCGATGAGAGGTCTTGAAGAGGTGAGATTGACAAGGGGATATGCACCATTAGGAAGACTAGAGAGGACATGTTCAACAAGTTCAGTTTCAGGAGCCACGCACTAAGGTGTGGCTATTTGACACATTGATCACTTCCATCATGCTTTATGGAATGCAGATATAGGGGCCTAGCCTGGATCATCAAAGTAGATCATGATGCACATATGATGGATGGAAATCCATGGAAAGAACACTTGTATCCATGATCCCTAGGCTGATTGGGATGAAAGCCTCAATGCCACATGAGATTATCAGAGCTGAGATGAGTGCACCACCGATTGTAGTGGAGGCTCTTCTAGATTAGTGCTTTTCATTCGTAGCACATGGGAGCTACCACACAATAGATATGCATAGCTAGCACTTGAGTCATCGCGATAACTGACCAGT
Source organism: Adiantum capillus-veneris (assembly GCF_014529385.1). Classification (NCBI taxonomy): domain Eukaryota; kingdom Viridiplantae; phylum Streptophyta; class Polypodiopsida; order Polypodiales; family Pteridaceae; genus Adiantum; species Adiantum capillus-veneris. Next base: position 148,007,523 of record NC_140951.1, read on the forward strand.
GAGGTTGATATTGGATGTTGGTTTGCATAGATATCATCTTGGTTTGAGCTACATGGATTTAGTATGGACATGATGCCCCCTTTTTAGTATTCCCTGGGTGCACTATCCCTCACCCTTATACATTCAGAGACTAGAAGGATTATCAAACATGATCTCATTCAGCTGGATACTAGAAAAACTTGGCTGTCTCCACCATCACATGAGTTGGAGACCAAGATGGCTTTTTATTGAGACCATCGTCTCTACATGGAAGATGATGGGTTTATCTCATGCCCCAAGTATATGGACACCCACCTATCTCATGGCATTAGACGTGTTATTGGTCAACTACGCTATGCACATCATCTTACCAGTTAGAGATAGAGACTAGCCAATATAGAGGTATAATCCCAAAGGAGAGATTATGCCAGGTTTGCCAGAGAGAACCAAAGATAGAGGAGCACTATATCTACAACATAATAAGAGATCGTGGGCATTTTCATTGCTTATTCTGAGAGGGCTTTGGCCCCTTATCCCATCATGGATTACTGTGATGAAAGGTACCTAGCTCTCTTCTTGCTATTATTGCTAGAGATCCATACACTCAGAGAGACTACCCTTAGGAGTAGAGGACCTACACATAGAGGATCCATACAGAGACATATCACTACCTTTTTTTATAGAGGGACTACTCGAGATGGACCACCACAGGTCACCTAGTCACACCCTCAGGCATTCTTCTTGATCGAGCCATCCAGCTTGGCAGCTCATAATAACCAAGGATGTGAGGATCTTCACACCGTAGACAAGGTCTACATCGCAGGCTACAGAGCATCATTGACCCCCCCCCCCCCCCCCCCCCCCCCCGACCCGCGCGCGGACCATGGAGGACATTGAGGCCATGCTACATAGACCCATGAGAGAGTTTATGGGATTATCACTGTCGTCTCCTTTCTCCATTGTGCACCCCATTAGCCCTCATGTGATTGTACCCTTCCCCATATGTTTTGAGCTGATGTATTATGTGATGAGGACGTTTATGATGATGAGGATGTAGGTTAGGCTTACATATCTACCCACTCTAGGTAGCCTTGTTTATTTTTATCTTTATGTCCTTGTGACAATGTACTAGAGTCGCACATGGATGTAGCCTTTTGGTCTCATATGTCATTTTGGCCTTTTGAAGATGTTAACACTAATTTTGTAATAGTCAAGTGTCCTGAGACACTAAAGTGTCTTGTTTTTTCAGCAACTTGTCACAATTATTTGGTGAAGCTAGAAAAAAATTACAGGTCATGTGCATACCTTAGGTTAGTTATGATGTGTAGAATATAGCCAAATTTTAATTTTGACAAAATTAATATCAACTTAAGATTATGGTGATAAGTTTTAAGATGAAAAAATCATAAAAAGTTAGTACAGCTTTAACAAAATTACCATAGATTGAATATAACTTCTTATCCAAATAGGATTTTGCATAGATTTTAAGGTATATGAATAGAAAAAAACTTATAATATCAAGAAATTTAGCTTTATAACTTGTGAGAGTAAATGAGTAGATTTTTGTTATAACCCAAAAAATTCAAATTTTGAAAACGTTGACAAAGCAAAAAAATTTGGTCGTTCAAGGCGTCTTTCATTAACATGATGAGTTTATGGAACAAAACTAAGGTCTATAATGTATCTATAGGCCAATATCCATCAACTAACCATTTTTCAAGGTTTCAAACTCACATGCATCTTGTTATTTAAGCTCATTTTTAATAAAAAAAGTAGTGCATAATTTCTTGCAAAAAAAAACTTTGCTATGAAAAACTAACAAAAGTCTATATATAAATTTCCCAATTGTGTCCATATTTGGTATTTGTATATAAATAAGTGAGATGAATGAAAAAATCCAAAGATGGACTTTATTTTATGACTAATCTTTGATAAATAAAAAATAAGAATTACAACATGCGCAATTTTTAAGATATGACCATCAAATAGTATCACTTTACATAATGAAGTCATAGATCTAATATATATACATCATAAGACGTTGCAAATTTAGATGAACTGAATGTTTATGTGATCGTTATTTGAATTCATAAACATTGCATATTTGACCACACGAATTTCTATGTTTAATTTTAGCCACTAAGATTATTTTTTTTCACGTGACAATTGCAAAAATGTCAAGCACATATGTAAGTAGTTATCATGTATTATTACATGCACCTTGCTAATTTTTTTCTTAGACTAGAGTATAAATTTTAGTGAAAGATGGACTATTGGTTTGTGTAGGTGCTTTTCATGACTATTGAGGTTGTGTACAAAAGTGACGGTTTATAATTTTTACGAGTGCTTTGGATAACATTTTATAAGTTTGTAAATGCATTTTTCTGGATTTCATGTACCATGTTATTTAAACTCCTAAAAAAAAGACACCAAAGTGTCCTTTTTGGTAACTAGTGTTAATATTTCATTTCATCTCATCTCTATCTCTCTCTCTCTCTCTCTCTCTCTCTCTCTCTCTCTCTCTCGTTGGCTTCGCCCTAAGTGATAAAGACATGCTTCACTCGAAGCCTCTTAAGAATTGCCTAGATACACACTCCATTTTACCATTACTCTTAACGGATCCAAGCTCCATCAGAGCAGGTGCTTAGGAAGCTTGTAACAAGGTGGAAAAAAAGCTTCCTGTTTGAGGGGTTACATTTGGCGGTACTCACACTAGGTTATTGTTTAAATAACTAGAGATTAAAGATATTGCAGAGTAGAAAGGCAGTACTGGCAAGCTTGTCTTCTCCTCCCCTAATTGGTTACCACGTGTCTCCTTTCTTGGTTGACGGTGTGTCTCTGCCACCTACTCCACATTTTTGATCTGGTGCGATCAATGATCATATTAATCATTCTGTAAACACTGTTGGGAGTTTTTGAAAAGAAAACTCCTCTGATAGAAGCCCATTTAATTCATGGGTATCCTTTGACTTACACAAGAGTGTGCAAGTAGCGCACACATATGAATGGTGGAAACTGCAACATTGAATCATGAGACACAAGTCCGCCCTCTCCTTTGCTCCAAAGTCAAGAGCTCGTGCAACTTTTGAATGTGATTTGCTCATTGAGCTTTACTGCAAGTCATTTAATTTACATTTCACCTCATACCTTTGGTTGACTACCTATCTTTGGTTGGCCTTGAAAATTGACAGAGGACCATTCAATCCACATGACTGTACAGTATACAAATGCCGGCCAATTCTACCTTGAGCTGATCGATGTGGTGTAAGAGGTCAGAATGGGATTAAAACTCCAGCAGCTGGTAACTTATAGCCTTGGGATGAGCATGACAGAGAAACCACTGTATTTCTTTCATGTAAAGTCCAAATTGTTGCAAAGGTGCCTCAGAAGATAGAGCCAATTAAGCCGTCTTGCATCACTGAGATCACACACTACGCCACTGAAGTGACCGAGTCAGATTTCTCCATCCTCTCTACATCCTCAAGCAAGCCAGCGTCAGCATATATGTTATACATAGAAATACAAGACGCCACTTCGTTGTCATCAAGTTGGAGTGCTTGCTCATATGCTTGTTTGGCAAGCTCTACATCATGCCACTTTCGACATGCGCCCAACAAAGTCCGCCACATGACAATATTGTCATAGAATGGTGTTTGTTTCATTGTTGCTACTGCCTTGCCTAGTTGGCCTGCACGACCAAAGAGATCAACAATGCATGTGTAGTGCTCAAAGGAAGGAGAAATACCAAAATTTCTTATCATGGCCTGAAAGTATGCCTGGCCCATTTCTATGAGACCAGCGTGGCTGCAAGCATTGAGAACACTGATAAATGTGATTGAATTTGGGCTCATGGCTTGTCTCATTCTATCAAAAAATGTTAGAACACTTTCAATCTCACCTTGTTGAGCATATCCTGTGATCAGGGCTGTCCAGGCTATTACATCATGAGCTGGTATGCTGTCAAATAATTCTTGTGCCTGCATCACCATTCCGGACTTGGCATACATGTCAACCAAAGCACTCTTAAGATAATTATCTGCTTCAATCATCCCATTTCGGACCACCTCAGCATGTAGCTCTTGGCCTTTGTCAGCAAGTCCACTGCTGCCACAAGCTTTTAAGCTACAAGCAAATGTAACCGAATCTGGGAGGATGCCCTCTACTTGCATTTGCTCAAAACAGACAAGCGCTTCCTCATCATATTCATGTTGAGCAAGACCTGCAATCAGTGCCGTCCAGGCAACTTCATCTTGAACAAGAAGCTTGTCAAACTCTTCTTGCGCTCTGTCCAAAAAGCCCCATTTGGCATATAAATCTACGAGTTGGCTACCCAAACTAGGATCTCCTTCAAAGAATCCCTTCTGCTCATATCGTCTATGTATGTTGATACCTTGCACACAATCCCCGACGCAACCACAGGCTTTCATGGCAGAGACAACAGTGATAGCGTCTGGAGTGACACCCTCATTTTGCATCCGTCTAAAACATTGGAGTGCCTCCCATCCGGAGTCAGTTTCTACATAGCCTACAATTAATGCATTCCACGCAACTAAATGGCGAACAGGAAGCTTGTCAAACACCTCTAGCGCTTCTGCAAGGAAACCACATTTAGCGTACATGTCAACCAAGGCATTGCAGACAAATTGGTTAGTACGTAGTAGTCCTTTTCTCCTAATCTCAGAATGTATTTCTCTCCCCTTAGCTACTGCTTTTACAGCAGCACAAGCTTTCAAAATGCTCGTGAAAGTAACAGCATCTGCAGGAACTCCCTCCAATTGCATTTGTTCGTAACAGTCTAGCGCTTCCTTAGCAAAGTCATGCTGTGCAAATCCAGAAATCAGTGTGTTCCAGGTCACTACGTCGCGAACAGCAAGCACTTCGGACACTTCCTGGGCTTTAGTAAGCAGGCCACACTTGACATACATGTCAACCAATGCATTGCCAATGATCAAATTTGTTTCGAGCAGACCCTCTCTTTTGATTTGGGCATCAATTTCCTTGCCTCTGTCTATTGCTCCAATGCTGCCACAAGCTTTCAAGGTGCATGTGTATGTGACAACATTTGGTTGAATTCCAGCCTCCTGCATCTGCTGGTACAACTTGAGTGCTTGTTCTCCATAATTGTGTTGTGCATACCCAGCTATCAAGGCAGTCCACGTTACTACATCTCGTGTAGGAAGCACATCAAACACTTCACGCGCTTTTACAAGAAGCCCGCACTTGCCATACATGTCAACCAAAGCATTGCCAATGAATTTATTCGACATCATCAAACCCTTGGCAGCAATTTCAACATAAAGTCCATCTCCCCTCTTCACATCTTTCAATCTACTACAAGCATTTAACAGGGCAACATACACTGTGTCGTTTGGTTGTAAAGAATTTTCTGTCATCCTATTGTACAAACTGAAAGCCTGGCTTGATTCTCCAAGTTTGAAATATGCACTAATCAGAGAACTCCATGAGCATTCCATCTTCAATACCAACTTATCAAACACCTTTTGAGCACGAATCACTTCTCCAGCATCACCCAGCAAAGAAACTATCAGATTCCCAACTATTGTATGGCCTTCTAGCCCGTTCTTGCCTATGTATGAATATAATTGCAAAGCTTTGGCCACAGTCTTCTCTCTCGAGAAGTGATTCACATGATTGGACAGAGTTTCAATAGAAATCTGCACCGGCATTGTTTTTTAAAGGAACCTACTCTTGGGCTTTGAATGTCTCTGTTTACTGAAAGGTGGGAAGGGGTTGTACCATGGAGAGCTATAAAGAACTCCCAAAACACTGGAAATGAACATGCTCTGTAAGGGAGCAAAACTGATTAAGGTTTTCAGCCAATGCTCGCTGTGCCTCTTGCGAGCACAAGAAGAAGTTGGGCATACATACCAACCAACCAGTGCAGGGCATAATGATGCTTTTAAAGAGCTCCTTGCTAGCAGTCTCATCAGGAATTTGTTCGCACTGGTCGACGACATTTGAAGTGCTACAGGATTTTGACATGCAAGGCGGAGAGACTGAGACTGGGCCAATGGCTTTCTTACAGTTTTCTACAAAATAATGCTACGACTTTTGTGAGCTCAACACACATAGCATACATCAAAACTTCTTGGATCCGGCCGAAGAGCTAGGGTTCAGCCAGTAGCTGTCCTCTGGCAAATCCCTCCTCTCACGAGCTCACAAAAAGCAGCTTTTGTAGTTGAGTTTCTTCTTGTCTGTATGTGCGCATCAGATGGTTGCTGCTTCCGCATAAGTTGCCAAGAGAAAGTTGAACTGCCCTTTCCATCACCCAAGTGTGGTAGATTGGTTTTCCCAGATTCGTTTTGAGTTCAGGACTCCTCGGATAGACCTGCAAGGCTGCAATGTACTTTATTAGCCTAAGGCGAAGACCTTTGAGGTCTGCCAGAGTTCAAGACTCGCTGAGGACTCTTGGGATTTTTCCAACTTCCTACTACATTAAAACTACTCTTCTTCTAATCTCTCTTTTCTCTTGAATATGAGTTCAAAACTCATGTCTTTGAGGTCTCTTGGGATTGTTCCCATGAGAAGCGAAGTTTTAACATCCTAGGAGCAATTCTAAGAGACGTCAAAGATCCATCTGACAAGTCTTGAGCTCATGATGTGTAGAGAGAGAGAGAGAGAGAGAGAGAGAGAGAGAGAGAGAGAGAATTAAAGTGTCTAATTATATTACAATAAATTCTTGTAGATTTTCTTACCTCTTAATTCAAATTTTGGAGGCAAATATCAATGTTTATGATTGGAACTACTCTAAACTTGATTCATGATCCCTCTCATGGTGGGAAGATTGAACTCTACAAGGGTGAGTTGTGGAACAAACTAATAGGTGTAATTCTTGTACAATGTGTGTGTTTGGGTCTCCTTCCATGTGGACAACCTGATTGAGCTTGCCACTCCTCTATCTACAGTAGTACGGGGACGATTAAGGAGCGAGCTCAGCGAAGCGAGCTTTGGAGCGAGCTTTTTTTTTTTTTCATCCCACCACCACTACCTCCCATTGCCGCCCCTTAGCAACCATCACCACCCACCACCCTAGCCCACCACTGGTGGTTAGTGATGCTAACTTACTACCACCATGTGCCGCCCTCACTCCTACCACCACCGCCAATTGCCGCCCCTCTCTCCAGTGGAGTGGGCCAAGGACCTCCTCTCTCTCTCTCTCTCTCTCTCCCCTGCTGTCTTCCCTCTGTGCATGTGTCTCTCTCTTGCCCGCCACCCCTCTCTCTTGTTGTCTCCCCCCCACCCCCACCCCCTACCCCCCCCCCCCCCCCCCCTCTCTCTCTCTCTCTCTCTCCCCCCCCCCCTCTTCCCCTCTCTCCCTCTCTCCCATTGCCTTTCCTCCCTTCGTGGAGTGAGCTCCACCCCTCTCTCCCCCATGTCTCTCTCTCTCTCTCTCTCTCTCTCTCTCTCTCTCTCTCTCTCTCTCTCTCTCTCTCTCTATATATATATATATATATATATATATATATATATATATATATATATATATATATATATATATATATATATGTACTTTTCTATAACGTTAAAATTCTCCTCTCTTTCTCTCTGTCTCTCTAAAAAAACCTAAAACATTAGCGATTTTGCTAGTGCCTTTGGTTTTTTTTTTTTAAATCAGACCCTCTCATCGCTCCCCTTCTCGCCCTCTCATGGTCCCTCCAACCCATTCCCCTCTCTCTCTCTCTCTCTCTCTCTCCAACCCACCTCTTTCCTCTCTTTGGCCCCCACCTCTTGCTCTACATCCGCCCTCTTTCCTAGCTCCGATCCTTCCCCCCCTTCTCTCTCTCTCTCTCTCTCTCTCTCTCTCTCTCTATATATATATATATATATATATATATATATATATATGTCCTCCTATCTTGCTCTCCCTATCCCTCTTTCTCTCTGCCCCCCTCCACTTGCCACCTCTCTCCCCACCCCCTATTCCTTTTTTCTCTCTTTACTCCCACCACACCATCCCCCCCTTGAGTCCCTCCAACCCTGGAGAGAAATGAAACGAAATGGAATGAAATGTTGTATTAAGGATTTTCATAAGGTAAAAATGACATATGAGACCAAATTGATACAATCTTGGTGGATATAATACAATGCATGGGTACAAAGGAAAATGAGAGAGAAAGAGGGGGGGGAGAGAGAGAGAGAGAGAGAGAGAGAGAGAGAGAGAGAGAGAGAGAGAGAGAGAGGGAAGGAAGGGAGGGGCCAGCGGGGGAAGGAGAGGTAGATAGATAGATTTGTTTATCGTATGACATATGGGACCAAAGTTACTTGTGATGTAGTATTTGTGTCGCTGATGAGTGATTCTTGATGGTCCAAAATTGTGGTGATGAGAGTCGCAATGGAGAGCCCACACTATGGCTGGGATTCTGTCTCCGGCTCCATTCTGCATAACTTGCAAATTCTGCTCTTAGGTGGGATTCCCCTAAATCTGCCAAATTCAATTTCTAGTTGGTGTGAGGATATACGAATCTGACCAATAGCACATCTCAAACCATGAGACAAGTGGATATCCATGTAGCTCGCGCGAATCACATATCCATCTTCAGATAGCTGTAGGAAGTTTTCTTTGTAGTCGGCCATCTTCGTGCCCAATTCTTGTGTAGGGTCTACCCATGTCCTCTTAGTATCCAGCTATATAAGATCCTGACGGATGATTTTATTAATCTCCGTTCGTGTAATTGCCAGTGATGGAGCCACAAGAGAGTATTGGAAGAGAGAGAGAGAGAGAGAGAGAGAGAGAGAGAGAGAGAGAGAAGGGGGGAGAGGGGTCCGCAAGGGAAGGGAAGGTTTGGGCACACGCGGGGGGGGGGGGGGGGGGGGGGGGGGGATTGGGAGGGGAGAGAGTGGAGTGCAGGTTTTTTTTTAAAAAAAGGGAAAGAAAGGGAGAGAGAGGAGTGCTTAGGCGACCTCGCTATTGCTTTGCATGTTTTTTTTTTTTTGGGGGGGGGGGGCCTAAGCACTCCTCTCTCTCCCTTTCTTTTCCTTAAAAAAAAAAAAAAAAAAAAAACTACACTCCCCTCTCCCCTCTCACAATCCCCCCCGGTGTGCCCAAACCTTCCCTTCCCTTGCGGACCCCTCTCCCCCCTTCTCTCTCTCTCTCTCTCTCTCTCTCTCTCTCTCTCTCTCTCTCTTCCAATACTCTCTTGCGGCTCCATCACTAGCAATTACACGAACGGAGATTAATAAAATCATTCGTCAGGATCTTATACAGCTGGATACGAAGAGGACATGGGTAGACCCTACACAAGAATTGGGCATGAAGATGGCCGACTACAAAGAAAACTCTGTACAGCTATCTGAAGATGGATTTGTGATTCGCCCGAGCTACATGGATACCCACCTGTCTCATGGTTTGAGATGTGCTATTGGTCAGATTCGTACATCCTCACACCAACTGGAAATTGAATTTGGCAGATTTAGGGGAATCCCACCTGAGAGTAGAATTTGCAAGTTATGCGGAATGGAGCCGGAGACAGAATTACACTACATATGCCATTGCACCGTATACTATGAGATACGTGGGCGTTTCCATTGCCTATTTAAAGAAGGCTTTGGACCTCTAGATAGAGTCATGCAATACCAAGATCAAAGATGCTTAGGCTTGTACCTACTGGAACTACATCGGCACAGGGATAATCTAATGAGAAGACAAAGATCACTACAGCCTCAGAGGCAGATCACAGATTTCTTCGGATCGAGAGAAGCAGGAGTGGAAGGAGAAGCAAGAGGCCAGCAGCCAGCACAAAGGAGTACCCACATTCATACCAAAGACACCCTCATTGATAGGGCGATTGAGCTTAGGAAATCGAGACGACCACGACCGAGATGCAGAAGCACACTTCACCGGAGGAGACTACAACAAAGGATTCGAAGCATTCTAGCCAGACACCCAGAATGCTCCTAAGAAGTTTATTTAATACTTTGTATTTCGTTTTTCACATTTATTTTCACACTTTCACACTTTTGACACTTAGTACTTTGGTACTAAGGTACCCAAACATTGTAACAGATTCACCACTTTTATAATAGTTCGGTCTCATAGGTCATTCTGTCCTTTTGAAGACGTTAATATAACATTTCATTTCTCTCTCTCTCTCTCTCTCTCTCTCTCTCTCTCTCTCTCTCTCTCTCTCTCTCTCTCTCTCTCTCTCTCTCTCTCTCTCCCCCCCCCCCCCCCCCCCCCCCTTCTTTCTCATTTTTTTTTGTACCCAGACATTGTATTAGATCCACCAAGAATGTATCATTTTGGTCGCATGGGTCATTTTGGCCTTTTGATGGCAGTTAACATAGCATTTAATTTCATTTGTCATTAGGATTGGAGCGACTCAAAAAGTGATCGATAAGGGGAGGGGGAGAGAGAGAGAGAGAGAGAGAGAGAGAGAGAGAGAGAGAGAGAGAGAGAGAGAGAGATTTTAGATAGATAGATTTTATTATCGTCCTCGGAGGTCAAATATGACCTATGGGACCAAAGTTACATGTGATGTAGTATGTGTATGGCTGATGAGTGACTCTCGATGCTCCAAAATTGTAGTGATGAGAGTCGCAATGGAGAGCCCACACTTTGGCTGGGAGAGGAAAGTGTGGAGGTCTAAGTTATGGCTGAAAATGTGAGAGAAGCAAGTTCGGATGTGATCAAAAGCTGAGCACTCTAGTAGTGTGTGGTACTCAGACTCTCGAACTTGCAGTGAGCATAATGTGCACAATCGATTTGACTCTTCTCCATTGCCCCAACGCCCTATCTCGCATCGAAGGAATTGGGAGCTAAGCCGAATTTCTGCGATAGTGCGTATCGCGGACAAGGGAATAGGCTCAAGCATGTAAGTGTGAGTACGGTTTCCTCTCTCAGCGAAGAACATGGTTTTGTAGTTGGGGGCAATATAGGTGGTGTAATGTATGAAGCGTGACCCACCGGATTTCTCCCAAGCCGTAATACATTGGCGTTGTAGAAAAGCTTCATTCACTTGAGAGTCAATTGAAGCATCATGTAGCAAGTGTAATGCATCCCATCTCCCAAACCACTTCTTTATGTCTTGCATCCATCCCGTGCTCAAGATCTTGCTTTTATGCGTCTTTTGAACGTTTTTGCTTGCTTCCCATGCAATTGTAGGAAGTCAATGTGAGGGGTTTTGACGCATCTTTATCATGTACTCCACAACCCTTTCCATGCCCATAACCTCAATTGGAAGAGATCCCGACTCAAGAAGTAGGAGCATATATGGTGTTTGTGTCTTGACTTGGAGAAAGTTTGTAAGAAAACGCTTTTGGACATTCTCAAACTCTTTCCAAGTAGACTTTGAGATGCTCCCGCCCCACACTTCAACTCCATAAAGAAGAACCGGTGTCACCAATGCATCAAAAAGATACTTCTTGAGAACCCAACATTTGATGTTTCCCGCAACAAAGAGGGAGAGAGAGAGGGGGAGAGAGAGAAGGGGGCGACAAAATTATGAGGAAGAGAGGTGAAGTGTATTGTTTTTTTTAAAAAGAAAGACGGGCTCACCCTGTACAACCACCCCCCCCCCCCCGCGCTTGCTTTCTTTCTCCCTCCCAGTCTCCTACTCTCTCTCCACCTGCCACCCCTCTTCTCTTGATCTCTCTCTCCCTCCCAATGCCCCCCCTCTCTCTTCCCCTCCCGCTATCACTCTCTCTTTCTCTCCCCCTCTCTCCCTCTTTCACAAAAAAACAGAGGCACTAGAGATACTGCTAGTGCTTTGTTTTTTTTAAATAGCTCTCTGCACCCCCCCCCCCTCTCTCTCTACCCTTGCCACCCTTCCCTCTCATCCTAGTGTGTGTATATGTGTGCGTGTCAGAGAGAGAGAGTCTACCCTTGCCACCCTTCCCGCTCGTCCTAGTGTGTGTGTGTGTGTGTGTGACAGAGAGAGAGAGAGAGAGAGAGAGAAGACATGGGGGAGAGATGGGTGAAGCTCACTCCAGGAAGGGAGGGAAGGCAAGGGGGAGAGAGAGAGAGCGGGAAAGAGAGAGAGAGAGAGAGAGAGAGAGAGAGAGAGAGAGAGAGAGAGAGAGGGGAGCGGGGGGGGGGGGGTAGGGGGTGGGAGGGGAGACAACGAGAGAGAGAGGTGGCAGGCGAGAGAGAGACACACGCACAGAGGGAAGACAACACAAGAGAGGGGTAGAGAGAGAGAGAGAGAGGGATAAGGAGAGGGGTTATAGAGCGACTAAGAAAAGAGAGAGGAAGAAGGGAGTAGGAGATAGGAGGACTTTAGGGAAGGGATGGTGGTTTCTAGAGGAGGAGCTGAAGGAAGGGAAGGTGGTTAGAGGAGTAGATGGAGAGAGGAGGTGGAGGAGAGGAAAGATTTTGGAGGAGGAGGCTGTGGAGGAGGAGGAAGGGAAGAGGAGGAAGCACATGGGCGGCAAGAGGAGGAAGGGGAGGTAGAGAGGGCGGCACTCCAAAAAAAAAAAAAAATCTCGCTCCAAAGCTTGCTCTGTTGAGCTCGCTCGAAGACCTAACTCCAGTAGTACTTCTCACAAAAGGAGGCCTTCAATATGTTAGTGAAGTTAACGTGGTTTGGTAACATTGCTCTCCATCTTGAAACTCATTTAGGAAGTTAGGCAATTCCAACTCCTCTTTAGTTTCACTTCTTATCTCTTCAAGAACACATGTATCTTCCTTGGACTCTTTGAAAAAAACCATGTGACAAGAAAGAGAACTTTTCATTACCTTGTCCAAAGCTTGAGTCAGTACAAGCGCTATAGTGTTACCTGCACTATTTATATCAAGTGAAAAATTCTTGCCCATATAGGAAAAGAAGACTTTTCTTTCATGAAACTTCAAAGTGGCAGCCATGCGATCAAACCGTGGTGCACCTAGGATAGCATCTTCATGTTTGAGTGGGAAGATAAAGGAATCTTATTTGCCTGCATAGCTTTGTACAAAGAGACTTAGCTTCCCAATCAACATAGTGACTAAGGCCTCTTACCCTTTGAAAGCTCCATTTGCTTTCACAACATCCCCCACTCAAAGTCATGGATTCCTAGCTTATTAGCTAGCTAGCTCAGTGTTGGGGTAAAGGCGTTGTACCTTTGCCTAGGGCAAGACGTCTGGTGTGCCCCTTATTCTTGTATATATACGTGAATAAGGAGCTCCCCACTTCTTGGAGGTTATCTCCACCCACACAATAGTGCACTCTCTCCTTCTTCTCTTCCCCGCACCACACCATGCACACACATACTCCATGCACCACGCACTCTTTCAAGTGGTATCAAAGTCATGGCGGCAACTAAGACGGCATACTCCACTTCCCCTCTCTAGTGAGCTCTCGATAGTGGCGTCAAGCTCGTTGCTCGATAGCAGTAGATCCAACAAGGAAAAGGCATATCAAAAGACATCTAGTGGAGTTTGGAGCTATGGCATGTGCACCCCCTCTGAAAGGCTTGGAAGCACAATCGAGAATTGGGCACCGACTTGATCGAGCAATAGAGCTTGAATTGAGAAAGGCAAGCACACAGGGGAAATCAAGCAGTGGCCTTGGCCAAGCAAACTGAGGCACTTTGGGAATGGCAATGCTTGGCTGAGTGCAAAGCAAGTGGGTGTGTAGCATAGCAGGGGAGGTCGTGTGTGTCATCCACACACGCACACTCACTCACAAAGTTTGGATACAACAGAGAATCTATTTTTCTTTGTGACATTAAAAGGAAGATATTTTTTAAACCTTTCAAAGCCCCCCTTCATGTAGTGGGAAAAGCGACTCAAACACATGCAAAATGCAAGTGCCCGTGGCACGTCGCATCGACGACATCAAAACAGAGCAAGGAGCGGAGAGAGAGCATATTGGCTCTCCTCTTGGTGGAGATTTGGCATCACAAGTGTCTGGATAGCACAGGTTCACACGAACAAGTAAGCATGTGTCCAGCTAACATAGGTTCATATAGGCAAGTAAGCCTGGACATCACCTAGCATCGGCATCCCCAGTGATGACGCTTCTCGACTTTGACACCAACTCGATGGCTATGGCTTCGATGACCTCAATTACAGGTAGAGAGAGAGAGAGAGAGAGAGAGAGAGAGAGAGAGAGAGAGAGAGAGAGAGAGAGAGAGAGAGAGAGAGAGAGAGAGAGAGAGGCATTAGCTCTCGGTTTGGTTTTGGCTTCAACGAGCACACTTTCTATGGCTTTTTTCTTTTGGCTTCAACATTCACATCGGCTTGACCATCGATGACTATGGCATCGACCATTTTTTTATCGGCTTTGACATAGCGAACACAAGCGAGAGTAGTTTGGCTCTCCTCTAGCGTAGCCTGGCCATTGACTTTCCTCCCATGCCCATTTCAGAGAGATTTTGCTCCAACAAATTCCCCCCATCTTTTGGACCTTGATTTAGTAGGAGACAAATGAGAGAGAGTGGCATCCGCTCTCCTCTGGCCCACATCTGGAGCGGCTCCGCTCCGCAATGTCTCCTCGACGACCCACCCCCCCCCCCCCCCCCCCCCCCCCCCCCCCCACACACACACACACACACATCAACAATGAATTGGCTTTGAAGATTTTCCATTAGGATAGTGTTTATAACCATAGGTAGTAGGTTGTGCTATGTGTCTAGATTTTGGTCGATGAGCTTTCTGACCGATGAGGTAGTGTGTGCCAGATTCCAAGCATTTTGCTCAAAAATTGCGTATTCTTTTGGTTGCATACTATGTGGCATAGGTAGTGCTCATGGGGTCATCCCAAAGAGGGTTTTAGCACGGTTTTTTGTTATTATTCTATGAATGCATATGTGAATATAGGGTGAGCTAGCTACAACTCACATGTGGCAGATTCATAGGTTTACAAGATTTTTTGGACAGACGTTGGCATCCATAGAGCCATTTGTTTAGGAGTGAGCTTCATTGCTAGGGTTTTGATATTTCTATGTATGTCGTATGTGGTTTTGCAACTAAGGTACTGAGTGTTTGTACATGCTTTATGTGATTTTGGTGAGATTTTTGAGTTTTTACTTAGTCTACAGAGAAACCTATGCCAGATTTTTCACAAATTATTGCCATGTTTTGTGCATATTTACACTTTACTCTCTGATGGTCTAGTGATCAAGTGAGACTCCCACTTGACAGTGATCAAGTTCAAACTCTCATTTTTAATAGATTTTGTCAGACGCATATGATCGTGTGGCTACAGATTATAGGCAGTCAAAAGTTTTAGAGGTCTTTGCAGACAACTTTCTTGTGGGATTCATTTTGAGCAGTATTTGCTTGCTACTTGTGTATATGGTTATGAGCTTTACACTCGGTTGAGTTGTTTGACCGATTTGTCTCACTTGGTTTAGTGATAGTGTTTATGCCTACAGATTGTGGAGCTATTTTACGCATATGTACGTAATAGTTTTGATACATTGATCATGGTTTTTATGATTGTGTAGTGGTTGAGTTGATCTCCCACTTTGACATTTACTTATGGCAATTGAAATGTGTGACATTTCAGAGTCAACAGTCATGACTCGTGAGAGACGGCGGTCTCATAGTTGTCGATATATGCGATGTTGGCATTGTGGTCACATAAGGTACATTAGGTGTTGTTGTTTCAGACGTATGAGGCAACATTGAAGATGTATGCATGATGTAGATGAGGTTTTGACACATGCTAGAGTAGTGGCTTCATATGCAAGTGATGGTGATGTCACATTTACCTTTAGCATTCCTCATGCTTACATGTCTTCTAGAGGTGACACTTCTCCCAGTTGGTTGCTAGATGAGGATGTAGTTTTCCATGTCACACCATCTTGTGAGTGGTTTATCACTTTCTCTAGTGGGAGATTTGGTTGTGTACGCTTAGTTGATGGTTCTACGTTTGACATTGCAGGTGTAGGAGATGTTTACTTGTCATTACCTAGTGGCGCATCATGTATGCTACGACATGTGTTCTATGTTCCTCAGTTGAGATAGAGTCTTATCTCAGTGAGACAGTTAGCAGATTGTGGGTGTTAGATACTGCATAGAGAGCACTCTTTCTAGATGCATTGTGAATCACTAGTGATTGCCAGAGGAGCCCACAATGGCTTGGTATATCCTATGCACATAGCTAAGGTATGAGACGACATAGTCTCCGTTTTTATTATGGCATTGAGTGAGGGATGAGACGTGTCTCCTTTACAAGTGAGCTCCACTGGAGCATTTAGTTGTGCAAGACATGTCAATAGACTCTATAGACATAGAGGTGGAGCAAGATTACTCGAGTTAAACACAACAAGTGTTGTTAGAGTCTATTCAGGCAAAGGTAGAGCATGTCTACTCCCTAGAGACATAGGCAAAGATGATGGACATGGAGTTCTTTGATATGCTCATGCTAGAAGCTGATAAGTTGATGCCAGGACACATAGCTCCCCCTTTGGGGGATAAGAGGGACGTAGCCATCCTAGTGTCGGCCATGACACATCTATACGCGATGAGTAGTCATGATGATGTAGTACATGCAGATAGGGCAGGGAAGGATAGTACAACCAGGCTTGTGTAGATTTTGCAGTGTTCAAGTGTCTCATGTACGACCTACTAGTATCGAGGCCTGACCTAGCAGCTGCAGTGGAGAATTTGCAGTAGGGATTGCCACATGTACAGTGACTAACACTAGCATGATGCATGAAGAGCTATGGAGACAAAGTTATCTACAGGATTTACATGCAAGCTCTAGCATGGATACGCATGCTCGCCTATCACTAGAGCTAACAGGCTGCATGTAGATTGATTGAGCGAGGCAATGGGCATAGGTTGAGAGAGTCTCTCACCTAGTTTCTTGTATATACTAGTAGTTTAGCTAGTAGCACCCAATTGTTGGTGCATTTTTCTTTAAGTGGGAGGTTTTTGGGATAAAGGTGTTGTGCCTTTTCCTTGAGTGATCGGTCGCCCACTGCCCATACACATACCATTACTTATATATACACATGAATAATGAGCTCCCCACTTCTTGGAGGTTGGGTCCACCCACACACTAATGCACTCTCTCCTTCTCCCCTTTTGCGCATCGCACCACGCACACACGCATCCCTCACACCACGCACTGTTTCACTCAATATAGATAAAATTGTGATCATAGTCGTGGATTCCCTAGCTAGCTCAATAGAGATAAAATTGTGAGCAAATACAGGATCAAAAAGTATGAAAGAATCATGTTTTCTTAATTTTTCCCAGGCACAAGAGAGTGGTGATCCTTTGCAAAGGCCTTCCCCTTTTGGAGCTTCCACCATAGTAGCTCTAGGAGGGTCATTACATTCACTTCTCTTAGGACATACAGTGATACCCATGAACCATATCCTTAGTCCCCACACTTGAAGCACTTGTTATCCTTACAAGAATGCTCTACTCCTTCAGGTGAAAGATTTTTTTAACCTTTGTAGCCCTTATCCTTTACCTTTGCTTTGTTGTTGTTGTTAGCCTTGGAAGAATTTCGTGTCGCATTAGTCTTCCCCTTTGGTTCAATTAGCTCCTTAGCTTCCATAGACTTGGAGCCTTTCTCAGTCCCCTATTGGAAGTGAATCCTTGAGATGACCATCGTATGATGTATAACCACCAAGATAGTTTGGTCCTTTAAGGGTTGGTGTACTCACTCATCTCTTCATATAGGTTGGCAAATAATTGTTGCTTTTGTTTTGCTAAGTCTATTTCCTTGTAGACAATGGCTTTGCGATGTAACTCCCAAAACTTATCCACATATTTTTGAATAGACTCCTAGGGTGCCATCTTCAAGCTTTTCCATTCCATAAGTACTTTGTCTTTGGCATCTCTTGAGAGGGAGTGCTTCATGATAGAAATCCTCAAGGCCTTCCATGTCTTTGGAGCTTCACCTTGGGCATGTAGGCATGCTTGCTAGTGACGGGGGACTGACTTTTGGAAATGCATGGATACATTTCATAGCTTTGAAGATTCTGAGAAATCTTCATCTCCAAAAGCCGTGTCAAATTGTTGGATAAAATCCAACACATAAGCCAACACTTTATCAATTACTTCAGAATCTCCATAAAGAAGGGGATGGGAATGGAGAGAGCTTTTGGAGGGAGCTTTTTCCAGATTTTTGCTCAATTGAGCAAAAATAAAAAAAAGCTCCCTCCCTCCAAAATAGAGCGAGCTTTTTGGAGCGAGTTTTTTTCCTTCTCTCCTTCTCTCTCTCTCTCTCTCTCTCTCTCTCTCTCTCTCTCTCTCCCCCCCCCCCCCCCCCCCCCCCCCCCCCAATTTCCTTTCTCCTTAGTGTTAGTTCTTTGTAACTTTGTAATTTCCGTACTCAGACATGGTCTCAGATTTACCAATTCTCTCTCTCTCTCTCTCTCTCTCCCCCCCCCCCCCCCCCCCCCCCCCCCCCCCAATTTCCTTTCTCCTTAGTGTTAGTTCTTTGTAACTTTGTAATTTTCGTACTCAGACATGGTCTCAAATTTACCAATTCTCTCTCTCTCTCTCTCTCTCTCTATATATATATATATATATATATATATATATATACACACACACACACATATATATATATGTGTGTGTGTGTGTGTGTAATAATAATAATAATTGGAGAGAAAGAGAGAGATGTAGAGAGAGGGGGGGGGGAGCATAGCCCCTCTCTCTCTCTCTCTCTCAATTCATGTCACTCTCTCTACCTCTATCCTTTTCCCCTTTTTATATACCTCTCTCTCCCTTTGTCCTTCTCTCTCTATCTCTCTCTCTCTCCCCTAAAAAAAGATAGTTCATCTTTCATTGCCACCGTGGCATGCACTACTCGGTTGCTTGTGTCCATGTCAATAAATAGTTCAATGTGGAGCTGGATCAACAACACTGTAGATAGAGAGCACTTTGAGATCATGATTTAGAGACAGACAACATTATAGAGAATGCAAAATCCACAGAATCTATCTCGGGTAGAACTCTTCTTTGATGTGTCTTGCATTCACCTTCTAAGGAATATCTAGGTGCATCACTTGCAATCAAAGAGCGCCTTTCATAGCTGCCATTGATGAAAGATCCTCTTTCCTCCTCTGCGAGCTCTGGAAGGCTCGAGAGCGGACTGCATGATTTGCTACTCTGATGAGGTTTGTCCATGGAAAATTATACATGCTAAACCCATCGAGACTGATTTTGGATTGACTTGCACTAATTGACTTGCCTCATATTCTCTTCCTTGCCATTGCCAACCAAAACATAACAATTCAAATGAGCTCCAGTTTACCATACTAGATTAGACGAAGCCACAATCGAGGCACATAATACGGTTGTGGATGGAAGCCTGATTATAAAAGATGATGGGCAACCTAGCAATGAGGACCACCTTTTGAATGCAACATTATATACCAGCATGGTGGTGCTGCCAGGAAGGACAAGGTAGATAGTCTTGTCCCTGTCGGTTGTTACACAAAAATCAATGCCGTGAAAACTTGCAATGACATCCTCCAAAAGATCTTGAGGTACCACAGAGACAGGCCATCCCCACTTATCGAAATCACCAAAATCTGAAGCATCAAGCTCCCAAATGGCCACCAACCTATGGCTAGCCCAAGGAAATTGACTAGAGATGGTGGCATCTTCCATTCATCACCCAAAGGAATTTAACTGGGGCCATTGGTCCGATGAAGAGTCCGATGAAGAGTCATACATCCAAGAGGTATTAACTTTCCACAAAAACTTTGTAGCTGCCCCGCGCCTGGTCAGCGCACATGGTGCAAGCTACAGTGTTGCGAAAACTCTTCCCTTTCTCTATCAAAGATTGCCAAGCATGAAGAGTGGTTCGAAGAAGATGTCTGAATGACCAAGTGAGGGCGATCAAAATCCGAATTCTATACGACACAAGGAAGATGAAGTGGTGACGAGAGAGTTTGGTGCCACAATTGGAACACTGCGCGTGCGTGAAAGACATCCATGAGTGGGAGGTGAGGCAGCACCATAGAGAAAAGGAGCTAATAATGGGAAGAGATACAACATCGGGTGGAATTTGCTCCAACAGGGCCGGAGGGGGTCACTCCGTGTTTGGGTTGCCATCGAAATCAGTGCGTCTCTGGGTCTTGGCAGCCTCAACGAGATGGGGACCCAACATCCAGTTCTGGCTGGGCCCGAAGGTAGGGTTGTGTGCCAAAATTCGCAGAGCTGGTAAGTCCCGATGCTATTGCTCGATAGCTCGAAGGGGTGAGGGGATTGGGTTTGAGGACCGAGATTCCATGAGTGCTAGCACTCACTAGACCTTTAGCTTGAGAAGAAGAAGAAGAAGAGTATTTTAACTTTGTAGGAGTATTTTATCCTTTAGCTTGAGTGAGAGTGAGAGTGAGAGTGAGAGAGAGAGAGAGGCAGTGTTCTAATACAAAATTCCTTTCCTTGATTTTGTCAAGAGGAAATTATAAAAAATCAAGTTTTTTTTTGGGTTTTTATACTATTTTTCTCTATTTTGGGGCGGAATTTTTCCTTTTCTTCTTGCCCTTAACCGACATCTTTGAAATTGAAATTGGCACCATATTAAACTGAGACACATTTTTGCCAAACATTGGAGAGAGGGGATGAGTTTTTTTTCCCATAAATACAAAGAAATTATATTAGGTAAGGTCGGGAATTACATCAAAAGGCAGCCAAGGCAGCCTCGGGATAACAAAAAACAATAGAGGGTTTGAGCTTGGGTCGCCCTCTCTCTTAGTTGGATGTGAAGAGGATTTAAAGGCATTCTCTCAATAGCCCTCACATCTTCTACACTGGATTATTAACAATGTTGAGTCAAAGCATGCTGTTACCTCGGGCTTCCTTTACATGGAATTTTGTCTCTTGAATGCATCGGTTGCATGATATGATCACTATGGAAAAGAAGCTCTGGTTGTTTTCTACAGAGGCAAAGTGAAGATTGTTTATGCGTTGTCGAGAAATTTGCGGTCTTGCCAGGAAAGCACTGGTCTTTTGGCTGTGAGAGTTTGTGAGAGAACTCCAAAAAACTATATGAAGGAGTTAAACCATAGATGCCATGAAGATTAGGGTTTGGAAGGAAGTGCAATCAAAGAAGCCCCACTCTTCTCTCTTGCACTCACACACAAAGAACGAACACAAAAGAGAATATCAAAACAACACAAAGATGAAAACATGAAGGCTATGGTCATATCGTATCATGGGTAATATGAAAGGGTTAATAGATGAGTAAATGGCGTTCAATATTTGTCGACCAAATAGGCTACGAATTGTTCTTTGGAATTGTAATTTTGTGCTTACCATAATATATATGTTTTGTCTAATGATTGGGATTAATCGTGTGTACAAATCCTCTTGGTTCATAGCAAGATAATTACACTTACATCAAAAGAAATGTTATAATCTATAAGAGGTAGTATGATGGGATCCGGCGAAAGAAGTATTTCATTGAGCCTTTTTGGGCCAAAGAGAAACACTATACGTTGTTGAAAGTGTATTTTATGGCTAATCCATACGTTAATTCTAATAGATCGCACAGAGTGGAAGCGATAGAAATTCTCATCATGTGGATTATTCATCTAAGATAGTATATGAGAAATGTAGATATGAGAGAAGTGAAGAGATGAGAAGTTTCCCTCCCAAGCCCTATTCTTGCCCGTAGGCAATAAGGATACTGCGGGGAGAGATGTACCTGTAGCAAGGAGAACCTAGAATTTGTAGAGAGAATGAATTTCTAAGAGTGAGAGAGATAGGTTTGGTTAAGGAGACAAGATTAGATATATATATATATATGTTGGATTAGAGATGAAAAAGAAAACAACAAGAAATCAACAAAATATCAATGTAGAACACATCTTACTTGTCAAACCCTTCAGCACCATTTTTGATGGAGAGAGAAGAAGAGGGAAGAACTCAACTTTGATTGATACACCAAGTCCAAGACCTTCTTTGATTAGAGTTGATCTTCCAAGGATAGCTTACAAGGATGGCTTGTCTTCCTCTAGGAGAAAGTGTAGGCTTAGGCTTGTGTTAATGGCTAAGTACAATTAGGCATTGCTACACACATTCTCATGAATTCCTCCCATCAATGGCATGAATGCTTCAATGGCTTTCAAGGAAGAAGAGGTTCCCTTTTATAGGTGAAGGGAATCCCCAAGGATTTACACAAGAAGAGAAAAGCCAGTGTGAACAGAAACTGGAAAAGTTGGAAATGAGTTATCCCTGCATGATGTGGACAGTTTAGGGTCCAATATTTTGATCATATCTCCTCAACCGTAGCTCCAAATAAAAAAGTAAAAATATGGACAAAAAATTCAGCTCATTACCTACGACCTTCATTTTATATGCATTTTCCAATTCTGATTGGAACCTTGTGTAAAAATATCATCAAGATAGGGTACAGTTTTGGCAGCAAAAGTCTTCTTGTGGTCCCCTTAGCCTAGAATTTCATTTGATTCCAATGGACACCTCATGCAATATGAAAGCACGACATTGCTCCTTGACAAAGTTTTGTAATCATGCTTGCAATAATGCATTAAAATAAGTGTATCTTTGAAATCATGCCACCTAGTGTCCCACTAGGATTTGATTCCCTCCTAGTAGCTATTTAAAAAGAAATATACATAGAATATATATATATTGGAAATTACCCTAGATATAGAATCTAATTAGGGTGTGAGATAATAATGAGATGTAGAAAGAAAGAATCAATGCTTTTTGCCCCAAGTTAAAGAGGCGGAGCTATTGACGCTTTTCCCATAGTACTTTTTGACGGTAAAGTAAGAATATGTTACCCTTGAGATAAATGATGAGAGAGAGAGAGAGAAGAAAAAAAGCTTGCTCCATTTTGGAGGAGAGGGAGCTCTTTTTCATTTTTGTTGAGTTGAGCAAAATTCTGGAAAACGCTCCCTCCAAAGCTGTTGGAATTAGGGTTGCAGAGAAACGCACACAGCTTGGAGAAGACGAAGGAAGCTCAAGGCACACAATAGAGAGTGTGTTACTTAGTGTGCAATGGAAAGATAGACAGCCCTAGAGTGATGGGAGTATAAACAATGCTCGGGGGGAAAAACCTCCTAAAGAGGGAAAAAATGCCCCGGTGGTCCTGGTGTGTTCACACACATCACTACCACATGTATATGGTAACAAATCCCCCCTGGAGTGATGCGGTGAATGAGAGGTGGCACATCAGTAAAGGGAAGTGCCATGCCCTGAGGACATGATCAGCCCACAAAGGGGAGTAAGCCCAAAGCTTTGCAGAAAGCTTCAAGCTTCTCACGAGACAATGCCTTTGTGAAAAGATCTGCAAGGTTGTCCTACGTTGGCACATAAGCCAAGTTGATCTCTCCTGCTGAGAGCCTCTTTCTGACATAGTGGTAATGCACCTCAATGTGCTTTGTGCGAGCATGAAAAAATGGGTTCCTAGCAACTGCCAATGCGCTCTGACTGTTAGTGTCTATAGTGTTGGAATGTCCTATCCAACACCCAAATCAGTCATAAGGCGTCTGAGCCATACACACTCAACCGTAGTTGTGAAGACTGCCCTGTACTCAGCCTCACAACTCAAAGTGGCCACAGTAGGTAGCTTCTTGCTCAACCATGATATACATGAACTGCCAAGCATGAAACAAAAACCACTTGTGGACACTCGCATGTCAAAACAACCAGCCCAATCCGAGTCAGAAAAAGCATGTAAGTCTGGCGGCAATGATCCCCCCTTAGGATAAAACAAGCCAAGATGTAAAGTGCCACTATGGTAGCGAAAAATCCTCTTGACAGCCTGCCAATGCTTAGACCCTGGGCTATGCATAAATCTGCTTACCTGTGTGGCTGCAAACTGAATATCTGGCCTCGTGTTGCATACATAAATGAGGCAGCCAACAACAGTTTGGTAAAGCGTGACATCAACAGGATTGCCAGCATCATGTAGACTCAACTTCAAACCTGTTTCCATGGGAGTGGCAATAGGTTTGCAATCCTCAAGTCCAAACTTACATAGCAATGTCTCTATGTAACTTTTCTGACACAAGGCAATACCACCATCACACTACTTAAACTGTATACCCAAGTAATGATGCAACAGCCCCAAATCTTTCATCTTGAAAGTAGCATTCAAATCAGCCTTAAATTCAACAATATGTCTCTCATTTGGTCCAGTGATCAGCAAATCATCGACATAAAGAACCACAATGAGAAGTACATCACCCTCACGCTTTACATACAATGTGCTTTTTGTTGGACTGTTTTCAAAGCCTCGTTTAACCAAATAAGTGTCAGCTTTCTCATGCCAAGCACGAGGAGATTGCTTCAACCCATACAAAGCCTTCTTACATCTGCAAACTTTGTCCTCTTGTCCTTTTATGACAAAACCGCGAAGCTGCATTACATAAACTTCCTCAAATATGTCACCATTCAAGAAAGCAATAACAATGTCTGATTGATGTACATCCCAACCAAAATGAGCTACCAATGCACATAGAAAACGTACAGTAGTCATACGACAAGTGGGAGAAAAAGTCTCTTCATAATCTATGCCTTTTTGCTGTGCATAACCTTTTGCAACAAGTCGAGCCTTATGGCGATCGATCTCACCATCCGGCTTGCGTTTCAACTTGTAAACCCACTTCGTACGAATGGCCTTTTTGCTAGGAGGCAAATCACATAAATTCCATGTGTCATTTTCTATAAGTGCATCATATTCTGATTGCATGGCAGCCATCCAATTTTTTGAATTCTGTGCTTCATCAAAAGACAGAGGCTCCTCAACATCATGTAAGCTAGAAACAACCAAAGCATAACAATTTGATGCATAAGATGCATGGTGAGAGCCTGAACGAGTACGACTAGACAAAGGTGCATCCAATTTACTGCCATGCAAAGTGTGCACCAGCCATTTTGGCATACCTCTAGCCTGCTCATTTTCAACCCTTTCCTCACCAAGTACATCATGTACATCTGCATTAGTAATAGGCTGATCTGTAACATTTTCAGAAACCCCCATAGGCTGTACATTTGCCTCATTGGAAATTACATTCTTATTTCCATTACTGAAAAGAGGCAACAAAGTGTCATAAATGTCCCGTGAGCTTACATTACTGTCTCTAGTACATGACAGCAAGGGCTGAACAGAATCTTCCACAAACACTACATCCCGTGAAACCAGAATACACTTTGTTTGTAGATAATATAACCTGTAACCTTTTCTTTCAGCACTATAACCAACAAAAATACATTTGACAGCCTTATCATCCAATTTTCTACACTGTGTTTGTGGCACCAAGGCATATGCCAAACAGCCAAAAACACGCATGTGCTCAATAGAAGGCTTTCTATCATGCCATGTTTCATATGGAGTAATAGACTGCAAAGCTTTCATAGGACACCTGTTAAGTACATAAGTGGCACACATGATGGCCTCAAGCCAAAAAGAATGCGGCAAAGCTTGACTTTTGACCATATATTGTGCCATTTCCGTCAGTGACCTGTTTTTCCTCTCAGCAACACCATTTTGCTGAGGTGTATAAGGAACTGTACATTGGTGTTTTATCTCACGACTAGCCAGAAATGCATTAAATTCATGAGACATATACTCCCCCCCTCGATCGGAACGGAGGGTGCCCATAGTACATTTCGAGACATTTTCAGCCATAGCCAGAAATTGTTTGAAGCACATAAAAACTTCGGACTTCACTATAAGCAGAAATACCCATGCATGCCTGGAGTAATCATCAATGAAAGTCACGAAGTAGAGGTAATTGCCCAAGGACGGAGTTTGCATGGGCCCACAAATATCACTATGCACAAGCTGCAACGTGCATGTGGCCCGAACTGAACCATCCTTTGGAAATTTAGAACGCTGCATCTTACCCAAAATACAGCCTTCACAAACATGTTTGACAGGTGCTTCAAGAGGCGGCAAAGAAGCAACCATATCAGATTTCTGCAAACGCAGCAAACTGGCAAAATTCAGATGACCAAAACGTGCATGCCAAAGTTTTGCATCTAAAATAGCTCTTGAATCTGCAACAGCATTTGCAAAATTTTGTCCACACTTGTCATACAAAATGAGCTTATACATTCCACAACACAAAAGGCCAGATGGAACAATTTGATCACCAAAACTGAGATCATGAACTGTACATCTGTCATTCACAAATTTGACTACAAGTCCAAGTCTAGCAAGTGCGAATACAGACAAGAGATTATTTTTGATCCCAGGTGCATAAAGTGCATCAACAACCGGATAAGAGGCATTGTTGGCACAAGTGACTGAATTCCCATGAGGGACAGACTCGAGAGAGGTAAACAATTCACGATGTGAGGTAATGTGCTTTGTAGCACCACTGTCAAAATACCACACATGTGAATCTGCAACAACTGACAAGCATGCATCATGGACAACAGGATTGTAAGTGCACTCTACGCTAAAAGCCCATTCTGCGTCAACATCAGCAACACAGTCTCCTTTCACAGAAGACTCAACAATAGCTGCATTTGTAGTGGAACTAGCATTTGCAGTGGAACCACCCTCTTTCTTCTTAGCCTCTTTGGCTTTCAACTTAGGACACGACTTGATCAAGTGTTCATTAGCTTTACAGTAATGGCAACGCATCTTATTTTTGCCCTTATCACCAGAATTTCCAAATGAAGTGCTTCCGATAGAAGCATTAGGAACATAATTATGTTTTGCCACTCGCAGCAGAACCATAAGAAGTGGCCGCATTGTTGTTACCACCCTTTCTTCGAGAAGCAATAAAAGCCTGTTCAAGTGCACGCTGCCTAGTTCTATTCTTTCTGCAAAGTGACTCTTGCAACAGCAATGTGCATAATGCATCAAACTTGACAACTTCAGGATTTACTTCGGTCATCAGTCTCCAAGTACTAGCAAAAGTCTGGTAAGAATCTGGTAAGGCATCAAGAACAATGTGCACAATGGAACTGTCTGAAATGACTTCACCTGTAGAAATAAGCTGCTCATTGATATCCTTGACACTAGCAAGGAAAGTGTCCATATCATCTTCCTCATGCATAATCTTCGACTCCAGCTCTTTACGTAGCAAAGCAATTTTAGCCTTATTGCGACTTGCATAAAGACCAGGAAACATATCCCAAGCCTGTTTTGCAGGTTTTGCTGAACGAATGTGAGGAACAATGGTGCACTTCACAGACAACACAATCAATGCATGAGCCTGCGCATCCTTTACATCCCAACAAGATTGTTCTGCCGTAGGCAAAACAACTTTAATAGCAGCAATCCTTGCAGCAAGACCTGCAACATCCTCAACATCGCCTGTATCCTCAGAACCAGGACATACATCAATTGTTAGGAATTGGATCGTGCTAGCTATGGTGGATGAAAGAGAAACATAGCATCAATGCATGAGTGTGTGTGTAAGCAAGGTTATCACTCAAGTGAATTAGGTTCCAAGATAGAATTAGCTTGGACTCATAAACACAATCTTGAGTATTGACTTAGCTTAGCACAAGCTCACCATAGACAAGCATGTAGTGCAAAATGGAGTTGTTGTTTATTCATTCATGAAATGAGCTTTAAGTAGCTCTACAACCTTGATAGACAGTATGTGGGATAAATCCACTCTCCTCTCCTTGACTCACACCTTAGGACAAAGCTCACACTTTACAATCCTCCCCTTGAGGTTTGGACTAAGATAAGATACTGAAGATGCATGATCCACACAAGCTAACAAAATCCACATAGGATGATGATATCCACACAGGAAAATAAAGTCCACAAAGGATAGTGATATCCACACAGGATGGTAAAATCCACACAAGAAAAATCCACAAAGGATGGTGATGTCCGCACAGGATGATAAGATCCACACAGGAACAAGTCCTCCCCTACAAGTAGAGAGTTTGCATCTTCAAAATGGGTCTTCATAAAAGACAACGTTGCTCTCTTCTTCATCCTTTTTGTCTTCTACTATGTGAGATGATCCTCTGTCAGGTCTCTTGCCTTCGTTGCTTCTGTTGTTGCTTTCAACTGCTTCATGGTCTGACTTCGTATCCTCCCCTCGAACGAGTGCTTCTGTCCCCCTTTCTGTTGTGCAATCAGGCTTTATTCCATGCGTCAGAATGACATGCAACAATATGCTAAAATATCCTATGAAAAGGTTTATGCAAAAATTAATGCTCTCTTCCATCTTGGTCATACTCCGAGAGCCCAAGCATGCGGAATTTCTCATACAATTTGTCACAAAGTCTTCACACATGGAGAGATTTTAGCAACTTGGAGACTCTCCAATGCCAATGTCTATCCCATTACAAAAGCACGTAATGTCATCCATGTAAACAAATACAATTACATACATTGCAAGATGTTGTTGTGCTTGGCTGCAAGATTTCAATTTGTACTTTGGATTTTCCCTTCAATGTGAAGCTCCTCTTCATCGTCAGTGAAGCCCCTCTTCACAGATAAGGGAAATAACTCTTTATTTTTGCTTTTGATGCTCGAAAGAACTCCTTGAAGCTTGGTAATGCCGCGGTCGGTGAGAACGGCCCCCTTGGCAGCCCTTGGATGCTCGATAAAAGTTTGAAGTTTCACCCTCCCTTAAATTGGTTGGAAATGCCTTTTGAAGCTCGATGAGATCCGCCTTTGAATGCCTTTTGGAAGGCTTTGAAAGCTTTGGTTTATTTCCCTTGGGGAAGCCCTTGAAGCTTGGCAAGGTGCTTTGCTACAGTTTGCAAGCCCTTAAAGGGCTCTCGGAGGCTTGAGGCAGTAGCGTGGGATTGCCCCCTTGAGGGAGTTGATGGTGAGCTCTTGAGGCTTCTTGAGGCAGCGCAGAAGGGGCCCCCGAGAAGGGGCTTATCTTGGTGCAACCGGGTTGTGGGAACCGGCGCTAGTGCCAATGGGCAAGGCCGGGCAGTAGGGCAGGCGCAGGCAAGGCGGTCAAGCTCCGGGCAGCGGGCAGCGCATCCGGGCAAGCGCGGGCACACCGGTCAGGCGCCGAAAACCTCCGCGTGTGATTGCTCTCCAGCCGACCCGCCCCGTTCAAAAGGTATTTTGCATGAGATTTTGGGTCCGCCCATAAAGCCCACCTTCCAATTTCGGTAATGGACCACACGTCTCCACACACTACCCCCTTAATAGGGTTAATGAGCTAAGCCAAGGGGCCCCACGGGCCTTCGTGTGAGGTAAAGCCGAAAAAACTTTACTTATGCCAGGTTCCATAGTCCCTTTCCCACAAAAACTCACACACACACCTAAATATAGGCAAAATTGAGGATGAAGCTTAAGAAGTTTTAGAGCTCGGATTTGAGTGCTTGCAGGCTCTATGGAAAGCTTGTGAGGAGAGCTTCAAGATGAGGTGATTAAAGCTTGATAAGTACAAAATAGGGAAGATTAATTGAAGATGCAAACAACTAGAAAATTGACACAAAAATGGATACTAATCTTCTCCCTAATCAAGCCTATTTAGCCATGGAGGGTGGTGGCCTCTTGGGTGTGCCAAGGACATGCCCACACATAACTAGATTAGTGCTTAATTAGTGAGATGCAACTAGTTATGAAAATGTCAATGGGCCGCAACAATGCTAATCGATCTAATGGAGATGCTAATGATTAACCCACACTAATGCATAATGACAATCCTAGCTAGCACACCATGGCTCTGATACCATATGTTAGGAATTGGATCGTGCTAGCTATGGTGGATGAAAGAGAAACATAGTGTTAATGCGTGAGTGTGTGTGTGTAAGCAAGGTTATCACTCAAGTGAATTAAAGATAGAATTAGCTTGGACTCATAAACACAATCTTGAGTATTTACTTAGCTTAGCACAAGCTCACCATAGACAAGCATGTAGTGCAAAATGGAGTTGTTGTTTATTCATTCATGAAATGAGCTTTAAGTAGCTCTACAGCCTTGCTCCACAGTATGTGGGATAAATCCACTCTCCTCTCCTTGACTCACACCTTAGGACAAAGCTCACACTTTACATCAATGCCTTGCACAATATTCCAGACGCCCTTTGACACAAGAACATGTTGCATCATATAAGCCCACATAGGGTAGTTGTCCCCATCCAACCTGTCCTCACGAGCAAACATCTTGAACACATCTGTGTTGTTGTCAGCCATGGTAAATGCTGCACCTGATGTGAAAATTGCCCAAAAATAGGAGAAACAGAGCGGGAACAACATGTGCTATATAGCACAAACCGTAGTAGACTATGAGGCACCTATTATGCAGAAAATGGCATTGATAAAAATTCTGCACAAAATGGCGAAATAGCATGTGCAGTATTGCCTGTAGTGGAAACGAAGGCCGAAATGAGCCCGAATCAAAAATCTGAGCAGACTGAGCTCTACGAGCTCATCCGAAATTTTTGTCGACTTGCGAACGCTTGCCAAAGCTCACTAAAATTGGAGAAAGTGAGCAGGCGTGTGCTGGAGCAGCTGGCAACTAAGCCCGGGAGGACGCAACCTGCTTTGATACCAATTGTTGGAATTAGGGTTGCAGAGAAACGCACACAGCTTGGAGAAGATGAAGGAAGCTCAAGGCACACAATAGAGAGTGTGGTACTTAGTGTGCAATGGAAATATGGATAGCCCTAGAGTGATGGGCGTATATACAATGCTCGTGGGAAAAAACCTCCTAAAGAGGGAAAAAATGCCCCGGCGGTCCTAGTGTGTTCACACACATCACTACCACATGTATATGGTAACAAAAGCTCCCTCCAAACCTCAACTCGGTAACGAAAGTGATATGATTTCCTCCCTCTTTGAACTTTATAAGCTTGTGTGACCTCTTCCATGTCGCATAGCTTCTTCTTTTACCTCTCCCTTTTGCATTCTTGGATGATGAGTCACTACTCTCCTTATAGGAAGATGATGATGACAAAGAGGAAGAATAAGAATAAGGAGAGGATGGTGATCGCTTCCTCCGCTTCTTCGTTCTTGGGTTTTTTTCTCCCTTATTAGGCTTGGAATTGAAGAGTGTGCTTGACGACTTTCTCATCTTCCTAGGTGGCCACCTTACCGGTCGCCTTCTTGGGAGCCGCATCACTTTTAGAGGTAATGGGGGTGTCACTTTTATATATCTCCCTTGAAAGTTCTTGACGCTTGACTTCTTCTTGGACAATTTCCCTCGGAGATCTCTCCGGCATTTTCTCTTCATCACCCAAAGAGTTTCTTCTTTTGGAGGCCTCACATGAACTCTCTCTTCTTGGGCACATGAAGGAACTTGAAGAGATATTTGGCTTTGAACCGTCACTTACAAATTAGGGTTTCCAATAGATTCTTGAAGCTTGCCAACATGATAGTTGACAATTTTTTGACGATCATCATTGGTTACACCATGTGGTAAATCTAAGGTGTCAATATTGATCCTAATCTCTTTATGTTGTGTCATGATTAGATTTCCTTATATGTGTATGCTAGCTCTTTCCTTGGAACTTTTAAGACCTTGGCTACTACTCCTCTTTTACTTGAAAATAAGTGCTCCATCCTTCCTTGATCTATACCTTTGACCTCAGAGAATTAAATAGAAATGATCTTTGCTCTTTTATAGACTTATGTCCTTTGGTCCCAAGCCTTTGACTTAACTAAGTCTATAAGCACTTTAATCAATTTCACTTGTTCTCTTTTATTTTCTCCGAACTTACTTGACCAATTCAAGATGGAAAATGCTTTTAGAAAGCTAGAAATTAATTTTCATGACAAGTTCTATTTGCAAAAAAAAGAGTTATATTTTACAAATACTTGAATAAAAAGAATAGACTTTTGGAGGGATGATCATAGTAAATACTTGAATAAATGAGATGGCTGATCATAGTAAATACACTCTCCAACTCATCTTCAACAAGTATTTTTCTTGTGGGATTTTGCATGAGCCAATTGTTTCTCTTATGTCAACAACTTTATCTATATCCTTTAATTTTATATGGCTACCAAAATACTCTATGCCAAGCTTAATAAGATTGTTCTCAAAATCTTAATCTTTTAGGGAAGGTTTTTGTTCTTCCACTCTTTTTATGCACAAAGCAAGTGCATTAGTAGTACGAAGAAATAAGTGGTCAGATGTTTGCAAATGTAGAGCTAGGAAGTCCTCATTTGACTCTTCTTCTATGTCAAAAAAGTCTTAGGCCACCTCTAAAGCTTCAAGTTGCAAGACAGTAGTCCACCTGATATTAAGTAGACATTGAATATGATGGATAGGGATATGTTCTTTCTCATTGATATATAAGAAGGGAAGGCATAGTATAGTGAGAGAGGCCTCATAAATCTCTATCTCCTCTGTAGGTTCATCAATGATAGTACTAGCCCTGAGTTGAGAAACATCAAGGTTTTTAGTTTTCTTCTCCTTTGCCACAAAATCAATCTCTTCCTCCTCCATAACTTCAATTTTCTCAAGATGTAAGATTGTGGAAACATTAGCGTTTGTTTCCTATTTGTCTACATCTTGGTCTTTACCTTTTGCATTTCAACTTTCAGAAACAAGAAGAAAATAAGGAAACTTCCTTTGGAACTTGTCACAAGGCTTCACATGGACATGACAACGTATTGTTGGTGGGAAAATGAACGATGACTTCTTGGAAAATTTTCTTAGTCTCCTTGTAACTTTTCTCTTCTCAACTGGGTATTTAGAGAATGCACATAATCTTTGCCCTCTAATAGAGAGAGCTTTCCCTCAACTGCCTCTTCAAATTCTTTCACCTTCTCTGTTAGATTGTCTTCCAACTTATCCAACATGGTTACAAGATCAAATCATGGATTAAAGATTTTAAATACCTCAGTGTAGACTCACATGTCACCACCATCCTTTAGGATATGATCCAACAATTTTTCACTTGGGTCCGTATTAACAATTTCCACTCTGCCTTGGGGAAGTTCACTCATCATATTGTCAAGCATCTTCTTTCGCATTGTAGAAGAAGAGGGGATGTGGTGCAAGCTGATTCTGAATGACATAATGGGAAGGGTTGAGAATGTAAGAATTAGTCCTATCGCACCATGCAAGAGAATAGTGTTTGACCGATGAGGCTGACGAGCACCCTCCTAGTTGACCACACCTTGTCCAAGCCCATTTTTGATGTAATTATGCTATTTTTCCGAGAAGCCTTGTAATTCCATGAGCCCAAAGCCATGTGAGCCAGCCATTGGCTATTTGAAAAGCCTTAGGTACATATTCCAAAAGTGTTAGTTTGAAAGAGACACTTTCTCTTGTTATCATATACATGTGGTAGTGATGTGTGTGAACACACTTAGGACCGCCGGGGCATGGGCATTTTTTCCCTCACTAGGAGGTTTTCTCCCTCGTGCATTGTATATACGCCTATCACTCTAGGGATATCTTATCTTTCCATTGCACACTAAGTAATACTCTCTCTATTGTGTGCCTTGAGCTTCCTTCGTCTTCTTCAAGCTATGTGTGTTTTCCTACAACCCTAATTCGAGCAATTGGTATCAGAGCAGGTTGCATCCTCCCGGGCTTAGTTGCCAATAGCTAGAGCACACGCCTGCTCACTTTCTTTGATTTTTGTGAGCTTTGGTAAGCATCAATAGCTCAACAAATACTTCGGGTAAGGTTATAGAGCTTGGTCTATTCATATTTTTCATTTGGGCTCATTTTGGCCTCTGTTTCCACTACAGGCAGTACAATACATGCTATTTTATCATTTTGTGAAGAATATTTGTTAGTGCAATTGTTCGCATAACAAATCCCTTACAGTCTTCTACAGTTTGTGCTATATAGCATGTGTTGTTTCCCCTTTGTTTCTCCTCTTTTCATGAAGTTTTCACATCAGGTGCAACATTTGCCATGGCTAACAACGACACAGAGGTGTTCAAGATGTTTGTTGCTGTGTTCCTTGTGTCAAAGGGCTTGGAATATTTCTAGGGCATTGATGTATGTCTTGGTTCTAAGGGTGTAGGCGATGTTGACAAGGTTGCAGGTTTTGGTGGTAGGATTGTTGGTGCCATAGCTGTTTTGCCTACGACTGAGCAAGCTTGTTAGGATGTAAAAGATGCACAGAGGCTCATGCATTGATTGCATTGTCTGTGAAGCGCACTATTACTCCTCACATTTGTTCTGCAAAATCTACAAAACAGGCTTGGGATATTTTGGCTTGTCTTTATACAAGTCGCCCATGAGGCAAAAATTCCATTGCTGGGTAAAGAGCTGGAGTCGAAGATTATGCATGAGGAAGATGAAATGGACACTTTCCTTGCTGGTGTCAAGGATACAAATGAGCAACTTATTTCTATAGGCGATGCCATTTCTAACAGTTCCCGTTCTTGATTCTTTGTCAAATTTGTACCAGACTTTTGCTAGTACTTGGGGACTTATGACCCAAGGAAATCTAGAAGTTGTCAAGTTTGATGCATTATGCACATTGCTGTTGCAATAGTCACTTTCCAAAAAAAAAAGGGCTAAACAATGTGTAGTTGAACATGCTTTTATTGCTACTCAAAGAAAAGGTGGTAACAACAATGTAACCACTTCTCATGGTTCTTCTGTGGGTGAGTGAAAAATCTTCTATTCCTAATGATTTTGCTGGCAGCACTTTGTCTAGGAATTATGGTGATAAGGGCAAAAAGAAGATGCATTGCCATTATTGTAAAGCTAATGATCACTTGATCAAGTAGGGTTGAAAATTGAAGGCAAAAGAGGCTAAGAAGAAAGAGGTTGGATCAACTACAAGGTCCAATACAAGTGCTGCTATTGCAGAGTCTTCTGCTGTGAAAGGAGATTGTGATGCTGATGTAGATGCAGAGTGGGATTTTAGTGCAGAGTGTACTTATGATCCTGCTTTCCATGATGCATGCATGTTAGTTGCTGTAGATTCACATGTGTGGTATTTTGACAGTGGTGCTACAAAGCACATTACCTCATATCGTGATTTGTTTACCTCTCTTGAGTCTGTCCCTCATGGGAATACTGTCACAATGTCTCTTATCCAGTCCAGGGAGTTTGGAAGATTGTACTTACTGCTACAAATGGCAATTCTTTCACACTTGTTGATTCATTGTATGTACCTGGGATCAAGAAGAATCTTTTGTATGTATGTGCACTTGCTAGACTTGGACTTGTAGTCAAATTTGTGGATGACATATGTACGGTACATGATATCATTTTCAATGATGAAATTGTTGCATCTAGCATTTTATGACATGGGTTGTATAAGATCACTTTGTGGGCAAAATTTAGCAAATTCAGTTGTGGATTCTAAGGATATTTCATGTGCAAAACTTTGGCATGCACGTTTTTGACATCTGAATTTTATCGGTTTACTGTAGTTGTAAAAACCTGATATGGTTGCTTCTTTGCCGCCTCTTGAAGCACCTATCGAACATATTTGTGAAGGTTGTATTTTGGGTAGGATGCAATGTTTGAAGTTTCCAAAGGATGGTTCAGTTAGGGCTACATGCAGGTTGCAGCTTGTGCATAGTGATGTTTGTGGGCCCATGCAAACTCCGTCCTTGGAAAATTACCTTTACTTTGTGACTTTCATTGATGATTATCCATATTATATTAGTGCGAGATAGCTTTGCTACAGATGTTTGTCGGTGTTGCCAAGGAATGATCCTTAGGTGGTGAGTGACCAAGTTGTATTTAGAGTCTTATTTTTTGAAGGTTTGTTATCCATTTCTGTGGGACGCATGTCTAACCTCACCATCCTATCTTATTGCAGTATTAGCGAGAACCACGATTAATTTGTCAAACACTGGGACGAAGCTGACTCGACTAGTGCATAGAGGCTACAAGAGGTTGTCAATCTCTTGGAAAACAACTAACAACTCGCATCTAATTCAAGCTACACTCAAGTGACTAAAATCACCAAAAGCCAATCGCTCATCGGCAAGCAAATCACATCCGTTATGGCATCAAATGACATCCAAATGTAAGGAAACTTCTAGGACAAGTTTATAAGACCTAAGCACACATGCTTATGGTCTCAAACCCCACTTTAGGTCAAGTTCCAAAATCGCGATTATTAACAACAATGGATTTTTGACCTAGTCGTTTTCAACCCAGAATGCATCTAAATGCTTAGCAATGATGCCCCAATACCCCGCCTATGCTTAGTTTTTTATTTGAAAGTGTAAATTCCTAGTTATGATGAAATTAGGCCGCGGGTCGGCGACGCCAAAAGCTACGAAATACTGTGAACTGCTTACGTCAATGCGTAGAGCTCTTACCTGCGGTTGCAATGCAACAAACGCATTCGCAATGTGACAACCGGAGAGAGAGTAGGAAGCGCAAGAAGGAGAGAAGTGAGCGCCGTTAGCTCACGTTGTGTATTGTTGAAGATGATGAAACAGGAAACAGAAGGAAGACAGCAACTCAGAGTAGGAAGAAGATGGAGAAGGAGAAGACACAAAGCTTGCGTACGAGATCTCTGTAGTCTCTCTCTCTGTATTAGAATAATAATGTATACAAACTCAGAGCTACAAAGCTTATATGAAACCCTAAGAGATAAGGTGTCCTTTCACACCGGATGTCCAGGGGGAAAAACCCAGTGGGAGAAAAGTGCCCCTGGTGAAGCGCGTATACACACTAACACTACTACATGTCTACAAATCCCCCCTGTAGTGATAGTGTGAATCCGTACAAGGTAGCAGATCATCATGTGTATGAGAGTAAGCCCAAAGCTTTTCGGAAAGCTTCAAACTTTTCTCGTGATAACGCCTTCGTAAATAGATCTGCAATGTTATCCTGTGTAGGACAGTAATTTAGTGTGATCTCCCCTGCATGTAGCCTTTCCCTGACATAGTGGTAGTGAACCTCTATGTGCTTTGTTCTTGCATGAAATACTGGATTCCTTGCAACTTCCATAGCACTCTGACTGTCAGTGAAAATGGTAGTGGGTGCCTGTTGACACTCACAAAGATCTGCCAATAACCTACGTATCCATACACAATCAACTGTTGCCGTGGAAGCTGCCCTGTACTCAGCTTTACAAGTTGATGTAGCCATTGTGGGTTGCTTCTTGCTTAGCCAAGATATACATGCATTTCCCAAGAAAAAACAATTGCCACTTGTGGAATGTCGTGTGTCAAAATCACCAGCCCAATCTAAATCGCTGTAACCAAGAAGCTGCATAGAACTGTGCTTTCCATACATATCCCTCCTTGGAAAGAACATGGCAAGATTAGGGGTACCTGAAAGGTAACGAAGTATGCGCTTCACAGTCTGCCAATGATGCATACCTGGGCTGTGCATAAATCTGCTTGCTTGTGAAACCCCAAATTGAATGTCTGGACGAGTGTTGCCTGCCAAATATATCAAGCAACCAACTGCTGCTGCATAAGTATGTACATCAAAAGGTTCTCCAGCATCGTGCATGCTCAACTTTGATCCAGTTTCTACGGGTGTAGAGATTGGTTTACAATTTTGCATACCAAACTTGTCCAAAATTTTATGCAAATATTTTGCCTGCAACATGTATATACCATCCTCTGATTGCACAAACTGAATACCCAAGTAATAATGTAGCAAACCAAGATCAGACATCTCAAAGGTTTTTCTCAAAGCATCTTTAAACGCTTCAATTTCATCTGCAGTATTGCCTGTAAGAAGCATATCATCCACATAAAGTGTTAGCATAATGAGAACTCCATCTCTCTTTTTGACATACAAAGTACTTTCTGTTGGACTATTCTGAAATCCCTGGCCAGTCAAATAAGTATGTATCTTCTCATACCATGCTCTTGGAGCCTGTTTGAGACCATACAAAGCTTTACGCAATCTACATACCTTTTGCTCTTGACCTTTTACAACAAAACCACTTGGTTGACTTACATAAAATTCTTCTTGCAAATCACCATTCAAAAAAGCAGTTTTGATATCCAACTGATGCACTTTCCAACCATGATGAGTAGCAATTGCAACTAGTGATCTAACTGTGGACGCACGAGAAGTAGGAGCAAAGGTTTCATCATAATCTATGCCTTTCTGTTGCGCATAGCCTTTTGCCACAAGCCTTGCTTTGTAACTGTCAAAAGTACCATCTTGTTTCCTTTTTACCTTAAAAACCACTTTGTACCAATAGGCTTTTTACCTGTAGGCAAGTCCACTAGATCCCATGTATGATTCTTATGAATAGAATCAATTTCTTGCTGCATAGCATCTTTCCACTGAACACACTCTAAAGCTTGTTCAAATGAATCAGGCTCATCTGCATCACAAAGAGTGCTAAAGCAAGCCAAATCTACTTGCTCTCTGCCAAAAGTAGTACCAGCACGTGTTTTTCGTGGCAACGGTGCATCCAACTTGCTATCCTGTAAAGTTTTCTGAACCCATTTAGGCAAGGTTCTTTCTTCCCTGAGAACTTCTTGCTCTTCACGCACAATTTCCTCTACATCATGAGGTGTCACATGCTGATCAAAAGATTGATCAAGATTATCAACCTGTTGTGATTCTTGATTCTCCACAAAAGAAGGAAGCAAACCTTCAAATACATCATGTGTCTGCATATGAGGTACATCAAAAGCAACCATAGGTTGAGCAGTAGTTTCTGCAAAAAATTACATCACGAATTTCAAAAATCTTGTTTGTAGCAGGATTGTAAAGTCTATAACCTTTACTTCCACTATTGTACCCCACAAATATACATTTGATTGCCTTATCATCAAGTTTCCCACATAACTGCTGAGGGATGTGAGCATAAGCAAGACAACCAAAAACACGAAGATAACTGACTGAAGGTTTTCTGTCATACCAAGCTTCATATGGAGTAATGGTCTTCAAGGCACGAGTAGGACACCCGTTCAAAACATGTGCTGCACAAGCAACTGCCTCCATCCATAGCTTATGAGGCAAGCTCTTAGCCTTGAGCATACATCTAGCCGTCTCCATTAAAGACCTGTTCTTCCTTTCTGCAACACCATTCTGTTGTGGTGTGCATGGCATAGTGCATTGGTGTTTAATGCCTTTCTTTCCCAAAAAATCCTTAAATGTACCTGACATGTATTCACCTCCTCGATCGGTACGAAGAGTCTGTACTTTGCAACCTGTTTCATTTTCAACCATGGCGACATAATGTTGAAAAACTGCAAACACATCTGACTTTGCTTTGAGTGGATACACCCAACAAAACCTCGAAAAGTCATCAATGAAGGTCACAAAATAAAGGCTGTTTCCTATAGATGGCGTCCTCATAGGACCACATACATCACTGTGTACAAGCTGCAACTTTCGTGTCCCTTTAACTGAACCATCCTGCGAAAATGCAAATCTGTGCATCTTTCCAAGAACGCAACCTTCACATACATGTCTTGGTGGCATCTCCAATAAAGACAAATCATGCACCATATTATGACGTTGTAAAGTCATCAAACTGCCATAACTAACATGCCCAAATCTAGCATGCCACAACTCAGCATCCTGCATTGCCTGAGTCTTTGTTTCTGCAATACATACCTGAATCTGCTTTTCATAACAATCTAGCACAAATAGTCCATTTTCCAGCGTACCTGTAGTGATAAGAGAATAACCATTCTCTCGATCTCGTACAACACATCTGTCATCCTCAAAAATGACCCGAAGACCATTTTTTGCAAGAGAGGATACAGACAACAAATTCTTCTTGATCCCTGGAACATATAAGACATCTGGCAAGCATAAATCTGAACCATCTGAAATGGTAATCAAAATCTTACCAACGCCTTTGATTGGATAAGAAGCATTATTTGCACATGTCACCTTGTTTCCTGCTGGAGCTGCATCCAATGAACAAAACAAATCCTTCCTTGAAGTAATATGCTTGGATGCACCACTATCAAAGTACCAAATCATTTGTGTCTTGTCAACACTGTAAGCAGAAAAATCTGAACATACTACGAAATCATAAGAATCCTGCACAAAGTTTGCAGACTCTTCTTTAGCTGTAGAAGAATCACCAGAAGCTGAAACAACCAAACTTGACTCTTTCTTCTTTTCTTTAGCAATTCGCTTTTTACACTCACTAATGTAGTGACCAGGTTTCTTGCAGTAGTGACATTTACCTTTCTTCTTGGACTTGTCGGAATCACCTTTAGACTTCTCTGAAGACTGTCTTGCACCAGACTTGGAGTGAATAGCACTCTCTTTACCCTTGTTTTTGTTCTGTACAACAAGAGCATGATCCATACCATCCACCTGTAAAGACTTGTTCTTACGTGATTGATCCTCCTGCAATAGCAAAGCCACTAACTCTTCAAAATGAAGAGGCTCAGGATTAGCTCGCAAAGACAGAGTCAAAGAAGTCTGAAAAGTCAAATAAGATTGTCATAATAATCAATATCTAATTCTCCTAAATGATTTTCTCATATTAAACTGATCATTTAATGTGGGGAAGTTCCAAGGGAGAAAAAGCTAGAATATTGGTTAAGCCAGTAGACCGGCCACAGTAGGGATCCAAAGGAGGGAAAATAGGGATCCAAAGGGGGGGCCATCTGCAAAAGAGCCAGGTGCAACAATGGGCTAAAAAGACCCTAAGGTTCAGCCCATTAAGACTTCCAAAATGCTAAGGTTCCAAAATTCAAAGGTTGTGTCCAAAGGTCAACCCTAGGGAAAATTGGATGCTTTGTGTGTGCCCTAAAAGTCTTTGCACATCCCTACATGGGAGGGGGCGAGCCCCAAAGGTAGGGGATGAGAGAGAAATCCACACACACACACACAGGCTCCCTTTACACAAAGGGAATGAGGGACACATGTCAGCTCCCTAGGCCAGATGCCCACAAGGTGTGCCCAATTCCTATTGGAAGACCCTTGAAGTGGACCAATGAGAATTAAGCTAGAGTAAATGTAGTTTAATTAATTTAAAAACATTTAATAAAAGAAACCAATGAGAATTAAGTCTCCTAGAAGACTATTGGGCAGTCTCCCAAAGGGTCCAATGAGCATTCAGAAGCCCCATGGCTTGCCTGATTTCTATTGGCCAGGAGACAAAGGGGTCCAATGAGAGTTTAGTTTAATTATTTAATTACCTAAAGCTCTCACAAAAGGGGAAAGGGGGACACATGTCAGAAGGCTATCACTTATGCTGCTTAATACCTATTGGCTTGACTTGGGGAGGTCCAATGAGGCAAAAGCCAGACCAAATTAGCAGCTAGGGCTCGCCCAAGAGAGAGAGGGGGCTGAGTTTTGCTTGGCATTGACACACACACACTCACACTTGACCATGTGTGAAGAAAGAATACTCTATCTCCTCCCAAGCTTTAATGGAGAGCTCATCACCTACTCCAAGCTTGTGAGATAGAAGCCTACATCAACACCCTCTTGGCAGGTGGATGCAAATCCAACCAAGAGCCAAGCTTCAATGCATGCTCATCTCCTCTACCAAGCTAATTACTAAGCTAAGCTATGCTAATATGAGTGATTATGTGAGGAGATGTACATATTTCTCGTAAGATACTCCTTCTTCCTCTCAATCTACTCTCATACCCTGCTAGCTCTCACCATCTTCGAAGGTGTGTGAGGTCTTGGGTCTGAGAACGGGGATAATTCAAGTTGTGTTTGATTAAGTGTTTTGCTTGGTGTATGAAGCTTCCATCTTCATTGCACTAGCTAGTCTTGAAGAAACACAAAGAATTGTATTGTACAATGTCTCTCTTGATGGGAGAAACCATAATACAAAGCCTTTTGGAGGGGGGACCGGCTCCATGCAAATCCGGTCCTCAACTGTTGTCAATAGCTTAATTTCTCTCTCTTTTGAAAGTATTGTCGATGCTATCTAACTAGGTGTTATGCTTATTGTTGCTCTCTCCACCCAAGCACTCTTGTAATTCTCATTAGGAATCTATTCTAATGAAATGCCCACTATGTTCATGCTAATTTCCGCTACACATAAGTTATTAGGCCATTAAATGTTACAAGATGGTGGTAGTGAATTGAGTGTTTTGGAAACCAAGTCCTTCTCTGGAATCACTTCATCAATGCTAAGCAATTTCTCTTTAAGATCCCTGATTTTTGTAAGATGCTCGACGATATCGTCACCTTCGTCCATCTGTATTTTGTCAAGTTGTTTCTTCAAAAACTCTATTATGGCAGCGTTTCTTCCTCCAAACATAGCTTGCAGAGTGTTCCAAGCATCCTCAGAAGTTCTGCAAGATCTGATATGTGGTGTGATTGTCCTCTTTATGGTTAAGGCAATCACAGCCATAGCTTGTGCATCTTTAGTATCCCATCTCTTTTGCTCTGGATTGACTTGTGAGGGTCCTGCACCAACAGCTGCACCACGACCAGAAGTGGCAGGTGCAATGCTACCCAGACGAACTTCATCTCCAGATACATAATCCCACAATCCTTTACCAACCAAAACATTTTTGGCCATAAAAGACCAAAGAGAATAGTTGGTACCATCCAATTTGTCTTCGGATGTAAACGCACCAAAAATCTCTTTCTCCGTAGATCGAGCCATACTGTGGATGCACACAAGAGAGCAAAAGAACCTCCAAGAGATTCACAAATCTCCTCTCCAATGCAAGCAAAACTCTACACAAAATCTCAGCACAAAGCTAAGACAAGTTGCTTCCCAAAAGAACTGTTTACCTGAAGAAAATCTGTCAAAAAGCACACCCTCTTGATCTAAACGCCTCCGAAAAGTAACTTCTGCTACGCTGCTCAGAACAAAATTTTGAGGGCTCGAACGGCTTCGAAAGGGGGATAAAAACGCAGGTCACCTGCTCAGAATACTCCCAGAACGTCGAGGATGCTCCCACGAGCAAATTTTCCGAAAACTGCGATTGCGCGCACGGACGCGAAACGCAAGTAGAGGCTCTGAAAATCACCTTGCTCTGATACCAATTTGTTGAAGATGATGAAACAGGAAACAGAAGGAAGACAACAACTCAGAGTAGGAAGAAGATGGAGAAGGAGAAGACACAGAGCTTGCGTACGAGATCTCTGTAGTCTCTCTCTCTGTATTAGAATAATAATGTATACAAACT
Source organism: Adiantum capillus-veneris (assembly GCF_014529385.1). NCBI lineage: Eukaryota > Viridiplantae > Streptophyta > Polypodiopsida > Polypodiales > Pteridaceae > Adiantum > Adiantum capillus-veneris. Next base: position 148,050,262 of record NC_140951.1, read on the forward strand.
CAGAGCTACAAAGCTTATATGAAACCCTAAGAGATAAGGTGTCCTTTCACACCGGATGTCCAGGGGGAAAAACCCAGTGGGAGAAAAGTGCCCCTGGTGAAGCGCGTATACACACTAACACTACTACATGTCTACATGTATTTCTTATCCAAAAACTTAATAAAATCTTTACAAAGTTGGCCTTTATACCTTAGCCAAGGTCTAAAATGTGTAATGTTCGGTGCCCAAGACCTTTGAGACTCCACACTTATTGTATCTGCAACCTAGGTACACTAAGTGACCTATGCTTTACATCTTGGAACTCTTATTGAGCCCGTAACACGTTACAATTATCACAATGGCTAAATAAATCGGGAATTTACAATATGTGACCATTTTGGGAAAATGTGGCAAATGTGTACCTCCAATTTACTGCTTCTTCACTTTGATCTTCGATGTTCATCCGTACGTCTTCAGTCTTTAGCAGCTTTTGTTAACTGACGTTGACTCAGTTAACATTCCTCCCTTCCTACTTTAGTACCCGTCCCCGGGCACTGTTGAAAAAGTGTCCTTGGAGGCTGTGGAAGGTTTTGATTGGTTGTTAATGGGATGATCTTCATTTTGTCATTGGATTTGTTGATGAGGTTCAATTTGCTGCAACATCTTCATTGGTCCGAGTAGTCGATTTTGAGAGATGATGTTGCATTTGTTCGTTGTAATAGCATCATGATGAGGTTGCTATTTATTTATGAAAAATATGTACAAGGGAAGTAGAATGATGAGGTTCTAAATTAGGGTCTTATACATGGATGACCAAAGGGAAAAACCCCAGTGGAAAAAAAGTACCTTTGGTAGACGCGCATTATTGGAGTACTTATTAGCATGGGAAATATTAATAAAGTACTTAAGGGATTATTTGCTGATAGATATGGAATTAAAAAGGTAGCAAATATGAAAGGGTAGCATGATGAAACATTGGTTTGCCTATTGTAGTCCACTCAAGGTGCATAGGTGGAAGCAAAAAAGAGTGTCTAATGCATATTTCCAATGGTGGGACATCCTATTTATGCATACACAAAAATGCATGAAAAACAATGTGCTCTACCAGTAAGATTTTGAGGGGTTATTCAGAAAGATGGTGTAGCTATAAAAGCATATGACATGGCTTTGCAAGCTAGCACCCCTTTAAGAATGGTTTTTGTTGACGAGGATATGTGCTCTCATCTTACTGTGCATTGTGCGTGAGTGTTGGACTCTACGACATCACCAATTGTAAGTTAATAGACTTTGACTCTTATGCTCATCTCATCCAGCATGAGCGACACGACTTTAGATATGCTCAACTCTTCCAGCTTGAGCGTAAGCCTAATAACTATGACCTTAGCACATAGTTTAATATGACTTGAAGCTTTGGGTCTAATGCTTTGCTCATTTTATGGCTCAGCAGCCCGACTCTGACTATGCCAAAGACTATTTTTTGCACCCTGGCGACTTGACTTTTTACATTCTTGTGTTTACTACAAACATTTCTTTAGGTAAAAGTAAGCTTGAATCCTCAAAAAGAGGATTAGTGAAGGACCAAGTTGGCATTGAAGGTTTCTTTTGCCATACTTGTTTTATCACCTTTGAATCTACGTTCGCGTTGGTTGGGTTGTCCTTCTTTGACCGTGAAGACTCCATTGGTTGTTTGATTCTCCAATTAGGCCCGTTGATAGAAGTATTTGATGTTGTTGGAGGCCTTTGTTCAACTTTGGCATGTGGCTTTTGACTAGGAGCATTGGAAGACTTAGGAATCCAAACCTCTTGATGACCTTTGTAACTCCTTTGTTGACTTTGTTCAGCTTTAGGTCCTGCTGAGATGTTGAGATCTTCATGCAAGTCTGGTGTAGTTTCAGCTGGCTTGTGGTTGACTGGTAGCCAAATCTTTGTATACCCTGTGTAGAATCCTTGTCCAAGAAGAATATTCTTTGATATCCATCTTTGTTCTATATCCTTTTGTGAGCTGTGGTAGACTTCAACATCATTCAATGTTGTTCTGTTGTAAACCTGCTTCGTAGGTATCCTAGGATATTGTCGAGGTTAATACCTTGTGGGCCTTCTTTCTTGAGAGGGACTTGAAGTTACTTCATATGCTCTAACCTGTGGTTTTGGCACCCATATCTGTCTGTTACCTCCATAGCACTCCTGTTCCTTTAAGCTCCATTGTGATGCTATCCATCCCATGTGTTTGTCTTTCTGTGTTGATTTCTCGTCCTTAATCCAAACCGGATCATTAACTTTGACTAAATTTCTCGGAACAAACACTTGCTTGACTTTCATTTGCTTTCTTGAGTACTTTGGCTGATATATCTTTGCTTTTCTTGGTGTCTCCTTAGAGGTTTTAGTTGGGTCAGCAATTGACTTGAAGTTTTGAAAGCTTGACTTTCTTGAAGAAGCTGATCCAAGGGGGTTCTTTGATGTAGAGGCATATGCTTTCACGTCTTCTTTGCTAATCGGTGGAAGTTCCACTTTAGCTTTACCTTTGTCTGCAATTTTGATCTTCATTCCTTCTAGCTTTGGTGGCATTTTTTGCTCCATAGCTATCGTGGTTGCTATTGCCTGATTTGCTTTTCGCTCTTCTGAAGTTCTATTCGATAGAGATGAATCATCTTTAATAAGATGTGTTTTAATACTAGTCTCCATTTTAACTGTGCTTGAGGACTTTGTACTGTCGTCCGCGGGTAACCAATCTTGGTCTTCATTCTTTGTTGCCTTTGAAGACTTTATCTTCATTGAATTCTGTATCTCTAACATCTTCTGGGCCATTGGCATTCCCATTATGATGTCTTCTTGCATATCTTTTGATGTGATCATGTGAAATTGAGCTATGATGATCTGTGAACTTACTTCAATGGTTGTGGAGATGATTCCCCACCATTCTGCTCGTTTGTTTCTTGATATGCTCACAAATTTAGAAGCATCTTTCAAATGTGGTTGGCAACATCTTTTCCAAGTGCGAAAAGACATGAGGTTCTTATCTAGTTGAAAATCTAGCTTTACTTCTTTTGACAACTTTTCTTCATTCTCACCAACAATGTTGTACTTGATCTTCTTAGAATTTCTTTTTGTATGGAGTGCTTTTGTGGTGGTGGTGTCCGTGGGTTGAACTTTTTCTACATTGGCTTTGCTTTGATCACCTGCTTCTGTTGATGTCGACTCGTATGACTGTGATACTGCACTTTTTTGCAATTGTTGAGCATTGTCCTCCTGCATTTGAGTAACCTTTGACCTTAAAAGGTCCATTGTACTGTCTGGCAAAATCTGTTTCTTCAGAGGAGATTTTGGTGGTGACCTTTGTGTAGCCTTTTGGACTTTAGCTTTCATTGATTTTGACTTTTTTGTCACCTGTTCTGGCAGCTTGAGGGTTTGCATCATCTTCAGATAGTCTTTGACTTCAGTCGTACCATCCAAATGAGTTTGTACAATGTATTGAACCTGCTGAGAATCATTGCCATTTGCATCTTGATATGCATATGCGAGCTTGGTCTCATCCAATTTCTTGAGCACTATGGGATTTTTTGGCTTTTGACTTTGACGCGTGGAGATCAACTGAAACTTTTGTCCCTGATGATCTTCATAGAATAATTTTTCTACAGATTTTGATAGTTTTTGGGTAAACTCAAAACTTACAACAACCATATGATCTTTCAATGGTTTTTGCTTTGAAGGGGTCTGCTGGCTAGAAGTTCTTGGCCTTCTAACTGGTGTAGCATTTTTTGGTACTAGAGTTGAGCTTGATGAATTTGCAGCTCCCCCCTTCCTAGGGTGATCACAATAGCCTGATTTATTGTGAGAGCTCAAAATTGTCTGGCTCTGGTTGAGTCTCACCTTTTGGGATTGTGAAGGTACACTTTGGCTAGCAGTGTTGACATTTGGTATCTGTAAACCTTCTGCATAGTTTCCTATGTATCTTCGAGAAACATGACAAATTATTCCCCAAGTCAATCTGTAGATAGCATTATCTTTGCCCTGATATTGTCTATCCCATGGGTCTCCTATGATTTGAGCTTCTGTGATTTCAGGACCCAATGCATCATAGATGCTAGACTCTCGTCATATCTACGGTTGTTTTGGTCAAAGTATATGCTCATTTGGTCACAACATCACAGTTTGATTTCCGACGGAGGGGAGTTTGGCTCTGAACAGATCTCTGGGTTCACTTGAGTAATATCCTTCAGCTCTAGAGAGGATGGGCTATAATAGATTCTTTCCTCTGAAATGAACCATCCTTTCCGATCTATCATTGGACGTACTTCTATGAATTGGTATGGGCCGTTCAAACACTGGTTGATCCCTTTTGTAAAGTTGTCCTTTTTGGTCCACATAGTGTGCATATGAATTATGGGTACCATACAAAGCTAACATCGTTCTGTTTGATGTGTCTCGTAGACTCGTGAATGATTGCACACTTGTGTCAGTGGATGAAAAATCATTTGCAAATCTAACATTCTTTTCAACGTTTGGTGATATCTCGACACCTTGACTAAATTCATGCAAGAATTTATTGTTCAAAGAATCAATTTTAAGCTTTTCAGGTGTCTGTGCATCTTTATGCTGACTTTGAACTTGCAATGCTTTTATTGGTGCTTCTAATGGTAGTGCAAAATCATCCGATTGTATAAAACGTGACGAGTTAAATGCACTTACATCGAGATTCGCATTTCCAATTTGCTCTGTACCTTGCTTGGAGGTTGATGTATCCCTGTTGTCAGGATTTCTTGGACAATCTCTAGAAAAATGTCCACTTTTTCGTCCACAATCTAAGCAATACGCCATGACTGGTGGTATTTCAACTGGCTCTATCATGTCAAGCTCATGCTGAGAAGTTCTGCTTCTATGCTTGCCAAGTTGTTGGCATCTTCTTTTAAAACACTAAGCAGCAAGCTATAGATTGCTCCATCTTGACCTTTGTACCGTCTTTGGCTCGGTTCTCCAATTAGATTGGCTTCTATTGGTTGATTTGTTGGATCTTCCATTACTGACTCTCGATTGTAGATTTGACCACTGTAATCCATGTACAATGACCCTGATTGCATATGCACTAATTGGATGCTTTGCGGGCTTGTGCAGATTTTTGGATAGCCATTTAGGTTGACTTTTTGAACTTCTACCTGCACTTCATCTTTGAGCTTGCAATACCTGGCTCCACTGAAGTCAGTGAACATCTGAGAGTTCTGTGAATCTGGCTTTACTCTGATCAATAGGATCGTGGCTCCTGTGCTGCTTGTGTAAAATTTGCTTTGTTGCACTTGTACGTATGTTACCACTGCTATTGGCTTGCTCTACTGTACTTGAACTCTCAGCTCGAGATGAGTCCATGTCGACTGGTTCTGTAAAAACTTTCTCCTAGCAAACTTTGGTATTGATTAGCAAAAAAAATTTCTGCTCAAGTTTGATAAGACTGCTTTTTCCAAAGTACTTTTGGTGGTTGATTTCTCTTAGACTCACAAGAGTTGATTAATTCTAGCTCGAAAGTGTCAGAATTGATTGCAGCCTTTGAAATGATGAAAATCTAGGCCTTGAATAACCTAACCTGCAGATTAGATTGTTATCCGTTTTTTCCACTTGACTTGAATTCATGACTTGAATTCAGCTCTTGTCAAGCTCCCAATTCTTTGTCTACAATCTGGTTCTTCAATTTGAGCTAAGTGAGTCAGCAATTGAGATTTCCAAATTCTACCCTTGCAAGGAGCTAAAGGACTAATTTGTAACTTGAAACTGAGTTAACATGTACCAATTTTGGATCCGATGGGACCCAAAATTGACCAGTGGCCTTGTATTATGTTGTTCTAGCACTGTACAAGTTCAAAAGTCCAAAATCTTGTTTTTGGGTCTCAAAAGTAAATAATCCCGATTATTTACTTTCCTCAGTTTCTACAATTTTTAGGCTTGTTTTGCCAAGTAATTACCTTGTTGTGGTCTCTAGACAAGTTTGCTTGAGTTTGATCAAGATTTGTCCAAGTTATGATCTATTTAGTGTCCGCAGACTCTGATTCCAAGAATCTGGCTTAAGTCTCAATTTTGTGATCCAAACTTCAGCAAATTTGATTTGTGGAGTCTACTTGATGTACTTGACCCTGTGGTATACTCAATTGTGCAAAATTTTTCAAATTTGGAGCAAATGTAAATAATCGCGATTATTTACTTTTGGTAATTTTTGGTCATCTGAGCATGTGTACTTGTTTAACACATCAAGATAAGCATATGAATCAAGTTGAAATTTAATTTGAACAAGATTCACCAAGTCAGACTCAAGTTCTCGACATTCAGTATAGATTTCAATTTTTATCAAGGTTTTGGTCTATTTTGTGATCCAAACTTCATGAGCCTTTACAAAAGATGTTTGCAATCATGATTAGAGTCTATGGTAGCAACCTTGGTCAGTTTTGAGCTAAAAGTTAATAATCGCGATTATTAACTTTGGACCTAAAATGACAACTTTTTTCAACTTTTTCAGAGGAGAGTCATTTTATGATCTATTTTGAGCCTATGAATCAAGTTAAAACTTAATTTGAACAAGATTCACCAAGTTAGACTCAAATTCTCGACAATCAGTACAGATTTTTGTTTTTACCAAGTTTTTAGCTTGTTTTGTGATCCAAATCTTTTGTGCCTTTATAAAAGTTGTTTGTACACGTGTAATGAATCACTGGTATCAACCTTGATCACTTTTGAGCCAAAAGTTTATAATGGCGATTATTAACTTTTGACCTAAAATGACAACGTTTTTTCAACTTTTTCCCTAAACAGTCTTTTTATGATCTCTTTTGAGTCTATGAATCAAGTTAAAACTTAATTTGGACAAGATTCATCAAGTTTATCAATTGTTTCGTGTCCGCAGACTCTAATTTCAAGAATCTGGCTTAAGTCTCACTTTTGTGATCCAAATTTCACCAAATTTGATTTGTGAGGTCTACTTGCTATGCTTGACCTTGTGGTATGCCCAAATATGCAAGATTGTCAATTTTTGGAGCAGATGTAAATAATCACGATTATTAACTTCTGCTAAATTTTTGCAAGTTTTTGTTCCAATCTTGACACATATCTCTTAAGCACCTCAAGTTAAGGTCTCTAGCCAAGTTTCATCAAGTTTGGACAACTTTTGGTCAAATGGTCATCAATTTTCTGTCCGCAGACTGCTGACTTTGCGAAATTGGTCACAAATTTCAATCCAATGATCCAAATATTACCAAATTTGGTTTGTGGGCTTATTACAACATGGTAAAACTAGTGGTATGCTGACTTGCTCAAAAAAGTTGAAAAATGGGGCAGATGTAAATAATCGTGATTATTTACAACTGGTTTTTTTTTTCATCTTTTTGATCAACTGATCATATACACTTGTTTATCACATCAATATAAGCCTATGAATCAAGTTTCATCAAGTTTGGACAAATTTTTTCCCAATTTACACTCAAGACTCAAAAAGTCAGTACAAACTTTAGTTTTTACCCAGTTTTTGGTCAGCTTAGTGATCCGAATCTTCTGTGCCTTTACAAAAGTTTTTTGTACACATGTAATGAGTCAATGGTATGAACCTTGGTCAAATCTGAGTTGAAAGTTAATAATCGGGATTATTAACTTTTGGCCCAAAATGAACACTTTTTTGAACTTTTTCACTGGACGGTCTTTTTATGATCTATTTTGAGCTTATAAATCAAGTCAAAACTTAATTTGGCTTAAAATGCCAAGAAAAAGTAAATAATCTAAGTTTTGGCAAACTTTTGAAAATTTTACCTCAAAGTGTCCTTGAGCTTACTGTTGGAATTAGGGTTGTAGAGAAACACACACAGCTTGGAGAAGACGAAGGAAGCTCACGACACACAATAGAGAGTGTGTTACTTAGTGTGCAATGGAAAGATACATAGCCCTAGAGTGATGGGCATATATACAATGCACGGGGGAAAAAACCTCCTAAAGAGGGAAAAAATGCCTCGGCGGTCCTAGTGTGTTCACACACATCACTACCACATGTATATGGTAACAAATCCCCCCCTGGAGTGATGCGGTGAACGAGAGCTGGCACACGAGTAAAGGGAAGTGCCATGCCCTGAGGACAAGATCAGTCCACAAAGGGGAGTAAGCCCAAAGCTTTGCGGAAAGCTTCAAGATTCTCACGAGACAATGCCTTTGTGAAAAGATCTGCAAGGTTGTCCTGTGTTGGCACATAAGCCAAGCTGATCTCTCCTGCTGAGAGCCTCTGCCTGACATAGTGGTAATGCACCTCAATGTGCTTTGTGCGAACATGAAAAACTGGGTTCCTCGCAACTGCCAATGCGCTCTGACTGTCAGTGTAGATAGTGTTGGCAGTATCCTGTCCAACACCCAAATCAGCCATAAGGCGTCTGAGCCATACACACTCAACCGTAGCTGTGAAGATTGCCCTGTACTCAGCCTCACAACTCGAAGTGGCCACAGTAGGTTGCTTCTTGCTCAACCATGATATACATGAACTGCCAAGCATGAAACAAAAACCACTTGTGGACACTCACGTGTCAAAACAACCAGCCCAATCCGAGTCAGAAAAAGTATGTAAGTCTGGCGGCAATGATCCCCCCTTGGGATAAAACAAGCCAAGATGTAAAGTGCCACGTGTTGCAAAGTGAATATCCAGCCTCGTGTTTCATACATAAATGAGGCAGCCAACAGCAGTTTGGTAAAGAGTGACATCAGCAGGATCGCCAACATCATGTAGAATCAACTTCAAACCTGTTTCCATGGGAGTGGCAATAGGTTTTCAATCCTCAAGTCCAAACTTACATAGCAATGTCTCTATGTAACTTTTCTGACACAAGGCAATACCACCATCACACTGCTTAAACTGTATACCCAAGTAATGATGCAACAGCCCCAAATCTTTCATCTTGAAAGTAGCATTCAAATCAGCCTTAAATTCAGCAATATGTCTCTCATTGGGTCTAGTGATCAACAAATCATCAACATAAAGAACCACAATGAGAAGTACATCACCCTCACGCTTTACATACAATGTGCTTTCTGTTGGATTGTTATGAAAGCCTCGTTTAACCAAATGAGTGTCAGCTTTCTCATACCAAGCACGAGGAGATTGCTTCAACCCATACAAAGCCTTCTTACATCTGCAAACTTTGTCCTCTTGTCCTTTTATGACAAAACCGCGAAGCTGCATTACATAAACTTCCTCAAATATGTCACCATTCAAGAAAGCAATAACAATGTCTGATTGATGTACATCCCAACCAAAATGAGCTGCCAATGCACATAGAAAACGTACAGTAGTCATACGACAAGTGGGAGAAAAAGTCTCTTCATAATCTATGCCTTTTTGCTGTGCATAACCTTTTGCAACAAGTCGAGCCTTATGGCGATCGATCTCACCATCCAGCTTGCGTTTCAACTTGTAAACCCACTTCGTACCAATGGCCTTTTTGCCAGGAGGCAAATCACATAAATTCCATGTGTCATTTTCTATAAGTGCATCATATTCTGATTGCATGGCAGCCATCCAATTTTTTGAATTCTGTGCTTCATCAAAAGACAGAGGCTCCTCAACATCATGTAAGCTCGACACAACCAAAGCATAACAATCTGATGCATAAGATGCATGGCGAGAGCCTGAATGAGTACGACTAGACAAAGGTGCATCCAATTTACTGTCATGCAAAGTGTGCACCAGCCATTTTGGCATACCTCTAGCCTGCTCATTTTCAACCCTTTCCTCACCAAGTACATCATGTACATCTGCATTAGTAATAGGCTGATCTGTAACATTTTCAGAAACCCCCATAGGCTGTACATTTGCCTCATTGGAAATTAATTTCGTATTTCCACCACTGAAAAGAGGCAACAAAGTGTCATAAATGTCCTGTGAGCTTACATTACTGTCTCTAGTACTTGACAGCAAGGGCTGAACAGAATCTTCCACAAACACTACATCATGTGAAACCAGAATACACTTTGTTTGCAGATAATATAACCTGTAACCTTTTCTTTCAGCACTATAACCAACAAAAATACATTTGACAGCTTTATCATCCAATTTTCTACACTGTGTTTGTGGCACCAAGGCATATGCCAAACAGCCAAAAACACGCATGTGCTCAATAGAAGGCTTTCTATCATGCCATGTTTCATATGGAGTAATAGACTGCAAAGCTTTCATAGGACACCTGTTAAGTACATAAGTGGCACACATGATGGCCTCAAGCCAAAAAGAATGCGGCAAAGCTTGACTTTTGACCATATATTGTGCCATTTCCGTCAGTGACCTGTTTTTCCTCTCAGCAACACCATTTTGTTGAGGTGTATAAGGAACTGTACATTGGTGTTTTATCTCACGACTAGCCAGAAATGCATTAAATTCATGAGACATATACTCCCCCCCTCGATCGGAACGGAGGGTGCCCATAGTACATTTCGAGACATTTTCAGCCATAGCCAGAAATTGTTTGAAGCACATAAAAACTTCAGACTTCACTGTAAGCAGAAATACCCATGCATGCCTGGAGTAATCATCAATGAAATTCACGAAGTAGAGGTAATTTCCCAAGGACGGAGTTTGCATGGGCCCACACACATCACTATGCACAAGCTGCAACCTGCATGTGGCCCGAACTGAACCATCCTTTGGAAATTTAGAACGCTGCATCTTACCCAAAATACAGCCTTCACAAACATGTTTGACAGGTGCTTCAAGAGGCGGCAAAGAAGCAACCATATCACATTTCTGCAAACGCAGCAAACTGGCAAAATTCAGATGACCAAAACGTGCATGCCAAAGTTTTGCATCTGCAATAGCCCTTGAATCTGGAACAGGATTTGCAAAATTTTTTCCACACTTGTCATACAAAGTACGCTTATACAACCTACATCACAAAAGCCCAGATGCAAATATTTCATCACTAAAACTGAGATCATGAACTGTACATCTGTCATCCACAAAGTTAACTACAAGTCCAAGTCTAGCAAGTGTGGATACAGACAAGAGATTCTTCTTGATCCCAGGTACATAAAGTGCATCAACAAGTGTGAAGGAACTGCCATTAGCTGTAGTGAGCACAATCTTTCCAACTCCTTGAACTAGATAAGAGGCGTTGCTGACACAAGTGACTGAATTCCCATGAGGGACAGACTCGAGAGAGGTAAACAATTCACGATGTGAGTTAATGTGCTTTGTAGCACCACTGTCGAAATACCACACATGTGAATCTGCAGCAACTGACAAGCATGCATCATGGACAGCAGGATTGTAAGTGCACTCTGCACTAAAAGCCCATTCTCCATCAACATCAGCAACACAGTCTCCTTTCACAGAAGACTCAACAATGGCTGCATTTGTAGTGAAACCAGCATTTGTAGTGGAACCACCCTCTTTCTTCTTACCCTCTTTGGCCTTCAACTTAGGACACGACTTGATCAAGTGATCATTGGATTACAATAATGGCAACGCATCTTCTTTTTGCCCTTATCACCAGAATTTCCAGACGAATTGCTGCCAACAAAAGCATTAAGAACAGAATTTTTGCCACTCGCAGGTAGAACCATAAGAAGTGGATGCCTTGCTGCTACCACCCTTTCTTGGAGAAGCAATAAAAGCCTGTTCAACTCACAGCAGAACCATAAGAAGTGGCTGCATTGCTGTTACCACCCTTTCTTTGAGAAGCAATAAAAGCCTGTTCAATTGCATGCTGTCTAGTCCTGTTTTTTCTGGAAAGTGACTCTTGCAACAGCAATGTGCATAATGCATCAAACTTGACAACTTCTGGATTTCCTTGAGGCAATAAGTCTCCAAGTACTAGCAAAAGTCTGGTAAGAATCTGGTAAGGCATCAAGAACAGTCTGCACAAGGGAACTGTCTGAAACAACTTCACCTGCAGAAATAAGTTTCTCATTGATATCCTTGACACTAGCAAGGAAAGTGTCCATATCATCTTCCTCATGCATAATCTTCGACTCCAGCTCTTTACACAGCAAAGCAATTTTAGCCTCATTGCGGCTTGCATAAAGACCTGCTAGAATATCCCAAGCCTGTTTTGCAGATTTTGCTGAACGGATGTGATGAACAATGGTGCACTTCACAGACAATGCAATCAATGCATGAGCCTGCACATCCTTAACATTCCAACGAGCTTGTTCTGTCGTAGGCAAAACAACTCTAACAGCTGCAATCCTTGCAGTAAGACCTGCAACATCCTCAACATCGCCTACATCCTCAGAACTAGGACGTACATCAATGCCTTGCACAATGTTCCAGACACCCTTTGACACAAGAACATGTTGCATCATATAAGCCCACATAGGGTAGTTGTCCCCATCCATCCTATCCTTAGCAGCAAACATCTTGAACACATCTGTGTTGTTGTTGTCAGCCATGGTATGTGAAAACTGCCCGAAAATAGGAGAAACGGAGCGGGAACAACCTTTTCTATATAGCACAAACCGTAGAAGACTATAAGGCACATGCTATGCGGAAAACGGCACTAACAAAAATTCTGCACAAAATGACGAATTAGCATGTGCAGTACTGTCTGTAGTGGAAACGGAGGCCGAAATGAGCCCAAATCAAAATTCTGAGCAGACCTAGCTCTACGAGCTTACCCAAAATATTTGTCGACCTGCGAACGCTTGCCAAAGCTCACTGAAATCGGAGAAAGTGAGCAGGCGTGTGCTGGAGCACTTGGCGACTAAGCCCGGGAGGACGTGACCTGCTCTGATACCAATTGTTGGAATTAGGGTTGCAGAGAAACACACACAGCTTGGAGAAGACGAAGGAAGCTCAAGGCACACAATAGAGAGTGTGTTACTTAGTGTGCAATGGAAAGATAGATAGCCCTAGAGTGATGGACGTATATACAATGCACGGGGGAACAAACCTCCTAAAGAGGGAAAAAATGCCCCGGCGGTCCTAGTGTGTTCACACACATCACTACCACATGTATATGGTAACACTTACCCACTAGTTCATACAACTTTTAGGCTTACTGTCCAGTTGGATTGACTGGTTTGGAGTCTTTTCGTGCTATTTCTAGCCGTAGATTTGAAACTCTGCAACTTCACATAAACAACTCACATATGATTCATTTGGAGTGAGCAATCAACTTAAATCCACCTCGGATCCTACTTACCCTACTCCTAGATTCTCATGCAATGGAGTTGTGGAAAGTGTCCACAAACACTAGTTTTCTTGTTTTTTATGGTTTCTTGAGCATTGATCTTAAGACTTGTTTCACCTTTCAATCATTCTCCAAATCCTAATCTAAATCTACTATCCTAAAATGTTAAAGGCACTCAACAAGTACGATTACTTCCAAGCTACCTCTACACAGCAAAAGATGACAATCTTAAGGTATGCAGTTTCTAAAAAGAAAGTTTTACTCTTGGTGAACCTAGAGGAAGTTAATGGACAAAGTTACACAAGACGCTCATGTTTTCTCTAGTTTAGGTCTATTCGTCCCCGGCAGCGGCGCCAAATGTGGGACGCATGTCTAACCTCACCATCCTATCTTATTGCAGTATTAGCGAGAACCACAAGTATTTTGTCACACCATGGGACGAAGCTGACTCGACTAGTGCATAGAGGCTACAGGAGGTTGTCAGTCTCTTGGAAAACAACTAATAACTCGCACTAACTCAAGCTACACTCAAGTGACTGAAATCACCAAAAGCCAATCGCTCATCGGCAAGCAAATCACATCCGTTAGAGCATCAAATGACATCCAAACATAACGAAACTTCTAGGACAAGTTTATAAGACCTAAGCACACATGCTTATGGTCTCAAACCCCACTTTAGGTCAAGTTCCAAAATCCCGATTATTAACAGCAGTGGATTTTTGACCTAGTCGTTTTCGACCCAGAATGCATCTAAATGCTTAGCAATGATGCCCCAATACCCCGCCTATGCTTAGTTTTTTAATTGAAAGTGTAAATTCCTAGTTATGATGAAATTAGGCCGCGGGTCGGTGATACCAAAAGCTACGAAATACTGTGAACTGCTTACGACAATGCGTAGAGCTCTTACCGGCGGTTGCAATGCAACAAATGCATTCGCAATGTGACAACCGGAGAGGCAGTAGGAAGCGCGAGAAGGAGAGAAGTGAGCGTCGTTAGCTCACGCTATGTATTTCTTATCCAAAAGCTTAATAAAATCTTTACAAAGTTGGCTTTTATACCTTAGCCAAGGTCTAAAATGTGTAATGTCCGGCGCCCAAGACCTTTGAGACTCCATGCTTATTGTATCTGCAACCTAGGTACACTAAGTGACCTATGCTTTACATCTTGGAACTCTTATTGAGCCCGTAACACGTTACAATTATCACAATGGCTAAATAAATCGGGAATTTACAATACGTGACCATTTTGGGAAAATGTGTAACTCCAATTTACTGCTTCTTCACTTTGATCTTCGATGTGCATCTGTACGTCTTCAGTCTTTAGCAGCTTTTGTTAACTGACGTTGGCTCAATTAACAATTTCGTTTATACTTTAGTAGTAAAGCAGCTAGATGTGTGTTTAGTGCTTGATAGACTCTAGAGTCTGACTAGCTAGATCTATCCTTGAGGGGCAAAGAGAGTTGTGAGTGAGATTAAAAAAACATTCAATATTTCAAATCTTCCCGATGCTTTCAAAGTGCCATTTTCCATTCCAAATTTAATTTGTACAGTTTTGGTCGTTTTTGTTCCTAGTTTCTTTCTAGCACATAGGAGTAGGGTAATTAGAAACCGACACCATCAAACTAGGCTGAAAAGATTAGGACAAAAAGGGATTGAAAACCATATTTTGGCAAAAAAGACCATAACTCATAAAATTATAAAAATTGATGGTAGAGACCTAAAAGCTGATCAAACTTCAAAAAGTTGGTGCCAAGGGCATTATAAAACTCATACGAAGAAATCTGATAAGTTTCATCAAGTTTTGTGGAACATGGATCGCAATCCATGCCCTCCAGAGACAGTTTGAGTCAAAAGAACTAAGACCATCTGATACATATTGCTTCCAAGCAACTAAAACCAAAATTTGGGATCATATTGAAACCAAAATCACACTCAAATCAAGGAAATTGGACAAAATCACCAAAAGCTAGTCAAATTAACCAAAATGTGAAAAATTTTAACTTTTTGTGATCCATTTTTTTTTTTTTGGGAAATAGCTTCAAAATAGCATAGACAACTAGCTGACCAAGTTTAATGTCAAAATGAGGTGAAACATGGATCGCGATCCATATACTTGATTATAGATTTTTACTGAGATTTGAGCAGTAGGTAGTTGAGACTATTTGAAACACTTTTTCCAAAGATTCATTGAAAAAGTGGATCAAAAGAGCCAAAAAAAGAAAATAGTCAAAAATCGCCAAAGCATACCCCCAAAAAATTCACATTTGGTTGACAAAAATTTATCCAAATCCAAAAATATTTTGGGGATAGATTACAAACATCATAAGCAATCAACATGCCAAGTTTCAAGTCTAGATGTGATGGAAGATGAATTGCGATCCATGACCCCGATCTGAGATATTGGGTAGAGACTATTCCAACCTGTAGGAGACAATTGTAAGAAAAACTTCCCAGAACATGGTAGCCAAAAGAGTCCAAAAAGTAATTCAAAACGACCAAAAACACTTCCAAATTGAAAAATCGCAAGTCTGACCTAGGGCTTCACTTTCAACTGACTTAATCAAGTGTAAACCACACAAAAGGCATATAGCTACTGTCAGGGAACCAAGGGCAAGTTGGGTGTCAAGTTTCATCACATTCTGCAATTAAGGTACATGAACTGCGACCCATGTCCCCTTGTCAGAGACAAAGACCAAATTTGTACCATAGCTAGATCTAGTCATAAGAAACATAGTGGCCTTCTCAAAATAGAATTTGGACTTCTTTTGAGGATCCTTCAAGCTAAAATATGTTTTGTGCCAAAAGAGCAACTGTTTTTGTTGATTCAAAATTTTTGACTAATAGAGCGGCTGTAAACTCATAGCCACTCGACTATTTTTTGTATAGACTGCAAGGACTAAAGCATAGTGGCTTGACGTGGTTTTGAGTCATTTGAAAGCATTAAAGAGGTAACATATCAAGGTTCTGCGGGAGTGCTCTTTCTTGACATTTGAGGTCAGGCAGACTAGACCAGAGTAGAAACCCCGCTGTAGAAGGCCAAATTAGAAATATTTCCACTGAAGAGAGTGTAAATCATAGACCACTGCCTACCTTAGAGTCAATCCCAGAGGAAAGTCTATCTGATATGTCATCAAAGAGATCCTATACCTACATGGATGAGGGATACAAAAGTGTGAGTTTTAAAGAGGGAACCAACATGGGAGCATGATTATCCCAATCGGCACCAACCATGAAACTATTGCACTTGAAATACCAGTTTGAAAACAAATAGAGTGCAAAGATTTACAAAGATGGTATGGATCGCTACTATGTAAAGTTAGAACTTAGAGACCTAGTGACTTCAAAGACTTAGTATCTGTGGACTACAATGGTGATCGATACTTTGATGATGAGGGTATAATATATCTAGTTGTGCAAAATCCCTATATTGTGGAAAAATGGGGAATGATTGGCACAAAGGACAAAATTGACACAGAGCCTGAGGATAAGCCGCCTCAGTTGGACATTCCAAATGCAAAACTAAGACGTGAACAAAACAACATGAGTCATCATGGACAACACTCATGTTGGACATTCCGAATGCAAAACTAAGACGTGAAAAAAACAACATAAGTCATCATGGAGTGATCATGGACAACACTCATGTGGGATTGTATAAGTACAATAATTGTGAGAAAATGCTCTATTATAAGTGCAATGAGCCCTATATTGGAGGGTTGTCAAAACAAAAATGCTTTCATGTCTTTACATACATTGAAGGTAGAGATACCCATGTAATCATGCTTGCTAAGTATGGAAGGAGATACTTGACACTAGACAATAAGGAGATAGAGAGATATACATAATTTGGAGGTCCACTCCACTAGTATTATGTCACTCCAAGCACGTTCAGATCTAATGTATCAAAGACCAGACAAGAATGGAAAGATTGAGTCATGATAGAATGAGAGTTGAAGAATCATTTAGTCAACCGTAGTTTTTAGTGGCTAGACTGTGAGAATGGTTGCCAAAACACATGGAATGTGACCATCTCAAGTAGTGAAGTGTGTTGCAAATAAGTACAATGGGTCAGGGGATCTATATGCAAATGTTTCACTCTTTAAGAAACTCTTGAGAGTTGAATAAGTGGAAGATTTCCATACTCAATACGAGGGACTTGGGTTGACATTGGAAGGAACAACCTTAACCTGGTTCCAACCTTTGAACAACAGAGATTTTCCAAACATAAAGCAACTTATGCAAGAATTTTCTGCAGAATTCTCTGAAAGGGGGTTCAAGCACAACATAGTGTCCCAAATCAACACTTTCAAGTAGAAAGAGAACAAGAAAGTGAAGGAAGCTTCGCATCGCTGCAAACAATGCATAAAGGGATGTCCTATATAAGAGCTACCGCAAGATGAGAGATTGCCAGTTCTATTCATTGAGGGATTGAGAAACAAAACTCTCAAAAAGGACTTGCGCTTGAAAGCTTGCACCATCTTTGAGCAAGTCACTAGAGAAGCATTGTATCTAGTGGATAATTGTAAGATTTACAAAGAGGTAATGGAAGATACTGACAAAACGACCATCAATGCCTCTTCTATAATAACTAAATCCCCAATGAAGTGGAGTGTTCAAGGTCTAACTGTGCCTGATCAGAAGAATGAACCAAAGCTATCAATAGAACCCAAAAATACGACAACCACCAACATTAGCAAATGTACCACATGCCTTGAAGTGGTGTGAGATTGAGATGAAGTATACCAATCACAAGACGAATGAGTGATATTGAGTAGAAAATATACCAATCACAATTATGTGAGGGAAAGGCCATATGGACCTCTAGGGGTGCAACCTTTTCCACCACCATCAAGGTACCAAATAGGCCTGAATTACACAGCACAAAGGGGGAGATAAGCCTCAACGAGTATTGGGACAACAACATCCTTTACTTCAAGACAGCCGAGCAATTGTTTCATACACATAGCCTCTAGAAACACTTACAAACGAGAAAAAGATGCCACCAACTTCATATTATGAGGACCCAAATGAAACTTACGAGTTACGAGAGATAGCTTGAGGTATTGCATATGTCGACGAAGGTTATCCTTTTTGGGTAAGCATAGATGAAGCTGATAATTAACAAAGTGACCAAAGGGAAGGGGAATTTGAGCGCAACAAAAACGAAATGGTTGATCAAACTTCATGGGCCATTGCAGATACTAGCTATAGAAGGTTCATGTATAAAATGACAAAAGAGAAGGAAAATTTGAGTGCAACAAAAATGAAATGGTTGATCAAACTTCATGGGCCATTGCAGATACTATAGAAGGTTCATCTATATAAATCCAATCTTCACCACCTCTATACGCTCTTATCATCACAAAATTTGAGTGGACCGATGAATGTGAAGAAACATTCTAGTTATTAAAGCAGATATATAAATCCAATCATCACCACCTCTATACGCTCCTGATTGGACAAAGATCTTCCATGTCCACGTTGATGCATCAACCTATACTATAGGATGCATTTTAGCACAACCTGGAGAGAACAGCATGGATTTTTTTATATGTGCAAAAAAGAATTATATGACCATGGAGAGAGAAGGGCTATGAATGGTATATGCTATAAAGAAGTTCAAGCACTACCTTCTCACGATAAGTTTATGTTTTTTGTGGATCATCAAGCACTACTATAATTGGTGAACAAACCCTGCAATATAGGATGTATTGTTTCATGGTTTATTATATTGCTTGAGTTTGATTTCATTGTAGTAGTTGAAAAAGGAACCACACATCAGAGGGTTGACCATTTGTCTAGATTGACTAATGGAGAAGCACCCAACAGAGTTGAGGATGACTTGCTAGACTCTTATCTATTAAATATTGAAATGGTGCCAAGGTAGAGTGAACATGTCATAGCTTTCACCATGGATTACTTGACCAAAGGAATCTTAACAGAGGGGTTGAGTAGATAAAGAATGAAATTTATTCAAATCAAAGCAAAGAGTTGTGAGTTGATTGACGATCACCTCTACAAGAGAAAAAGACAATCTACTATAGATGTGTGCCACATAAGGTGAATCCATTTTGATTCCTGAGCAAGCTCATGTTGGACAAGCATACGGACATTATTCTATTGACAAAATTGTGAAAGCAATTTTTGTTGAAGGAATTTGGTAGCCAACCCTTGCATATGTGAAAAGATGTGACAAATGTCAACAAACAAAAGTACCTATGCAGAGAGGCAAAATGTCTTTATGACCAATGATGGGGACAAGGGCTTTTGCCAAATGGGGCATAGACTTTGTTGTTAGAAAATAAGACGTAGCTAAATAAATATTTGAGTAGATTACTTAATGGAGAGAGATAGATTTCACACACAAAAGATTATAGAGTAGAGAGAGAGAGAGTACACACGATATACGTGTTTCACCCAATGTGGGCTACGTCCACGGGAAAGCAGCCACTCAATGGCTTTAGTACTTCAAAACAAGAAGTAGTTTACAAAGGGATTATACCCTTACAGGAGCTCCCGCCTTGCTTCACTCTCACCACCTCACACTCACCTTGTTGCATCAACTTCACACTATGAAATGTGTGTAGAAATGGCCTCCTTTTATAGGCCAAAAGGGCTGCCCTCTCTCATGAAAGGCAGCCATGCGTAGCCGCCCTTGTGTAGATAAGTCCAAATCGGACCCTTCAATCCGCCCATGTGTGGCTGCCCTTGAGAAGACAAGTCCGCTTTTGAATTCGGCCACCGGCCATTGACTTCCGACCACCGGCCCCACCGGCCATTGACTATCGGCCACCGGCCAACCGACGGTTGTTTTCCGACCACTTTCTGGCCGCCGTTCGGCCATAATATTCCGGCAATCCCTAAAGTTGCCCCTGATTTTTGGTAGTGAAAATTTTGGTTTCCGGCGAGTGATTTTCCTTCACGCACGATGGCTTCTCCTCATAATGGGGGCCTTACAAATGTGCGCTTTTACCACAGAAAATTACAAGGGTAAATCAGGTTCCATACTTAACAATCTCCTACTTGGATACTGATCTCCAAACCAAACCTGTGGTGACTGATTTCCATTCTGGCTTCTTATCCTTGAATGCCGATCGAATATGAGCAAAAGCTCAACTTCTCCTTGTTGACCACCTTTGTAAACATGTCTGGAGGATTTTCACTTGTATGCACCTTTCCTAGCTTTAGCTGTCCCTCTTCCAAAAGAGTGCGTATGAAGTGATATCTCACCTCAATGTGCTTTGTCCTTGAATGAAAGGCTGAGTTCTTCGCAAGATGGATAGAGCTTTGGCTATCACTGTACAAGACACAATTGTCTTGTTTGAATCCAAGATCTTCTAAGAATCTGTGAAGCCACATAATTTCTTTGCTTGCCTGCGTCATTGCTACATACTCTGCTTCCATGGTAGAAAGTGAAACCACTTTTTGCAGCTTTGAAGCCCAGCTTACTGCTGTGTCTCCAACCGTGAACACATAGCCAGTAGTGCTCCTTCGAGTATCTTTGTCAACTGCCATATCTGCATCAGCATACCCTTCTAGAAAAATATCAGTTCCTCCAAAATACAAAGCATTTGTTGTTGTCCCTTTTAGATACCTAAGTATCCACTTCACAGCTTGCCAATGCTCTTTACCTGGGTTGTCCATGAACCTACTCACAACTCCCACTGCATGTGCAATATCTGGCCTTGTCCAGACCATAGCATACATTAGAGAACCTACCGCTGCAGCATATGGAACTTTAGACATATAGGCTATCTCCTCTTGTGTCTTTGGACACATATCCTTCGTTAGTTTAAAATGACCAGCCAAAGGTGTAGAAAACGGTTTTGCATTTTGCATTGCAAACCTTTCTAGTACCTTCTTGATGTAATCTTCTTGAGATAGCTTTATTGTCTTCTTCTTCCTGTCCCTTGATATTTTCATACCAAGTATCCTCTTTGCAGCACCTAAATCTTTCATTGAAAAAGATTTAGACAGCTCCTCTTTTAGGTCTTTGATGTCCTGCATGTTAGCACTTGCAATCAACATGTCATCAACATACAACATTAGGATGATGAATCTCCCATCTCCCAAATTCTTCATGTAGATGCAGTGATCCGAGTTGCATCTTGTGAATCCATGATCCAACATCCATTGATCAAACTTCAAGTACCATTTTCTTGATGCTTGCTTTAAACCATACAAGCTCTTCTTTAATTTGCAAACCATTTTCTCCTTACCTTTTACTTCATACCCCTTTGGTTGAAGCATGTAGATTTCCTCCTCTAAGTCACCGTGAGGGAATGCCGTATTTACATCCATTTGCTCGAGATTTAGATCATGAGCAGCCACAAGGCTTAAGACAAGCCTAATTGAGTTCATTTTTACAAAAACGGAAAATATTTCATTGAAGTCAATACCTTTATTTTGAGAAAACCCTTTTACCACAAGCCTAGACTTGTACCTTTTCTTCCCACCTTCTTCTTCCTTCACCTTGTACACCCATTTGTTTCGAAGTGCCCGCTTACCTTTAGGCAACTCAACCAACTCCCATGTTTGGTAGCGATGTAGTGAGTCCATCTCCACTTGCATGCTCTTCGTCCATTCTTCTTTGGATTCATGTTGCATAGCTTCTTCGTATGATTCCGGCTCTCCAGAATCTGAGATCAAGAGATGGTTGAAGGAAAAAACTTTCTGGAGGTCTACTTGCTCTTGTAGATCTTCGGGGAATAGGTTGAGGCTCCTCATTTGGTTGACGTTGTTGCACATTGTCGCCATTTGCAGTCCTTGAGTCTTCACCGTCCTCAAGCTCCATGTACTCATCACCTGTTTCTTTTGTTTGTTTTCTTTCCAAGTAATCTTTGTACATATTTTGTTCGTTAAAAATTACATCCCTACTCCTTAAGATTTTACTATCTTCACGATTCCATAAGCGATACCCAAAGTCACCTTCTCCATAGGCAATGAAGAAACACTTTTTGGATTTTGCATCTAGCTTTGATCTTAGGCTTCTATCTATGTGCATGAAAGCCTCACACCCAAACACTTTGAGAAATGCATAATTCACCGGTTTACCTGTCCATGCCTCTTCTGGAACTCCCCCATCCAATGCCGTTGAGGGTGACCGATTGATTAAGTACACAAACGTACTTACAGCTTCCGCCCAAATCTCAAGCGGTAGGCCTGCATGTAGCCGCATGCTTCATGTTCGCTCCATGATTGTCCTGTTCATCCTTTTCAAAATTCCATTTTGTTGAGGTGTCCTTGGGGTTGTCCTTTGCCTCCGAATGCCATTGCTAGCACAAAAGCTTTCAAAAGCTTGACTGCAATATTCGCCTCCATTGTCGGATCTGAGGCATTTAACCTTGGTACCTGTTTCATTCTCCACAAAGGCTTTCCACCTTTGAAATATGGAAAATACATCGGATTTATTCTTCATGACATAAACCCATGTTTTTCTAGTCGCATCGTCTATGAATGTTACATAGTACAACGAGTCACCAAGTGATGGTGTACTTGCAGGACCCCAAACATCAGAATGAACCAACTCAAGTTTTTTATTTTTTCTTTCATTTCTTGATTTTTGAAATTTTACCATAAACACAATCTTCACAGAACTCTAAGTCCACTTCTTTCAAACTTGGTAGAAGCTTCTTTGTTTGAAGGATTTGCATTCCTTTGGCACTCATATACCCAAGCCGGTAGTGCCACACCGCACTGTCAACTTCTGTAGTTGCTGCACAAGCTGAAGGTTGCATGCTAACAGTACATAAGTAAAGTGTACCGACCTTTTCTCCCTTGGCAACCACCAAAGATCCCTTTGAAATCTTCCACCATTTGTTTCCGAATGCAATGTTGTGACCTTCATCGTCCAATTGTCTTGTAGAGATCAAATTTTTGCGAAGCGAAGGAACATGCCTAACATCTTTAAGCTTCCATTCATTTCCATTAGTAGTTTTGACAGAAACTGTACCTTTGGCGACAATCTCACAAGCTTCATCAGCTCCCAAGTATACATACCCAAAATTACCTTTGGTGTAGTCTTGGAAATGTTGCTTGTGTGGTGTCGCATGGAATGAAGCCCCGGAATCTACTATCCAGGAATTAGACACATTGTCTAATGAGAGAATTAGAGCATCTTGCTCTACTTTACCTGCCACATTGGCCTCCGATGTTGGCTTGTTGTCTTGAGACTCTGTCTCCTTCTTCTTCTTGGACCAACAATCCTTCTTGACGTGGCCCTTCTTGCCGCAGTTCCAACATTCAAGAACTGACTTTGTGCGTGACTTGCTCCGCCTTGAGCGATCATGACCCTTCTGGTTTTTGAACCTCTCCTTAGGCCTTCCTCTTGTTTCTACTGACATTGCAACACTTGATGATTCTCCTGTGCTTCTCCTTCGTATTTCCTCTCTTAGGAGAACACCCACAACATCATCAAACTTAAGAGTATTTGTACCAGCGATAGAATTACTTACAGCCATCACAAGGCTGTCCCAATTATCCTATAGAGATGATAATATAAGGAGAGCTCGCACTTCATCATCGAAATTTATTTTCACCGATTGAAGTTGACTTATGTTTGTGTTAAAGTCATTTAGGTGTTCTACAACTGAACCATTCTCTGCCATCTTTAGATTGAACAAGCGCTTCATAAGAAATACCTTATTGGATGCTGATGGTTTCTCGTAGAAGTCGTCAAGTGACTTCATCAAGTCCTCCGTGGTCTTCATCTCCGAAACATTGAAGGCCACCGTTGATGCCAAGCTTAATCGGATTGTTCCTAGTGCCTTTCGATCAAGGACAATCCATGCTTCATCTGCCATCGTTGCGGGCTTCTTTGCAAGACCGCCTAGTGGCAAATAGAGGTCCTTCTGGTAGAGATAGTCTTCAACCTGCATATTCCAATGTTGGTAGTTTTTGCCGTTCAACTTCTCAATCTTGAGCTTCCCTTCCTCCGCCATAACTCCCACTCAATTCAAGGAACCCTTTCCTTGAGATAATTTAGCTACGAGCAAACCTTGCTCTTATACCAGTTGTTAGGAAATAAGACGTAGCTAAATAAATATTTGAGTAGATTACTTAATGGAGAGAGATAGATTTCACACACAAAAGATTATAGAGTAGAGAGAGATAGAGTACACACGATATACGTGGTTCACCCAATGTGGGCTACGTCCACGGAAAGCAGCCACTCAATGGATTTAGTACTTCAAAACAAGAAGTAGTTTACAAAGGGATTATACCCTTAATGGAGCTCTCGCCTTGCTTCACTCTCACCACCTCACACTCACCTTGTTGCATCAACTTCACACTATGAAATGTGTGTAGAAATGGCCTCCTTTTATAGGCCAAAAGGGCTGCCCTCTCTCATGAGAGGCAGCCATGTGTAGATAAGTCCAAATCGGACCCTTCAATTCGCCCATGTGTGGCCGCCCTTGAGAAGACAAGTCCGCTTTTGAATTCGGCCACCGGCCATTGATTCGGCCACCGGCCACCGGCCATTGACTTCCGACCACCGGCCACCGGCCATTGACTACCGGCCACCGGCCAACCGACGGTTGTTTTTCGACCACTTTCCGGCCGCCGTCTGGCCATAATATTCCGGCAAAAATGAATATTCCAGTGAGGAAAAAAAAAAGTATGAGGGGCGGAAGCCCCCGAGGCCCCTAAAGTTGCCCTTGATTTTTGGCCGTGAAAAATTTGGTTTTCGGCGAGTGATTTTCCTTCACGCACGATGGCTTCTCCTCATAATGGGGGCCTTACAAATGTGCACTTCTACCACAAAAAATTACAAAGGGTAAATCAGGCTCCATACTTAACATTTGTAGCACCAATAACATCTCTCGCATATCGTACGCATGGTCACTATATTATAGTGGCCACATATTGTCTGAGCAAATGGGTTGAAGCCAAAGCTACACAAAAAAACGATGCAAAAACGACAAAACAATTCTTGTATGAGAACGTCTTTACAAGATATGAGCTACCAATTAAAATAGTGAACAACAAAGGGACTCACTTCCTAAATGAAGTGATTGAATTCTTATTGGACGAGCTCATGGTAATTCATTGTAAATCAATACCTTACCACCCTTACTGAATGAGTTCATGATAATTCATTGTAAATCAGTACCTTATCACCCTCAAGCTAAAAGACAAGCGGAGAGCACGAATAAAATTCTATGCACGGTGCTCACAAAGATAGTGAGTGAATCAAGAGAAGACTTGGACCAAAATCTACACTTAGCTCTTTGGGTATATCGAGTAGCTTATAAATCAGCAAGTGGAACTACACCTTTTAACTTGGTGTTTGGACTTAATGCTAAACTACCCATATAATTCTTGATTCCTACACTTTGAGTAGCCAAGGACTTAGAATGGCAAAGTCACAAGCTATTAAAGAGATTAGATGATCTCAAAAAGCTAGAAGAAATACGCTTACGACTTTTGTCAAAATCTATGCACAAAAACAAGGCATGAATGAGTTCCATGATTAGCATGTATTCATCAGGAAAGAAGTTCAAAAAGGGTGACTATGTATTAGTCTACACCTTAAAACAACACTCTAAGAAGTTAAAAAAGCGGGTTGGAAAAGATACACAATGTAGCAGAAAGAAGAAGACAACCCAAAGCTAATCAAGTGAGGGCTCAGGTGGAAGCGAAGTTGAAAATTTTTAAAGTGCAAAGGATAACAAACTAATATACAAATTATGCCACAAACTGCAACAAACCCTCCTCAGATCGAAGCAATTTAGATAGCACAAAATTGGCTTGGCGGCATGGATGTACGCATCTACATGAAGCTTTCAAATGGACCAACAAAGCAAGCACTTGTAGACATTTAGCATGAGCCAACATAATCAAATACTCTACATACAGGAAGATGTCAGATGTACCATTAATGACACATCAAATAGAGCTCAAACCTACAAATTAAGGGAAAATGGTCAGTTTAGGTCAAGCAAATTTGTCAATCAACATCGACGGCCATCAATACCCACATCAATTTCATGTCATGGGGGACAAAAATCTTAATGAAGCACTCATCCTAGGTGTACCATGGGTGTGGACTTACAAAGCAGTTTTGGATTGGCAAGATGACACTTTAAAGTTCAAACTTAATGACACCTCTCTTATCACTCCTTTAACACAAAGTGATCACATCTGAGAAGTACAACACATTGATACCAAACTGAAGCCAGTAATGAAGCCTGAGCTTGCACGGCAAGCAAGCAAGCCGCAATAGATGTATGGGTGAACAAATCCGTCATAACCAGCAAGCCTTAGAAAATGTGAATACCCAAGCCAACCCATCAACAAGGGCCAACCAACACAGAGAGACAACAACCACCAGAAAACTTTTGACAACCTTGATGCCGTTATACTTGGAAGTGGCAACCCAAACAACAACAAAAACCTCTAGCAAGCCAACTTAGGTATCCATGGATTCCGAAGCGCAAAAAGTCCAACCACCAAAACAACCTAGAAATGGAGACCAAAGCAACCAACAAGACTATCAACTCAACCGTCTTCACAAAAAAACTACAAGTGGGTACCCAAGAAGCTACAATCCATGGAAATCAAGCAAGTGGTACTCAACAAACCAATAATCAAAGTGAGAGCGTGCCATCTTCAAATTCTTTTGTTTGGACCCCTCAGCATAGATTGAGCCTCGCTAGCAAAATCCACTTAACAATCCATTTAGTACCCACATCTTGCACAACATATTGTTACCCCATGCCTCTCTTCTATTGGAATAATAGGACCAATTACATGGCATTGCATAGACACGGTGTTCATGTCCAAGCACAATGCACAAACCTTTTTCCGTGACAACTCAGAATGGGGAGGGGGGAGTAGTAGCCAATTGCAAAATCATGAGTTGCAAGATGATGAGAATACATGTGTATAGTCTAAAGTGTGTTTTTCGTTTAATTTTTGCCTTTTAATTTCTTTTATCAGGTTTTTATCTCTTATTAAGCATAATAATGGGCCATACGGAAAAATTAACCAAGAGAGCCAAAATTGAGTTCTAAAAGCAAACAACAAATCAACAAAGCTTCAATCATGTCAAATTTGGAAAGATTTGGTACAAATCAAATTTTGGGCCAACTTAAGATTAAATTCACAAAATCGAGGGCATCAACGAACAAATGTCCAAATGACAAGAGGTTTGAGCCGTAGGTGATATGCCATGGGCAATCAAGGCAAGGAAGATAAGTATGCACTTGGGACTCCGGGTAAATTGAGCACTTATAGGCAAAATAGGAAAAACCAGGCCTCATTTGCACTTTTTGAGCTATATATATATATATATATATATATATATATATATATATATATATATATATATATATATATATATATATATATATATATATATATATATATATATATATATATATAGAGAGAGAGAGAGAGAGAGAGAGAGAGAGAGAGAGAGAGAGAGAGAGAGAGAGAGAGAGAGAGAGAGAGAGAGAGAGAGAGAGAGAGAGAGAGAGAGCTCCTGTTTTTGAGACCTAGAGCTCAACCGTAATTTTGCTTGCTAGAGGCATTCATAGCCACCACATGGCACAAGATTCGATAGGTATGTTCATCTAACATCCCTCAACCAATGTATATGAGCCACACAGCACCAAAAACACCAAATTAGCCACAAAAATCAAATCAAAGATGAATTTTTAGCAAACTGCTAGAAGTTTGTGAAGGAGGCAAACTAACTCCAAACTCCAAAAGATATTGCAAGTATTGCAATCCATGTTCCCCCACCTCAAAATCCAAGGATTTTTCACATGGTTCTCTTGCCCATTAGAGCGTCTTTACACTTTTGCAATCAAAGATTGAAAATCCTCCTAGACATCCCCCAACATGCTAGAACACGATCAAAACTCACCCACAATTAGATCAGGGTGGTATGGGAAAATCACCCTCAAATTTGGACCAAAATGGACATTATTAGACCAAAAGACCCAAAAATCTCAAACTTTTAGTATGCAAATGGTCATTTTGACCCATGCCAAAAAAAAAAAGATCCAAACACCAAAAGTTTGTGACCAAGGGCTTAGGGAACATTTCTAGACGCTTCCCCATAAGTTTGGTAAAATTTGGACTCCAAACATGGATCCCAACCCATGTACCCCAGGAGCAGAATTGACAGATTTTGTGTCCAAACTGTATTCAAGTGCTAGAGGAATCCCAATCCTTGAGGAGAAACCGAGCAAACACATACAATAAACAAGATGGTGGTCAAGGCCTCACTAATTACTCTGTAGAGGATAGTGTAACAAATTAAACATGTTGCATCTCAAATATTCTTAAACAAAAGAACCTTACTCTTACTTTAAGGTGTTCACACGCACACATTGATAAATAGTCACAAATGCAAATGCAAAATGTACTAGCAGTGAGAGCATTAATGCTAAATGGAAGAACCTCTTAACTTGTCCTTATTAGACAAATAAACTCTTTAGGCCACATTCTAGCTCAACAATAGTTGACGACAAAATACCCCACAATGCAAAACCATTACAAACCAAGCCTACTTAAACTACTATTGTACATCTTTCCACACTCCACCCAAGGCTTCAAAGAGCTCCACTTTGGTCAAGGCTGCTTTGTGCATGAACTCATGGACTTGAGAGTCACAACCTAGAATTTGGAGAAACACACGATTGAGACTCCCACCATCTCTTGCATTGGTGTTGTCTATGGTAGAAAAAAGGGAAACTCCAAGATGTATCCTATAGTAATTAATGCAATCCTTTTGTTTTGGTGTGATAAAACCATTTTCCCCCTATGTTGTCTAAGTACATTTGGCTCTCATGATGATAAATGCTCCACCCAGCAAGTAAGAAAATCTACCATAGCTAGGGCTCTTCCTATCACAATCACTTGGCATAGAACATGATAAATTTTAAAATTGTGTTAATTTCCTCCATTGTTTTATACTGACAAAGTTATCCAAATATAAGTTGTTGAGCATTTCATGTAGATCCTAAATACCATCCAATCATCCTATTGCCAAGAAATTATAAACAAATAGAGCCATAAATATCCACCATAAACTTTAAATGCTCTATCTGATTCTTCATTCATTTGCTTGGATTATCCTCTGCTCTGAAAATCTCGCTCGCCACATGGTAAGACTCCAAGTGTTAAAGTCATCAAGTGATTAATAAATTTATGAAAATTTATTTAACTTCCAAGAGATTGGCAACTTCAAACAGTCTGAGTGCCAAAATTAGGGTTTTGCGGGAGCAAAGCCTTAAGGTGGAAATTAAAACATATGGTATGCTTCAAAGATCAAAGACTAACCGAGAAATGGGGGCAAAAAGTGTACATCTTGTCAGCAAGGCCAGAAAGGGCAATGGAAATCATACGGAAATGTAAATTAGTGGACAGGTAGAAATGGGGGTGATAGTGAGTCTCTAATAATCAAATTACCAAAAACCAATACCCACTAGCCACAAGAATCAACCAAAGTGGGAACCAAAAAACAGATATGGTCAAAAGTCAAGAAATTGGGCCATAAATTGGAAATTTAGGTTAACTTAGTGAACATAGCTCTAAATTTGAAAATATTCAACGAGTGTGCTAGAATAGGCTATAGGAACATGCCACCAAGTTTTACCCCAAACTGTGACCAAACATGGATTGCGATCCATGTACCTTATTTGCATCTCAGAACCAAAACTAAGCCATCATGTCGCACATGACCATTAAAACCTAACCCTAGAGCTTCAATACTAATTCTAGAGTTTCAAGCCAATTGAACATCAAAACCCTTGTGAAAATGTCAAACTTCTTTACATTTGTGCAAAATTTGGCTTAGAATCCAAACTAGTGATACAAATCACAAAATTTTTCACCCATAGCATCTCTTAAGCATGCTAAAATATATGGTGAAGAGATCCCTCCAAAATGTGTTTCAACATGGATCACGATCCATGTACCTCTGACCTAGAATTGACTTGAACTAGTTTTCCCTAGTGCATGTAGATGTCCTAGACACACTAGGAAAGTTTTGTCAAATTTGAAACTGTTTTGCTCAAACTATGCCCATTTTTCATTTTGAGGTCAAGTTTGCATTATTTCAACTTTTACAACAAATTTTGGATTAACTTCTAAGCACTAAACAACTAAAATTTTGGTAGGAGGATGCCGCACAAACATGCTCAGAAGGAGTGGGAAGCAGCCCAATATGAGATTATTGACATCTCAGCAAATGAGAAAGCTCATGTTACGGATCAAGCCCTTGAACAAAGACCTACCAATATTTTCATTGGCAAGTTTCAAGCAGTTGACGGCACAAAAGTAAAGGCTACAATTTTCCCAAAAGAACTTTGGGCACTCCACCAAAAATCAAAAGTCATAGACAATGCAACTTGATAGCCTTTTCAAATTACCACCATGGGGGACCAGCTCCAGAGATCCCATCAGATCATGAGCACAATTTAGTACAATACAGAATCTACCTTAACAGACAAAGATGGAGCCACGGACAGAGTGAAGATCACAAGTGATTTGATATACTAGGCACTTCACCTACTTTCATGCAGATACAAACTTCTGTTGAAGACTAAGGCTATAGATAATGATAAGGATTTCATCAAGCATCAAGGTCACAAGCTAACATTCAAGGATTTGATCTTTTTGGAGACAAAATTACCTTAGAAACTGACTAAGCTCCAAAAACCACCCTGTTACATAGAACCCCTACTACATGTAGCGATGTTGATAGCCATTGGGTTAACAGAGAGAATAGTAATCAAGTGTTACCTTGGAGAATACATTGTCAACAATCTAGTTGAAGCCAATCTAAAAAGTAGTGTGACAGGAAAAAAATGTACATGAATGCAAGGCCGATACTTACAAGAATTGCCTACAAGGCATACGGGATGATAAAGGATTACAATGAAGCTGAATCTCAGCTTAATCTAGTCCACAAGGCCAAGCATGGAATCAAAAGTGTGGGAAGCTCATCCACAACTCCAACAAAGAGAAAAATACGTGGCAATAGCACCAGCAATGGATAGTGAAGCAACAATGTCGGGGGACATGTGTTCAAAAGGTGAGCCGGAAGGCGCCGGGCCTCTACCTGTGAGAGTTGTGTGTGAGAGAGAACAATAGACACAAAAGGCTCTGACAATCACCATAATCATAAATAAATTGAATAAAGCTTAATCAATAGCCAAGGTGGGCCGTTAATGACACCATCAGTTGAATTACATAAGGATACCCAAAGCCGACCATTAACGATTGTGTTACTTGAACTAAGTGTTAATTGGGGAGTTTAAGCTCCTTACAAATTAAGCTGATTTAACACTACAATTAATAGAAAAAAAAGTCAAGAATCCACGTTTGGTGACTTTGATGATGATGGAGTTGATGATCATGGGGCCCTCCTCTGTGGGGCTCCCTTCTCTTCAATTTCCCTCAAGAGCTCTACCAAACTCCACTCTTTGTTTGCCTTCAAGAAGTCTCCAAACTTCCCTGTCTTTGTTCTTCCTTATGTCCCTCCAATGTTGAGAGATTAAACTATAGTGATTTGATTATGGTGGTGAGGTCAAAAACTCCTTGACTATGAATGCTTAGAGTTGTGAAGGTGCAAATGAGAGTTTATTCCCTGAGCATGACGGAGAGAGAGTTATGGAATTTTGGCTAACATAGATTTTATGATAACCAAAGAGGGATATTGCGGCTATGACGGTGAGGAAAGATCGGAGAGCATAGGACAAGTAATATTATGGTTACTTAAACATGAGAGAGAGAGAGAGAGAGAGAGAGAGAGAGAGAGAGAGAGAGAGAGAGAGAGAGAGAGAGAGAGAGAGAGAGAGAGAGTAGGTTGTGGGAGCTTCGGAGCCCAAGCTATGGCTTAAGTCCAAATAGGATTCAAGAGTGAGATTTGGCTATGGGAGCTTGGAGCTCAAAGCTATTGCTTATTCCCCACCAAAGAGAGAATAGTTCTAAAAAACAACTTTTTTCATGGTTTTATAACCACCCCCCCCCCCCCCCCACCGCGCCCATGTATGCACTAACTCCCACTTCTAAATATAGCTAAAAAATATCTAGCTCCCCCACCCACCCCTGCCACTAGTGCTAGCATTAGTGCAGGGCGTGGGTTCAGCCTCTTGATGACGTGGTAGGCCCAACTTTGGACAACACCAAATTGACCGAGAATGGTGCCAAATGGGATTGCCCCAACCTCCCCTACAATTATTGTCTCTTGGCCGCTCTCTTCCGAGCTTTGGAACTATCGTCTCGCGAGCACATCTCCTTCTTCCCTGCACTACTACTCATTGTTCAATGCCTTGCTTCCCTTATTTTCTCTTTTTCGCACTTATTAACCCCCCCCCCCCCCCCCCCCCCCCCCCCCCCCCCCCCCCCTCTCTCAACCTCTTGGGCGGCCATTTCAATGGCCTTAAGTGTTGGGATCGGGAATCGACTATGGGTGCAATGAGCTCATGGTGAGATTAGCTCAAGGTGGTTTGAAACTTGGAACAACCATGGCTACTCACACAGTAGAGAGAGAGAGATAAAATAGAGAGAGATTGAGTCTCACACTCAAAATTGCAAAAAGGATAAAATAGAAGATACCTTTACAGCATATATGGTATCACTCATATACAGAAGGAAGGGTTTATGTACAAAAGATCTCATAGACAATATCTGACAGCTCTCATCTCCAAGTGGTTTTAAAATGTCTACACACATATATGTATTATGTGTCACTTGAACTAGGTGTCGAAGGAGTTCCCATGCCCACCTTTCAATCCTCCCCCTGGCATATAATACATAATGAAGATCCAATTATCTACATAGGATGACACTTCACACAGGATGACAAGAACTATCCACATAGGATGCTGATAATACCTCCCCTTGAACTAGAGAAAGTAGAAACGGATGTTCAAAGTACATCTGTAAACAAAACAAACTTCCCCTTTGTCCTCAGCTTCTTCTTCTTCGACTATATGGGCTGCTCCTCTCGCTGGCTTTTTGGCTTTGTTGTTACTGTTGCTGCTGCTACCTTGATCTTTTGAATAGCACCTAGAAGGAGGATGCCCCTTCTTTAAGAGAGGTGACGGACCATAAGAACCTCTATGCATTCACATACGTAGATGCTCAAAGAGTGCAAGTTTTGATGGTAGATGAGTATGGACAAGAGTACAAACTTGTTGATCTGATTGACCTACAATTATATACATACAAGGGTACTCCACACTTACTTTTAGCCAAAACAATGCTAGAGCACATCTCAGAGAGGACTCCACCGGGATCATTCTCCAAGACAAGAAGAGAGAGCGAGAGATGTCTTTGCAAGAGACCACAAACTGGTTAGATTGGTGATTTGAACCACGAAAAATGAGACCATTTCAAGTCGCCCAATGCATCAAGAAAAATTACAATGGGTCAAGGGATCTATATGCTCATGTCTCACTCTTCAAACAAGTTTTGAGAGCTGAGCAAATTGCGGATTTTCACACACAGTACGAGGGATTTGGGTTGACATTGGAAGGACTGGCCTTGACGTGGTTCCAACCACTAAACAGAGATGATTTTCCCCAAACATAGCACAACTCTTGCAAGATTTTCATGGGAGTTCTCTAAAAGGGGAATCAAGCACAACATGGTGTCACAATTCTACATTTTCAAGCAAAAAGCGAATGAGAAGATGAAGAAAGCTTTGCTCCACTTTTGAGACATATCCCACACAAGAAATACCACAAGATGAGAGATTATCATTTCTCTTCATAGAGGTCTTGAGGAATGAAACTCTCAAAAAGGACTTTCATTTGAAAGTATGCGCGACGTTTCAGCATGTCACTAGAGAATCTCTATATCTACTAGTTGACAATTGTAGGGCTTATGAAGAGGTGATGGATGATGCAAACAATGCAACTAGTAGTGCCTCTTCTCCAAGGAGAAAATCCGCAACAAAGTGAGATGTTGAACATTTCAAGTGGCCGAGGAGGTGATTAGAAGGATAAACCAAGGATACTAACAAAACCCAAATGTACGAC
Organism: Adiantum capillus-veneris; assembly: GCF_014529385.1. Lineage (NCBI taxonomy): Eukaryota > Viridiplantae > Streptophyta > Polypodiopsida > Polypodiales > Pteridaceae > Adiantum > Adiantum capillus-veneris. Next base: position 148,084,372 of record NC_140951.1, read on the forward strand.
AATCTCAAATGAGGAGATGTGAGACTTTGTAAGGGCCTCCTCCTAGACCTTACTCTTGACTAACAGATGTAAGACATCGAAGTTTAAAAAACAAAAACAAAAAATATGTTCGGGTAAAGTTGGGCTAAATCCAAGCACCAAAGTTTACTCATAAGACATTTTAGGTTTACACTATGGAAACATGGGTATAACCAATGCATGAGAAGTTAGCTTTTCATCTCAAGATAAATAGCATAAAGAAAAAGATAAGATAAGGAAAAAGAAAAATAGAAGATAAGGATTAGGTGAGTAAGTAACATGTTGACGAAGTTTTGATGAAAAGCAAGATAAGTAAAAAGATCTTATCGGTAAGGAAGATAACCTATCAAGATAAGTGAAGGCACTTACCTAAACTGTGCATAAAAAGAGGGCTTCTCTTCTCATTTTACACTTCTCTCTTTCATTTTTCAAGGTGCAAACTTGAGAGTAAGCTGAGAAAGCTATAGCTCAACCTCTTTCACACACACACACCCCTCTCCAAGAGAAGCCATGACCAAAACCCTAATCAAGTTTGTCATAACTTGATCTCCTGCTTCTCATTACACTCTCCATGTCCTCTATCCTAGCCCTCAAGCTTTCCATAGCTTGAATCTCCCTTATCTCATTCCAAGTAGCACAATTGGTGGTCTTCAATTGAAGGTGAAAAGAGAGAGAGACGGCTATGTCAACACACTTTTCCAATAGTCTCTTGAAGTGAGGAGAAAACTCTACCATATATACATGAAAGTAAGGTTTCTTGTTTGCTATTGCACATATTAAACAATGAGTGTATTAAAATTAAATCCAAAGAGAAGTACATAAATGCTTGCTCAAGGACAATCCATGACATCATACAGATCCACAGTTCCATAACCATCACATACAACAACCAAACCACAGAAAGTTGACCCAAACTATACAGACAATAAGAGAGACAATACAACAACGTAACTACAAATTGTCAAATAGGAGAGGCTATCCCCAACAAAAGTAGACCAAACCAGATAATGTTGAAGAGATGGGGCCCAAAGTCCCCATCACCAAGATTCTTTTGAAGGTTCCACCAATAAGCAACCGTTGCCACCAGTCATCTGTTACCCCAACCAACACTCCAAAGAAAGAAGAACGCACAATACATCAAACCACATAACCATATGTCAAAACGCCCACAACCAACATCAGTCGCAGCAAGATCCAAGGACTCACCATGAAGGTGGCCAGAAACTAGGCTAGCTTTGCCACCACTGTCAGATCCACCTTCGCACAGCTAAATCATGAACCAAAGGACCCAAGCTATAATGAGAGCCATGCCCATAGAGAGAAGCACCCAAATGTAGACGATCATTATCCCAAGCATCCAGGTCCCCCAAAGGCTACCCATTCACCTCTCCAAGAAGAGGCAAGAGGGATGGCAGCTCTCGCAACTCCAAAAATGTGGTCTCGACAAAAGAGACGTGCTCGTAGTTGTGGACCAACCCGAGCACTCACCCCAGAGCCACCCGTGTCGTACACCTGCACAAGCACCATCCCCAGAATCCCCATCTGCCTCACGCCCTGCCGCAACATCTCCTAAGGAGCCCCCAGCTCTGAGGCCTTGCGGGCTTTGCGAAGACAAAGTAGGAACACTCCAGAAGCCCTAACCTAGCAAGGAGAGGAAACTTATGCTTCAATTTTGGGATTACTTTCATTCTAATTTAATTTTTTCTTAAGCTCCCATGTTTCCATAAGCAAGCTTTCCTCTTACTTAGAAGAACAAATTATTAATTTCTCTTAACTACCCACCACTAACTACGATGTTATTTCAAGTTCCATTATTTCAAGTTCTTTAGAGTACCAGACTAATATGGCCTAGAGAGAGTAGAAAGAAAGCACTCTCTTTATCCATAGGTGCTTGGAGATCATACTTATCTAAATATTATTCATGATAAATGGTAACTGATACATGATGAATGGTAACTGATATCTATACTTACCCCTAAACCCTCGTAAAATTTTTTGATTTAATTTTGAGTTACTCTTATTCTCTTACCTAAATTACTTAATAGAGATAAATGGCCTAAATCAAAGGCAATTAAGTTTTGAGAATTTTTGGAACTAACCTTAATTTTCAAAAGAGACATTATAGTTTCATGCAAAAGAAAGGCTCTTATTAAAGGCTCACAACTTTTTCTTTGACTATGTATTCAAAGTTAGATGAAGAAATAGAATCTTCTTTTTTTCCTTCTCTATAAATTAAGTGTGCGATTTTTTTTTTCTTCTCAAGAGGAACTTGAGTTTTGAAGGGTAATCTTATCATAATCAAAGGAGTTTCCCATTCCAAGTAAGGGTATGTCCCCTCTTGTCAATTGGAAAACCCCAAATCTTTAAGCCTCTCCTAGCTGCATGATTAATCCTCTCCATGGAAGCAAAGGTAAGCCTAAATCCCATCTTAAAGAAGAAACTTGTTAATCATTCATACTACATTGCATGAGCATTTTTCAAAACACTAGCATGTCCACTCTTAGGAATTTTGCAAATTACTGTTACACTACCATTCATCTAAGGATTCTACTCTTGCATAAACAATCATCTATTCTTGCATAATCGATCAAAGAAAGTTTAAGATTATTTGTCTTAAGATTACAAGATGATTCATTCTAAATGTTTGTGTTTACTACTCATGGTTCACACCCAAGCAAGGGTCATTGTAGAGAACGTATGCATTGTTCATTTCAATTTTGTCTTGCAACTACGAAGGGGGTGGGGGAGCTTCACGGAAGTGATGATCGTGTTTCTTGAACATAAAACTCCCATCGCTTCCATGGAGATGGTCCATGGATGGCAAATGATGCAAAGAAAACAAAAGGGATTCGTCCAAAACTAAGTTAACTTGAAACTTACGTTGAGACAAAACCTTAACTCCAAAGAGACTTGTTGTTTTGTTAAGGTCTTGTTCGAATAGACATTAAAAGAAATTAGGAACTAAGAGATCATAACTTAATGAACCTAATTTTAAATTTAAACTAGGATTAAAAAATTTACCGAGAAGATTTGACGTGGATAGCCCTAGCACAACATAAAAGTTTTAAGTGTGAAATTTATCTTACATGTTTGGAAAATGGCTGGTGCAGGTGTTTACCTGCGGGATGCAATGGGGGATGGTCCTTTCTTGCTAGGAGTGATAACCATTGGTCTACATAATTGAGCTCGAGTTAATTCAAGTCCCTATAACTTGGATTGAATGGGAGTGAGTCCCGGTCGGGTGGGAGGACCCACGAATGCGTCTGGAAATCAGCTTAGTCCGAGTAGGCCTGATGCCGAGAGAAAAGAGAAAGGAAAATGGATCCAATAAGGGATTGGATAAGCGAGGAATATGTGATTTAAATTAAAAAATCTTCTAATTGTTTGATAAAAAGTAACCTTAGAAAGGCTAGGAACCTAAATAGGCTATTCCACAATTGTCCTCATCAGCCGGACCTTTGCTCCGCTTCTCAAATTATTTATCTAAAAGAAACATAGAGTAGAATTGAAAATTGTGTAAAGGTGTTTCCTTCACACGTGGCAAAGGAGAGAGGATACCCAAGTCCTAGGATGAGAATAGAGATATGCCTAGAGAAGTATATGTGACTGCTTTGAAAGATAACTAGATAACTTTAATAATAGTACAGAAAAATGGAAGTAAAATATTCTAAAAAGAAAAGAGGTGGGAACGACCTGATAAATGCACACTTGCAAGGGTATGCAACAATTTGCATGCTGCTTTCAAATGCTTGAAATGTGGTTCGACATGTTTGGAATATCGCTTTCTAGTACAACATAATAGTACCTTGGAAAGGTTCATTTATCAAATGGTTTGGTGGGAGGGTGGATTCCAGAGGGTAAATTTGTTGGCTGGAAAGTTGAACCTAATTTTATGTTGTACATTAAGATAAGTCAAGAACGGAGAAAGGGATTCCAATCTATGGATTTGGGATCAAACTTGGGAACGAGGGATTCATGTAGTTAGTAATTACTCTCATCATAGGGGAACACACTGATGGCTATGCTTGGTCATAACCAGAAAAAAGCATCAGTGACCTTGAACCAAGGATGAATTAAAGAACTCCCCTCAGTTGGCCTTGGAAGGTTGAGTTCAAATTTAGTCTGATAACTTCGATTGGAAAGTTGAACCGATAAGGAAAGGTGTTTTTGGGTTAAGGGATCCATATGAGAAAAGTGAATGTTAACACCCCTTTGAGTTGGCATCAAAGAGCAGGAGGAGTTTTGTCTTATTGTCGGTCTCAAGTGGAAGGGATGTCAAGAATTGTGGTGTACCTATTTGAAGATGGTGCAGCCAACGGTCCCTAGCATGGCCCTCATAGACTTGTGGAGGGGATTGTTAAACTCCCACGGGATTCACTCTATATACAAAATGGGACACCACCTGCCGAGTGGACAAATTTGATAAAACCCCTATATACCACTCATATTAGGAAATATGACCCCTCTTTCTATGCTTATACGAAATTCAATGCAAAAAACCATCATACTCCTATCTTGTATATAAAATTTAGGTCTCACATGATCTAACTGAGTAAAACTAGTCAAAGAGCGTGTAGCATAGTGACTAGCAATATACTAAAGAACCACTTTTGTTGATAACTAGATGTACCCTCAATGTGTCTTAGTTTGACTTTCAAACTATGTGCTCATTCAGCTTGCACTCTAGCTACTCGTCCAATTCTAACCCATCTCTTCAAAAAACATGGTTATAAAGTTGTGTCAGGTTCTTTGTGTAAATTTGCATCTATACAAACTCTTTAAAGCTTTCATCCCTTATCAAATGAACTATAATAACAAAACAAGCAATTAATACAAAGCAATGTTGGTTCTTGCATGTATCTTGGTAGCTATTGACTCACAAGTTTGAGGGAAGACTCTTTTGGGAAGCCATGATTTTGAAACACAAAAACTTCCTTTCATTTTCCCCTTTTCTCACTTCCCACCCCGCCTCCCTTATTTTTAAGCTTAAGAGATAAATTATTGGGGGCCTACCCCTAACTTATGCAATTATGTAACTTGTAAAAAAAAAAACCCTCCCCTGCACTTACGTGGTGCGGTAAGTTTTCCATGGTGAATCCCCCGGGATTAAACCATAATATATACAGTGCACTATTCCCTAAGATTTACACTAAGGACTATAGGAGAATTCAATGGTTGCCTAGGAGGAGGCACTAAAGGGCATGTGAAATCTATAAAAGGAGTTTATTGTTATAATCAAGGAATCAAGGAATCAAGCAATAATGTGAGAAGTTAGTTTCATGTCTCTCTTGTGTCTTTATCTCTCTCTCCCTCTCTCTCTCTCTCTCATGCTGGTGCTCTAACCACCACCATCTCTCTCTATCTCCCCCTCTTACACTTGGCAATCCTGCAGTGGTGCTTGCATATATGTAGGAAAAATGAACTTGCTTGCAATGTAAGGAGGATGGCAAAACAATTCCGCATTTCCAACATTATCAAGATTTGAACCTGCGATAATGGATTGCTACATAGAGGTGGAACCATTAGGGTAACGGCTTCTCGTGTTTACAGCTCTCATAATTTAATCTTACTATTATTTTTTATTGTGAGGGTATCGTAATCTTCCCGTTTGCAAGAGAGCAATCAATTGCATCAAATCTCGAGCAGGACGCGGTGTTCACTATGCTGGCAAGAGGCACAGCCATTACGGTAACACCACGTTGTGTACATAATAAAGTTATGTAGCTATTTTTTGTTGTTGTGAGGGTTGTGTTGCAATCACCTGCACAGAAGGCAATCGGCACTCCTCTAGTGCGGCGATTAATATCTTCTTGTTAAGCCCGAACGGTGCAACCGTGGAGTAATGTCGAAGCATGCCGGCAAAGGGCTGTGTTCAAGCCTGTGATACTACAAGATGGTTGCCGAGTTTTTTTTTGAAACCAGTTTTTGCTACTGCACGCTCAAAGGACTTGAACCTGTGGAATGGCACAACTTGCAAAGGAGCCAACCAATCTAGTAACGAGACTGTGTGTCCACACCTTGCAATTAGGCACATACATTGTGTGTTATAGAAAAGCTCAACTGCATCGTTTGCATGCCAAGATTTAAGGCTTCAAGATCTTTTTTCATGAATTAAATGCTTACATAGAATGCATTCACACTCGGATAGAGAGATATGATATTTTTTGCATTCAACAAAAATATCGTTTGTAGAGCAGCAAAGCTCGGGTAAATTTCCAGTGCAAAGCTTGTTTTAACACAAGTTTTGGAAATAAGGAGCGTGATACGTAATCTGAAGTACATTGTTGATATACAATGACGTTGTGGGGAAAATGAGCATAGACGGGAAAATTGTCGCAATAAACCATCATCACAATGCGGTCATGAGGACCATAAAGCCCACCATTGCTCGTTGATGTTATTAGAGGAGTTTTACATTTTAGAGCATGACATTGCACAAAACAATTCGCATAAACCCAAGGCATGGGTAGCAGATTTTGTCAATGAAGTACAAAAAGCATATACATGGTTTTGCAAGCATGGAGGAACAGACACAATACATATCTGCATTTGAATCTCATCCAAGAGTTGCACCAAAACACTCAAAATCTGCATGAGTTGCTTCATCAACAAAGGTTTCTTAAAAATTTGTTGAGAGCATGGCATACCATAGTCGAGGAGGAAGTAGATGATTACTCAATTGATGATGATGATCGTAATGAACATGGGAATGGGATGGATATTGGAGTGAAGAGAGAGGACCCTATGAGCCAAGAAAGCCAAGGAGAGTCCCCGAGTAGCTCTATACTCACATCTTGCACCATCAAGCAAAGCATTGCGGGTCAAATTCCATCAATTTTTTATGGTGAATTACATAATTTTGATGATGATGATGACATGTATTTGTTTGTTGATTATCATGAGATGAATTTGAAAATAAATGGTTGCAACTCTAAAGTAAATGAATGCTTTGATGATCTTTGTGATGAAACATTGAAGACAACTCATGATGAAAATGATGAACTCTCACTTCTTGTTGACGAAGAAAATGATGTGATCAATGCTTTTGTGAATTCTCTTGCACTAGGAGAAGAGTTTTGTGTTGCTCATGATGTTGAAATAGCAACTAACCAAAATGAAGTTCTTCTGGATGAAATGTCCAAACATGAGAAACAAATTGTGATGTGTGTGAAGCAACCTATTTCACAAACTGAGGGTATGCTAAATGTTAGCAGTAAGCTAACTCGGATACCATTTTTCGGAACTCTCATTGTAAAAACATTTATTATTTTGATGAATTGGGAATATTGTAACTCCTATTTTCCAAATAACTATTGTAATGGATGAGCCAGGGCTACAAGCTTCCAGATTGTATCAACCTGTAGAGCTTCTAGATTATTAGTTTTGACCACCAAAAACCTTGGCTAAGGTATAAAAGCCAATTTTTGTAAGTTTTTCATAAGTTTTGGATGATGAAATACAGCGTGAGCTAACGATGCTCACTTATCTCCTTCTCACGCTTCCTAATCCCTCCCCGATTGTCACATTGTAGTCGCATTTGTTGCGTTGCAACCGCAGGTAAGAGCTCTACACATTGAAGTAAGCATTTCACAGTATTTCGTAGCTTTTGGCGTCTTCAATCCGCAGCCTAATTTTATCATAAGTAGGAATTTAAGCTTCAAAATAAAAAACTAAGCATTGGTGGCGTATTAGGGCATCATTGCTAAGCATTTAGATGCATTTTGGGTCGAAAACGACTAGGTCAAAAATCCACTGCTGTTAATAATCGTGATTTTTGAACTTGACCTAAAGTGGGATTTGAGACCATAAGCACTTTTGCTTAGTTAGGTCTTATAAACATGTCCTAGAAGTTTCCTTACGTTTGCATGTCATTTGATGCTGCAACGGAAATGATTTGTTTGCCGATGAGCGATTGGCTTTTGGTGATTTCTATCACTTGAGTGTAGCTTGAGTTAGATGCGAGTTGTTTTTTTGTTTTCCAAGAGATTGAAAACCTCTTTTAGTCTCTATGCACTAGTCAAGTCAGCTTCGTCCCATGGATTGACAATTTATTCGTGGTTCTCGCTATGTCTGCAATAAGATAGGAGTGAGTGTTGGAATTAGGGTTGCAGAGAAACACACACAGCTTGGAGAAGACGAAGGAAGCTCAAGGCACACAATAGAGAGTGTGTTACTTAGTGTGCAATGGAAAGATAGATAGCCCTAGAGTGATGGGCGTATATACAATGCACGGGGGAAAAAACCTCCTAAAGAGGGAAAAAATGCCCCGGCGGTCCTAGTGTGTTCACACACATCACTACCACATGTATATGGTAACAAATCCCCCCTGGAGTGACGCGGTGAACGAGAGCTGGCACATGAGTAAAGGGAAGTGCCATGCACTGAGGACAGGATCAGTCCACAAAGGGGAGTAAGCCCAAAGCTTTGCGGAAAGCTTCAAGCTTCTCACGAGACAATGCCTTTGTGAAAAGATCTGCAAGGTTGTCCTGTGTTGGCACATAAGCCAAGCTGATCTCTCCTGCTGAGAGCCTCTCCCTGACATAGTGGTAATGCACCTCAATGTGCTTTGTGCGAGCATGAAAAACTGGGTTCCTCGCAACTGCCAATGCGCTCTGACTGTCAGTGTAGATAGTGTTGGCAGTGTCCTGTCCAACACCCAAGTCAGCCATAAGGCGTCTGAGCCATACACACTCAACCGTAGCTGTGAAGACTGCCCTGTACTCAACCTCACAACTCGAAGTGGCCACAGTAGGTTGTTTCTTGCTCAACCATGATATACATGAACTGCCAAGCATGAAACAAAAACCACTTGTGGACACTCGTGTGTCAAAACAACTAGCCCAATTTGAGTCCGAAAAAGCATGTAAGTCTGGCGGCAATGATCCCCCCATGGGATAAAACAAGCCAAGATGTAAAGTGCCACTAAGGTAGCGGAAAATCCTCTTGACAGCCTCCCAATGCTTAGACCCTGGGCTATGCATAAATCAACTGACCTGCGAGACTGCAAACTGAATATCTGGCCTCGTGTTGCATACATAAATGAGGCAGCCAATAGCAGTTTGGTAAAGAGTGACATCAGCAGGATCGCCAGCATCATGTAGACTCAACTTCAAACCTGTTTCCATGGGAGTGGCAATAGGTTTGCAATCCTCAAGTCCAAACTTACATAGCAATGTCTCTATGTAACTTTTCTGACACAAGGCAATACCACCATCACACTGCTTAAACTGTATACCCAAGTAATGATGCAACAGCCCCAAATCTTTCATCTTGAAAGTAGCATTCAAATCAGCCTTAAATTCAGCAATATGTCCCTCATTTGGTCCAGTGATCAGCAAATCATCAACATAAAGAACCACAATGAGAAATACATCATCCTCACGCTTTACATACAATGTGCTTTCTGTTGGACTGTTACGAAAGCCTTGTTTAACCAAATGAGTGTCAGCTTTCTCATACCAAGCACGAGGAGATTGCTTCAACCCATACAAAGCCTTCTTACATTTTCACACTTTGTCCTCTTGTCCTTTTATGACAAAACCGCGAGGCTGCGTTACATAAACTTCCTCAAATATGTCACCATTCAAGAAAGCAGTAACAATGTCTGATTGATGTACATCCCAACCAAAATGAGCTACCAATGCACATAGAAAACGCACAGTAGTCATACGACAAGTGGGAGCAAAAGTCTCTTCATAATATATGCCTTTTTGTTGTGCATAACCCTTTGCAACAAGTCGAGCCTTATGGCGATCGATCTCACCATCCGGCTTGCGTTTCAACTTGTAAACCCACTTCGTACCAATGGCCTTTTTGCCAGGAGGCAAATCACATAAAGTCCATGTGTCATTCTCTATAAGTGCATCATATTCTGATTTCATGGCAGCAATCCAATTTTCTGAATTCTGTGCTTCATCAAAAGACAGAGGCTCCTCAACATCATGTAAACTAGACACAGCCAAAGCATAACAATCTGATGCATAAGATGCATGGCGAGAGCCTGAACGAGTACGACTAGATAAAGGTGCATCCAATTTACTGTCACGCAAAGTGTGCACCAGCCATTTTGGCATACCTCTAGCCTGCTCATTTTCAGCCCTTTCCTCATCAAGTACATCATGTACATCTGCATCAGTAATAGGCTGTTCTAAAACATTTTCAGAAACCCCCATAGGCTGTACATTTGCCTCATTGGAACTTACATTCGTATTTCCACCACTGAAAAGAGGCAACAAAGTGTCATAAATGTCCTGTGAGCTTACATTACTGTCTCTAGTACATGACAGCAAGGGCTGAACAGAGTCTTCCACAAACACTACATCCCGTGAAACCAGAATACGTTTTGTTTGCGGATGATACAACCTGTAACCTTTGCTTTCAACACTATAACCAACAAAAATACATTTGACAGCCTTATCATCCAATTTTCTGCGCTGCACTTGTGGCACAAAAGCATATGCCAAACAGCCAAAAACACGCATGTGCTCAATAGAAGGTTTTCTATCATGCCATGCTTCATATGGAATAATAGACTGCAAAGCTTTCGTAGGACACCTGTTAAGTACATAAGTGGCACACATGATGGCCTCAAGCCAAAAAGAATGCGGCAAAGCTTGACTTTTGACCATACATCGTGCCATTTCCATTAGTGACCTGTTTTTCCTCTCAGCAACACCATTTTGCTGAGGTGTATAAGGCACTGTACATTGGTGTTTTATCCCACGACTAGCCAGAAATGCATTAAATTCATGAGACATATACTCCCCCCCTCGATCGGAACGGAGGGTGCCCATAGTACATTTTGAGACATTTTCAGCCATAGCCAAAAATTGTTTGAAGCACATAAAAACTTCGGACTTCGCTTTAAGCGGAAATACCCATGCATGCCTGGAGTAATCATCAATGAAAGTCACGAAGTACAGGTAATTGCCCAAGGACGGAGTTTGCATGGGCCCACAAACATCACTATGCACAAGCTGCAACCTGCATGTGGCCCTAACTGAACCATCCTTTGGAAACTTAGAACGCTGCACTTTACCCAGAATACAGCCTTCACAAACATGTTTGACAGGTGCTTCAAGAGGCGGCAAAGAAGCAACCATATACGATTTCTGCAAACACAGCAAATTGGCAAAATTCAGATGACCAAAACGTGCATGCCAAAGTTTTGCATCTGAAATAGCCCTTGAATCTGCAACAACATTTGCAAAATTTTGTCCACACTTGTCATACAAAGTGAGCTTATACAGCCCACGGCACAAAAGCCCAGATGCAACAATTTCATCACCAAAACTGAGATCATGAACTGTACATCTGTCATCCACAAACTTGACTACAAGTCCAAGTCTAGCAAGTGCGGATACAGATAAGAGATTCTTCTTGATCCCAGGTACATAAAGTGCATCAACAAGTGTGAAGGAACTGCCATTAGCAGCAGTGAGCACAATCTTTCCAACTCCCTGAACTGGATAAGAGGCGTTGTTGGCACAAGTGACTGAATTCCCATGAGGGACAGACTCGAGAGAGGTAAACAATTCACGATGTGAGGTAATGTGCTTTGTAGCACCACTGTCGAAATACCACACATGTGAATCTGCAGCAACTGACAAGCATGCATCATGGACAGCAGGATTGTAAGTGCACTCTGCGCTAAAAGCCCATTCTGCATCAACATCAGCATCACAATCTCCTTTCACAGAAGACTCAACAATGGCTGCATTTGTAGTGGAACCAGCATTTGCAGTGGAGCCACCCTCTTTCTTCTTAGCCTCTTTGGCCTTCAACTTAGGACACGACTTGATCAAGTGATCATTGGCTTTACAATAATGGAAACGCATCTTCTTTTTGCCCTTATCACCAGAATTGCCAGACGAAGTGCTGCGAGCAGAAGCATTAGGAACATAATTTTTGCCACTCGCAGCAGAACCATAAGAAGTGGCTACATTACTGTTACCACCCTTTCTTTGAGAAGCAATAAAAGCCTGTTCAACTGCACGCTGCCTAGTCCTGTTTTTTCTAGAAAGTGACTCTTGCAACAGCAATGTGCATAATGCATCAAACTTGACAACTTCAGGATTTCCTTGGGTCATCAGTCTCCAAGTACTAGCAAAAGTCTGGTAGGCATCTGGTAAGGCATCAAGAATTGTCTGCACAAGGGAACTGTCCGAAATGACTTCACCTGCAGAAATGAGTTGCTCATTGATATCCTTGACACTAGCAAGGAAAGTGTCCATATCATCTTCCTCATGCATAATCTTCGACTCTAGCTCTTTACGCAGCAAAGCAATTTTAGCCTCATTGCGGCTTGCATAAAGACCTGCTAGAATATCCCAAGCCTGTTTTGCAGATTTTGCTGAACGGATGTGAGGAATAATGGTGCGCTTCAAAGACAACGCAATCAATGCATGAGCCTGTGCATCCTTAACATCCCAACGAGCTTGTTCTGCTGTAGGCAAAACAACTCTAACAGCTGCAATCCTTGCAGCAAGACCTGCAACATCCTCAATATCGCCTACATCTTCAGAACCAGGACGTACATCAATGCCCTGCACAATGTTCCAGACACCTTTTGACACAAGAACATGTTGCATCATATAAGCCCACATAGGGCAGTTGTCCCCATCCAACCTGCCCTCAGCAGCAAACATCTTGAACACATCTGTGTTGTTGTTGTCAGCCATGGTAAATGCTGCACCTGATGTGAAAACTGCCTGAAAATAGGAGAAATGGAGCGGGAACAACTTGTGCTATATAGCACAAGCTGTAGAAGACTATAAGGCACCTGTTATGCAGAAAACGGCACTGACAAAAAATCTGCACAAAATGACGAAATAGCCTGTGCAGTACTGCCCGTAGTGGAAACGGAGGCCGAAATGAGCCCAAATCAAAATTCTGAGCAGACCAAGCTCTTCGAGTAGTCCCAAAATATTTGTCGACCTGCGAACGCTCGCCAAAGCTCACTGAAATCGGAGAAAGTGAGCAGGCGTGTGTTGGAGCAGCTGGCGACTAAGCCCGGGAGGACGTGACCTGCTCTGATACCAATTGTTGGAATTAGGGTTGCAGAGAAACACACACAGCTTGGAGAAGACGAAGGAAGCTCAAGGCACACAATAGAGAGTGTGCTACTTAGTGTGCAATGGAAAGATAGATAGCCCTAGAGTGATGGGCGTATATACAATGCACGGGGGAAAAAACCTCCTAAAGAGGGAAAAAATGCCCCGGCGGTCCTAGTGTGTTCACACACATCACTACCACATGTATATGGTAACAGTGAGGTTAGACACCCGTCCCACATTTGGCACTGCTACCGGGGATCGAAGAGACCTAAACTAGGAAAAAACATGAGCGTCTTGTGAAGTTATCCTTTAACTTCCTCTAGGATCTCCTAGAGTCAAAACTTTCTTTTTAAAAACCACATAGCTTAAGATTGTCATCTTTTGCTATGTAGAGGTAGCTTGGAAGTAATCGTACTTGCTGAGTGCCTTTAGGATTGTAGGATTAAATTAGGATTTTGAGAATGATTGACGGACGAGACAAGTCTTAAGATCAATGCTCAAGAAACCATAAAAAAAAAGAATACGAGTGTTTGTGGACACTTTCCACAACCCCATTGCAGTAGAATCCGAGGTGGATTTCATAACATTTCTCTCGCCAAAAGAATCAATTGTGAGTTGTTATTTGAAGTTGCAGAATTTCAGGTCTACGGCTAGAAATAACACGAGAAGACTGTCAACCACTCAATCCAACTGGAGAGTATGCTTTAAAAGTTGTATGAACTAGTGCGTAAGCTCAAGGACACATTGAGGTAGAAATTTCAAGAGTTTACAAAAACTGAAATTATTTACTTTTTCTTGACATTTTAGGCCAAATTAAGTTTTGACTTGACTTAGAGGCTTAAAATAGCTCATGAAAAGACTGTCCAAGGAAAAAGCTCAAAAAAGTGTTCATTTTAGGCCTAAAGTAAATAATTGTGATTATTTACTTTTGGCTCAAAAGTGACCAAGGTTGATACCAGAGACTCTATGCATGTGTACAAACAACTTTTGTAAAGACACATAGAATTTGGATCACCAAACTAACCAAAAACTGGGTTAAAACTAGATTCTGTACTGACTTTCGAGAACTAGAGTGTAAATCGGGAAATTTTTTGTTCAAACTCAATGAAACTTGACTCATAGGCTTATATTGATGTGATAAACATGTGTACATGCTCAGTTGACAAAAAAGATGCAAAAATTTATCAGAAATAAATAATCACGATTATTTACATCTGTCCCATTTTTCAACTTTTTTTACCAAGTTTGCATACCACCAGCTTTACCATGTTATAATAAGCCCACGAACCAAATGTGGTAAGATTTGGATCATTGGATTGGAAATTGTGACCAAATTTACAAAAGTTAGTCTGCAGATACAAAATTGATGACCATTTGAACAAAAATTGTCCAAACTTGATGAAACTCGGCTAGGGAGCTTGTGTTAAGCTACTTAACAGGTCTGTGTCAAGATTGTTGCAAAAACTTGCAAAAAAATAGCAATAATAAATAATCGCAATTATTTACATCTGCTACAAAAATTGATATTCTTGTACATTTGAGTGTACCACAAGGTCAAGCATATCAAGTAGACCACATATATCAATCTTGGTGAAATTTGGATCACAAAAGTCAGACTTAAGCTAGATTCTTGAAAACTGAGTCTGCAGACACGAAACAGATGATAACTTGAACAAGTTTTGTTCAAACTTAGTGAAACTTGTCCAGAGACCTTAACAAGTTGTATACTTGGCAAATCCAGTCAAAAAGTACAAAAAGCTGAGAAAAGTAAATAATCGTGATTATTTACTAACTGCTACACAGAGACACCATTTTTTACTTTTGGACTTGTACGATGTTAGACCAACATAATACAAGGCCATCGAGCAATTTTGGGTTCAATTGGATCCAAATTAGTACATGTTCACTCAGTTTCTAGGTTGCAGATTAGTCCTTTGACTTTTTGCAAAAGTAGAATCTGAAAGTCTCCACTACTGACTCACTTAGCTTGATTTGAAGAGATACACATAGACCAATCACAATAGCTAGCAAGAATTATATAGTCTTTGTGAAAGAATAGCTAAATTGATTAAAAATGATACAGGAATCAGGTTGCAGACAAGGAATTGAAAGCTTGACAGAAGTTGCAATCAAGTCAAGTGGAAGAAGTTGACAACAAGTCAATCCAACGGTAAGTACTCTATCCAGGGATTTACAAGTCTATATGAACCTTAGATCTGGTCGTATACTAGCTAATCAAGGCATATTTGGAGAGACCGCTAGTAGAGTATCCATCGAAGAGAGTGTTAATCAAGGACATCACTTGCACACTATCCTTGAAGAAGTCTCAGACACTTTTTCAGATTCAACATTTGAAATGTCTTCCTATTCGACTCATTCAGAAACCGGAACGACAGTGCGCTATAAGCATATACTCTCTTTTTACAAGACCAATCCCCATGGAGTTCAGGTTTACCTGGATCCTAATGAAGAGTATGCTATACGCATTGATGACCATGGTATTGAGTTTGAAGAGGAAATCAGGGCAAACAAACAAGGAAAAATATACATGGATAGAAAAGGAACTCAGTATTTACAAGTTGAAAACCCTGACGTGATAGACAAATGGGAGTTAGAAGTAAATACCATAATTCTAGATATGGCAGCAAAAGGACCACCAAATTTAGGGATACTATCAAGTTGACTAGAAGCCTTTGAAACGGCTTAGTACGGATAATCCTAGTATCGGAGTCTATTGTTGGGAGGATAGAAACGTAAAAGATCTTCTATGGACTTCTCATGCCAAATCAGGACAGCTAACACCCATGAAGATCATTTATATCTACAAAATCAAGGACAAGGGATCAACAGATCTACCGACCTACCTGTTTAGGGATTGTTATAACAATAACTTTGATATGATGACTCCTGAGGAGGTGGAACAAACCAATATCAAGGGTACTCCATACGAATTGGATAGTGGGCCAAGGACCAGAAACTATTCCAAGAGATGAACACCGTGAGGAAACTATGGGAAGACCTCACCTTGCGACCACAACCATAGTAGTGAAGATGTGCAATGGGTCTATTGTTAAACCTATTGGGATGCTAGAAGATCTCAAGATCAAGGTCTTTGGACATAAAATAAGAGTTACCTTTATTGTTATGGATTTCTCCAAGCACACTATGGCATCGGAAATGATCTTAGGACGTCCTTTCATGAGGGAAGCAAAAATGGTGCATGACTGGTCTAAAAACCATGTCTACTTGCAGTTCCAAGATTCCATCATTCGAGTGGATCTTGTAACTGGTCGAGCACATCCTCTAGGAAACAGGTTTATAATTGATCATAGATCTGACACCACAGTTCACTCGGCCCCATTGCAGTATTGTTACACGTGTAAAGTGGACACTGATGTTGTGGAAGATTCTCCTTATATGGATGTACTACCTGGGATGACTGAGTCGGACAATGTGGATTGGGTCCACCTAGCAGCAACCATAGACACTTGGGGAAATAGGGGGACGACGTGGGTAACACTTGAGGGGAATGAAATGCCACCACTCATACCCTTAAATATGCTAGAAGCAATGCATATAGCTTCTGACAAGACTCATCCTAATATAATGAAGAAAACATACAAGTGGGTCCCTAAAGCTTCTTTAGCGACCATAGCTAGTGTTAAAAAATAGAAGCCTTGTAAGAAACGTTCCACTCGCCCTAAGAAATGTAAAGAAACGTTGCGTTGGATTCCTAAACGACTATTGGAAGCCCAAGGCTACTATGAAGGAAATGATCAAATCTGGGTGCCAAAACTTAAATCGTGTTCTTACCTGTCACCTGACCCATGTGCGCCCAATCCTATAGCTCCAAAACCAATTGGCGATCGTGGAAAGAAAAAAATCACAGAATGCTACACACCCGCTCCAGAGCTAGTTTGGGTACCAAAGAAAGAACGATTTTTTCCACCTAGCTCAGGAAGGGGGGAGTCTCATGAAGCTTCTAGCTCCTCATGTAATGCATCCATAGAGGTAAAAGCTTCTCCACAGCCTCCACCTACAATAGTGGACCTCCATAAAGCTACAAAGGAATCCACACCTCCCAGCGTTCAAGAATCACCTGATGAACCAGTTCAAGTTCAATCCTGGGAGAGTACCTTACCACCCTTGCAACTTGACTAGGCACCTAAGGTAAGAGAAAACTAATGGCAAAAATCCTCACCTATTACCAACTGGAACGATTGGTTTCAAAGGATGAAGAGCTCATTTCAAACGGTATGATCTACCGAAGGAAGGGGGCAGTGTTTGCTGACAGTCATCATTCACTTGCTTCCCTCTCAACCTTCCTCCCTGACCTCTTAATCTCCCAATCTTAGGGGATGTATATATAAAGCCTTATACTCACAAAAAACAAAAATAATAAAGAGCAAGAGCAATTAGCAAACGAGTATGCACAATAAAAGTCAAAATATTGACTCAGACCTACACATTCACATCCGGTACATTGAAACAAAGACCTATGTCATTAAACACCTTTGATCCTCATCACTCGCGTGATGGAGGGTAGGTAAGATTAGTACGATAGGAGTGTTTTTGTTTTAGAGTTGAGTGATTAGCAAAGTTCCTTTTTCCCACTGATGTGCCTCCTAGAGGTATTCTTTGTGTTTCCTTGTGTGTACAGGAACGTGTTGTTGTGGTTAGGATTTGGACCTTCATGGAATCTTTCTCTCGTTCACACTTCAAATCAAGCGCGATCGTCAACACAAACAGGTGTGTCTTGTATATTAGCATTGCCCCTTATCTTTTTTGCATCTATGTTTGT
Organism: Adiantum capillus-veneris; assembly: GCF_014529385.1. Lineage (NCBI taxonomy): Eukaryota > Viridiplantae > Streptophyta > Polypodiopsida > Polypodiales > Pteridaceae > Adiantum > Adiantum capillus-veneris. The sequence goes on from NC_140951.1 coordinate 148,102,246, forward strand.
CTGCTTTGATTGTGATTGGTAGCATAATATTCATCGCATTTGCTTAGTATCAAACATTTAATTCAATGTAATTTTTTTGTCATAATTACTTGTCTAGGTTTAAAAATCAAGCAGTCCAACTAAGCTAGTTTGACCAAGCTAGGCATTAGAGATATTCTCTTAATACCATGGGGAATCCATTCCTATTAATCAATGGTTACTTAGGTTCTTAATCTGATTTAGGTAGTGTGAAATGTACTAGGGCTTTCTAGTGGGCTTAGTCCCTATTGACCTTTAGCTTAAGTATTATAAAGGGAGTTTACTAGTGTGATGAGCCTGGGGAGGGTAACAGTGTTATATGACCCCCCAAAGTTACAAAATTAAAATGCTGAAAATGAACAAACAAAAATTTAAAGTGCCACAATGTAAAATCTTAAGTTGGAAGAGAAATCTCAGGTTGATTTGGTACTTCACTCACATGTATCGCCTATGGTACTAGAGCCCTAGAGGTTCCCATTGTGGGCACTTTTCCTTGAAAAGCAAAAAACCCAAGTCATACAAAATAAGCACACATCAAAATTGAATCACTGTGAAAAGACTTTGGGAGGTCAAAGAAAAAGTAATCAGTCAGGCGATGATTTCATGAGAAATTCCTTTTATCGTAGCTTAACTACAAGGTCTTCTAGGTATAGCCTCTAGTCAGCCCTCGAACATGAAATACTTGGCTCTCGCGATTAAACAACTTAATTGACCAGAGAAAATTGAGAAGCTTACCCATGGTATTAATAGTCAATCTTTAGTGCCTTTCTACCGTTAAATTAACGACCCCATACTTGTTTAATTTTTTACCTTTACATCTGTTTATGCATTTGATTATATTGCAATTTAATGTTTATTACTGACAAATGGTTTAAAACTCTGTTACCAATCACATTGTCTGCCTACAACTGCATATGCTTTTTAATTCTATATGAGAATGCAATTACTGTGCCAATGTTGTTTGATTTTGCAGTGACTGAAGAAGGCTAAGGACATTCATCTCAAATGCTCTTCCACCTCGACGAACGAGCTTCAACTCAATAGCTTTCGAGGACGGAATCTACATCAGGAAGGGGGGCATGTTAACCCTCACGGCTCACGGACACCATATCACCTACGACGGACGTTGTATTATTTACTTGGTAGAGTCAGGTACCGGGCTTGTCGGTCCAATAGGAAAAGGGTAAGAGTGATCGCTGATGAGAGGCGCACTCTAATTGGAACATTCAAGGGATTAGTTGGCTAAGCATGGGCGCCCAAGTGTGAATGGAGTGAGCTCATATAAAAGTCAACTAAACCTAAAATTCACTCATTCTCTCATTTGTGCAATTCAAGAGTGATCTTGCTCCATCGCCATCTTCTTCTTCTTCATCTCCTTGTGTGTGTGTGTGTATGCGAGAGAGAGAGAGAGAGAGAGAGAGAGAGAGAGAGAGAGAGAGAGAGAGAGAGAGAGAGAGAGAGAGAGAGAGAGAGAGAGAGAGAGACAGAGAGAGAGTGCGATCGAGCATTGCGGTGGCACGACGGCGACAAGGCGGTTGAGCGCGGCGTAGCGGCATCTCCCTCTTCTTCGCGGCGAGGAATCCTCCACGAAGCAAGCGTAGAGCAATGAGTGACACACCATCGTCATCTTTGAGCTTACTAGTTTAGGCTTGTTGTGTGCTTGGAGACATTTGTGGCTCGCACACGGTGTATCGGCAAGTTCCTTGAATTGACACGTGCGACATACGCGCACAATACCTCATGTGACATTATTCCAAATGTTGCATGTTCCTAAGTGGAGTAACTATCTAGTTACTTACTTATCAAGACAAACATTTTTTGAGGTTATGAGTAAAATCTGTCAAAGAGCAATTGAAATGGAAGCAAGAGGCTATGCTCTTCTTGGAAACCAATGTATCGGAGAGGTAAGGATCAACACTTGCGTCTTTGTGCAAATGAAAACGAATACATTCCTATTATAGAACAAGCACATGCTGGATTAGCTAGAGGTCACTTTTCTAGTGAGACCACCGCAAGAGCAATCTTAATGGCAGGCATACGGTGGCCAACACTTTTTGCAGATGCCAAAGAATATGTTCGAAGGTGTGATGCATGTCAATGAGCAAAAATGCCAACCCGTGCAAATAGCATGCCCTTAAGACCAATGATGGGGGCTAGAGCTTTCACAAAACGGGGTATAGATTTTGTTGAGCCGATATAGCCACCTACTTATAGAACCCAAGCTTAATATCATTGTAGCTACAGACTATTTGACCAAGCGGGCCGAGGCTAAAGAAACTCAAAAGAATGATGCCAGAACCACAATCGCATTCTTATATGAGTACGTGTTCACAAGATATGGATTGCCAATAGAAATTGTCAGTGATAGGGAACTCATTTCCTCAATGAGGTAATTGAGTATTTTCTTAATGAATTATGGTCATCCATAACAAATCGGGTCCTATCACCCACATGAAAATGGACAAGCTGAGCATACAAATAAAGTTCTTAGCTTGGTATTGACTAAAGTAGTTAGTTCAGGATAAACAGATTGCTAAATGAATCTCCATGCTGCTCTATGGGCTTATCGAGTTTCATTCAAAACAGCTTTAAATGCTACACCCTTTAACCTTGTTTATGGTCTTGATGTAATACTACCAATAGAATTTCTATTGCCAACACTAAGGGTAGCTAATGATCTCGAATGCACTGGACATGAATTGTCAGAGAGACTTGAAGATTTAGAAAAGCGTGATGAACAAAGGCTTAATGTTGATCCTTGCAGCAAGACCTGCAACATCCTCAGAACCAGGATGTCGCCTACATCCTCAACATTGCCTACATTCTTAGAGCCAGGACGTACATCAATGCCCTGCACAATATTCCAGACACCCTTTGACAGAAGAACATGTTGTATCATGTAAGCCCACATAGGGTAATTGTCCCCATCCAATCTGTCCTCAGCAGCAAACATCTTGAACACATCTGTGTTGTTGTCGGCCATGATGAATGCCTGCACACCTGATGTGAAAATTGCCCAAAAAGAGGAGAAATAAAGCGGGAACAACATGTGCTATATAGCACAAACAGTAGAAGACTGTAAGGACCTGCTATGAAAAAAATGGCAATGACAAAAATTCTGCACAAAAGGACAAAATAGTATGTGCACAGTACTGTCTATAGTAGAAACGGAGGCCAAAATGAGCCCAAATCAAAATTCTGAGCAGACAGAGCTCTTCGACCTATCCCAAAAAAAATTTCAAGTTGCGGACGCTTGCTAAAGCTCACAAAAATCGGAGAAAGTGAGCAGGCGTGTGTTGGAGCTGCTCTTGACTAAGCCTAGGAGGACACAACCTGCTCTGATACCAATTTTTGGAATTAGGGTTGCAAGAAAACACACAAAACTTACAATAGCTTTCTTGTTTGGTGCGATGAGGGTTTCCACTGACCAGAATTGAAACAGAATTTCTCTAATTTTGGTTGTTAAGATGCTTCCTCTATGCAATTAACGGTGACAAGCGTCTAAGAGAAGTGCCCCATCCTCCACATCATGTTGCAACCAAAAATTGGCAGCAAAATGACATTTCTTCAATGAAGTCCTAAAGCCTTGGCAACATCTCTACTGCTTATTTGATTGTTACCCCCACTTGCTCCATTGAGGCATGCCATGATAGTAGCCCGTTTCAAAAACATCTCGTTATCTGAAGAGGTGTCTCCACCTCATATAATGTATGACAAATGTTAGAGAAAATGACTCTCTCAATTATTTCTGATGTGCGTTGCAACACTGAGTATGTTGAATGAAGGAGAAGTTGTTGTAGATTGTTTTTTTGAAGACCCTCAAAAAGCCCATTTATTTGAGTATGCCAGCACTTAGCAAGTGCCCTACAGATTTTCTTTGCTTCTTGCTGATCAATGTCACCATCTTTGTGCGTTTATCATGTGATACCATGCGGAAAGAGTAATAAGGCGATTGATACAACAAAGAAGACCGTCAACACACAACCATAGTACTCAGGGGGGGGGGGGGGGGGAGAGAGAGAGAGAGAGAGAGAGAGAGAGAGAGAGAGAGAGAGAGAGAGAGAGAGAGAGAGAGAGAGAGAGAGAGAGAGAGAGAGAGAGAGAGAGAGGGTTTAATATATTTACAATATACATAACACATGAGACAAATTACAAAGACCAATGTCTAACAGTCCTTAGTACAAAATCATGTATTCCTTCCGACTGAATATCGAGAAAAATACATCTCAGTATCATGCCATATTAGGGGAAGAAGGTCTTGATTAATGTTATAGTATAAGTGTACATCATTTCATCCTCTCAAATAGCAGCCAAGGAAAGGACACCCTTACCTGCATCCAAAGTAAGAAAACAAACTATTCGTTAGTCTTCAGACCGCATAACAGGTAACTGGGGTGACGTAGTTGTCATCCACGTCACCCTGGTACTAGCCTAAGAAGAAAGCCATGCTGTTTAGATATAAGTGATGTGTAGCAGTTCCCATAATGCAAAAAAAGAAAATTATCAAAGTGTTAGGTCAACTCTTTTGCATTGTACATCCCTCTATTAATTTCAAGTGTAAAATAAAGTATGAAAAAGGTTTTTCCAATTTTTCCTTATCATTATCTAAATAAGGTTAAAGCTTTTCAAAAAACGTAAGTTTAATGCAGTTTTTGAAGTCAAAATCTTCCTAAGATTAGCAATTATTCAACAATTTATCAAATTTTAAAATTATATCAGTCAAGTTTTAGTATCTGGCAATCGTATCCCGGGGTCGACAGGAGAATCTCGCAAAAGACCAAGACAATAGATCCATTTTTCCATCAATAGTGAGTCAATAAAACCAACAAATCTGCAACACACCAACCATTAGCATACTTCCAAGTTAGATGCACCGTAGCAAAGCCCAACAGCTTAACAAAAGTATGAAACCAAACCATGGTTGATTACGAGCCCATATAGACCAAATAAATAAGTCTTTGATATATACAGGCAGTATATACCAACCAGAAGTACTCCAAAGGTATATTTACATAGAGAAGAGGTGAATCTTAATGTATATATGGTCTATAACATTCCTGTACACCAAAGAGTAGAAAAAAAGAAACAACGATAGCCTATTGTTGTGTCAAATCCATTGAATTAGCTGGATACTAGGTCCATAAAATCAAGCCTGATTACTGCATATCAGCCCTAAGTGAAGCCAGTTGTAGTGAAACCAAAACAAAGTGTTTGTTATTAGTATCCTAAGCACCAATTTGTACAATCCTATACAAAAAAGCAACCAGTATCCCGTATCTACTGCCCGAAAAACAGACCGAAAGCCAACTATGATTAGGGTAAGTGATGGGTATTCTCAACTGAGATGCAGTTTTGAAATAGAAACCTGCTCTCATAAGCCATACTATCCCTACAGTTTTCTTACCATATTCTGTACACGACAAAAGAGAGAACCAGTACAACTACTGTAGAAGTCCCATACGAGCAAGATTATCTATCCAAGTCAAAGACCAGTATCATTCCAATAGGAACAATATCAGAATACCATTAATGAGAGATAAAACTGCATTTGTAATGAATTTAATCAGAAAATCCAGTTTTACCTATGTACATTCAGGTCACCACATTCTTTTTCCCAAAACCAATCAGTGAAAGACCATACCTTCTCAAGTACCTGTCAAAGCTAGGTGGGATAATGGGAGAAGATCGGCTAATCAGCTGGTATAGACAACAAACCTATCCAATGTATATGCAAAATTCCTTTTAATTAGCAGGTGTGTTAAATTTGAACCGTAATTCGAGCCCATCATTGCATGCAATAGGATATAATTAGGCAATTTTCGAGCCAGTAAAAGAATATGCAAATAAGCTGGTCTTTTCTCCTACATCATCAGAAACTAGAAAAGGAGTTATCATTCCCCTCCATAAGGCCATGCATCCCAACACCAGTAAAACCGGTAATGAATCGATCGGCATGTCCAACCGTAACCAGCCCAATCATATGCCTCAAATTCTCAGAAGAAAGCAAGAAGCAGCAATAAGAGAACATTTCTCAACAATTATTAATGCTTATGTTCAATAGATACTTTATGACCAGTACTAATCCGTAGAGAACAAAACAAGTAGAATCATTAGTGAGAGATCCATAGATTAACCAGCAAAACAAGCTTCAACCATATGATGCTTTATGCAACCTACTTACAGTTTATATTCCCAGCCATAGCATTCTATCAGTACCAAGTTCTACTCATCTCAGCAAAGAGGGGGAGACAAACCCATAAAGATAAAGGAAAAAGAATGTTTATACCATGCAAGCTAGCTGCCCGTAAAGACCAGCTAGCAAATCAATCCTCAGATTGCTGAGAAGACTCATACCAGAAGAGCATTGGCAAGATTTTACACCGTCATTTCCCAAAGTCATGCTAAGCCAAGCCTTAACTAGATCTACCCAAATAGGAGCAATAAGAGCAGCTTTAGCCGGTCATACTAACCCTTATGTCATCAATACCTATGGCACTGGCTGTCCAAAACCACCCAGAACCATCCCGAAAATAGTTCCCAGTATCAAATTATCCATGCTAGTAGATAGTACATCATAATACGACCCGAGATCCGAAACAAAATCCCTTACAATCGGTCTGTATACAGTAGTAGTAGCTAATATGTTGTGCAAACCGTAATCGATGCCAGCTTAGTTGGCCCATCTAACCCCATTAAAACAGCTTCATGCAATAACAACTCAATCCAAACAGAATTTCCAAGAGCAGCAGTACAAGGTCAAAACATTAGCCAATAGCTGGCAAATTCAATCCCAACCCTACGAGTTTATGCAACTCAAACCTTCATAAGAAAAACCAGTGAGCAGCAATACAACAACCTGCCCCAATTCCCAACCATAAGCGCTTAATAAATTCCATTCAATCTATCTGAAAGTTTATATGTTCATTTAACCAATGCCCATAGTTAGAGATGTTAAATTCAAACCAGACATCATCCATTTGGGAGAGCACAAAAAAACCATTATAATATTTTTGCATCAAAAAAGCTTTTTCTAACCTCAGTAGAATCCACCACGGATTTCCTGTTGGGGGCCATGATTCGGAGCCCTCAGGTGTTGCTTGAAGAATGTATTTAGTGAAGGGTTATGCACACAATGAGAGGACACAGACACACACTTTCTTGCAGAACGAAAACTAAGTGATCCTGTGGCTCACCTTATAAGGCTACGCAACCGCTTTGAATCAGCTCATTAGACCTATATTCAAGAGAACATCACGCAGCGGCAGAGAGGCTTTAACTCGCCACCGACTTCCTCAAGCATTGCGCGGCATCTAGGCTATCATCCTCCCCAAATAGAGCACGTCAAAAATGGGAGAGAGAGACAGTAAACTCACCCACATTCAGATCCCTCAGAGAAATCAAGTATACACATTGACCAGATCCACTATCAAGGTCATTTTAACTAAGAGGTAGTTCATGCATAAGACCCATTTAATGGGGTAACCAGTAGATAGCAGTTTCTATCCCCAAGGAGAGCACAATGTATTATGTATAGTTGGAAAACCAAGCAACTCCATGATTGCTAAGGGTCAAAGTATATCCAAGTGATACACTATGGCAATACTAGCTACAGAGTCCGATTATTTCTAGAGAGATAACCAGATACACAGAGAGGGAGAAAGAGCAAGAGAGAGAGAAAGAGCAAGAGAGAGAGAAAGAGATATTTTATCAAGGTTGAAATCAACCTGAGAGAAATAGAATGATAATGCAGGATAGAAAGTCTGATAGACTCTACCAGGATGTAGAGTGAGAGAGAGAGAGAGAGAGAGAGAGAGAGAGAGGCCTTTCCCTCCTAATCCACAAATGTTGTGGTTGGAAGCTCTATGAGAGCAAGATATATTCCAAATAGGTGAGATATTTTTTTGTAGTCAATGATTGCAAAGGGTGAAAGCAAATCCCAGGATAACACCATGGATGAAGAGTCTCATATCCTCTAGAAGGATAAAGAGAGAGAGAGAGAGAGAGAGAGAGAGAGAGAGAGAGAGAGAGAGAGAGAGAGAGAGAGAGAGAGAGAGAGAGAGAGAGAGAGAGACCCTTACCTAGGGAAAGGCCTACCATCTGTTGAGGAGGGTCATCACCGGGTGGTGAGACCTCCCCTACAACCAGTGTATTAGTGAATAAGTTCCAAAAGTTCAATAACCGTCTCTTTTTTAGCCAAGCATAATGGCCAAGAGTTTTTATTAAGAAAATGCATAATAGTGCCAACCAGCTCTTTCATAGCAAACCCATTCGCTACATACTTCTTCATAAGATGACACACTGCCTGAAACACAACGAAAGAGTCTGAGGATGAATACATGATGAGATATATCATGCCCAGACAAGTTTTTATTGCTATCTTTCGTGGATGATTACTCTTTCTTCTGACAAATTCAATCATGCCCCGGTGTAGCTTGTCTCTCTTCTAAGAGAATTCAATGATATAACTCCTAATAAACAGAGAACAGAGTGTCAACTCCAGATTTAAGAAAATTGTTTTAGTAACAACAATTTTGTTGTCAATATTAAGGTACTCCATAAAGGTTGGTTCAATCTTAAGAGTATCGGGATAGATTATTGGTAATCATTGTGCAAAGCTGGGATTGTTTAAGCTTAGTAGATCATCCATATATCTATAAGCGCGTTGAAATTGTGTAAGATCAATGGTAGTGTCAGTTGTCTCCAGCTGTTTAAGTATCCATTTATACTCAAAAAAAGCCAGGTATAGATTGCACAGGACTGGTGAACATGAGAAGCCCATCGGGATACCATGGATTTGTTGAAAGCATTGTTCACCTAGCATAACAAAGCAATTCTGAAAGAGCCATTCAATAATCTCCATAGATTATAGAGATTATAATGGGTGGGTGGTCCTTTTTGTATGTTTTTTACCCATCTTGGGCTTCTGGCTAGTGAAATAGTTTGGTGTCCCATCTCATTCCTCCTTGCGAAAACCATTTTGCCGATCTGCTGTAGAACGAAGAAAAGCCTAGAAGGCCCAAAGAGGGATATGTTTTCATAACATTGTGTGATATCAGCTGAAAACATTGAAACAATGTTATGTGGTAGATTAATGAATACCTCAGTAGAGTTCTTCACAAGCCAGAAGTTATTAATCATAAGTCCAGTTAAGGTCTTCACTGTTAGAAACTTTTCTTCACAAATGTTATTAAAGTCGGTAAGAATAAGATCGAGGCAAGCAGTGATCACATTAGTGGCATGTAACATGATACTACACTTGGAGGCATCTGAAATCCATATGAACTTATGCTTGTGACTTTTGTAAGTGGGAAAAAGTATAGGCAGTTTCGAACTTTGAGTATCTAATTTAAAGTACCTCAGGGAGGAATCTAGATAACGAATGGCTTCTTCAGGACCCATTTCAGAAAGCAAAGATTCTGGTCCTTTAAGCCTTGACTGAGCCATAATCCTGGCTAAGTGGTTACAGACAATAGTGGGTATATGAGGGGTTTTGTCAAGTCCTACCACAAACCAATCCTTTTTGAGTTTATGTATCAAAGAGGATAGTGAGGGGGAAAGCCATGTTGTTTCCTGACTAATCCATGCAGGTGGGATTGTATCAATACACGTTTGAAAGCGAGCAGATAAAGAATCAGCAAGTCTAGTATGTTGTAGACTGTCCAAATTCAGTATCTTGACTATGTTAGTCAAGCAAGTAAGTAATGCGGCAAATGCCAAGTGTGGATTTAGTGGTTGGAGTGGGATATGATTCAGACCTTTACACAATAGGTCCTTGATTTCCCTAGAACTAATAAGAGATAGATCCATAGTGCATACGTGCTGTCCAAAATCTTGGAAGTTAGAACAAAAATTTCCAAAGATAGAGCACATACAAGATGGTTGTTTGCCTAAAGTGAGAAATTCAGTGGAATATATAAATTTTTTCAAGGGAGGATCAAAGGTCCAACCAAAGGTTAGTTCATCCACCTTGTCGGTGTTGTTACACACATGTAAAAAAGCATACTATATCAAACTTTTTGGAGTAAACAATCCAGAATACGATTCGAAAAATGGCAATGAACAATTCGCTTCTTTTGATTCTCTTCCTTGCATAAGCTTTCCAGGAGCAGTCCAATTGATCTGAAAGAGCAATACAATTAAGAGTTAAACTTTTTCTTGATAGGGAGATTCTTCCCCCTGCCTTTGACATAGCTTCTAGCTTTATTACGTCCTCCAGAGGACCCTGATGTAGAAGAAGGGGATAAAAAAGATGTGATCGAGTGTGAAGCAGAACTCGTTAACAAAGGCCTTTTGAGGTTAGGGGACTCCTCTACATCTAGTGAAGGTTTGAGAAGAGATAGGATATGTTTGATGCCTTTATAAGCACTTTAAATTAGAGAGCAAATTACTAGGTGCATCTAACTTTAGCTCTTTCAAAGCCTCGTACATGAAGTTCCTGAAGTGAAGGTAAGCGATCTGGGCTTGCACAGCTTCCTTAGCCTGATTCCCAAGCCAAGAACAAATATTAGGGATAAAATGCTCCTCTGTGTGTGATGGGAAGAGGTCCTCCAGATGGTTGAGGAGGAACCAAATTGCATGATCAAACCAAAGGATGTTACTTTCACAATCAGCTTTTGCATCCAAAGCTATGCAAGCACATTTGATGTAGGGGTGGTAGATGTTCTAGATTGATTCAGAATAGAATTCACTGCTTTGTTTAGAAAAGGTCATTGCTCCCTTGGTTCTGACATAAATGCCAGATAAGACAGGGCATTTTCTTGAATCTAAGAAATGCATACTAAAGGGTGCTTTGATGACATCACCTTTATCCAAGAACTGAACTCCCTTGAGGGTCTCCAGTCGACAGTCTTCACTAGAGGCAGGTAGGGCTGCAAGAAAAACCCAAGTCTCAATCGAGATGGGTGCCACAAAAGATTTGTTTTGAAGCTCCCAAGGTTGATGGTCAAGCTCTATTCCTTCGATAGCAATCTGTCTCGGAGGTCAGAAGGGAAAACACTTCGAGACTTTTGGAACCATGTCTAGTAAAGAAGTTTTCCTAGACGAGCTGAGTCCTTTATAGCTTAATCCAGCCTTGCTAATTAAGAAGGATTAGGCTAATTACCGTTTAAGTTAATCAACTAGAGTTCAATCTCTATTGATTTCTGTGTAGCGGTCTCTCTAGATGAGAGAGAGTGTCTCAAGGCTCCGAGTCTCTCAAATTATGAAGCAAGGGGTCCTATTTATAGTTTTCTGGCACTCACAAGCTCTCACAGGCTGTAAAAGGCAGTTGCTTGAACTTCAAGCAGCCCCCAGCAAGTCAAAAAATGCCCCCTACTGTTAAAATGAGTCCCTGGCAGGTCAGTGATGACCCTCCCATTACCTGCCAGCTTTTAAAATATCAATTCTGCTATATTTTGATCTATTTTTGCTTAATTGGTAAATATCTTTTAAATATCTAAGAGGACTTTAATAAATTCTATGCTTAAATGATTACTGCAACCCTTAAATTTTACCTATTTTACTCAATTCACAGTGTAAACTTCCAGGGGTCATAACTATGCCAGTTTTTATCGGAATTCAATTCTGAAAATTTCTAGCCCGGGGTTTGTTGTGCTTAAGATTCCAAAAATACCAATATTTGCCATGATCAGACAATTCTACATTGCTTTTTCAATAATCATATCAGTTTGATTAAGCTATATACAACCTCTAAGGTTTCAGAAACTGGAAACCTTACAATCCAGGTTTACCTATGTACATTTAGGTCACCACATTCTTTTTCCCAAAAACAATCAGTGAAAGACCATACCTTCTCAAGTACCTGTAAAAGCCAGCTGGGATAATGGGAGAAGATCGGCTAATCAGCCGATATAGACAACAAACCTATCCAATGTATATGCAAAATTCCTTTTAATTAGCAGGTGTGTTAAATTTTGAACCGTAATTCGAGCCCATCATTGCATGCAATAGGATATAATTAGGCAATTTCCGAGCCAGTAAAAGAATATGCAAATAAGCTGGTCTTTTCTCCTACATCATCAGAAAATAGAAAAGGAGTTATCATTCTCCTCCATAAGGCCATGCATCCCAATACTTGTAACCGGTAATGAATCGGTCGGCATGTCCAACCCTAACCAGCCCAATCATATGCCTCAAATTCTCAGAAGAAAGCCAGAAGCAGCAATAAGAGAACATTTCTCAACAATTCTTAATGCTTATGTTCAATAGATACTTTATGACCAGTACTAATCCGTAGAGAACAATGGGGTAACCAGTAGACAGTAGTTTATATCCCCAAGGAGAGCACAATGTATTATGTATAGTTGGAAAACGAAGCAACTATATGATTGCCAAGGGTCAAAGTATATCCAAGTGATACACTACAGCAATACTTGCTATAGAGTCCAATTATTTCTAGAGGGATAACCAGATACAGAGAGAGGGAGAAAGAGCAAGAGAGAGACAAAGAGATATTTTATCAAGGTTGAAAGCAACATGAGAGAATCAGAATGATAATTCAAGATAGAAAGTCTGATAGACTCCAGCAGGATGTAGAGAGAGAGAGAGAGAGAGAGAGAGAGAGAGAGAGAGAGAGAGAGAGAGAGAGAGAGAGAGAGAGAGAGAGAGGCCTCTCCATCCTAATCCACAAATGTTGTGGTTGGAAGCTCTCTAAGAGCAAGATATATTCCAAAGAGGTGAGATATTTTTTTGTAGTCAGTGATTGCAAAAGGGTGAAAGCAAACCCGAGGATAACACCATGGATGAAGAGTCTCATATCCTCTAGAAGGATAGAGAGAGAGAGAGAGAGAGAGAGAGAGATGGCACATGAACAATTCTAGGGAGGGAGGGACCCATTGAGTAGAATTAGTGGTAGCAAGAGAATGTTCAATAGCCTTTAATCGTCCAAGTCAACTTTCTATACGTTTAAAAATTCTAAGCCTGTCCACATTATTCCCTCCCTCTCTACCAAAGGTCTTTATAATTTTACTTATAACATTTTAAATCCAAAAATCCACACCCCTTTCTCTCTCTCTCCTTTCAAAGGGGTGTCCAAGACATTGTACCACCTAAACATGCTTTCACCCTGTACATGAGCTTATGCAAATAAGCTCATGCAAATAATTCTATAGTCTATTACATGAGCTTATGCAAATAATTCTATAGTCTATACTACCAAATTTTGGTACTAGTTTTCATCACTTTGGTAATGGTTAGCTCCCATTTGCTACATGAGAACTCTATAATAAAAGTGCTGGTGCTGCTTGTCATCACTTTGGTGCTAGTTAGCTCCCTTTTGGTACTAATTAGTATTATTTTTGGTACTAGTTAGGGGCAAGTTTGTACAGAGCTTGATAGTTAATGTACAACAATCTCAAATACTGAACAGAGGAAGTGAAGAATAGCAAGAAAAATAGTAAATCATGAGGAGAAAAAGATGTATTCTATCTAGGAGAAAAAGCATTCACTTCCCTGTTACCATATACATGTGGTAGTGATGTGTGTGAACACACTAGGACTGCAGGGGCATTTTTTCCCTCTTTAGGAGGTTTTTTCCCCCGTGCATCGTATATACGTCCATCACTCTAGGGCTATCTATCTTTTCATTGTACACTAAGTAATACACTCTCTATGTGTGCCTTGAGCTTTCTTCGTCTTCTCCAAGCTGTGTGCGTTTCTCTGTAAACCTAATTCCATAAATTGGTATCAGAGTGGGTTACATCCTCCCGGGCATAGTTGCCAGCTGCTCCAGCACACGCCTGCTCACTTTCTTCGATTACAGTGAGCGTTGGCGAGCGTTCACAGGTCAACAAATATTTGGGGGGAGCTCATAGAGCCTAGTCTGCTTAGATTTCTGATTCGGGCTCATTTCGGCCTTCATTTCCACTCTGCATAATAGGTGCCTTATAGTCTTCTACGGTTTGTGCTATATAGCATGTGTTGTTACCGCTTCATTTCTCCTCTTTTTGGGAAATTTTCACATCAAGTGCAGCATTTACCATGGCTGACAACAACGCAGATGTGTTCAAGATGTTTGTTGTTGAGGACAGGTTGGATGAGGACAATTACCCTATGTGGGCTACATGATGCAACATGTTCTTGTGTGAAAGGGCATCTGGAATATTATGCAGGGCATTGATGTACGTCCTGGTTCTGAGGATGCAAGCGATGTTGAGGATGTTGCAAGTCTTGCGCAGGGATTGCTGCTATTAGAGTTTTTTGCCTACGACAAAACAATCTCCTTGGGATGTAAAGGATGCGCAAGCTCATGCACTGATTACGTTGTCTTGAAGCGCACCATTGTTCCTCACATCCGTTCAACAAAATCTGCAAAACAGGCTTGGGATATTTTGGTTGGTCTTTATGCAAGTCGCAATGAGGCTAAAACTGCTTTGCTGCATAAAGAGCTGGAGTCGAAGCTTATGCATGAGGAAGATTATATGGACACTTTCCTTGCTAGGGTCAAGGATATCAATGAGCAACTTATTTATGCAGGTGAAGTCATTTTAGACAGATTCCTTGTGCAGACTGTTCTTGATGCCTTACCACATTCTTACCAAACTTTTGCTAGTACTTGGATGTTACCATATACATGTGGTAGTGATGTGTGTGAACACACTAGGACCGCCGGGGCATTTTTTCCCTCTTTAGGAGGTTTTTCCCCCCGTGCATTGTATATACGCCCATCACTCTAGGGTTATCTATCTTTCCATTGCACACTAAGAAACACACTCTCTATTGTGTGCCTTGAGCTTCCTTCGTCTTCTCCAAGCTGTGTGTGTTTCTCTGCAACCCTAATTCCAACAATTGGTATCAGAGCAGGTCATGTCCTCCCGGGCTTAGTCGCCAGCTGCTCCAGCACACACCTGCTCACTTTCTCCGATTTCAGTGAGCTTTGGTGAGCGTTCGCAGGTCGACAAATATTTTGGGTAAGCTCGAAGAGCTTGGTCTACTCAGAATTTTGATTTGGGCTCATTTCGGCCTCCGTTTCCACTACGGGCAGTACTGCACAGGCTATTTCGTCATTTTGTGCAAATTTTCTGTCAGTGTCGTTTTCTGCATAACAGGTGCCTCATAGTCTTCTACGGTTTGTGCTATATAGCACAAGTTGTTCCCGCTCCATTTCTCCTATTTTCGGGCAGTTTTCACATCAGGTGCAGCATTTACCATGGCTGACAACAACAACACAGATGTGTTCAAGATGTTTGCTGCTGAGGATAGGTTGAATGGGGACAACTACCCTATGTGGGCTTATATGATGCAACATGTTCTTGTGTCAAAAGGTGTCTGGAACATTGTGCAGGGCATTGATGTACGTCCTGGTTCTGAAGATGTAGGCGATGTTGAGGATGTTGCAGGTCTTGCTGCAAGGATTGCAGCTGTTAGAGTTGTTTTGCCTACGGCAGAACAAGCTCGTTGGGATGTTAAGGATGCGCAGGCTCATGCATTGATTGCGTTGTCTGTGAAGCGCACCATTATTCCTCACATCCGTTCAGCAAAATCTGCAAAACAAGCTTGGGATATTCTAGCAGGTCTTTATGCAAGCCGCAATGAGGCTAAAATTGCTTTGCTGCGTAAAGAGCTAGAATCGAAGATTATGCATGAGGAAGATGATATGGACACTTTCCTTGCTAGTGTCAAGGATATCAATGAGCAACTCATTTCTGCAGGTGAAGTCATTTCGGACAGTTCCCTTGTGCAGACTGTTCTTCATGCCTTACCAGATTCCTACCAGACTTTTGCTAGTACTTGGAGACTGATGACCCAAGGAAATCCTGAAGTTGTCAAGTTTGATGCATTATGCACATTGCTGTTGCAAGAGTCACTTTCTAGAAAAAACAGGACTAGGCAGCGTGCAGTTGAACAGGCTTTTATTGCTTCTCAAAGAAAGGGTGGTAACAGTAATGCAGCCACTTCTTATGGTTCTGCTGCGAGTGGAAAAAATTCTGTTCCTAATGCTTCTGCTGGCAGCACTTCGTCTGGCAATTCTGGTGATCAGGGCAAAAAGAAGATGCGTTGCCATTATTGTAAAGCCAATGATCACTTGATCAAGTCGTGTCCTAAGTTGAAGGCCAAAGAGGCTAAGAAGAAAGAGGGTGGTTCCACTGCAAATGCTGGATCCACTACAAATGCAGCCATTGTTGAGTCTTCTGTGAAAGGAGATTGTGATGCTGATGTTGATGCAGAATGGGCTTTTAGCGCAGAGTGCACTTACAATCCTGCTGTCCATGATGCATGCTTGTCAGTTGCTGCAGATTCACATGTGTGGTATTTCGACAGTGGTGCTACAAAGCACATTACCTCACATCGTGAATTGTTTACCTCTCTCGAGTCTGTCCCTCATGGGAATTCAGTCACTTGTGCCAACAACGCCTCTTATCCAGTTCAGGGAGTTGGAAAGATTGTGCTCACTGCTACTAATGGCAGTTCCTTCACACTTGTTGATGCACTTTATGTACTTGGGATCAAGAAGAATCTCTTGTCTGTATCCGCACTTGCTAGACTTGGACTTGTAGTCAAATTTGTGGATGACAGATGTACAGTTCATGATCTCAGTTTTGGTGATGAAATTGTTGCATCTGGGCTTTTGTGCCGTGGGCTGTATAAGCTCACTTTGTATGACAAGTGTGGACAAAATTTTGCAAATGTTGTTGTAGATTCAAGGGCTATTTCAGATGCAAAACATTGGCATGCACGTTTTGGTCATCTGAATTTTGCCAGTTTGCTGCGTTTGCAAAAATCTGATATGGTTGCTTCTTTGCTGCCTCTTGAAGCACCTGTCAAACATGTTTGTGAAGGCTGTATTCTGGGTAAAATGCAGCGTTCTAAGTTTCCAAAGGATGGTTCAGTTAGGGCCACATGCAGGTTGCAGCTTGTGCATAGTGATGTTTGTGGGCCCATGCAAACTCCGTCCTTGGGCAATTACCTGTACTTCGTGACTTTCATTGATGATTACTCCAGGCATGCATGGGTATTTCCGCTTAAAGCGAAGTCCGAAGTTTTTATGTGCTTCAAACAATTTTTGGCTATGGCTGAAAATGTCTCAAAATGTACTATGGACACCCTCCGTTCCGATCGAGGGGGGGAGTATATGTCTCATGAATTTAATGCATTTCTGGCTAGTCGTGGGATAAAACACCAATGTACAGTGCCTTATACACCTCAGCAAAATGGTGTTGCTGAGAGGAAAAACAGGTCACTAATGGAAATGGCACGATGTATGGTCAAAAGTCAAGCTTTGCCGCATTCTTTTTGGCTTGAGGCCATCATGTGTGCCACTTATGTACTTAACAGGTGTCCTACGAAAGCTTTGCAGTCTATTACTCCATATGAAGCATGGCATGATAGAAAGCCTTCTATTGAGCACATGCGTGTTTTTGGCTGTTTGGCATATGCTTTGGTGCCACAAGTGCAGCGCAGAAAATTGGATGATAAGGCTGTCAAATGTATTTTTGTTGGTTATGACCCAAGGAAATCCTGAAGTTTTCAAGTTTGATGCATTATGCACATTGCTGTTGCAAGACTCACTTTCTAGAAAAAATAGGACTAGGTACCATGCAATTGAACAGGCTTTTATTGCTTCTCAGAGAATGGGTGGTAACAGTAACACATCCATTTCTTATGGTTCTGCTGCGAGTGGAAAAAATTCTGTTCCTCATGCTTCTGCTGGCAGCAATTCGTCTGGAAATTCTAGTGATAAGGGAAAAAAGAAAATGCGTTGCCACTATTGTAAAGCTAATGATCACTTGATCAAGTCGTGTCCTAGTTGAAGGCCAAAGAGTCTAAGAAGAAAGAGGGTGGTTCCACTGCAAATGTTGGTTCCACTACAAATGCAGCCATTGTTGAGTCTTCTTTAAAAGGAGATTGTAATGCTCATGTTGATGTAGAATGGGCTTTTAGCGCAGAGTGCACTTACAATCTTGCTATCCATGATGCATGCTTGTCAGTTGTTGCAGATTCACATGTGTGGTATTTTGATAGTGGTGCTACAAAGCACATTACCTCACATCATGAATTGTTCACCTCTCTCGAGTCTGTCCCTCATGGGAATTCAGTCACTTGTGCCAACAATGCCTCTTATCCGATTCAGTGAGTGGGAAAGATTGTGCTTACTGCTGCAAATGGCAGTTCTTTCACACTTGTTGATGCACTTTTTGTACCTGGGATCAAGAAGAATCTTTTGTCTGTATCTGAACTTGCTAGACTTGGACTTGTAGTCAAATTTGTGGATGACAGATGTACAATTCATGATCTCAGTTTTGCTAATGAAATTGTTGCATCAGGGCTTTTGTGCCGTGGGCTGTATAAGCTCACTTTGTATGACAAGTCTAGACAAAATTTTGCAAATGCAGTTGCAGATTCAAGGGCTATTTCAGATGCAAAACTTTGGCATGCACGTTTTGGTCATCTGAATTTTGCAAGTTTGCTGCATTTGCAAAAATCTGATATGGTTGCTTCTTTGCCGCCTCTTGAAGCACCTATCAAACATGTTTGTAAAGGCTGTATTTTGGGTAAGATGCAATGTTCTAAGTTTCCAAAGGATGGTTTAGTTCGGGCCACATGCAGGCTGCAGCTTGTGCATAGTGATGTTTGTGGGCCCATGCAAACTCCGTCCTTGGGCAATTACCTTTACTTCGTGACTTTCATTGATGATTACTCCAGGCATGCATGGGTATTTCCACTTAAAGTGAAGTCCAAAGTTTTTATGTGCTTCAAACAATTTCTGGCTATAGCTGAAAATGTCTCAAAATGTACTATGGGCACCCTTCGTTTCGATCGAGGGGGGGAGTATATGTCTCATGAATTTAATGCATTTTTTGGCTAGTCGTGGGATAAAACACCAATGTACAGTGCCTTATACACCTCATCAAAATGGTGTTACTAAGAGGAAAAACAGGTCACTTACGGAAATGGCACGATGTATGGTCAAAAGTCAAGCTTTGCCGCATTCTTTTTGGCTTGAGGCCATCATGTGTGCCACTTATGTACTAAACAGGTGTCCTACGAAAGCTTTGAAGTCTATTAATCCATATGAAGCATGGCATGATAGAAAGCCTTCTATTAAGCCACAAACACAACGCAAAAAATTTGATGATAAGACTGTCAAATGTATTTTTGTTGGTTATAGTGCTGAAAGCAAAGGTTACAAGTTGTATCATCCGCAAACAAAACGTATTCTTGTTTCACGGGATGTAGTGTTTGTGGAAGATTCTGTTCAGCCCTTGATGTCATGTACTAGAGATAGTAATGTAAGCTCACAGGACTTTTATGACACTTTGTTGCCTCTTTTCAGTGGTGGAAATACGAATGTAAGTTCCAATGAGGCAAATGTACAGCCTATGGGGGTTTCTGAAAATGTTACTGATCAGCCTATTACTGATGCAGATGTACATGATGTACTTGATGAGGAAAGGGCTGAAAATGAGCAGGCTAGAGGTATGCCAAAATGGCTGGTGCACACTTTGCGTGACAGTAAATTGGATGCACCTTTGTCTAGTCGTACTTGTTCAGGCTCTCACCATGCATCTTATGCATCAGATTGTTATGCTTTGGTTGTGTCTAGCTTACATGATGTTGAGGAACCTCTGTCTTTTGATGAAGCACATGATTCAAAAAATTGGATGGCTGCCATGCAATCAGAATATGATGCACTTATAGAAAATGACACATGGACTTTATGTGATTTGCGTCCTGGAAAAAAGGCCATTGGTACGAAGTGGTTTTACAAGTTGAAACGCAAGCCGGATGGTGAGATCGATCACCATAAGGCTCGACTTGTTGCAAAGGGTTATGCACAGCAAAAAGGCATAGATTATGAAGATACCTTTGCTCCCACTTGTTGTATGACTACTTGCGTTTTCTATGTGCATTGGCAGCTCATTTTGGTTGGGATGTACATCAATCAGACATTGTTGCTGCTTTCTTGAATGGTGACATATTTGAGGAAGTTTATGTAACACAGCCTCGCGGTTTTGTCAAGAAAGGACAAGAGGACAAAGTGTGCAAATTTAACAAGGCTTTGTATGGGTTGAATCAATCTCCTCGTGCTTGGTATGAGAAATCTGACACTCATTTGGTCAAACAAGGCTTTTGTAACAGTCCAACAGAAAGCACATTGTATGTAAAGCATGAGGGTGATGTACTTCTCAATGTGGTTCTTTATGTAGATGATTTGGTGATCACTGGACCAAATGAGAGACATATTGCTGAATTTAAGGCTGATTTGAATGCTACTTTGAAGATGAAAGATTTGGGGTTGTTGCGTCATTATTTGGGCATACAGTTTAAGCAGTTTGATGGTGGAATTGCCTTGTGTCAGAAAAGTTACATAGAGACATTACTATGTAAGTTTGAACTTGAGGATTGCAAACCTATTTCCACTCCCATGGAAACAGGTTTGAAGTTGAGTCTACATGATGCTGGCAATCCTGCTAATGTCACTCTTTACCAAACTGCTCTTGGCTGCCTCATTTATGTATGCAACACGAGGCCAAATATTCAGTTTGCAGTCTCACAGGTCAGCAAATTTATGCATAGCCCAGGGTCTAAGCATTGGCAAGCTATCAAGAGGATATTTCACTACCTTAGTGGAACTTTACATCTTGGCTTGTTTTATCCCAAGGGTCATTGCCGCCAGATTTACATGCTTTTTCGGACTCAGATTGGCGGACTCAGATTTGGTTGGTTGTTTTGACATGCGAGTGTCCACAAGTGGTTTTTGTTTCATGCTTGGCAGTTCATGTATATCATGGTCGAGCAAGAATCAACCTATTGTGGCCACTTCGAGTTGTGAGGACGGGTACAAGGTAGTCTTCACAGCTACGGTTGAGTGTGTATGGCTCAGACGCCTTATGGCTGATTTGGGTGTTGGACAGGACACTGCCAACACTATCTACACTGACAGTCAGAGTGCATTGGCAATTGTGAGGAACCCAGTTTTTCATGCTCGCACAAAGCACATTGAGGTGCATTACCACTATGTCAAGGAGAGGTTCTTAGTAGGAGAGATCAGCTTGGCTTATGTGCCAACACAGGACAACCTTGCAAATCTTTTCACAAAGGCATTGTCTCGTGAGAAGCTCGAAGCTTTCCCCAAAGCTTTGGGCTTACTCCCCTTTGTGGACTGATCATGTCCTCAGGGCATGGCACTCCCCTTTACTCAAGTGCCAGCTCTCGTTCACCGGATCACTCCAGGGGAATTTGTTACCATATGCATGTGGTAGTGATGTTTGTGAACACACTAGGACCGCCGGGGCATTTTTTCCCTCTTTAGGAGGTTTTTCCCCTCGTGCATTGTATATACGCCCATCACTCTAGGGCTATCTATCTTTGCATTGCACACTAAGTAATACACTCTCTATTTGTGCCTTGAGATTTCTTCATCTTCTCCAAGTTGTGTGCGTTTCTCTGCAACCCTAATTCCAACATTGCCCACTTAGGGGTTTTGGAATTGTGTTTCAAGCAACATGGATGCACCTCATTGCTCTCATCATCATCATATGGCATGCTATTGTATATGTTCTCATGTACTTTAGTAGATAACTTGAATTGATTAAGGACTCTTGCATTAGGCTCCATCGGGAAATGTGTGGTCCTTACAAGATGTGAGTAGATCATGACTAGAGATGTTTGATTCAATAGGCTATATGTATCAGCTTTTCCTTTGACTTGGCCATAGTAGAAGCCTTCAACAACCTTTCCGCCTCTAACAATCTTGTTATTCCACTTATCCTTATGTGCTCTCACCGTCTAGTACAACACTTTCATGCATTTGATAAGATAGAAATCCTCTTTAGCCTCGGCTGCTTTGGCTACAGAGTTATCCCCAGAGAACATTCCACATAACATTTTCAAGGCATCCTTCATACCGTGGTAGGATAGAAACTTGTCTCATTGGCATAGAATTTGAATATCCATCATACTCTTTGTCATCCCTTCCTATATTTAGAGACTCCACTAGTGGTTTGATGGAAACATATTTCCATTCTTGTATGTGCATTCTATTTTTTCATCTTCTTTATAGCCCAATAATACCTGGTCACAAAAGCATGAAAGTGTTCCAAAGCGTACGATGCACCGATTGCCCTTTGAATACCCATTTTAACACAATGAAACAAGTGGGACCCCACGATGCACTCATAGTCCCACTAGAGATTGCATTGCACATCATCCACACCAATAATCCAAAAGACTCTCTGTGTATTACACTTGTGAGATTGTTCTCTTGGCTGAAAAGTTGCATTCAAAAAGTTGACCACATCAACCACACACTTCATAGGCCAACCATCTGGTTTCAATTTCTAATGCATCAAGGTTCTTTTGATAACTACCCTTGCATCACGTGCAAGCCTATCATTCGATAGTAATTGGCCACAAGATAATAAGGTCTATGGGCTTTGAATTGTGAAGCAGCACCATTTGACCACACCCAATGGTGCTGCAAACAATGGCCTTGTTGTTTCAGCCACTTGTCATGAAGCATGGAACAATGATATACAAACAATGTATCATGCTACCTGTCATCTGATATGTAAAAGTGTAGCATATTTTGAACACCACCTGCTACATTTCTTACATAAGTGATGTGCACAAGTATTGTGACTTGAGTAGACCACTAATGCATTGAATGAATCTCATTCTGAATTTTAAAAGAATAATTCTTTGCGAAGTCAATAACGGATACAACGACATTGCTAGGAGAATTGAGCAAACAATCTTTGAATTGTTGGGCTTGGCAGTGGAAGACAAAGTTGTGTTGATGAGCTTGTGAGGTGGGCTAAAAATAGGGTAAGAAAAGCCGCACTTTTCATTTGTTTTACAATCAAGTTCTTTCTCGTCTTCTCGCTCCCACATGCATCAACTTGTCGCATTCCAACATCCATGAAAACATTCACAAACACCTCCCTGCTATCCTCTGCTATCTCATTTGTCATAATAATGAATATCTAATTCTCCTAAATGATTTTCTCATGTTAAACTGATCATTTAATATGGGGAAGTGCCAGGGGAGGAAAAGTTAGAATATTGGTTAAGCTAGCAGACTGGCCACAGTAGGGATCTAAAGGAGGGAAAATAGGGATCCAAAGGGGGGGCCATCTGCAAAAGAGCCATGTGCAACAATGGGCTAAAAAGACCCTAAGGTTCAGCCCATTAAGACTTCCAAAATGCTAAGGTTCCAAAATTCAAAGGTTGTGTCCAAAGGTCAACCATGGGGGAATTGGATGCTTTGTGTGTGTCAAAAAAGTCTTTACAAATCCCTACTTAGGAGGGGGCGAGCCTTGCTTGTAGGGGATGAGAGAGAAAGTCACACACACACACACACACAAGCTCCCTTTACACAAAGGGAATGAGGGACACATGTGAGCTCCCTAGCCTAGATGCCCACAAGGTGTACCCAATTCCTATTGGATGGCCTTGGAGGTGGACCAATGAGAATTAGGCTAGAGTAAATCTAGTTTAATTAATTTAAAAACACTTAATAAAAGAACCAATGAGAATTAAGCCCTCTAGAAGACTATTGGACAGTCTCCCAAGGGGTCCAGTGAGCATTCAGCAGCCCAATGGCTTGCCTGATTCCTATTGGCCAGGAGGCAACGAGGTCCAATGAGAGTTAGTTGAATTATTAAATTACTTAAAGATCTCACAAAAGGGGAAAGAGGGACACATGTCAGAAGGCTATCACTTATGCTGCTTAATTGTCATTGGCTAGCCCTAGGGAGGTCCAATGAGAGGGTAGCATGAGCAAATAGCAAGAGGGGTCGACCAAGAGAGAGAGGGGGCTGATTTTTGCAAGGCATTATCACACACACACTCACACAATCTCATGTGTGAAGTAAAGAAGACTCTCTCTCCTTCTCAAGCTTTAATGGAAAGATTACCACCTACTCCAAGCTTGTCAGAAGGGAGGCCTACACCAACAACTCTTGGATTTGTGATGCAAATCCAACCAAGAGCCAAGCTTCAATGCATGCTCATCTCCTCTACCATGCTAATTACTAAGCTAAGCTATGCTAATATGAGTGATTATGTGAGGAGATGTACATCTTTCTCGTAAGATGTACAACCAAGAGCCAAGCTTCAATGCATGCTCATCTCCTCTACCATGCTAATTACTAAGCTAAGCTATGCTAATATGAGTGATTATGTGAGGAGATGTACATCTTTCTCGTAAGACTACTCCTTCTTCCTCGCAATCTACTCTCATACCCTGCTAGCTCTCACCATCTTCGAAGGTGTGTGAGGTCTTGGGTCTGAGACCGGGGAGAATTGATGTTGTGTTTGATAAGTGTTTTGCTTAGTGCATGAAGCTTTCATCTTCATTGCACTAGCTAGTCTTGAAGGAACACAAAGAATTGTATTGTACAATGTCTCTCTTGATGGGAGAAACCATAATACAAAGCCTTTTGGAGGGGGGACCGGCTCCATGTAAATCCGGTCCTCAATTGTTGTCAATAGCTTAATTTATCTCTCTTTTGAAAGTATTGTTCATGCTATCTAACTAGGTGTTATGCTTTTTGTTGCTCTCTCCACCCAAGCACTCTTGTAATTCTCATTAGGAATCTATTCTAATGAAATGCCCACTATGTTCATGCTAATTTCCGCTACATACAAGTTTCTAGGCCATTAAATGTTACATCATTGGGACAAAATGTGAATTTTTGTACACCACATTGGGAGCAATCCCCCAAGCATTTCTTGGCATGGCAAAACAGTCTCCTATATCATCACTTCTACAACATATGGAGCAAGTGAAAAGATGAACTTTCTCGTGATGCTAAAACTTGCTTTGTTGCATCAAATTAAAAGGCTCTTTGAAGTAGAGCATCTGCACATGGGATACACAGCAGCAAGTATACCGCTCTTTCAACTTCCAAACAAGATATGGATTTAATGCCTCAAAGCATCTAAGAGACTCGACCATTGTAGAGTGAGACTTCTTGAATCTTTGGTATAGCTCAACCTATGGTACTAAAACAAAAAAAGTCTAGAAAATTCCAACTTCATGTAGATGATAAAATGCCACTCGTGCAGTAGTGCCAAAACTGGTTGTAGACAATACCAAATATGGTACTTTAGAACCATCTTTGGTAGCCTACTAAACTTTAAAAATCCAAAGTACCAAAATGATTGGGTAACCAAAATGATTCATTTCTACCTTCTTTGGTATGTATAGAACCAATACACATCAATACACAACAAAATGGGTTCTTCTAAGAGCCTTTGGTAATATACAACCATTGCCCCATGAAACAAAATAGCATTTAAGAGCTGGATAGCACCAAAACCAATCAAATTTGAGAACATTCAGAGAGAATTAGGTGCTATACAAGTCCACTGCCATGCAGTGGAGTACCAGATTGTGTCCTTCATTAAGGCTTTGGTCCAATACAAGTGTCTTTTGGTATTGTTAACAACAATTTGCATTTAATGAGAGGTTAGAATTTGTCAGTATCTTTAGGCACTTGGTGCTATGTGGAACTCCTGCAATGTAGGAGAATACCAAATTGGGTAGTTCAAAGATGCTTGGGTTCTATTCATGCAACCTTTGGGTACTATAATAGACGATTTCCATATTTGGTACTATCTTTAGGCTTTTGGTACTACAACCATTGGCATGCAGGAGAGTACCAAATTGGGTAGTTTACAAAAGCTTGGGTACTATACAAAGACCTTTGGTACTAGGACCATTGCCATATAACAAAAAGTCATATTTGGTATTGTCTGTCTACTTTCAACGCATATTAGAACTCCATGCAAAAGAGTACCCATATGGATACTTTGCAATTGCTTTGGTGAAAAACAAGAATGCTTTGGTACTATACATGGAGTAGGTTTGGTATTGCACAAAGACTTTGGTACTACATAATTAGGCTTTGGTTTTTTAGGCTTTGGTACTTTATAGATAGGCTTTGGTGCCTCTAGGGAAGGAAAAGGTACTATACATAGGCTTTGGTACTCTATAGATAGGCCTTGGAATTACTACTATACAATTGGACACCAAATTTGGCACTAGAAAGGGGCTTTGGTTCTATGCAGAATAGCTTTGGAACTACATAATAATTCATTGGTATTGTATATAACCTTTGTAAGGTACTATACACACCCACTACCGTCTAGCAGATTACCAAAATTGGTATTATACAAAGAATTTTGGTACTGTGAAGGACCATTGCCATCTAACAAAAAGTCAGATTTGGTATTGTCTGTTTGCTTTTGACTCATAGTAGAGCTCCATGCGGAAGACTATTGGGTACTTTGAAAATGCCTTGGTACTATGCAGAGAGTAGGTTTGGTATTGCACAAATACTTTGGTACTACACAATTAGGCTTTGGTAAAACAGAGTGAGGCTTTGGTACTCTATAGATAAGGTTTGGTGCCTCTAGGGAAGGAAAAGGTACTATATAGAGGCTTTGGTACTCTATAGATAGGCTTTGGAATTATTAGTATACAATTGAATACCAAATTTGGTATTGCATAGGGTCTTTGGTTCTATGGAAGATAGCTTTGGAACTACATAGGAATGCATTGGTACTGTATATAACCTTTGTAAGGTATTGTACACACCCAATCGTATAGCATACTACCAAATTTGGTACTTTCTTGACCAAATCAGCCTTAAGGATTACCAAAAAAATTACAATTTCTAAGAGTTGTTGGTACCTGAGGGTCATCAAGTAGATGCACAAGATGTTTGACGACACTTTTCCTTCCGATTCTCTTCTTACATATGTCCTTCTTGTTAGGTGAAACTCTGGTCTCTAATGTCCAAAAGGCATCCACCAAATCTCTTGTTTCATTGGTGATAATGGTTTGTTGAGGCAATTGTCTCTCACACTCAATGGCAACACTTCATCCTCATCTTTATTCTCCAGCCTTCAGCTTGCAATAGCTATATTCCTTTGATGGATACCCAGGACACTAGCAATTTTAGATTGGTTTACTAAGGTCACACCTATATTATTGTTCAAGATCATTGTCAAAGAATTTCTCTTCACAAAAGCTTACTTGTTGAGTGCAAGACCTTAATTTGAGTCAAAGTGTTGCGCACACCCAATAGAACGGTGTCTTCGACATTGCTAAAATTTGATTTTTGTAGATTTAAAAATGTCTAGAGGTCCAAGAGTTACTGGAATGTTTCCTTCTGATCATTCCTTGACATCCCTAGTGTTTCCTTGCGGCAACATCGTGCCACCACTACACAAATGTTCTTCCTTGTCCACAACAGAAGAAGGATGTCTTTCTTTGCTTCTCTATTTGCATTTCTTTGCAGCCCAATAATCACATTAGTGATACATGTCTAAATGGAAGTGTTAATGGAATGGCTTTGCATCTATTCATACATGCTTGGACCACCTTCCAACTCGTAAAAAGAGAGCAGTTGTGGATCACCCAAGTAGAAATATCTTGCCCTACTATCCACTGACAAGGAGAGAGAGAGAGAGAGAGAGAGAGAGAGAGAGAGAGAGAGAGAGAGAGAGAGAGAGAGAGAGAGAGAGAGAGAGAGAGAGAGAGAGAGAGAGAGAGAGAGAGAGAGCTGATCATGGCTATGGAGCTTGCTGGACCTTATTGCTTGCTGGTTGTGGCTATCTCCAACCATGAAGAGAGAGGGAGAAAGCAAGAGATATCACATTATGCTTGGCTTTGTCGGGGACTCTTATCACCAGGATAGTCACGTTATCTCTTTATACTATCCTAATTGTGGCCACTTCAATTATTGGAACAATCTGTGAAACCCAGGTCGTCTGCTAACCATCACCATGTAGCTACAACACACACACACACACACACACACACACACACACATAGAGAGAGAGAGAGAGAGAGAGAAAGATACCACAACAACTTTCGTGGCTATGGAGCATCAGGGTGCAGGATGCCAAACTCAGAGAGAGAGAGAGAGAGAGAGAGAGAGAGAGAGAGAGAGAGAGAGAGAGAGAGAGATTTTGGTGTCAAAGCACCGAACCATAACCCCCCTGTCCCGGCCTCACCCCCCCACCTCTTCTTGAGAGTGGCCTGTTTCAAAAGTTAAAAACATCTATAAACACAAAGAAATTTATGGCTCCTCCCCCATTCCAATTAAAAGGTCCTCTATTTTCACACATAAACCACCAAGCCTATGTTGTGTCAAGGATAGTCCTTTTTGTACCACCAAACCATGCTTTCAGCCCGTACTAACCTTATCTCTATTCATTGGTAATGTGAATCAATAAGAATTAGTAAGGGATGCCAATCCTCACACTGAGATCCACCCAAAATGCTTGTTTTTCTTCCTCGCACAACATGCCGAGCACACACGCATCCGTGCATGTCTACTGCCAAAAAATATGGCAGGCAAGTTCTTACACTTTGGGAATAGTGATGCATCCATTGTGGGTTGCACGGATGTGGATTATGCGGGTTGTGTGGATATGCAGAGATCCACGTCTTGTTATCTTTTCTTTTTATTGGAGCAGCCATGTCATGTAGATCATGTCTCTATAATAAATGTATGTCATCTTTCACCACAATGGTAGAGTATGTAGTAATTTCTGATGCTAGCAAGGAATCTATGTGGCTAGCTCACCCGGTGGGAGATATTGGCATTACTTTGACTCCAGTGTTGCATTGTGATAGTCAGAGTACCATTGCATTAGCAAAGAATCCCATGTTTCACTCCAAGTCAAAACACATACCGTTATCATATGATACAGAACATATTGGCCACCAGGTGCATTGACGTAGTCAAAATTCATATGGATGAAAACCTTGCAGATGCTCTCACGAAAAGCGTACCCTCAGAGCGGTTTGTACATTGCATGGAGATGATGGGTGTAGGGTGAATCCACTTGAAAGCTTCATGGTTGTACGGATGTACATGCTTACACACATTAGCCTTCAAGTTGGAGATTGTTAGGGTTCAAGCCAGCTAGTTGGACATCCATGTTATTGATTGTACTAACTTTGTCTCTCTTCATTGGTAAAGATCAACAAAAATTAGTGAGGGATTCCAATCCTCACACTGAGCTCCGCCCAAAACTCTATGCATTCTCCTTCCTCTCACAACACGTTAGGCATGCACACATCTGCACATGCACTCTTCACAATGGAATGTATGTAGAAGAGACGTATAGTCTTCTAGCAGGTTAGTCCATGATCTTCCTAATCTGTGTGAAAGCCTCAGTGCCACATGAGATTAGAAAAGTTGAGATGAGTGGCTCTTGCTAGATCAGTGTCTTTCATTCATAGCATATGAGAGCTACCACACAATAGATATGTACAACTAGCACTTGAGTCATTGAAACAACTATCATTGAGGGTGATACATCATGTTGGTTTGCAAGAATATCGTCTTGGTTTGAGCTACATGAATTTAGTATGGACAAGTTGCCCCCTTTTCAGTATTCCATGCGTCAAGTGCAACGGAATCGAAATGGAGACAGGATCTAGACTTTACACTTCCACAAATCTTTACTTATTTCCTTGCTTAAATGTGTGCTACTTAGCACAAATGATGGTTTCTTTTATTTCCTTGTAGAGAGAGAATGAGATAGATAGAGATGTGTAGAGAGAGAGAGAAGGAGAATGACACCCGATGACCCTCTCAAGGCCCCCCACATTGTTGCCAACATGGTATTTGCTTTTGATTGTACAAATGGAATGTACACACATGCAATAACTCAATGCAGACTCAACTAACTCAATGGGGAATGTCGCTACTGTAACTCTTCAAAATGAAGTACGTCCGGAGCTTATTTGATGCATCTTTGGATCCGTCTAGATGAGGGGCTGCTCATGGCCACCAAGGGGTAGATTTGGGGCTGATTTGTGCTCCCAATGTGAGAGGAATCAAAGGCTAAAATCTGACTGCAAAAACACAGGTCTGGCATGCAAAATGTAGCATATCCGCCATGAAAAGCAAGGCTGAAAACGTAGATGATGATGATGATGTTGTTTATGGACAACGGGAGCACTCAATGCAGCAAGGGAATGGCCGAGAAGAGGCTCAATGGGCTGGCAAAGTACCGAGCTGTAGCGTGGGGATTAGCGTTAGTGTGGATTCACTACACTTTTGGTGAGGAAATGGGCTGAATTCTAAAAACACTGGGCTAATTGGATGCTCCAGGGTGATGGCTTACAAAGGAAGCAAAAATGGCAGGTCACTGGTTTGCAAAAATGCTAGGCTGATCTTTGGCGCTGGCTCATGTGATCCAAAATGAGGGCTCCCTTGCTCTCTTTTTAGGCTAGGATACTGGTAAAGAAATTTTTAAGGCTTATGTAGGGAAAATTTGGAAGAAAAAGTTAGAAAAATAAATCATTAAAATGATTAATCAATAAAATTGACTTCAACAAAAATTTTGGGTGAAATTGTCGCACGTTGGCTCATTGGAGAATCCGATTGACACAGGGAATGGCTCGTTGGATTCCTCTAACCTAAAACTACATGCATGTCATGCCAAATACCCACTGTAGTGTAACAACATCTATCAAAACGTTTGTACAATCCATTTATACAAGAGGATTCCAAAATTGGAAAACCTAATTTAATGAACTTGTCCATACATATAGGTCCTATGAATAGGCTCACAAAATTTCCTCCTAGGATTCTAGACACTCCTATCTAGGGACAGGTGCAAAATTGGCTCTAGAAGTTGATGAAGCATGTCCACATGGCATACAAATCCATGTACATGTGACACCCTAGATGCACAATCTCTCACCCTCACACATTCAGAGAATAGCAACATTATCATACATGAGCTCATTCAGCTGGATACTAGGAGGACTTGCCTGTCTTCGTCACATGAGTTGGGGACAAAGATGTCTTTTTATCAAGACCATCTTCTCAGCTAGATACTAGAAGGACTTGGCTATCTCCATCACATGATTTGGGTATGAAGATGGATTTTTATCGAGACAATCTTCTTCGGACGACAAATGATGGGTTTATCTCATACCCCAAGTATGGACACCCACCTACCTCTTGGCATTAGACCATCTTCTCTGGACGAGAAATTATGGGTTTATCTCATGCCCCAAGTATATGGACACCTACCTCATGGCATTAGACCATCTTCTCCGGACGAGAGATTATGGGTTTATCTCATGCCCCAAGTATATGGACACCCACCTATCTCATGGCATTAAATGTGTTATTGGTCATCTACGCACCTCATCTTACCAGTTGGGGATAGAGACTGGTCGATATAGAGGTACACCCCCAAAGGAGAGATTACGCAAGGTTTTCCAAAGAGAGCCAGAGACAGAGAAGCACTATATCTGCCAATGCACAACATACTATGATATCCACGGGCATTTTCATTGCTTTTCAAAGAGGTCTACATCGGAGACTACAGAGCATCATTGCGACATCAAGCATGCCCCCCCCCCCGGAGAGCTAACCACCATAAGGGACATTGAGGCCATACTGCAGAGACCAATGAGAGAGCTCATGGGATGATCACCATTGTCCACTTTCCCCATTGTGCACCTCATTAGCCCTCATGTGATTGTACCCCTCCCCATATGTTTTGAGTTGATCTATTATGTGATGAGGATGTTGATGATGATGAGGATCTAGGTCAGGCCTACATACCTACCCACTCTAGGTACCCTCATTTATTTTGATCTTTACGTTCCCCTCACATTGTACTATAGTCACACATGGATGTAAGCTTTTGGTCTCATAGGTCATTTTGGCCTTTTGAAGACGTTAATATAACATTTCATTTCATTTTCTCTCTCTCTCTCTCTCTCTCTCTCTCTCTCTCTCTCTCTCTCTCTCTCTCTCTCTCTCTCTCTCTCTCTCTATGTGTGTGTGTGTGTGTGTGTGTGTGTGTGTGTGTGTGTGCGCGCGCGCATGCATGCGCCTTCACTATTGATATCTCTTTCATAGGTGGCAATATGATGCCTTTGTGTGTGCTATGAGGATTGATTATACTTTATGCCTTTCAGATCATGCTTCCATATATCTAACTTTACGTTTTGGCCCGTCACTAGATGTGCTTCTTTGCCCAAGAAACCGCTTTTGCATGTCAATAATGATGAAGTTTTCCGTGATATGATTATAGATATAATCCCGTCCTTGATCTCCAAGATGCATATTGATATGGATGTTGTGTGGTTATGCTTTGTTATGTGTGTTCAATGTGTTGTTAGTGATTATGGCATGTACTATATGTCTCAGCTGTGGGACAATGTTTAGCAAGTAAAGAATACATGTCAATGATTACTGCATATTGCTAATTCTTTCTCACTTTCAGAGGCTAAACTTAATGCATTACTTTTATCTCGCACTATTCTATGACATACAACATGCCTTTGCTGATTAAAGTTGTGCCTCCAAACAGTTCTTTAAGCATTTGCATCATTCTCGTCAATCGCAAGGCATAAAAAGAGTTGAATTTCCCTCCATGGGAGTGGACATCTTCGATACATGAGTTAACAGAGGCTTTAGTTGCTCACTATGGGAAGATCTTCGAAGCCTCGCCCCCTCTTACGCACAAAACCAGACACACATACAATCATTTTAAATCGCATGTTGCTCCAATGATTTTCGTACAGAAGGGACAAAATTTGGAAGTTTCTTTCATTGAGGTAGAGTTGCATGCAAGTTTGCTAGACTTGGGCAGATGGAAATCTCCTGGTTGGGATGGGCTTAATTTCAAATTCTTCTTGTCTTTTTGGGAACACCTTAAGCAACCATTACTAGTAATGATGAATACAGCCTAGGAGAAGCAAGATGTCCCCCTTTCTTTTAGAAGGAAGGGTTGCTCAAGCTATTGCCAAAGTAAGCTTTCTTTGAGCAGTTTTCTCATTGGCAACCCTTCACTCTTATGCCCGTGGTCTACAAATTGATGGCCAAAATGATAGTCTATCATATCAAAGATTACCTGCATCAGGGACTTCATCAATCCCAGTATGGTTTCATACCTCATTGGCAAATCATTGACAACCTGGGGAATGTTATCATTGGCATGGAATATGCAAAATACACTCAACAATATGTATTGGTCATGAAAGTTGACATTGAGAAGGTCTTTGATGATGTGTCTTGGGATTACATTGTAGAAACAAAGCAAAGGCTAGGAGCACCTCTCCATGCTTGTTGGGTGGGTCTCTCACAAGCCCTTGGGCTCTAGGATGTTCAATCAGACAAGGGTGTTCCCTTAGTGATTTACTTTACACAATTGCTTCTCTCCCCCTTGATGTTGCATCTTGAGGCCCTCACTTTCGTTGGCCGTTTGTATGGTCTAGCTCTCCCTTTTGGGAAACAATTCATCGGACAAGCCTATGCTAATGACTGTCTATTCATGCCCAAGAATTGTAAGAAAGATGTACATCAGATTATGCATGTTCTGCATTTATTTGGTTTGGCAGCTAGACTATAGGTCAACTTTCGCAAATCCAAGTTACTATCTCTGATTAAATTTGATTGGCACAAGCTTCTATGGCCAAGGGAGAGTGTTTCTCTTCAGCTCATAATGCATCATCTAGGATATCTGATCGGCTAGAATGTGTCCACGGCATAGAAACTTCTCTGAAGGTTGCAATTAAAGCTAAGCTATTGGAAATTCTCAACCTAGCCATCGCATGCACGACTTAGAATTGTCCAACACATTATGTTGGCTTATGTACAATTTTATTTACCGCTTCTATTGTGGCCTCAACGGTGCCTGGGGTCGGTGCCTGGGGTCTCTTATTTCTTGTATACTAGAGTATTTTTGGCGCACCTCTTCTCAGCAAGAAGGAGCTAAGGTTTTTAGCCATGGATAAGTTATGCACACCCAAGAGATTGGGAGGGATTAATATTTTGGATTTGCATTGCCATATTATGGCCAAGAAAGCCATGCTCCTGCCTATTTTGGTGGAACAACAATTGCCCTAGACACTCACGGTTTCAATTTATGTGGTGGTATTGTCACACCTTTTGGTCATTGGTGCCCCTCATATTGGGATGTCATCTTTGGGCAGCTTGATGGCCATATTCCAGGCTGTCCCTTCGTTTTGTCCCTTGTCGCTCATTGGAAGGCCGTTACCTCGCATTTGTCTTGTCCCTTGTTGTTGATTGGAAGGTTATTACCTCGCATTTGTATTGGCATGGTCACCACTCCTCTCAACGTAACTCCCTCCTGTTGGAGAGCATTCACTGGAGTAAAGCATTTTCTCACGTTGGTTCAACGCTCTCCTTGACAATTATACTTTCTTTCACAAAAAGGGGTATGCCAGGTTGATCAATGGTGGATGAATCAAGGCAGGTTCTCTCCTTTCTTACCATCGCTCTTCGTTATGAGTTGGGCCTCATTATTGACATTTGTGGCAGCAAATTCAGTATTTGCTTGCTGGTGCTTCCTAGTGCCTCCATTACTCTTGTGAATTCATGGCTTTAGGTTGGACTGCATATCAACTAGGTCAATTTATGCTTCCCTACAATCTGATGCATGGACTGTGTCTCACGGAAATCAATTGTGGTCACTCTCCAAGTCATAGTTGTGGTGGCTAAGAACGTTGTCTCGCATTTGGAAAAATCATCTACCTCTCAAAGAGTGCATTTTCTTATTGCAATGTATGGTGGGTGTTTTACCAATTTGGTACTTTGCTGCATGTGCTACGCATCGCCTCCACTCGAGGTGTCTGATGTCATGGGACTAACGTGACTGTGACACGTTTGCTTTGGGATTGCCGCTACTCCAGGTCCTCCATTAGGCAAGCTCCTCTGCTTTGCGCCTTTGTTACCCCTCTCGAATCTTTCACAAACAATTCTGGATTTTTGGAGTCCTCTAGCCGCCGCAGTCTTCATTTGAGGTCTTTTTCAAACGGTCAGGTTTTGGATTATGTGGATCATATTGCAACAATGTCACTCTCAAATGTTTCATGCCATAGAAATTGACCCTTTCCCTTACTTCAAATTTTCACTTGGACAAGCGCTACACTTTTCTCATGATGTGGGAGATATCTTTTAGGGTTTACTTAGATTGTTTCTAGTTTTTGGAGCCTTATGGTGCTTCATCTTTTGTACCTCTTATTTATTGTGGGTTTTCCTCGGTTTGAGGTTTCCCACTTGTAAATTCAATCAAGATTTACAAAAAAAAAATGTGTGTGTGTGTGTGTGTGTGTGTGTGTGTGTGTGTGTGAAATCTAACCATTAATACCGTGATATGCTTCCATTTGGTGACAGTTTTGACATTACCCTCCTTGCCTTCCTTCTGAAGCTGCCTTACAAACTGAATGGATGCCACTTTCATAAACACGTTTACAGAAGTTGAAAGGGCTTACTGCTGAAAAGGCTTACTGCAAGTTATATTTTCCTCCTCTTCAGATAGTTGGCGCCAATTATATGTGTTGGCAGGCCAGCCAGATTAGGTTCCTTTCTAGAAACCTTAGAAAGAGATAAGAGTGTATCGCTTACTTGCAACGATTGTCCAAACACATGTTTACCAAGCTCTGGGATCACCCCAATTCTGACATGCACCTAGCATTGTATGCCACATCACGGTACAAGTATGGAAAGGTGATTTGTTTGCCACTGCTGCAGCTTCTTCGTGTTGTCCAGTCTGCCCATGGAGATCTAGCATACATGAATGGTGCCACAGGGTCGGAGCGATGCCATAGACTTCGCTCATAGCCTCAAAATAAGTCTGGCCCTTCTCCACTAAGCCAGAATGACTGCATGCATTGAGCACCGTGATAAATGTAACAGGATCTGGCTGAGTACCTTCGCTTCTCATTCTCTCAAATAAACAAATCACATCATCCACCTTTCCTAGCTGGGCGTAGCCTGCAATTAATGTGGTCCAAGACACCACATCGCGAGTTGGAATGCTGTTGAATGCCTCTTTGGCTTTTGAAAGCAACCCACACTTAGCATACATGCCAACTAGCGCATTGCCAATGGCAGCATCTCTTTTTGACAGCCCCTTTGCTGCAATCTTTGCATGTATTTCTTTGCCTATATCGGATGTGCCCATGCTACTGCATGCCTTTAAGCTACAAATTAGGGTGACCGAGTCTGGGAAGAAACCTTCGACCTGCATTTGATTGAAACACTTGAGAGCCTCTTCAGAAGATGTGGACCCCTCATATCCAACAATCAAGGCAGTCCAAATAACAACATCTCGAATTGGAAGCCTGTCAAACACTTCCCGTGCCTTCTCTGGCATACCACATTTGGCATACATGTTCACCAATGCAGTGCCAAGGACAAGGTCACTCTCCAGAAAACCATTCTTCTCTATCTCAGCATGGAACTCTCTACCCTCGATGATGGCGTTGATCCTACTGCAAGCACTCAGTATGCAAGTAAATGAGATTGCATTGGGATAAAAGCCCTCTGATTGCATTTGTTTGAAGCAACTCAATGCTTCCTCACCTTGCCCTTCCACGATATAACTTGCCACTAAAGAAGTCCATGTTACAACATCACGAATTGGATTATTCTTGAAAACATCATGTGCTTTGACTCGCATGCCGCACTTAACATACATATCCAGTAGCGCATTGCAGATGTA
Source organism: Adiantum capillus-veneris (assembly GCF_014529385.1). NCBI lineage: Eukaryota > Viridiplantae > Streptophyta > Polypodiopsida > Polypodiales > Pteridaceae > Adiantum > Adiantum capillus-veneris. The sequence continues at coordinate 148,138,726 of NC_140951.1, forward strand.
AGGGTTTGATCTTATGCAGTCCATTTCCTCAATAGCACTATGTAACCTGATTCCTGCATTAATTTCTTTGGTACTAGCACAAGCTTTGAGAGCACAAGAAAAAGTGTACGCATTAGGGCATACCCCATCCAATAGCATTTTTTCGTAGCATGCAAGTGCTTCCTCTCCACACCCATGTTGTACATAGCCCGCAATCAATGCAGTCCAGGTGACCACATCTCTGATGCAAAGCATGTCAAAAACCTCCTGTGCTTTTGCCAAGGCACCACATTTTGCATATATATCGACAAGCACATTGCCAACATACACATTACTTTTCAAGAGCCCTGTTTGAGCAGCCTGAGCATGTAGAAGTTGAACTTTCCCAGTGTCTTTCAGCTTTGCGCAAGCCTTGATCTGAGCCACAATAGTAGACAGAGTTGGATGCATCAATTCTGTTTGGAGTCTCTCAAACAACAAGAGAACATGGCTAAATGGTCGAGGTTCATTTTCTTAAGGTTGCAGAGCCCTTCTAGAGCCTTCTCGACCTTCAAAAAAAGGCAGGCAAAAAGCTCGGGCATGCCCCATCGATGCTAATGGTAGGTGTAACATACTTTTATCAACGGCTCTGCATTTTGTCTCTGTGTTCTATCCTTGTGATGGGCGGGGTGTGTAAAGCAGGGCATGGCCCAGGACAACCGGTTTAAGGACGGTAGTGGGTGGTAATTCTTGCGGCATGAGTGGTGGTTGATGCCCACGATGAGCATCACCTGAAGGTTCGCACACTGCATGTAGGTTGTTGCAAAGCTACCTTCATTTTAGCAGAAGAGGATAGCGGGCAAGGGGAGGGGTATGGTTCCGTTAAGGGCGATACTTTGCAGTGGGGTGACACTCCAGTGGCCAGCGGCTGCTGCAGCCCAGACTCAAAAGTACATGTGAAGGTCGTGTCTGTGCTAAAATTTCAAGGTGCTACCTTCTTACCTTGGTTGTTCGAGAGCGATCTGACCAAGGTTAGCCATGCCACTTGGCAAAGTGTCATTAACTTGTAGCATGTGAGCCGACACCCTTCCAAGCGGGTATGGCATTTCGTAGGGGAAAAATGTCGAGTTACAAGTGCAGTTTAGTGAGGTGAGCGATAAGTTACCTGGAGGAGGCAACTCCAAAGGGAAGACCGAAGCAAGTCCCTCAGTACCTGAGCCTCTGAACAGAGGTACTTGGTCGATGTCACGCCCATAACAAGTTAGCGAAATGGGTCTCTCAAGGGCATGGCTCTAAGAGTGTAGATAAGTCTGGCCTCTCGCAGTCCAGAGGAAACTAGTGACAAAAGCGTCTGCCCTAGGATTCTGGGTGCATAGTCCTGGTCGTTCTTCTTGTGCACTTTTTTGGTGTATGAGGAGAGCGGTGGGGAGTGCCCTATCCGACTCCTAAAACAAAACAAAACAAAAATTTAACTTGTAGCAGCATCACTGAAAAAGCTGATAGAATGGGGGGAGCGACCCAGAGTGACTCTGTGTGTGCATGAGGGGTGAACATGTTGGAGGCTTTAGGACGTTATGTGGGGGTGGCTATCGAAGGTGTTGTGGGTGGAGGAGATAGGGTAGCGGTTGGCTGCTACATAGGAGAGGGTACTTGCGAGGTTGTAGCCATGAGTATCAAGGCAACAAGGTTGCTAGATGATGTTCCAAGCGAATGCTTCCATACCTCATTCTGCCCGTTGTTTTTCATAGCGTAGGAATGAAGATGAAGAAGATGGCAAGCATTGCTTTGAAGCATGACTCTTGGTTGGATTTGCATTCCATAGCCAAGAGGTGTTTGGTGTAGGCTCTCTACTTCTCAAGCTTGGAGAAGGAGATCAAGTTCTTGCTCATCACACAATGAAAGTGTATGTGAGAGAGTCTATGCCTCAAGCAAGCCCCTTCCTAGCTTTGGGCGACCCCTCTTCCTAGCTCGCTTGAACTTCATTGGCTCTTCCCAAGCCCAGCCAATCACAAGCTTAGGTCTTAACTAGCAATAGAGGTAGCATTTAGACAAGTGTCCTCGTTTCCTCTTTGAGAGAGAGGGCTTGAATAATGCTTGAATAATTAATTAATCAAACTTAATTCTAATTGGACCTTTTTCAAGGCCATCCAATAGGCTTTAGGCACACTATGAGGGCAACCTTGCTAAAAGCTTGACATGTGTCCTATATGCCTCTTGTGGAAAGGGCTTTTCTTGTGTGTGTGTGTGTGTGTGTGTGTGTGTGTGTGTGTGTGTGTGTTTTCTCTCTCATGCCCCTACCTTTAGGGATCGCCCCCTCCTTTGTAGGGATCATGGTTGACTTGCACACCACAAGAATATTGGCCTTCAAGCATGACAAGCACCTCAAGCACCTTAGTCAACTCAAGCACCTCAAGCACATGCCTAGCTTACCCTAAGGTCTAAGGACTTTTAACACTAACCTTTGGAGGACTTTAATGAAGCTAACCCTAAGGTCTTTTAAGCTCCATTATTTGCACGTTGTTCTTCAGTAGACCATCTCCTTTTGAGCCCCTGTCGAGATGTAACCATCTCCTTTTTGGCCCCATCCTGAGTTACGTCCAACAACACATATCCATGTTCTAGATCTTGTTCCCCTTTTGCCTTTCCATATTAAATGATCAGTTTAATATGAGAAAATCATTTGGGTAAAGCTAGATATTAGAATTATGACAGACTATGACACCACACATACACACACACACACACACACAAAGCATAGACTTGATAGTGAAAAATTGTAAGGGGAAGATGATGTAGACAAGATTAGAGAGTACGCATCGTAGCATAACATAGCATAGGGGGGGGAGAGAGAGAGAGAGGGAGGAATCTTGCAAATCAATGGCTTAAAGATTGTAGTCCCAAACTCCACAACACCTCTTTTGGAGTTTGGTCTTTAATATTTGATATTGCTTATTGGTGCCAAAAATTAGAGACCCCTCTTTTACATTTAGTTTTACTTTAGTTTATAAGTGGAGCATATGACTTATTGCATGACCCTCTTAGGGTGAGTTCTCACTAACTATTTACAAGCGAGCCATAGTAGATTATTGAAAAAATAAACTTTAACACTATGCAATTTTTTTTTATCAAAAACTATTTATTACGGACATCTTCTCTTCAACTCCCAAAATTCCTACACAGCATCAACTCACCATTAGTCAAAATAGAAAGACAAAACAGTAATTAATCATTACATGTCAGTTATCCCAATTGAAGATAACCACATATAATAGGAGGGTGCCCAACCGTGTAACATCTCTCCCTCCAGGGACAGCAACTGTCCTCAGTTACTCAATAGAGAATCAATTGGACCGTGAATGATGAAATGTGTGGAGAAGATTTGGGAAGTTTAGAAAAAAAAATCAAGCATCCACTTAACATCTTCTCTAGGGTAGCTTTTAAAAGTCAAAAGATAACGATTATAAACTATGTCAGTGCATGTAGTGGTGGTTTCATGATCAATTATTTGGTCAGGGATGAGTTGCTCTTCTTGATCTACAAGTGTAGGTGGTTCCTCATATATATGATGTGTAGGTAGGGGCCCTTGAAGGGATTGTATTAAACTAATGTGAAATGCATTGTGAATGTGCCAATGTAAAGGTAATTCTAAGCGAAATGAAACATCATTTATTAGAAATTTTGAATGGGCCATAAAAATGGAGAAATCCCAAAATACGAGAAAATATCTGCGAGCAATCTATTTTTCGAGCAAGCTCAACCAAAAATCATTTCTAAACAATTTGACATATTAAATGAGCTAACTTAGGCAATGGTGAATGGTGAGCAATTTCACTTCTTTGATCACCCGAAAACATAAAAAACAAGGAATTGCTCGAAACCAACAATAATTTGAGCTTCCCCAGACAAAAATATTGATGGATAATTTTCACTATGTTCTGTTGATATAATATGAAATAAGTTGACTAAGGCAACTCTGAGCACATTGACATATAAAGGTGCCCCTAAACACCAAAAGTATGGAAGCAACACCCTCAGATAAATTTATTTACAATGAATTTAACTACATTCTGTTATTATTGTACTAAATGTCTTGAGCCAGGCAATGTTGAGCACATTTACATATATGATCACCCCAAAATGTTGAAAGAGAGAAACCACCTCAAATCAGCAATAATTTGGTCCATCTTACAAGAAAATATTAATGAAAATTTGATAGAGTTGACTCAAAACATTGAAAAGAAGATATAACACAAAACCAACCATTCGGTACATAGTATTACCTCGTGATCCCTTGACAAAAATAACAACTATTAAAAGTATCATAAAATAGCTTGCACTAACAAACATCAAAATTGCAGCACCCTTTTTATTCCTTAGTCTTGGATATTTACTCGTGTACCCCTCAAAGCGTAAAAGAGTTCCATTTTGGTCAAAGCTTCCTGATGGATAAACTCATGGGCCATTGCATCTAACCACAACACCTGAAGAAACACATAATATATATGCTTGCATGATATATATCCAAGCTTCTTACTGTCTCGCTTATGAAAATCCTCACATGTGCATAGTGGGAAATCAGACACATGATAGAATAAGACACCCCTTTAGCCAATGACCCATCCGTATTGATGTAGAATACGTGTGACTCATTACAAACAATTATTGCTTCTCTGACTAGTTCTGCTGACATGGTCCTTCTGAGGTCAATCCTGCATTGGAACTCTTTAGTCAACTTGGACCTCCACTTAACAACCTTGCCCTCTCTGTATTTTGGGTGAAAAGCACTTGGTATGTGCCCTAGAGCTCGAGCGCACTTGTCATCTTTTACGCCCTCTGTAGTGTCATGAAGCACAAATCCACAGGCCATACTCCGGGAGCTCCAAGAGGTCCCACAACCATCTCATGAACATTCCATGTGTGCACATTACTGGTATTGCAAAAAACCAAATATATCCTTCTCTAATTCCACCTGCATTTGAGTTGGAGCCGGGGTATTGTCGTTGTCCCCAAAAGCAAGGGTTTGGTGTTCCATTTTTAATATTAAAAGAATCCTTGTTTATGAATCAACCGCATCGATAACTTTGTCCACCAACCACTCCAAAGCATGTGACCTTGGACCTTTGCTCTGTTCGTCTGATTGCCCACGTACTCTTGGCAATTGTCATCTCAGGCCAAGTGGTCACATCACGAGCTCCATCTCTTTTTTGACGAGAACCACCAATGTCAATGGTTTCTGTGACAAATTCTGGCATGTGGCTATCCTCATCAAGTTGCAACTCTGCATCAACAAAGATAGGTCTTTTTTTTCTAATGCTCTTTTCTCTTGTGGGAATTCTATTCATTTCAGGACTATTGAAACCCATTTCCTCCATAACCATTAGCATGCATAATCAGCTAGTTTTTTTGTGGTTGATACACCAGAAGTACGATGCATGAAGCACTCCGCCAAGTTTTCCAAGCCTAAACCCACAAAGGTACGAACACCTTTAAGATATGCATTATACTTTACACTTTGTAGCACTGCCATGGCCATGTCCGCACCAGCTGCCTCATACAAGTTTAGATTTTCCTTCTATCCTCGCATGCTTGAATGCTATGTCTCTGAAAGATTTGAATTAGGCACAAACATATCGGAATCATCTTGGGACACAAATCTGCCACTCCAATGAAAAACTCTAACATCCCACCAAGCCAGCCATGTTTCTAAACAAGGAATCTCATCATGAATCGCATGACCAGCGGTCCAAAATCAACGTAGTTCCCCTTTACAAACGTCAGCTTGATTCTTTGAAGGGGCATTTCTCCACTTGCGGCATAATATTTTGTGCTCTTCTTGAGAAGAAGGACGTATACACTTGGTTGTGTGTCGTATCATGGACTGCTCCCAGTGAAAAGCATAAGATTTTTCTTTACCGGTGTGACTTTTTTTGCACCTCCAAAATACACTGTACGAACTGCAATCCAGTTAGCATTTGCTTCATCAGCCATAAAGCCTCTAAACTCTGGCTTGTCAACGCCTCCATCCTCAACAACCTTATTAAGCATTTTTTAGAATTCAATTTGAGAAAACTTATTCTCTACAATAAATTCATAAGTAGAAATGGTCATTAATTCACAAACAAATGGGTCGTACACATGTGCAGACATTGTTGGCCATCCATTTACATGATGAACGTGATCAAAATGGACCCACATATTGTCAAGGTTTCCACCTGGTCTCATTCGATTAACCAAGTCCACCCTACTTCCAGGACCTTTCATTAACATCTTGAAAACATGTGGCTGTTGATCTTTCTCAAGTTGTCCTGGAAATAGTACACTTTGAATGTAAGGATACCTACTTTTACTCTTAAGCTCAAAGAATAGCCTCCAAACCTTTTGCAGTAATGTTCTTTGAATTTTTTGCAATCTCCAATGTTCTTTCAGTCCTTCGTTTATTGGATAATGGAGTAATTGTATCCAAGAAGGAAGCAAACTCATCATCACCCATGGCATCTGAGACAAGGTCACCTCCACAACTAATTTATTCATAATAATGTCATGTTGTCATGCACTCTAATTGCTTTGCAATTGTGAATGGTTCAATAGTAGCACATTTCTTCATTAGTGCATTAATTTCAATCATTGAAGCTCTACATTTCCCTTCTCTACAAGGATGTTTGTGTTACCCTAAATGAAGAACACACCTTGTGGAATTTAATCTATCTCTTGGCAAGCAGTATAGTAGATCACGGCAGGACAAATAGCAACAGACTCTGGTACCTGAGAGCAATGCATACAACTCAAAGTGCCATATTCTTGGGATACTAGTCCACATGGTGGAGATTTTAATAATCGGCCTTTCCAATGAACTTCATTACTTATCTTGAATCATGTATAGTACGGGTAGTCCACATTAACACATCTGAGATGTCCAGAACATCTGCTGAATCGCACAACACCCATAAATGAATCGAACTACAAGTGACGAACTCTGTCCACATATGACTATCGTGTCATTGTTCCATCCCTGTCATTCCAGAAGAGTCACCTATAGCTGGAAGCTCAAATGCCACATATCCATCATAATAAGTAGGCAACTCATTTACTTTGACAATGTCTCTGATCTGATCAAGGGAATGAAACAATTGACTCTATATAGGTAGTGCTCGGATAATTTCTATTACACTTGTGATAGGTTTTGAGGGTTCATCTAGATCTGAATCTAAGGGGATAGGAGCCTCAGAGCTACCGGCACCAAGAACTTTGTAGAACTGACAGTATTCATGATCAAGCAAATACCCTTCTTCGCCAGTGCTGGTTGCAATCACCTCTAACTTCACCTGCTCACCAGATAGGGTCAATGAATGAAGGCTAAACATTAATGTATCCAATGCAAAATGACTTCTAATATTAGCAGTGGAAAGTTCAATATGTCTTTTATGAGATATAATGGCAAGCTTCTGTGATTTAGAAGGGCCAAAAACAGTAATATGCCTAGACATTGTGAAGAATACTCTTAAAAAAACAGTCCTTAGGACAATGCTTCACTAAACAAAATCATACTATTTCAAAAACCTTTATCCTTTTTGGCTCATTAATGCATCGCATTGAAGAGTCGAATTTCTCGAAATGATGAGTAAAGAAAGTTTTTTCAATTTTGAGAGCAGAATATCTTCTGAAGAGGATTCTCTTATTATTGAGGTTTTATTATATTATCTTTTTTGATTGCCGAAATAAGATCTTCTAGTATAGCTTGAGATTTTAAAAATTCTAATATACACTTCTATGCAGCTTAGGAAACATTTTTTGTGGACCCGACTTTGGAACCTTTTTACACGCATATGAGCTGGCTAACTCTAAATTTGAGAGGGATAATCACACTAGGAATTTCATATTATAACTAAAAATTCCATAATTTGAACCGGCTTGAGAACCTTCTTGGCCAAATTTGAGCCGGCCATTTTTAGGAAACATCTGCAAGAAATACCGAAAGAAAATGAAATTAAAGTTGGAGCCTAGCAATAAGCTAGGTCCAAGTAAGTTTTGATTTTGAGTTTTGCCACTCAAAATGAATAACAAGTTAGTTTTGATTTTGAGTGTTGCCACTGATCGGTGGAGTAGAGCTGGTGCCAACGACTGTGGAAAGATCAAGGTTCCCATCGAGGGTAGCATCAAAGGCACAACCCAAAGAGGTGATGCTCACCATCCTCTTTGAGGAGCCAGGGCCTGCGCAAGCTGGAATCTTGCGCCAACATTTGTTTTGTAATCATAGAGATACGTGGAAGTCCCCACCAGCAGAAGTACCTAACTTATATTTTGCTAATGCAAAAAGTCCTCCTGCATCGCCAGGTGTTGGTGTCAAAAGTGGCCCCCTCTAGGGTAAAGGGGCCATTAAAAAACCGGGGCCCAATAATGGGACATTTTTTTGAGACTCATAAGGGCCAATAATAAATCTCTTTTAAACCAAGAGTGGATGACTTTTACAACGTGGGCAGTGGAAAGGAGGAAAGTACATATTGTCTCATTATAGAAGCCTTTCCAGAACATTAAAAGTGAAAAATAATTCTCTAGCTGACACACGATGGCACTCGAATCTGGCCGGCCCATGGAAATGACTAGCGCCAACTCTTTTCCTTATATGTCTTGGATCTGCATCATCATAATCGCACACCTGCACATTAAAGACCTTCATCAGCAATTATGATTTCGTAAGAAACAACGAGGAAGAAAAGAGAGCCAGAGCCAAAGACGTTCCAAGCTCTTCAAGACCCATCAGTAGCCAACACTTCTTCCCCAATACTCACAATAAGCAACACAATCTTCCCCACAATTTATAGCCAGTTACACTTCTTTCCCACAACCCACAACACGCAGAGCAGCAACTACAATCACCATATCTTCCCCACAACCCTCACAGGCTGTTAGCAACAACAACAACCCGCATTTCTTCCTCCAAAGGCTTTACTAAAGAAATGCAAACCAGAACAAAATGGCCTCAACTGCTCCATGCGAATGCAAGGCATGTTTGATTGACAGATATCCACAACTTGAAGGTCTTTTATGTACTTCTCTTTTGTTGCACAAGAACGGGGGGAGAGTTTGCTGGTGCGGAAGAGTACACGTTCTGCCAGTTTTTATGTGCAGACTCCCTCGGAAAAGGGCTCCTTTCATATCCCCCAAACTTTCAGCAACATCTCCTAAACGAGAGGAGAAACACAGTCCCAAAACGACTCCCCCTAAACCCCCTCCCAAAAGAAAATTTTCCATTAAGGAGTATTCTTACCTTTTAGAAAACATATCGGATTGATCTGCTTCGAATCTCTCAAGTAAGTACTTAGTTTTGTCATTACGAGATTACATGACTGGTTTATAGTCACAACATGGTTATGCTTAAGTTAATTATTGTTTGTTTAGCATCTGCCATTCTATAAAATGATCACTTCTTTTCATTGGCTGAATATGATCAGAATTTTGCAATACACAAGAATGTTATTATTCAGTTTCAATCATGCTAGTGAGTTATCTCTTCTGTTGTCATTTCATTGATAGGTATGGCGAAAAGAAAAGAATGTGTTGAGGCTACACCAACAGCAAAAAAAGGCATAGATCCACATATGACACGTCTCAAACAAATATCAGTAGCTGCATCTCCTCAAAGGTGTAAAAAGAGAGTGCGATTTACACCAACACAACGAAGTAATGTCAATGTTCAATCTTCATTAAGGGATGGAAGGAATCCAAGGAAGGGTCAAGTCAACGTTCAACCGCCCTCAAAGGAGCATGGAAAAAGCAACCACAATAAGAGGCTTTTCTCAACAGCCAAACATTCCACAAGGCAAACACTACCTTCACGCAAACGACCACCACTAATAAAACAAGCAAAGCCCAAGTTTCCAATACAGGTATCTACCTCCACTCCAACCAAAGCTTCTTTAGAAACCTCAAGTCAATTGCCCCTAGAAGATGAAGAAGGCACACCAATGCCTATTCGAAAGAACAAAAGACGAGCAGTTCTCACATGGACAGAACATGATATGGAAAAAGCGCTTCAAGCACGAGAAGAGGGCCTTTCATTGCGCAAATGCTCTCTACAGTTTGGTATAAGCATATCAGCTATTACAAATTGGGAAGAAGGCAGGACCCAAAAGAAGAAGAAAGGTCCACCAACACAACTCAGCGATGTAGAGGAAGAAGCCCTCTTACAATGGATATTTTTTAAGTGCGAGGCTGGTCATGGTGTATCATTTCTTGATGTCAAACTAAAGGTTGCTGAAATATGTCAAACAAGGCATACTATATTCTAAAATGGAATCCCTGGGAAAAGCTGGTGGGAGGGTTTTCGGAGAAGACATCCTAACTTAGTTTTTCGAGTGTCTGAAGGCTTAGACCAGTCAAGAGCTAGCAGGTTCCGACCAGAGATAGTGAAGACACTTCACGAAAACCTTCAAAAGTTATATGCAAAGCATCACTATCCACCTACTAACATATGGAATGCCGATGAAACCGGCTTTCAAGGGTCTAGGGACAAGGGTATGAAAGTATTGGCGAAGAAAGGAGCAAAGGCGGTGTACGAGATCACATGCGATTCACGCGAGTGGATGACCGTGCTGTGTTGTGTTAATGCTGTAGGCCAAGCTATACCCTCCTATTACATTTTCAAGGGCAGCCGCATCACCATGAATTACATTTAGCATTGCAAACCAGGAGCAGCCATGGCTATGCAAAAAAAGGCTTGGATGACAGGAGAGCTTTTCCAAGCATGGTTGGAGCATTTTGACAATGCCATAACTCAAACAATGGGCAAAGGCAAAAGACATCTTCTCATTCTCGATGGGCATGGTAGTCATGTTTCACTAGATGTGGTTGCAAAAGCTCATAATGCAGGAATAGACATAATCACTTTACCTGCCCACACTTCACATAAGCTTCAGCCTTTGGATGTGAGTGTTTTTAAATCATTGAAAGTTCAGTTTCGGAAAGAAAGAGATATTTGGCAGCAACAATCAGCTTCTAGGCAAGCTACAAAGACAGAACTTGCATCACTAGTCGCCAAGGCTATTCAGTCTAGTTTCATAGAATCTAACATCAAAGCCGGCTTTCGTGCAACAGGAATATGGCCATTGAATGCAATGGCTGTTCGCTTTGAAGGCATGCCTAGCAATTATATCATCTTGATTGAGGATACAACAACAGCAGTGGGATCAGATGATGAAGATGTAACAACCCGGTTAAGGTCAGAGGTTCTACCTTCAAACTGTGACGAGAATGTTTCCCAAGTGCCAAGCACACCAATGTATACAAACAGAGAAGATGAGGCAATTTTCGCCTTACATAATATGGCTGCCCAAGTAGAGGAGGACATTTTAAAAGAACATGTTCAACCAGAGCAAGTCATAACCTTTACACAGCTTATGGAAGGGGAAGATGTTTCCAAATTCCAAGATGGGCCACATGATCTACAAGTGCCAAGCACACCAATGTATGCAAACAGTGAAGATGAGGCAATTTTCGCCTTAAATAATATGGCTGCCCAAGTAGAGGAGGACATCTTAAAAGAACATGTGCAAACAGAGCAAGTAATAACCTTTACACAGCTTATGGAAGGGGAAGATGTTTCCAGATTCCAAGATGGGCCACATAAGATCATCTATACCCCCTCTAATGCACACACAGTCAATGAGGATCAGCCCATTCTTACTTCATTGGTTACTCTAGCAGGCAACAATGTTTCAGGGTCAGATTTTAGAAGGCAGTCCATGCACAAAGATAGTATGGATCAGTCAAGTATTCCTTCAATAGTTACTCTATCAGGCAACAATGATTCAAGGTCAGTTTCTAGAAGCCAACCCATGCACACATTGAATGTGAATAAATCAAATATTCCTTTGTTAGGTTCTCAAGCAACCTGGAATGGTCCAAGGTCAGATTCCAGGAGCCATCCCATACACACAATGAATGTGAATCAAACAAATATTCCTTCATTAGGTGCTTATGCAACCCACAATGGTCCAAGTTCAGATTTCAGGAGCCAGTCCGCGACACAAATTGGAGATGAAAATGCCAACCCTGCTCTCCCAAATCAAGAAAAGCCACTGAATCAAAATAGACACATCATTAATCTCTTGCGCATACCATCAACAGACATTTGTGTGAGACAAGTAAATCGAGAAGCCTTTGTTGACTACACCAACAGCTTAATTCTCACTTCTACTCAATACATGGAAAGTATGAGGGCTAAGACAACGAAAAAGGAAGAGATTGCCATGGTGAAGGAAACAAAGCGCTTGGAGAGGGAGAAGAAAAAAGCACAAGCAATAGCAGATAAAGAGACAGCAAGGCAAAGACGACTACAAGCACAAGCTGCCAAACAGTCACACAAGAATTGGGAGGAGCAACAACAAGCTTTCGAGACACGTCTACACTCTGTTTTATGGGAAGGTGGATCTTCACAAGGTTTATTCCTAAGGCCACTTCATGTAGATCAGTTCTATCATGCATTGGCGCGTAGACAAAGAATGGAAAAATTACGTCACGCACGACAACGTCAGCTATCTTCTGTTTGAGCCCACACATTTCCACCTTTTTGCTCGATAGTTAATTTCACTTATTTTCGGATTGATATGTTATAGCCAGATTTACTTTTTTGCTACAAAGATAATCCTCACTAGCTACTTTTTGGACTCTTTATGAATACTTTCCCAACATATGCTCCTGATATATGCATCACTTACCCAAATATCCAATCATCATCTTCCCAAACAATTCCCAGTGTAAAGATTTCATCTTTTTTGGGTTTGACGTATGCTTTTGGGAATGTCATGCTTTATCATTGTAAGTCCTACTCTTACCAAAAATTTAAACGGTCAACTTCCCCTAAAATACCCATTGTTTCATTGGTTCTTTTTTACATAACTTCACAATTGCTGAGTGGGACACTTACACACTCTGACAATGGTCTCTGAAGAATGCAAAGGTTTCTATAAACACATAGAAAATATAAAGACATTCAGCTACCTTAAAAAATACCCCAATACTTCATAGTCATAGGAAAAGCAGCAGAAAACCATATAATCAGTTCACATTTAGGAGACATTAGATTCACAATTGCTGAGTGAGTGGATACTCACAAACTCTGACTTCACATTTTTAACATAGCAAGTTCTCATACACCCCGTTTTGATTTGTGTAGCGTGGCTCGTAAATTCTTATTTGCTGTCGCATGTTTCCTTGCTCAAAGGGATGCGCGTGCACACACTAACAACCAATTTCAAGTCATTTCCCTGCAAAAATAAAAAGCCAGATATGTTGACAGTTTGCAGCAAAATAAAAAGCATGCATGCAAACACACCAGGAATCAAACACAGATAATATGAAGAAGCCATTGGTGGAAAGAAAAACAGAAAAAAAGTACCGTCGAGGATAATAGAAGGCGCAGGAGTGAAGGAGCCGTTGCCAAGAGAGAAATACCAGAGTGCTGTCGGGGGTACTCGCCTCGGCCAGGGGACGGGATTTGTTGAGAGAGAACCTCCAAGAACGGAAGAAATGGAGAGCTGCACAGATAATGGAGAGTCTTTGATAATGCAAAAAGACTCAATGTCGCAAACATTGACTAACATGCTAATGCCAACATAACACAAATAATGGAGAATACGTTGAGGTCTAGAACCGGATGTGGGGACTGCCAAGCTGGTGGGCGATAAAGGAGTGGGAGACTCTTGGGCGCAACATTTCTGAGGAGACGAGCTAATCTGGCACAGCTTATAAGGCTTGGCGGAGATGGCTATGCACAGAGATAGCGAAGTTACGGAGGCAGCGCATGCAAGTAGAAGCACTGCGAAGCTAGGGAGGCGATGAAGTTCAAAGCCTTTGCAAGCCCTGCACGCGAGGGTCTGACTCTGGCTTGTGAGTGAAGTGGCTATGGAGTCCTCACGCGTTGCATGTGATCCTGTTTAATCGGAGCCACACCGGCTGAGAGGTAGATTGCTTTCGGACAGGTGTTCGCAACTGAGTGGCTCATTAAGCAAGCGTGATAGGGCACATGCATGGTCATTGGCCGTCCTTTTCACGGGTGGCTAGCACACCAAGGTTGCACTGACCAAGCACATCTACAAGGGGAGCCAAGCCTTCCCTTTCACTCCCATTTTTATTACAAAGAGATTTTAGTTTTCAATTTTCACCTCATCTTCCTTATCTGCCAACACTTGGACCCTATCCCCTCCTGTGAAATGATACTTGGAGCAACTCATCAAAATTTTAAATTTTCAAAAATGCTAATTTTTTGATGCTTAAACCACCCCAAGCCCTTAGGTGGCCTAAACCTGGCCCCTTTACCCTACTTGCATCCACTCGTAGGTGTCAAATTCAAGCCAAAAAACGTGGACGTATAATGTGGTGGTGGCCCTGGCAGTTACTGTGACTGTGGCTATGGCAGTGTGAGAGAGAGTGAGAGAGTGTTGCAGAAGTGGAGAATCTATGGCAGATCGCTCCCAAGCTCCTCTTGGTCCTCACCCCGTCTTCCAGCCTCGTCCCGTCGTCCACCTCCTCACATGGCAGGTACACCGCTCACAACCATGCCTTTCTCATGGCGCTCTTATGCAGTGTGCACACAGTCCAAGGGATCTGCGTCGACGCGGATCCCTTCGGATTGCTTCTGTGTAAGGCTTAATATTCTTCTTCCGGTTGCTTTAATGTTAAGCCTTAATGAACAACTTGCTATGTCGACTTCAATGCCATTTCATGGGGTTCTTATTGAGTTGGCGCACGAGAGAAAGAACCGACACAGCTCCGGTGGGGGGCACGAGAGAAAGAACGCTCGACGCTGTGACAGCTCCCATTGCGACCGGTTTCTCTTCTTGAGTTCCAACTGCACTCACGAGTCCCCCCTTTCCCCTTGACCCCAATTATCATGGACTGCATGATGACGTCAACAAGGAGACTGCGTCAAGAGATCTGCAATAGTCCAAGGGAACGCAGATCCCCTCACACTGCATTAATGATTGTCACGTTTTAAACCGGATTAGTGTAGGGGTCCAAAAAAATCAATGGAACACACACTTTCGACTTCTCATTTTCCTCTCCCCTCCCTCTCTCTCTTACGCACACAGTCAAACACGCATCCAATCTCTACCTTGTTTGCATCTAGAGCTGAAATATTTAAGAAGAGTGTCACCACAGCAGCTTGCACCTCTTGCGTGCATACTCTGCAACAACACAACCATCCTCTGCAAAACCTTTTCCTTCACAATTGCTGCCTTATATTTGAAGCACCCACACCACATATGAGCTCCGATTCAAACTCCATCGGGCAATAGATTAAATGTAACAATTGCCCCCCAATACATTTGAAATATCTTATTGATGGTGCCCAAGGATCTGTGTCAACGCAGATCCCTTCGGATTGCATCATACAATTGGGGACATGCAGAGGAAATGCTTTCTAGTTGCAAGTCATCTACTAGGTAGGATAGTTTTTGGACACAATGATAGACTTGTGCTGACTGGGGCCACGTGGTTATTTGTTGCCATTTGCCACACTTGTGAAAATTGCATTGTGAGGATGCACTTACTTAAGGATTTAGATTCGCCATGAAGCTTTGTTATAAAGTAGCTCAAGTGATCTGCGTCAACACAGACCCCTTATTTCATTGTGTATTTCATGGTGAGTTTGATTGTGCAGGTACAATTTTTGGAAGTAGCAAGCATTGAATGGCTTTCTGTTTGCAGTGTTATTTTAATTTCTTTTCTAAATGTTTTAAATCCTTAAGTGAGGTGAATCCTAACGATCCTTATGTACTATTGGAAATTTTGTCCAATATACAAAGGAGACCATGTCCAAATTTTTTATTATTTTAGCTCACTAGAAGTTATGTCAATGTTGGTTTTCTAAACTCTTTTGTGTCCTTATGCATTGTTGCAATCCAAGATCTAGAGGTCGTTCTAGCAAGAGGGTACTTGTACCTTGCCAATTGGAGCATATGATTCTACAAACCAAATCAGCTCTGTGTCGAGCACGGAAATGGGAACCAGTTAGGGTTTGCTTGAGGACAATGTGATGTCATCGGAGATGGGACAAGGTTCATTACATGAGGTAGATCCCATCTTAGCGGTTGAAGAAAGTAATTTTCAGATAGTTCCTTGGGAGATAAGAGATGAGGTTACTGCAGCTAGTGAGCCAAAAGATGAATCCAATGCATTTACGCATAAAGGTGCATATATTTTGGCTTCCACTAAACTCTTTAGCTGCTTTGAGTCCCCCACTATCCATATGCAAGAGTTTGAGGTTTAAGAGACGATTTGAGTGGTTTGAAGTCAACTTTTGCTAAAGAAGGCTACATGCAAGAAAAGGGGTTCTTCATTGTTTCCTTGTGGACATGTCAAAAAGAAGAAAAAAAGGTCACAGGTGAGAATTATTTTTCAGTTTTACTTTGCAATCTACTTGGAATTTTTTTTTGCTATACATTTGAACAATAAATCTTATGTAGATGAGGTTATGAAGAAGTGGGATCCACTGTGGAATGAGGTCAATGAGGAGTTCAAAATGGAGTTGCAAAATAACCAAAGTTGTCAGATTTTATCGGTCACATGTTTTTTGTTTGGGAGGGAAATCATCGAGGAACAGTGGCATGGACTCAAGCCATTAAAGAAAAATTTTCCACGTCAAAAGATAAGCATTGCAGAGTTCTTTGTACTATCATCGATCCTACCAGAGTGCCAAAGATTGCCTTGCTCAGCAGTCTACAAAGAATGAACTTGTAAGTTCTCTTTGTTGTTTTTGTGAGAACTTGAGTTTTAACCTTGTCTTTTAAATAAATATGAAATTTTGAATGATTTTTTTTGTGTGTGAATAGCATGAATTCCCATTCTCTTGTCACTACTCATCTTCGGGATGAGATTGTGAATTTGACTCACATTTGTGCTGCCAATCTTAATGTATACTTAAAAGCCTTGCCAGAGAAAGATAAAAAATTGATAGCAGATGTCAGAAAATATTACTATAAGGGTGAGGAACCTTGGTATCCATTGACACGAAAATATCTTGCACGTCTTGTGTATGATGTGAGTGATTTTTTTTCTGTCTTTTATATTCAATACATACAATTTTGCAATGATTGTTAATTCCTTAAGCTTTCGATAGGTGAAAATGACCAAGGAATATAACATAAGGGTTGATCAACTCTCTCGTGAAAGCTTGGCTATAGAAGATTTAAAGAAAGAGGAGGAGAAAATTTTTCATGACCTCACTACAAAGTATAGTGACAAGATTGGAAAGGTATTCTTTTATGTTTGTAAGTTTTGTTGTGTTCATAGTATGGTTTTTAATTACACACATCTGATGAACATATTTTTTTGTTTCGTAAGCTTCTTAACATTGTGGATCCACACTTGGGTTTGGATTGGCTTGGCAAAGTCTTATCATTGCGGTGGGGTCTTGGAAGTTGGGCAACATGAGAGAAGATTAACTTAATTGCTATTTTGGATGCTCCAATACAAAACACGTTGTTATGGTTATCTCTTTTAGAGGCGGACAATCTCACTAGGATAACATATGGCATCAAAAAAGGAGATGTTGCTTATATAACGTGGGACTTTTCCTTTCACTAGCTCTTAATGCTTTGAATCAAGTATTAAATTGTTCTTCAATTTGTTTTTATGTCTACTCAAGCTGGCTTTGTAGGGAGGGTCTCTTGGCTAGGGTCTATGAGACAGAGCCTCACAGTTGGTGACATATATGTTGGGTACATGTGGAGATATTGTATTGTCAATTGATTGTACCCTTATGTTCTATTTTGAGGAGATAAAGCTTGAGGCTAGGCCACATCTCTTCCCTTTGGAAGTATCTTTGGAAATGAGAACAAAAGATGCTGATAAACAAGCCCTCAAAAAGCTTGACACTTTGTGTATGGCTGCACAAAGATTGGCATACATATTTTTTTTTTCAAGGCATTATGTAATTAAATAAATTTTATTTATAGAAGTGTAAGAATAATGTATCCATTGTTGTTTTTGTCAAGATTCTTGAACTTTTTGGTGTCGTGAAAGATTCTTCCTTTGATTCCACTACTTGCTATAAACTGGATAGAATTGAAGATGCCCGATTCATGTATGTATTCAGAGAAGTTACATAAGCTTTCCTCATGGGAGATTGAAGCTTGCCATTGGTGGATTGACATGGAGAAAGGCCATGTTCTAGCTTGTGAGAGAGATCTCAGAGTTGCGATTGGAGGTAGTTATGTCCTAGGTTTATCGAGAGCCGCGGATGCAGGGCTTCCTCCTAGACCAGCTACACAAGTACGAGTAACATCTTCAGGTAGAGATACAAAACCTTATCCACATCTTTTGCCTTGAAATGTATACACTTGTTTATTCTCAAGTATTTTCATTGAGAAGGGATTTCTCAAAAAGGAAAGGAAGTTATAGCAGACACTGTTGCAGATGAGTTGGTCGAGGAGGCTATGCCATCCTCACATGGTAGTACTTCTCGTACTTAATAACATCATTACACTTTATAGTCAATTATTATGTTTCTTTTTTTAGTTTTGTGCCGTTTCTTTCTCAGATATTGGTGGATCTTGTCAATTGCGTCGTGTCTTTTCATTTGATTATTCAGATAATGTCTCAATGCATGGTCATAGTAGACATGATTTTGATCAATGTATTGATGTCATTGGGGACTACATTGCCATTCCTGGAGATTTTCAATTGGGAGTTAGGTCTCCATCTTGGGCTATGATTCATATGCTCGTGGCCCGGCCAAGTGATCTTGTTTATAGGCGAAATAGCAAGTCAGTTGTTTGGGCTGCAGATTTTATTTTCCTCGACCTTCCATATGGAGGATTGATGAGTGGCTATGGTGTCCCGCCCATGTGGGATAGGATCATGGAGGATCATGTTCGTGCGGGAATTCATCTCGCATGGAACACTTTATTGGACTTGGGTTGGTTGTTAATCATGGCCTCTTTTGCAGGTTTGTAGTCTCTAACCACTTTGAAGTTTGTATTTGAGGTTCACATTTGAAGTATACAAATCACTCATGTGATGTTTTGCAATTAAGGTGATACACCTTGATGGGTAGAAAGCTTCTGTGTTGCTTCTGACATGCATATTTATCGACGGATAGTAGTGCTTCATCACACTCCCTACGGCTTCATGGAAGCAAGAGGAGACAGAGTTCAAGTAGCTTGTATTTCTCTTTTGTAGTTTATGTAAGGTGTGTTCCTTTTTTCCAAAAATAACTTCTTTTGTATTATATGTGTGTAGTTTGACACCTCAATGTTTTACTTGGTGCATCGACGGGGCTCCACACTGCTTATTTACATAGCAGAGAGTAAGTCTTATTTTTGAGCATTTGGCATGAGGCGTACAAATTCTATCATGTAGCACTATATTCCTGATACCTCGATATCCGTTTGCAGATTTTGCAATGTACTCTTTTGACAATAAAGAATGAATTGGGTCCATAAAATTCTTGCATGGTTCAAGGTTGCAAGATTAATGAAACTGTCTTTTTTGCATTATATCTGTCTATTTTATATCACTTTGTTGTGCTACAAAGTTAGAACTAGGAGTTTCAGTTTGTAGACTTTGCAATGTACTCTTTTGATAATAGAGAATGTTTTGGGTCTATAAAATTCTGACATGGTTCAAGCTTGCAAGATTAATGGTCTCATCTTTTTTTTGCATTATATTAGTCTATTTTTTTATCAATTTGTCGTGTTACAAAGTTAGAACTAGGCCATGGATTTAAAAGAGATACTCTATGCTTTTGAATTCGCTCGATTTTTTTCATCGCTCGAAATATTTCGCTCGCCTTCTCGCGACACTCCTCCTCATGAGGAGCAAGCTTGATAAAAACATTTCTATCAACACTTTTAATTCTTATCTTTTCAATTCAAAGCATAACATAATCTCCTTCTTTAAATTCATATGCTTTGTGATGCTTATTATCATGCTTAGTGTACAGTTCTTGTGAATCCTTAAAGCAGAGTGTACACTTTTATAAAATTTCATGAAAATTTATAGTGAAAGTATCAACAGTAGACATAATGTTAGAAACTCTTGAAGTAGGAGTATGAAGAGAATGAACATACACAATCTCAAGTGGATACTTACTTGTAGCAGAGTGAGTGATATTGTTATAAGCAAATTGTAAAATATGCAAGTAATCATCCCACTTCTTGGACTGAGAAGATACATATTTTTTTAATAAATCAACAATAGTGCAATTAGTGAATTATGTTCGACCATTAGACTCAGGATGGAATGCAAAAGTAAACTCAAGTGTAGTGCCAAGATTTTCAAAACCTGTAGTCCAAAAAGCACTACAAAATTTGAAATCTCTATCAAATATGATTACTTTTAGCAAACCACGATGAGGAAAAACAACTTTTAAAAAGAGAAGTGCAGCTTGACGCGCAGTGAAAGTTTTCTTGCAAGGAATGAAAATATGCTTGCTTAGAAAAACGATCAATAACAGACCAAATCATGTCATGTTTGTGAACAATGAGTGGAAAACCAGTAACACAAAGTCCATAGAAATGTGTTCCCAAGGTCTTTCGAGAATAGGTAGAGGATGTAACAAACCTAATTTCTTACATGTTGTTGCTTTAATATTTTAGAAAATTAAACAAGATGAAACATACTCTTTAACATCACTTTTTATAGAGTTGACCAATAAAAATCACGACATAAATTTTGAGAAGTAGCAACAAACCCTCTATGTCTAGCATATGGTGGATTATGTAATTCTTCAATGAGTAAGACACGAAATGGTTTTGTGACACACAATTTCTGTTTGAAATAAAGGAAATTTTCTTGCATGGTGTATTCAAGAAATGTATGTACTTAATTTTCAAGCATATGCAAACAAGTGATGTTGACTTTGCCTTTATCTTTGTTTTTATCTTTGTACATACACCAATTAGACCCACGATTATTTTTACCACAATGCACACAAGGGTTGATTTTGTAACATTTATCGGATGTGTGGTTGGTGCGATTGCAGTGTTTTCATCTTTGCTTTGTTTGGTTCCTTTATGATGTAGCAATAAAAGCTCTGCCAGAAGTCTTTGTATCTCGAATCTTCTTCTCATGCTCTTAGAGTGAATTAATGGCATACTCTGGGTTTGATACATGATACTTTTCTTTGAGCACTCTCACAATCTGACCATAATCTGCATATGGTATTGCTTTGAGTTGAATAGCTACTTGGTCTTTGTTCTCCACCGGGCATTTTATGTATGCCAATGGGGTGCATATGCTCTTCATTTGATTGACAAGAAAAGCAAGATCTTCTCCTAGTTCCATGGTAAGACCATAGAGCTGCATTTTGAGAGAGATTTTGGAGTGTTTGGCTATGGCTTCAAAGTGTCTCTCAAGTGTGACCCATGCATCATATGAGTAGTGCATTTGTCTAGGTAGTGGATGTAATTATCCCCTACAGCGGTGAGAAGGATCCCCAATGCTTACTCATCCCATGTTGTGAATTGTGCGTGAGACCCTCTAGTCTTGATTCTCTCTCCCTCTCCCAATGGCTTGACCGTGGACCATAGCTGCTTCTTCATTAAATACCCCTTGGTTTTTATCTGCCAAGTATGGAATCCTTGGCCGTCAAAAACCGTGAGATTATCCTTGCCCATGGTGTATCCCCAAGAATGGTGTGCTCCTAGAAGTGTGTGAGAGGAAGGTCTTACTCGACTAAGTGCAATGTCTAGTCCTCGTGTGATTTGTGCACTAACGTGACAAGAGAGTTTCCAAAAAAAATGATAGTTTTGTGAAGCCACTCTCCACCTTGTTTTTTTTTGGGAGCACCTCTACACAAAACCCGTGATAATACTTTTAGGCAAAAACAGTCTTTGGAAATTACAAGGCTTTGGGATGTGTGTGCACAAAAGAGTAGGAGGGGCTATACAAAAGATTGGCTTGATGGGAATATTCAAATAGGATTTTGAAAGACCGGCTCTGTATCCATGGGAGTAGCCTCTTATCAAGGCCCTTTGAGATATGCTTCTTTGTGCGGGAACAACTTCTAGAGTTGGCTAGTAGGCACATGTGAATGCGAGCAAGTGGGTAGCCAAGATTTAAAAAAATGAACGCTCGTGTGAATGATCGCTGTCGAATGCAACTTTTAGGCTAATTGGCCTCCTTCCTTCAACACGCGTGATTGCCCTCCTATGGACCCACCATCTCCAATAGTGAGATAATGAATCGTTTGAAGTCCACTCAATGTCCCCAAAAGAGATTATTGCAACTTGAACCAAGGGCCCCACAAGACCGAATAATATAGGTCGTTCATCCTACGTCACTCCACCTTCCACGCTTCCTTGTTGGATAGGTAAGCTCAACAAAATATCTTCTTACTACAACTGAGAGCCCGTGAGTAGAATGCTCAAATGAACTCCAAATTAAGCATTCTTGGGCTCATTTGAAATCTATTAACAAGCTCTTTGCACACATAGATGTTTTCTAGAGAGATGAGGCCATGATGAGTTCAAAGACGAGAAGTAAAAAAGAAATATCGAATACAACGCTCACTTACTTACACACAAATCAACCCAATCCTACTATGCAAAAACCTAAATGCTATGCAAGCGAAGTATGAACAGTGACCATTGCAAGCATGAGAGAGAGGATGAGCTTGATGGCCTAGCTTGGAGGAGAATGTTAAACCTAATCAAATCCACGAAAACCTAGGCTAATAGAGGTAGCTTAGCTTTACGCTTTGATACCATTTGTTAAGTTCATAGATTAGGGTAGTGTTCATGATGATGGTGAGCGCATCATGTGCAGCCACACTAAGCACAATTAGGAGACTCAATGCAAAAACATAATATGCACAAATTGGATTAATTATTGAACTAGAGTGCAAATACATAGAGAGCCATTATATAAACTTTTGTGGAAAGCTTTGAATGGCATCACCAATGATTGTAGGCATCAACATCATCAACCCAAATATCTCCTAGGTCATGCATGCCTCTCCATGAGTGTGTGTGTGTGGGTGTGTGTACCATATGGAGTCAATGGAAGCATCAAATAAAAGTGGTAGGCAAGTCTAGTAGGCAAATACATTGAATCTAGACAAGGTAGAGTAAGGAGAGATCCATGGTGTGGGCTTAGGCACAAATTCCTAACAATCCTCCCCTATTTGTGTTCGAACACATCAAATGTCAAGGTACCTTCTAGTGGGGTCTATGTCTCCCATCTAGATCGGTGTACAAAAGAGTGCCTCCCCTAGAGAGTAGTGGCAGTAGGGTGTTGGCAAAAATCCCTCCCCTTGAGAAATGGTAGTCAACAAGGGTGTAGGGCACAAGTTCCTCCCCTAGAGAAGTGTAAGAAACTAGGGTGTAAGAAAAGAACAAATTGAGTGCATCAGAGTACATCTATGTAGCAAACTTCTTCGTTGTCTTCTTCACTAGATTCTTTAGTAATGTTGACTTTGCCTTTATCTTTGTACAGACACCAATTAGACCCACGATTATTTTTACCACAATGCACACAAGGGTTGATTTTGTAACATTTATCGGATGTAATGTTGGTGCGATTGCAGTGTTTGCATCTTTGTTTTGTTTGGTTCCTTGATGATGTAGCAATAAAAGCTCCGCCAGAAGTCTTTGTATCTTGGATCTTCTTCTCGTGCTCTTGGAGCAAGTTAATGACATCCTCTAGGTTTGGTATAGGCTCATTTTCTTTGAGCACTATCACAATCTGACCATAATATGCATCTGGTACTGCTTTGAGTAGAATAGCTACTTGGTCTTTATTCTCCACCAAGCAATTGGGTGCATATGCTCTTCATTTAATTGAAAAGTGAAGCAAGATCTTCTCATAGTTCCATGGTAAGACCATAGAGCTGCATTTTTAGAGAGATTTTGGAGTGTTTGGCTATGGCTCCAAAGTGTCGCTCAAGCGTGACCCATGCATCATATGAAGTAGTGCATTTGTCTAGGTAGTGGATGTAATTATCCCCTATAGTGGTGAGAAGGATCCCCAATGCTTGCTCATCCCATGCTGTCAATTGTGCATGAGACCCCTAGTCCCGATTCTCTCTCCCTCTCCCAATGGCTTGACCGTGGACCATAGCTGCTTCTTCATTAAATACACCTTGGTTTTTATCTGCCAAGTATGGAATCCTTGGCCGTCAAAACCCATGAGATTATCCTTGCCCATGGTGTATCCCCAAGAATGGTGTGCTCCTAGAAGTGTGTGAGAGAAAGGTCTTACCTGACTAAGTGCAATGTCTAGTCCTTGTGTGATTTGTGCACTAATCTGACAAGAGATTTTTTTTTAAAACACTGATAGTTTTGTGAAGCCACTCTCCACCCTTTTTTTTTTTGGAGCACCTCTACACAAAACCCGTGATAATACTTTTAGGCAAAAACGGTCTTTGGAAATTACAAGGCTTTGGGATGTGTGTGCACAAAACAGTAGGAGGGGCTATACAAAAGATTGGCTTGATGGAAATATTCAAATAGGAGTTTGAAAGGCCAGCTATGTAGATCCGTGGGAGTAGCCCAATATCAAGGCCCTTTGGAATATGCTTCTTTGTGCAGGAACAACTTCTAGAGTTTGCCAATAGGCACGTGTGAATGCGAGCCAATGGGTCGCCAAGATTAAAAACAACGAAGGCCCATGTGAATGATCACTGTTGAATGCAACTTTTAGGCTAATTGGCCCTTTCGTGCAGCACGCGTGATTGCCCTCCTACGGACCCGCCATCTCCAATAGTGAGATTATGAATTGCTTGAAGTCTACCCAATGTCCCCAAAAGAGATTGTCGCGACTTGAACAAGGGCCCACAAGACCAAATAGTATAGGTCATTCACCCTACGTCACTCCACCTTCCATGCTTCCTTGTTGGATAGGTAAGCTCAACAAAATATCTTCTTACTGCAACAGAGAGCTCGTGAGTAGAATGCTCAAATGAGCTCCAAAATAAGCATGCTTGGGCTCATCTGAAATCAATTGACAAGCTATATGCACACATAGATGTTTTCTAAAGAGGTGAGACCATGATGAGTTCAAAGACAAGAAGTGAAAAAAAAATCGAATACAATGCTCACTTACACACACACACACACACACACACAAATCAACCCAATCCTACTATGCAAAACCTAAATGCTATGCAAGAGAAGTATGAATGAATACCATTGCAAGCATGAGAGGGAGGGTGAGCTTAATGGCCTAGCTTGGAGGAGAATGTTGAACCTAATCAAATCCACAAAAACCTAGGCTAATAGAGGTAGCTTAGCTTTTGTCATAATAACTGATATCTAATTATCCTAAATGATTTTCTCATGTTAAACTGATAATTTAATATGGGGAAGTACTAGGGGAGAAAAAAGCTAGAATATTGGTTAAGCTGGCAAACCGGTCACAGTAGGGATCCAAAGGAGGGAAAATAGGGATCCAAAGGGGGGGCCATCTGCAAAAGAGCAATGTACAACAATGGGCTTCAAAGACCCTAAGGTTCAACCCATTAAGACTTCCAAAATGCTAAGGTTCCAAAATTCAAAGGTTATGTTCAATGGTCAAACTCTAGGTAAATTGGATGCTTGTGGGAAGACTCAAAAGTCTTCCCACATCCCTATCCTTGAGGATGCGAGCCCTTTTAGTAGGGGATGAGAGAGAAACACACACACACACACACACACACACACACACACACACACACACACACACACACACACACACACACACACACACACACACACACTAGCATGCTCCCTAAAGGGAATAGGGGACACATGTGAGCTCCCTAGCCCAGTTGCCCCCAAGGTGCATTCAAATCCTATTGGATGGCTATAGAGGTGGACCAATGAGAATTACCCTAGAGTACATTTAGTTTAATTCATTTAAAAACACTTGATAAAAGAACCAATAGAAATTAAGCTCTCTAGAAGACTATTGGACAGTCTCCCAACGGATCCAATGAGTTCCAATGCATGCTCATCTCCTCCACCATGCTAATTACTAAGCTTTGCTAAGCTTTTATGAGTGATTACGTGAGGAGACATACTTCTTTTTCTTAATAATACTCCTTCTTCCTCTCGATCTACTCCCGTACCCCGCTAGCTCTCACCATCTTCAAAGATGTGTGAGGTCTTGGGTCTGAGACCATGAGGGAATTGATGTTGTGTTTTATAAGTGCGAGCTTGGTGCTTGAAGCTTCCATCTTCATTGCACCAGCAAGTTATTGAAGGAACACAAAGTATTCTATTGTAAAATGTCTCCCTTGATGGGGGAAACCTATAATACAAAGCCTTTTGGAGGGGGGACCGGCTCCATGTAAATCCGGTCCTCAACTGTTATCAATAGCTTAATTTCTCTCTCTTTTTGAAGTATGTTCATGCCTAACTAACTAGGTGTTATGCTTTTGTTTCTCTCTCTATCTAAACACTCTTGCTATGCTCATTAGGAATATATTCTAATGAAATGCTCACTATGTCTATGTTATTTTCTGCTACACACAAGTTACTAGACCATTAAATGCTACATTGGTATCAGAGCACAAGGTTTCTCTTTTCTTGCTCAAGAAGAGAGGTCCTCAAGCTAACTATAAATGGTTGGTATTAATTGCAATTGAGTAAGTAGAATAGGGATTTTTCAGCCTTGCAATGTGCCTGCTTCGTGCAGATAATGGGGCATCACCGTCGAGAGCTATGGTCTTAATAATGGAGTCCTACGGGGCTTGCCTACAGCTTAACCACTATTCAACTATTAGAATCTTGACAGGAGGTGGTGCTGTTTTGGTGTTGAAAGACCCTCTCTTCTATTCCTTGCAATCAATGATATTTGAGCCATGGGTATAGGAGCTTGAGTGCTTTTCTAAAGGGGTTAAGCGGAGTAGCAACTAGGGCTTGAAGTGCCAAAGCACACCTAAAAAAAAATTACACCTAAAGGTTGTTAGAATGGCTGACAATAGTGAAGAGAGTGAAAGTAATGTTGATAGCTTTGATTTTGCTAATGAGCAGGCTACTAATGATGCCCCTATGCTTGTCTACTACCTTGTTTCTAGGCTTCAACAAGCCATGGGCAATCCATCCCTCCAAAGTGAAGTGCAACGACAGCTAGGTGCTCATGGGATTCTCCAAACTCCCCACTAAGAAGAGAGAGTACCTAGGAAGCCTCCTTGTGAGACTTCCAAAAGAGGCCTCTCTCCGATAAGGGAAGAAGAAGAGGATCCGTACGAAGGGCTCAAAAATATACTACTTGACGACGCATCTCCTTCCCAAAGGAGATTTCAAGTTTCAAAGGTAGAGCCCCCACTGAAAGAACAAGAAAGCAGTGAGTCTCCTGCCACCTCGGCAGAGATGGCTCCACGAAGACAGCAGGCAAAACGCTCTCCAGCACCCCCTAAACGAAGAAGACCATCACACACTTCTCCACACCATAATTCAAAGAGGGATGACAAAAAACAAGAGACGAAAAAGGCAAGAAAGAGGTCAACCTCTTCTCCATCTTCTTCATCCTCTTCCTCTTATGAAGAAAGAGATGGTGTGGACAAGGAGGAACAAGGGAAGAAAAAGGCAACAAAGAGGTCACCGTCTTCTCCATCCTCCTTGAATTCTTCCTCTTCTGAAGAAAGTGATGGTGCAGCTTTCGAACCACCAAAAAGAAGAGGCCATAGAAAATCCTATGCCGCATGGAAGAGGTCTTCCAAGCTCAAAAAGGTCAAAGAGGGAGAAAGAACAACTCTTTCCTTACCTACGATGGCACCTTTGGTGCTACAGACAAAGTCTTGGCCTTCATCCAACAATTCGATGCGGCATTTGGAGATGAGGCCTTCACGGATTCCTCTAAGCTACGCCATGTAGCTATGAATTTTCAAAAGTCCCCCAGGCAATAGTGGTCTAGCCTACGGGCAAACGGTGAAGCTCCACAAACATGGAAAGCTTTAAGAGCTTCCATCATGAAGCAGATTTTGGCTACTGATGCCAAAGGCAAAGTACTCATTGAATGGCGAAGCTTGAAGCTCTCTCCCTACGAATCTATTCACAATTATGTAGGCAAGTTTTGGGACTTACATCTCAAAGCCACTGTCTTCAAAAAGATGGATTTTCGAGAGCAAAAACAACAATTTTGTGCGGGTCTAACTGAAGATATGGCGGAGTATGTTAACTCCCAAATGCTACGCACCATATCTGTGGTCATACACCATACCATGGTGGCTTCACGAATCAATTTCCAACAAGGGGCTAAGAGAAATCTTAAGTCCACGGAGAACAAGGACCGAAATAATGAGCCTAAGGGGAAGGACATTGTCCAAAAGTCTCCTAAAGGCAACGCCAACAACAATAAAGCTAAGGAGAAGGGAGTTTATAAAGGCAAAAATCAACTCTCTAGTCCTGAAGAGCTTGAGCTTTATCGTAAAGATAACCACTGTTTCAAGTGCAGGGAACAAGGGCATGCCTATCGTGCTTGCCCCCACAAAATCATGGAATGAGCCTCCTAGAGCTACCTTGATTGAAATCCAAGAAGAGGATGCTCACCACAAAGGATCTCGTCTATGCCATGCTTGGGGAAAGGTAAGAGAACATGAGGCTTTTATTCTCTTTGACCCTGGTTCTACTCACAATTTCATATCCACAGATTTGGCCACCAAGCTAGGCATCCAAGCCTATGAGATGGGAGATGTTCTACCCGTCGATGGTGCTTTCAAGGGGCAAGAAGCTTCAGTCACTCCCTTAATTAGGAAGTTTAGGCTCCATGTACAAAGCTATGTGGACAAGGAGGACTTCTTTATCTCTCCTCTCAAGCACGACGATGTTATCCTAGGGGCACCATGGTTTGATCGCATGGCTGCCAATGTTAATTTCCCTGACATGCAAATCTACTTTAAGTTCAAGGAAAAAGATATGTACATAGATGGTAAGGAGTTGGGTAACACCATACCCATTGTACATATGCAAGCTTTCAATAAGTCAATAAAGAGCTCTATTTCCGTGTACATGATTTTTGTTAAAGATTCTCAAAATGAACCTAATGCTTTAGCAAAAGAAAATATAAACAGTCACAAGGAATTAGAGTTATCCAATTTTCTCAAGGGATATGAAGATGTTTTTATTGACGACATCCCTTGTGAACTACCTCCTAAACGAGGCAATGATGACCATGCAATTGAACTTCTTCCAGGGAGTTCACCACCTAATAAACCTCCTTATAGAGTTTATCAAGCTCAACAAGAAGAGATTATGCGGCAAGTGCATGAGTTAGTTGAGAAGGGCATGGTTAGGCCTAGCTCATCTCCATTTTGCTCACCCGTTTATTAGTGCAAAAGAAAGACAACACATATCGTATGTGTGTCGACTATAGAGCACTAAATAGGATCACTATCAAGAATAGGTTTCTCGTTCCACGAGTAGAAGACCTATTTGATAAGCTACAAGGGTCGACCTACTTTAGTATGATTGACCTAAAAAGTTGCTACCATCAAATAAGGATAGTTGATCAAGACATTGTAAAGACCGCATTTCTCACTACGTTTGGTCTTTACGAATACATTTTCATGCCTTTTGGCTTGACCAATGCACCATCCACATTTAACCGCTTGATGGAGAGGCTATTCAGGCCTCACCAGAACCTTTAGTGGAGCGTTCTTTGATGATATAATCATCTACTCTAATTCACTAGACGAACACAAGCAACATCTCGAGGTAATATTTCAAGTTAATGAAAAGAAAAGTGAATTTTTCTTACAAGAGATTCGATATTTAGGTCACATTATCTCTGAGTTAGGTCTTCGAGTGAGCTCAACGGAGCGAGATTTTTTTTTTTAGGACCGTTGTCTCTTCCTCCCCTTCCTCCTCTCGCCGCCCATGTGAGTCCTCCTCTTCCATTGCTACTCCTCCTCAACTCTCCTCCTCCAACATCCTCCACCTCCTCTCTCCATCTACTTCTATAACTGCCTTCCCTTCCTCCATCTTGTCCTCCAGCAACCTTCCTCCCTTCCACAAGGTCCTCCACTCCCTTCTTCCTCTCTCTCCCCCCCCCCCCCCCCCCCCCCCCCCCCCCTTTGACATGGATAGATTACCCCCTTTCCAATTATACAGTAGATGCACCCTCCTTGTCTCTTACACAAACCGAGATCATGCAGCTCATTAGACACGACTTGATTCAGTTAGACACTAGGAGGACATGGATACAACCTATGTGTGTGCTTGGCACAATGATGGCTTTCTACAAAGAGCATCTCCTTGAGCTTACAGAGGATGGTTTTTTGATCAGACCTGCCTACATGAACACTCATCTATCCCATGGATTACGATGTGTTATTCAAAAGATGCGCACATCATCACATCAATTAGAGATTGCGGCTAGAAGATTTAGAGAGTACCATCAGAGGTTAGGGTTGAGAGAGAGAGAGAGAGAGAGAGAGAGAGAGAGAGAGAGAGAGAGATGGGGGGGGATTAGACCTGCCTACATGAACACTCATCTATCCCATGGATTACGATGTGTTATTGGACAGATGCGCACATCATCGCATCAATAGAGATTGAAGCTAGCAGATTTAGAGGAGTACCAACAGAGGCTAGGGTTGAGAGAGAGCGAGGTGTGGCAAGAGAGAGAGAGAGATACAGAGAGAGAGAGAGAGATGGGATTTTTTCCTAAAGCACCCCCTTCCCTCCCACTCTTCCCCTCTTTAAAAAAAAAGAAGAAGGTATCCCCCCCCCTGCAATCTCTCTCTCTCTCTCTCTCTCTCTCTCTCTCTCTCTCTCTCTCTCTCTCTCTCTCTCTCTCTCTCTCTCTCTCTCTCTCTCTCTCTCCGCCACACCTCGCTCTCTCTCAACCCTAGCCTCTGATGGTACTCCTCTAGTTTTGTCAGCCTCAATCTCTAACTGATGTGATGATGTGCACATCTGTCCAATAACACATCGTAATCCATGGGATAGATGAGTGTTCAATCAGGCGGGTCTGGTCACAAAACCATCCTCTGTAAGCTCAAGGAGATGCTCTCTGTAGAAAGCCCTCTTTGTGCCATGCACAACCATAGGCTGTATCCACGTCCTCCTCGTGTCTAATTGAATAAAGTCCTCTCTGATGAGCTGATTGATCTCGGTCCGTGTGAGAGACAAGGAGGGTGCGTCCAGTCACATGGAAAGGAAGTAATCTATCCATGTCAAAGAGGGGAGAGAGAGAGAGAGAGAGAGAGAGAGAGAGAGAGAGAGAGAGAGAGAGAGAGAGAGAGAGAGAGAGAGAGAAGAGAGGAGGCAAAGAGAGAGAGAGAGAGAGAGGGGGAAGATATGGAGGGAGGGAAAGAAGTAGAAGAAGAAGAAGAGGATTTAAACATCATAGGAAACTATCCCAAGAGACCTCAACGACGGGAGTTGAACTCAAGACTTGTTATTCAAGAGGGAAATGGCATAACCAATCTACCACACTTGGCTGATAGAAAGGTTATACCATTTTCCTCTTTTTATTAACACACACACACCCGAGAAGAAGAGGATTTTAACATCGTAGGAAACTATCTCAAGAGACCTCAAAGATACGAGAGTTAAACTTAAGACCTGTTATTCAAGAGGGAAATGGGATAACCAATCTACCACACTTGGGTGATAGAAAGGTTATGCCATTTTCCTCTTTCTATCTCAGCGCGTGCGCGTGCACACGAGAGAGAGAGAGAGAGAGAGAGAGAGAGAGAGAGAGAGAGAGAGAGAGAAGAGGGGACAATAGAGGGGATGGGTTAGAGGGATCATGAGAGGAAGAGAGGGGGAGGGGGGAGAGAGAGAAGGGAAGGGGCCAACAGAGAGAGAGAGAGAGAGAGAGAGAGAGAGAGAGAGAGAGAGAGAGAGAGAGAGGTGGGGAACGGGAGGGAGTGATAGAGAGAGAAGGGGTGAGGGGAGAGAGAGAGAGAGAGAGAGAGAGAGAGAGAGAGAGAGAGAGAATGGGGGGGGAAAGAGGGTAGGGGCTCACACACACACACACACACACACACACACACACACACAGAAGGAGGAGGAGGTTCTTGGCTACTCCACTAGAGGGAGGGGCGGAAATGGGCTATGGTTGTAGGATTAGGGGTGGCACATATGGTGGTAGTAAGTTAGCACCACTAACCACCAGTGGTGGGCTAAGTTGGTGGTGGCAATCGGTACTAAGGGGCGGCAATGGGAGGTAGTGGTGGTGTGATGAAAAAAAAAAACTCTCTCCATAACCGTCCCCATTATCTCTCAAGATGGCATCCAAATAGATCCATCAAAGCTAGAGGTAATAAAAGGATGGCCTAATCCAAGGAATCTACATGACCTAAGAAGCTTTATAGGTATGTGTGCATACTATAGATGCTTCATAAAAAAATTCTCACAGATCACGGGACCATACATGACCTAACAAAGAAAAGCGTTAAGTATACATGGTCTCCCAAGGAGAACAATGCTTTTGAGAAGCTTAAAGAAGCGCTTATCTCTTAACCTGTGCGTACACTGTCGGATCTCTCAAAGCCATTTGAGGTCCAATGTGACACTTGTGGTGATTGCCTTGGAGCTGTTTTGCTCCAAGAAGGGCACGCCATAGCCTATGAAAGTTGAAGGCTCAACCCTGTTGAGCAAGCTCTAGGCATATATGAAAAAGAACTCCTCGTAGTTCTACATGCCTTAGACTTGTGGAAGCACTATTTATTGGGAACTCCTTTTATTCTATGGACGGATCACTAGAGCCTTAAGTACCTTATGATGCAAACCAAGCTCTTCGATAAACAAATGAGGTGGGAAAATTTCCTTTCACAATTTCATTTTCATAATGCTCACATTACTGGCAAGCATAATCAAGTAGCCGATGCACTCTCAAGACGGCCGAGAGTGAATGCGGTTTTCATAGCAACTCACAATGATCTATCTTCTATGATAGATGAGTACGCTATTGATCTCAATTTTAGAGATGTGATTTCAGCCCTTGCACTAGGGAAGAAAGAGGAACCATTTACTTTACAAGATGGTTATCTTCTCTATGGCAATAGACTATGCGTTACTAACTCACTATGTGATAAGGTAATGTATGAATCTCATGCTCCTCCTTATGCGGGGCATAGAAGAATTCAGTCTACCCTAAAAGGGATTGAAACATATTTCTATTGGCCTGCCATGAAAGCAAACATACAAGAGTATGTTTCTAAATGTGGTATGCCAAAAGACGAAGTTTGATAGAGGGAAGCAACCTGGATTGCTTCAACCTTTGCCAATCCTTAATTCACCATGGGAGAGCATATCCATGGATTTTGTCTTTGGATTGCCTAAGTCTATCCATGGGAATACGAGAATATGGACGATAGTAGACAGGTTCAGCAAACAAGCTCATTTTATATCTATCAAAAAGACTATCAAAGCCCATCAAATGGCAACCCTCTTCATATCACAAATCTTCAAGTACCATGGCTTGCCAATGTCCATAGTGTCAGATAGAGATCCTAGAATGACCAGTAATTTTTGGAAGGGTCTCTTTTAGAATTTAAAGACAAGGCTAAACTTCTCTTCGGCCTATCACCCGCAAACGGATGGCCAAAGTGAAATAGCTAACATAACAATTCTTGATCTATTAAAAGCCTAGGTAATGGAAGTAATCAAAGGTTCCAATGGGAAAAATACTTACCCTTAGTGGAGTATGCCTACAATAATACTATACATACCTCCATGGGAAAAGCACCTTTCGAGGTAATTGAGGGAAGATCAAAAAGTCCCCTACTACCTAAGGCACACGGGAAGATCTTCGATGCAGATGAGTATAGCCGAGACCTATAAGAATCTTTCCAAAAGATTAAGGATGATATCTCTATCTCATAGCAAAGGCAAAAGGTTGATGCTAATAAGCACAAAAGAGCCCAAGCCTTTAAAGAAAATGATTGGGTCTTGCTTAAATTTCCCAAGGCTTGCCAAGAATCCTACGGGACACCAAAAGTACTATGCTAAGTTAGCAAAAAGGTACAATGGTCCCTTCCAGATTCTTAGACTAATCAATGAGATGGCCTATCAACTCAGGTTGCCGAGTCATTGGCTCATACACAATGCTTTCCATGTGAGTCTACTAAAGCCTTACAAAGTAGAGCCACCTCAAGAACCAACTATTAAAGGCCCATCGGATATTGAGGACCAAGAAGAGGTGTTGCAGCCCGAGTCCATTCTCCGACATGAAGACAAGGTTTTGCGAGGCGGTAAGATTATCCGACGGTATCTTATTAAGTTTAAGAACTATCCTTTTGAAGATGCTATATGGATGCAAGGCATACAACTAAAGGATAACCTAAACCTTGTCAATGCTTACAACACTTCCCTAGAGTAAGCAAATGTAAAAATGTCTAAAATGAACAAAGTTTTTTGTCTTATTAGACTCTCTTTTTCTTTATTGTGCACAAATGCTAAGAAGTATGCATGCTTAGGATCAAGTTTGCGGAGACGATGTCTTCCAAACACCAAGTAGAGTTTGTCACTCTACTATGGAAGATTGATAGGACTAATGCGCAGACATGCTTGCGGCAGCTTAGGCTCTCAAGCACCAAATGGATTAGCCATCCATTCTAGAACGATGTTGTAGGGTAAAATAGGGATCCTCTACCAGCTAGAAAAATGACTAATGACTAGGTTGTATTGTCTCTACCCCATAGTCGAGGATGACTATGATTTCAAGAGAGAGTTAATGTCATAATAACTAATATCTAATTCTCCTAAATGATTTTCTCATGTTAAACTGATCATTTAATATGGGGAAGTACCAGGGGAGAAAAAAGATAGAATATTGGTTAAGCTTGCAGACCGATCACAGTAGGGATCCAAAGGAGGGAAAATAGGGATCCAAGGGGGGGGGGGGGGGGGGGGGCATTTGCAAAAGAGAAATGTGAAACAATGGGCTTCAAAAACCCTAAGGTTCAACCCATTAAGACTTCCAAAATTCAAAGGCTATGTTCAATGGTCAAACTCTAGGTAAATTGGATGCTTGTGAGAAGACTCAAAAGTCTTCCCACATTCCTATCCTTGAGGGAGCGAGCCCTTTTAGTAGGGGATGAGAGAGAAACACACACACACTCTAGCAAGCTCCCTTTACACAAAGGGAATAGGGGACACATGTTAGCTCCCTAGCCCAATTGCCCCCAAGGTGCATTCAAATCCTATTGGATGGCCATAGAGGTGGACCAATGAGAATTAGGCTAGAGTACATTTAGTTTAATTCATTTAAAAACACTTGATAAAAGAACCAATAGTAATTAAGCCCTCTAGAAGACTATTGGACAGTCTCCCAAGGGATCCAATGAGCATTCAGCAGCCCAATGGCTTGCCTGATTTCTATTGGCCAGAAGACTAAGGGGTCCAATGAGAGATTAATTGAATTATTTTAATATCTAAAGCTCTCACAAAAGGAGAAAGGGGGACATATGTCACAAGGCTATCACTTATGCTTCTTAATTGTCATTGGCTAAGCTTTGCAAGGTCCAATAGGATGCCAGCATGTGCAAGTAGCAAGAGGGGTCGACCAAGAGAGAGAGGGGGCTGATTTTTGCAAGGCATTATCACTTACACACTCACACAAGCTCATGTGTGAAGAAAAGAAGACTATCTCTCCTTCTCAAGATTAAATGGAAATCTCATCATCTACTCCAAGCTTGTGAGAAGGGAGGCCTACACCAACAATTCTTGGCTTTGTGATGCAAATCCAACCAAGAGCCAAGCTCCAATGCGTGCTCATCTCCTCT
Organism: Adiantum capillus-veneris; assembly: GCF_014529385.1. NCBI lineage: Eukaryota > Viridiplantae > Streptophyta > Polypodiopsida > Polypodiales > Pteridaceae > Adiantum > Adiantum capillus-veneris. The sequence goes on from NC_140951.1 coordinate 148,174,343, forward strand.
ACCATGCTAATTACTAAGCTATGCTAAGCTTTTATGAGTGATCATGTGAGGAGACATACTTCTTTATCGTAAGAATACTTTTTCCTCTCGATCTACTCTCATACCCCGCTAGCTCTCACCATCTTCGAAGGTGTGTGAGGTCTTGGGTCTGAGACCTTGAGGGAATTGATGTTGTGTTTTATAAGTGTGAGCTTGGTGCTTGAAGCTTCCATCTTCATTGCGCCAACAAGTTATTGAAGGAACACAAAGTATTGTATTGTAAATTGTCTCCCTTGATGGGGGAAACCTATAATACAAAGCCTTTTGGAGGGAGGACTGGCTCCATGTAAATCGGGTCCTCAACTATTGTCAATAGCTTAATTTCTCTCTCTTTTTGAAGTATTGTTCATGCCTATCTAACTAGATGTTGTGCTTTTGTTGCTCTCTCCATCCAAGCACTCTTGCTATGCTCATTAGGAATATATTCTAATGAAATGCTCACTATGTCTATGTTATTTTCCGCTACACACAAGTTACTAGATGATTAAATGTTACAGCTTTACACTTTGATACCACTTGTTAAGTACATAGATTAGGGTAGCGTCATGATGGTGGTGAGAGCATCATGTGCAACCACACTAAGCACAATTAGGAGACTCAATGCACAAAGAGAATATGCACAAACTGAATTGATTATTGAACTAGAGTGCAAATACATAGAGAGCCATTATATAACTTTTGGGAAAATCTTTGAATGGAATCACCAATGATTGTAAGCATCAAAATCAGCCCAAATATCTTCTAGGTCGTGCATGCCTCTCCATGAGTGTGTGTGTGTGTACCATATGGAGTTAATGGAAGCATCAAATAAAAGTGGTAGGCAAGTCTATTAGGAAAATACATTAAGAATCTAGACAAGGTAAGTAAGGAAGGAGCTCCATGGTGTGGGCTTAAGCACAGTTTCTAACACTAAACACAAAAATATCATCAAAAAATATAACAATTAGGTCTTGAGGGTCAATGAAAATTCGGTTCATCATACTAGTGAAGGTAGCTGGGTGCATTTGTCAGACCAAATGGCATGACAAGGAATTTATAGTTACCTGTTTGTGTTATGAATGAAGTTTTGTAGACATATTTTTCAAACATTTTTACTTGGTGATACCCTAATTTAAGGTCTATTTTGCTAAAGATGTTTTCCCTTTTGAGTTTGCCAAGAATATCATCCACTCTGGGAAGAGGAAGTCTATTCTTAATGGTGATCTTGTTTAGAGCATTGTAGTCAATACACATATGAAAGGTTCCATGTTTTTTCTTAACAAGAAGTATTGGAGATCCATGGTGAATTACCAGGTGTATTAGGCCCAAATCCACTAAGTCTGTAATTTGATTTTGTATTTCTTTGTGTGCGGTTGGGTTTACATGGTATGGTGCTCTGCAGGGAGGTTCACTACCCGAGATAATATCAATATTATGGTCTTCAGGATGTGGTGGTGGTATTCCAAGAGGAAAATCATGCATGAAATAATGTTTCAATTGTGAGAGGAATTCATCGTGTGAAGAGTCTTGAGAAGTTTTAGTTTGAGCAGAAAGCTGGTTTGCAAATACTAGATATGTTTTTCCTTGCTTTCGAATTGCTCGTTTGGCTTAAGTGTGAGAGAGTAGCAACACCCACTGACTTGAGTTTTACAATTATAACGTTGATTATTAAAAACAGTTTTCACTTGGTGAGGTGAAGAGAGTTGTGAAAGAGAAAATTGTTGTGAAAATTGTATAGAGATAAAATTATGGCTACTAGCATCATCTAAAAGAATTGTGATATATTCACCTCTAACTATGCCTTTCACTTTGAGAAGAGTGTGTGGAGATATAGGAATACATTGAGAAGGATCGTCATTGACATCATACTCGGGATCATATCCCTCACCATAATTGACCTCAACTTCATTGTCGGTGGGATTAGCATCTTCAATGAGGTTAATTTGTGCATCACTTGGGCGGTTGTTGTTGAACGGTCTGTGGTTGTGATTGTATGTGACTCCATTAGATTGGCCATTGTAATGATCATTGCTCTTAGTAGGGTTGTTTGGACACTTATTTGCATAGTGACCAAACTGAAATCATTTGTAACATTTCACCTTTTTATTACGCGGCTCCATTAGATTGGCTATTGGAATGACCATTGCTCTTAACAAGGTTGTTTGGATACTTATCTGCATAATGACCAAACTGAAAGCATTTATAACATTTCACCTTTTTATTATCATTGGAAGATTGATTAGGACATTGATTATTGGAAGGATTTTGGTTACCCCTGTGCTGCATGGGATTGTCATTGTTTTCATGAGGTTGAGAAGAGGTAGCAAAGTTGTCAAATATGCATCTCTTGAAGAAGGTACGACTCTGGTTTTTGTTCATGTCAAAGTTAATAGAGGAAGGAATTTTCTTGTTACGGTTAGTATTAATAGATTAATCAATGTGAATTTGGTATCCGCCTTTCTTTTTGTCCTCATTGAGTGCCAAATTGATGGCCTTTGACAGTGAATCTGGCTCAAACATGTCCACTTCAACACCAATTTGCAGTGCTAACCCAGACATATCCTTACACTTTAGTTTCCTGCAACTAACATGTTCAATAGCTTGAAGTTGAATGAGACAATTCCAAAAATGGTCAGTGTAAGCTTGTTACACATCTTCATTTCTACCTTGGCGAATTAACTACCATTGGTGACGTGCTTTAGCTTTGTACTGTGTGGGTAGGAAATGGGGTAAAAAAAACTTTTTGAATGCATGCCAGGTGCGAGGCCTTCTACCGTGTTGTTTGGTGGCATTCTGCCATAGTGCAACACTATCCGGTAAGGTGATTTGATGCACATTTAACCATGTCACACTCAGGAGAATCTTCATCATAAAAATAGTCATCTAGTTGATTAACCCATGATAGTACCGTGCTGGCATCTTTAGTGCCATCAAAATATTTAAATGTGAAAGCTTTTCTGCTAACTTTATTTTTCTTTGGAACAGGTGCAAATTCGGTGTGGGAATGCAGCAACTTAGCTTCTGATTCTTGCCTTCACATGCATTCATATGCAAGTGATTGGTGCAAGTTTACAAGCTGTTCAACAACAGTGGGTGGTTGTGGAAGATGGGCCATGATTGGATGCTTTTTTTTAAAAAAAATGGTGTTAGAAATATATATGATCGGACTGCAAAATTAATGAGAAAATAAAGGAAATAACAACATAATTTGTACTTAGCTCGACAATCGGTGATGTCATCCAGTCCAAATGTGGAGTATTAGGGTCAAGGTCGAAAGCAGGGATCGGTTAAACAAGTCAAATGCAAGTAAAGTGAATCTTTCAGTGTCCGATCTCTCATGTTCCAATGTCAATGGCAATCAAGAATATGGTAAAACTTTTGGATATGGTAACCTGGTAGATTGTGGTGATGGCTAGCTCAACGCAATAATATACTACTGCCTTTGGGTTTTTTTTTTTGTAAACCACGGGGAATACGAGCTCTATAATATGTTTCCGATATGAGCCACAAAAATTTGAATTTTTCAAAACTTGTGAAGTGAGCGACCGAGTTTCCCTTTGAGCGGCTAAGGGCTTTGATGTTGTGCGGCCAAGGAGGTCCTTGGTTCACTTTCTTTATTGCTTGTGTTCGCGGCCGACCAAGGAGTTGAGAGGGGGGGGGAAATTGGTTTTAAAATAGGTGGCTTTAGTGCTCAGTGGGTGGTCGACCATAACTTCAATAAGATTTTTTTTGTTAAGTTAAGTTAGGTGTGAAATGCATGGAAAAGTGACTGACAGCAAGCAAGCGAGATATCGAGACAACGCGAGGGAAAGTAGGGACGAGGGTGACCCACATGATGTTTGAGAGAGAGAGAGAGAGAGAGAGAGAGAGAGAGAGAGAGAGAGAGAGAGAGAGAGAGAGAGAGAGAGAGAGAGAGAGAGAGAGAGAGAGAGAGAGAGAGAGAGAGAGAGAGAGGTTGCTTGTAATGCATGGGCACCCTTGTTCTTGTAGGTCGATAGCGAGGGGTCTGTGGTTGCAAGGGTTCACTCCCACAGTGTTGGCCAAGGATGTTTTCACTATTTGTTGAATTAGACCTTCTTGAAATGAAATCTTGACCCAAGGTGCAAACTCGAAGGGATGCTTTCCAACCTTGAAATTTTGAGCTTCTTATCCGCTTCTTTCGCCTCTCCTCGATTCTCCACCTCTTCTTCTTATTGTAGACCCCCACTAATGATCTTCTTGAACAAATTCGAAGGCAATGCAAAGCTGACCAAATTTTAAAATCTCAAAACTTCTTCTTGATTGGCCTCTTATCTCACCCAATCCAAATTTGTCTCTTCTAATCTCTTTTAATGGAATCGGATATCGAGTGCAAATCACCAATTACTTAAAATTCTTCAGAATCGTCTTCTTCTTGATTCCTCACCCGTACATCTTCATAGATCCACAAATTTAGCAATTGCCTGAACTAAATGCTGCACATACTCAAGTTGCGACTATTGATAGACAAGTTGAACAATATTGCCAATTAAGCTTCCCTTGCAAACCCCCGATGTTGACAATTTGAGAATTCTTCTTCAATTTTGAAAATCAATTGCGGATTAACTCGAAGCAAATGCTTTGATACCACTCTTGGGAATAGAGGGGGAGAGACAGTTGCTTCATAATTCCAATTTGCTCACATACTTACCTATCAACCTCTCACCATCTCTCTCAAATCCCAAGTACACACACCTAGACTATGACACCACTCACACATGCAAACCCCAAAATGGTGAAGATCAACAAGCATATGAAGCCAAAGATCAAAGAAAAATAAAAAGCATTATTTGAGAAGTACAAAAATGTCTTTGCATGGGAGCACACTGATTTGAAAGGAGTTGATCTAGAAGTGTGTTGGCACAGGATACTGCTAAAACCAGATGCCAGACCAGTAAGAGTACAAAGGTATAGAATGAATCCCAATTATGCTAAGAAAATCTAAGAGGAAAACAAAAACCTTCTAAAAGCAAGGTTTATTATTGAAGTGGCAAGCAGTGAGACTGGTTGTTTCTCATCTTAGTGCTTGCAAAGCAGAATGAAAGTTGTGGGTATGTGTGGATTACCGAAAGCTCAATGCTCAAACAATCAAAGATCCATTCCCACTTCCATTCAGTGATATGCTGCTAGATGAGATTGTTGGCCACAAAATGTACAGCTTTATGGGTGGTTATATTGGCTACAATCAATTGAATATTTCACCCAAAGATCAAGCAAAAACAACATTAATCACTGAATGGGGAGCATTTATGTATCTGGTAATGCCATTTGGGTTATATAATGCTCCAACAACCTTTCAAAGATGCATGATGGAGATCTTCCATGAGTTCTTGCATAATTTATGGCTATTTCTATGGATAACTTCACGATCTTCTCAATTGAGGAAATGCATCTATCATTTCGAGAAATGGTTTTTGAAAGATGTAAAGAGAACAGAATCTGATTGAACCCCTTTAAGTCAATATTTATGGTATGGAGAGGCCAACTTCTAGGACACATTGTCTCTAGAAATGACATTGAAATGGCATAGCATAAGGTGAAGTGTGTTTAGCAGGCTAGAGCACCTACGAATGTATCTGAATTGAGATCATTCTTGGGGTATGCCAATTTCTATAGAAGATTTATTTATATGTTTGTAGCAAAGGCACTTCCTCTATATGAATTGACTCGGAAGGTGAAGAAGTTTATCTAGACCCTGGAATGTGAAGTCAGTTTCCAGTGTTTGAAGGAGACGATCAGCAGGAAGCCAATACTTTGTCAACCAGACGGGAATATTATTTTCCATGTTCATGTGGATGATGCGCATCTACAATGGAAATGGGAGCAATATTGCCCTAGCCTAATGGGAAGATAGACTACTCAGTCTACTTCTCCAGTTCGACGATTTAGTATGGCTGAACAAGGTTATTCCTCAATAGAGCGTGAGGCACGGAGAATGGTCTTTAGCGCTATAAAGTTCAGACATTATCTGTTGGGCAAGTTGTTTCACTTTTATGTAGATCATCAAGCTCTTTAGTTTTTGATCAACAAAATCATTATCCAAGGGAGATTGATCAGATGGCTGATGTTCCTGATGGAGTTTGAATTAAGGATATTCCATAAGCTAAGGCTCACTATGGTGCTGACTTTTTATCAAGAAGCACTGAAGGGTATTCAAAAATTTTGTCGAGAGATGATCCAATAAACGTTGAAGTATTTCAAAATTCAGCAGAGGAAGTACCATATCCAGAATGGCAAGATGTGTATGATTTCCTTCAGTATGGAGGATTTCCACAAGATTGGTCCCAAGCGAATAAGAAGGCATTGATTTTGAAAATAGGAGGAGCCTTGTATAGAGTAGGCATTGGTGGGGTTCTTTGAAGGTGCGTGCATGTGCGGGGTAGGATGCATGTCATTACATAAGCTCACAATGGGAATTTTGGAGGACACTTCTCCACTGATATCACTTACAAGAAGATCCTACAAGCAAGCCTATGGTGGAAGACAATGATGGTTGATCTACAAGATTTTGAAAATTTTGTGATATTTGTCAGAGGATGGAAAGACCAACAACAATAGATATGATTCATCTGACCTCATTCACCAATTGGGAGTATTCATGAAATGGAGGAGGCTAGACTTTATGTTTCCATTTAAGAAGGTCACCTCTAGGAAGAACAAGTATATTGTGATGGCCACCTACGATGTTAGCAAATGGGTAGAGGCTAAGGAGTTACCAAATAATGTTGCAAAATCTACAACATGGTTTCCGTATGAACATGTCATTTGTAGATTTGGCTGCCCAATAGAGATTGCATCAGATCAGGGAGCCCATTTCATTAATGAAACCGTCTAGATATTGACTAACATTTTCTCGATCAAGCACAAGAAATCAACTCCATATTATATTGATGCAATGGAAAAGTTGAAAGCATACTGACAAAGATCATTCAGAAGGAGCCTCATTACTGGGATGAAAAACTGCACAATGCATCATAAACGTATAGGACGACAAACAAGGTTACCACTAGAATGACACATTTCAAAATGGTTTATGGCAAAGAGGCAGTGGTGCCTATGGAATTCGTCATTATCAATCTGAGATTAGCAATTGAGCATGGTATGGATTCAATGAAAATCTAAAGGAAAGACTGGATGAGTTACTGAGGTTGGATGAGATCAGCCAAAGAGATATGCTCGGGCAAGACGTGGTTCAACAATAGAGAAAACATTGGCACAATAGTAAGATCAAAGTCAGAGAATTCAAGAAGGGGGACTTAGTGTTGCTATATCAGTCCAAGTTAGGCACGAAGAGACCTAATGTGAAAGTTTCTTGGTCAGGTCCCTATGAAGTGGATTGGGTTTTCTCAAATTGCACAATTAAGTTAAAATATTTATCAGGTCTACTGTTGCCAGGGGTCTACAATGGAGCCAAGATTATTCTATCCTATACCAGAGCAGATGAAGCTCCAACAACACAATTCAAGAAGCTGGTTCAACCTTTGAACCTAGACCAATTGAGGCAGAAGAGGAGGATTTTCAAGAACCATAGACTTTTCGGATATGGTCTTAATTTAGCTTCACACTCTAGAACAACTAGCTGAGTCTCAAAAGCATAACGATCACTAGCAAAGTATGAATGACCAAATCATTAGTAGAATATTGCAAGTAATGATTACAAGGACCAACCACAATGCAAAGAGTGCATGATCCATCACTTTACCCCCAATGACTTGCGCATCTTGCTCCCTAGCCTGCATAGATCCCTTAGCCCCATCCATCGACTATGGTGTCGCCTTCTGCATAACAACCTTCTTCATCGATCATGCCCTCCCCCTCAACTATGTGTGTTGCTCCACCAAAAACCCCAAAGTGCTCCTTCTTTGACTCACCAGCTTTAACAAGTGAGTATTCTCTCTCTACTCAAGATTGTTTGTAGGACTCGGGTATGGACAAGTAGAAACAATCTATGTCCAAAAAGATGCAGGCAACTTTAGATGAGAAAACCTTAGAAAATTAAGCACTTTTTAGCCCAATGGCAGAAACATCGTATTTGATGCCACATCATAAGATAGGCAAATATGTTTTTTAGCAGTAGGAAAAAGAGCTTTTCAGGCTCTAGAGCATGGAAGTTGTGCTCATATCCACAAGGGTGAGTTTTGATGCAGAGATAATTTAGCAAGTGGTGGATATGTTCAATCCAAACACAGGTATTGTTGAGATCCATGATAGACCAGTGCAGGCTACGAAGGTAGTGCTTTCCCATGTACTACATCTTCCATTTTCCAATCAGGCCACACCTTGCACTGTTGATGAAGTTGGACAATTTTTGAATATAAGATGCTTAAGGCAAGAGAGGTGGAAAACCGGTGGGCAAGGAATCCCAATGGCAGTTGTAACATTTAATGGTCTAGTAACTTGTATGTAGCAGAAAATAGCATAGACATAGTGAGCATTTCATTAGAATAGATTCCTAATGAGCATAGCAAGAGTGCTTGGATGGAGAGAGCAACAAAAAGCATAACACCTAGTTAGATAAACATGAACAATACTTCAAAAAAGAGAGAGAAATTAAGCTATTGACAACAGTTGAGGACCAGATTTACATGGAGCCGGCGGTCCCCCCCCAAAAGGCTTTGTATTATAGGTTTCCCCATCAAGGGAGACATTTTACAATACAATACTTTGTGTTCCTTCAATAACTTGTTGGTGCAATGAAGATGGAAGCTTCAAGCACCAAGCTCACACTTGTAAAACACAACATCAATACCCTCACGGTCTCAGACCCAAGACCTCCCACACCTTCGAAGATGGTGAGAGCTAGCACAGTATGAGAGTAGATCGAGAGGAAGGAGTATTCTTACGAGAAAGAAGTATGTCTCCTCACATAATCACTCATAATAGCTTAGCATAGCTTAGTAATTAGCATGGTAGAGGAGATGAGCATGCATTGGAGCTTGGATCTTGGTTGGATTTGCATCACAAAGCCAAGAGTTGTTGGTGTAGGCCTCCCTTCTCACAAGCTTGGAGTAGATGATGAGCTTTCCATTAAAGCTTGAGAAGGAGATAGTATTATTTACTCCAGACACGAGATTGTGTGAGTGTGTGTGTGACAATGCCTTGCCAAAATAAGCCCCCTCCCTCTCTTGTTCGACCCCTCTTTCTTTTTACTCATGTTGGTATCCGATTGGACCCTGCAAAGCTTAGCCAATGATAATTAAGAAGCATAAGTGATATCCTTGTGACATGTGTCCGCCTCTCCCCTTTTGTGAGAGCTTTAGGTATTTAATAATGAAATTAAACTCTCATTGGACCCCTTAGTCTTCTGGCCAATAGGAATCAGGCAAGCCATTGGGCTGCTGAATGCTCATTGGACCCCTTGGGAGACTTTCCAATAGTCTTCTAGAGAGCTTAATTTTTATTGGTTCTTTTATCAAGTGTTTTTAAATGAATTAAACTAAATGTACTCTAGCCTAATTCTCATTGGTCCACCTCTATGGCCATCCGATAGGATTTGAATGTACCTTGGGGGGCAACTCGGCTAGGGAGCTGACATGTGTCCCCTATTCCCTTTGTGTAAAGGGAGCTTGCTAGAGTGTGTATGTGTTTCTCTCTCATCCCCTACTAAAAGGGCTTGCCCCCTTTTGAGTCTTCCCACAAGCATCCAATATACCTAGAGTTTGACCATTGAACATAACCTTTGAATTTTGGAACCTTAGCATTTTGGAAGTCTTAATGGGCTTAACCTTAGGGTCTTTGAAGCCCATTGTTGCACATTTCTCTTTTGCAGATGGCCCCCCCTTTAGTTCCCTATTTTCCCTCCTTTGGATCCCTACTATGACCGGTCTGCTAGCTTAACCAATATTCTAGCTTTTTCTCCCCTGGTACTTCCCCATATTAAATGATCAGTTTAACATGAGAAAATCATTTAGGAGGATTATATATTAGTTATTATGACACTACCTCTCTCTTGAAATCATAGTCGTCCTCAACTATGTGGGGTAGAGAAGATAAAGCCTATTCATTAGTCCTTTTTCTAGCGGGTAGAGGATCCCTATCTTACCCTAGGACATCGTTCTAAAATGGATGACTAATCCATTTGGTGCTTGAGAGCCTAAGCTGTCGCAAGCATTTCTGTGCATTAGTCCTATCAATCGGTCGTAGTAAAGTGATAATCTCTACTTGGTGTTTAGAAGACGTCGTCTATGCAAACTTGATCCTAAGCATGCATACTTCTTAACATTTGTGCACAATAAAGAAAAAGAGAGTCTTATAAGACAGAAAATTTGTTCATTTTAAACATTTTTACGTTTGCTTACTCTAGGGAAGCATTGTAAGTATTGACAAGGTTTAGGTTATCCTTTAATTGTATGCCTTGCATCCATCTAGCATCTTCAAAAGGATAGTCCTTAAACTTACTAAGATACCGTCGGATAACCTTCCCGCCTCTCAATACCTTGTCTTCATGTCGGAGAATGGACTCGAGCTGCAGCACCTCTTCTTGGTCCTCAATTTCCTGTGGGCCTTCAATAGTTGGTTCTTGAGGTGGACCTCCTTTGTAAGGCTTTAGTAGGCTCACATGGAAAGCATTGTGTATGAGCCAATGACTGGGCAACTTGAGTTGATAGGCCATCTCATTGATTGGTCTAAGATTCTAAAAGGGACCATGGTACCTTTTCGCTAACTTAGCATAATACTTTTGGTGTCCCATAGGATTCTTGCCCGTCGTGTTCCTTAAATCGAGCCTTGGGAAATTTAAGCAAAACCCAATCATTTTCTTTAAAGGCTTGAGCTCTTTTGTGCTTATCAGCAACAGCCTTTTGCCTTTGTTGTGAGATAGAGATAACATCCTTAATCTTTTGGAAATATTCTTGTAGGTCTCGGCTATACTCATCTGAAGCAAAGATCTTCTCGTGTACCTAAGTAGCAGGGGACTTTTGGATCTTCCCTCAATTACCTCAAAAGGTTCTTTTCCTGTGGAGGTATGTACATTATTATTGTGAGCATACTCCACTAAGGGTAAGTACTTCTCTCATCTACTTCCATTACGTAGGCTTTTAGTAGATGAAGAATTGTTAGGTTAGCTATTTCACTTTGGCCATCCGTTTACGCGTGATAGGCCGAAGAGAAGTTTAGCCTTGTCCCTAAATTCTCAAAGAGACCCTTCCAAAAACTACTGGTCATTCTAGGATCTCTATTTGACACTATGGACATCAGCAAGCCATGGTACTTGAAGATTTGTGATATGAAGAGGGTTGCCATTTGATGGGCTTTGATAGTCTTTTTGACAGGTATATATATTGAGCTTGTTTACTGAACCTGTCTACTATCGTCCATATTCCCGTATTCCCATGGATAGACTTGGACAATCCAAAGATAAAATCCATGGATATGCTCTCCCATGGTGAATTAGGGATTGGCAAAGGTTGAAGCAATCCAAGTTGCTTCCCTCTATCAAACTTCGTCTTTTGGCATACCACACATTTAGAAACATACTCTTGTATGTTTGCTTTCATGGCAGGCTAATAGAAATATGTTTCTATCCCTTTTAGGGTAGACTGAATCCCTCTATGCTCCGCATAAGTAGGAGCATGGGATTCATACATTACTTTCTCAAGTAGTGAGCTAGTAACACATAATCTATTTCCATAGATGAGATAACCATCTTGTAAGGTAAATGGTTCCTCTTTCTTCCCTAGCGGCAGGGCAGAAATCACATCTCTAAAATCGGAATCAATAGCGTAATCATCTATCATAGTAGATAGATCATTGTGAGTTGCTATGGAAACCGCATTCACTCTCGGCCGTCTTGAGAGTGCATCGGCTACTTGATTATGCTTGCTAGCAATGTGAGCAATATGAAAATGAAATTGTGAAAGGAAATTTTCCCACCTCATTTGTTTGTCGGAGAGCTTGGTCTGCGTCATGAAGTACTAAGGCTTTGGTGATCCGTTCGTTCGCAGAATGAAAGGAGTCCCCAATAAATAGTGCTTCCACGAGTCTAAGGCATGTAGAACTACGAGGAGTTCCTTTTCATATATGCCTAGAGATTGCTCAACAGGGTTGAACTTTCGACTTTCATAGGCTATGGCGTGCCCTTATTGGAGCAAAACAGCTCCAAGGCAATCACCACAAGCGTCACATTGGACCTCAAATGGCTTTGAGAGATCCGGCAGTGTAAGCACAAGTTGAGAGATTAGCTTTTCTTTAAGCTTTTTGAAAGCATAGTTCTCCTTGGTAGACCATGTATACTTAACGTTTTTCTTTGTTAGGTCATGTAATGGTCCTGCGATCTATGAGAACTTTTCTATGAATGGTCTATAGTATGCACACATACCTATAAAGCTTCTTAGTTCATGTATATTCCTTGGATTAGGCCATCCTTTTATTACCTCTAACTTTGATGGATCCATTTGGATGCCATCTTGAGAGATAATGTGATCGAGATACCGAATCTCTTGTAAGAAAAACTCACTTTTCTTTTAATTAATATAAAGTTTATTCTCTTGTAAGACTTGAAATATTACCTAGAGGTGTTGCTTGTGTTCGTCTAGTAAATTAGAGTAGATGATTATATCATCAAAGAGCACTCTAGTAAAGGTTCAGTGAAGCCTGAATAGCTTCTCCATCAAGCGGTTGAAGGTGGCTAGTGCATTGGTCAAGCCAAAAGGCATGACAATGTATTCATAAAGACCAAACGTAGTGCGAAATGCGGTCTTTACAATGTCTTGATCAACTATCCCTATTTGATGGTAGCCACTTTTTAGGTCAATCCTACTGAAGTAGGTCGACCCTTGCAACTTATCAAATAGGTCTTCTACCCGTGGAATGGGAAACGTATTCTTGATAGTGATCCTATTTAGTGCTCTATAGTCGACACACATACGATATGTGCCGTCTTTATTTTGCACTAATAACACGGGTGAACAAAATGGAGATGAGCTAGGCCTAACCATGTCCTTCTCAACTAACTCATGCACTTGCCTAATAATCTCCTCTTGTTGAGCTTGAGAAACTCTATAAGGAGGTTTATTAGGCGGTGAACTTCTTGGAAGAAGTTCAATTGCATGGTCATAATTGCCTCGTTTGGGAGGTAGTTCACAAGGGATGTCGTCAATAAAAACATCTTGAAATCCCTTGAGAAAATTGGATAGCTCTAATTCCTTGTGATTATTTATATTTTCTTTTGCTAAAGCATTAGGTTCATTTGGAGAATCTTTAACAAAAATCATGTACATGGAAATAGAGCTCTTTACTGACTTATTGAAAGCTTGCGTATGTACAATGGGTATGGTGTTACCCAACTCCTTAGCATCTATGTACATATCTTTTTTACTGAACCTAAAGTAGATTTGCCTTTTAGGGAATTTAACATTGGCAGCCATGCGATCAAACCATGGTGCCCCTAGGATTACATCCTCATGCTTGAGAGGAGAGATAAAGAAGTCCTCTTTGTCCACATAGCTTTGGACATGGAGCCTCAATTTCCCAATTAAGGGAGTGCCTGAAGCTTCTTGCCCCTTGAAAGCACCATCGGTGGGTAGGACATCTCCCATCTCATAGGCTTGGATGCCTAGCTTGGTGGCCAACTCTGTGGATATGAAATTGTGAGTAGAACCAGGGTCAAAGAGAATAAAAGCATCATGTTCTCTTACCTTTCCCCAAGCATGGCATAGACGAGATCCTTTGTGGTGAGAATCCTCTTCTTGGATTTCGACCAAGGTAGCTCTAGGAGGCTCATTTCGTGTATTTTTGTGGGGACAAGCACGATAGGCATGCCCTTGCTTCCCACACTTGAAACAACGGTTATCTTTACGGTAACGCTCAAGCTCTTCAGGAGAGAGTTTATTTTTGCCTTTATAAAATCCCTTCTCCTTAGCTTTGTTGTTGTTGGCGTTGCCTTTCTGAGACTTTTGGACTGTGTCCTTCCCTTTAGGCTCATTATTACGGTCCTTGTTCTCCGTGGGCTTAAGATTTCTCTTAGCCCCTTGTTGGAAATTGATTCGTGAAGCCACCATGGTAAGGTGTACATGACCGTAGATATGGTGTGTGGCCTTTGGGAGTTAACATACTCCACCATATCTTCAGTTAGACCCGCAAATTTTTTTTGTTTTTGCTCTCCAAAATCCATCTTTTTGAAGACAGTGGCTTTGAGATGTAAGTCCAAAAACTTGTCTACATATTTGTGAATAGATTCGTAGAGAGAGAGAGCTTCAAGCTTCGCCATTCGGTGAGTACTTTGTCTTTGGCATCGGTAGCCAAAAACTGCTTCATGATGGAAGCTCTTATAGCTTTCCATGTTCGTGGAGCTTCATCGTTTGCCCGTAGGCTAGACCACTATTGCCTGGCGGACTTTTGAAAATGCATAGCTACATGGCGTAGCTTAGAGGACTCCATGAAGCCCTCATCTCCAAATGCCGCATCGAATTGTTGTATGAAGGCCAAGACTTTGTCTGTAGCACCAAAGGTGCCATTGTAGGTAAGGAAAGAGATGTTCTTTCCTCCCTCTTTGAACTTTTTGAGCTTGGACGACCTCTTCCATATGGCATAGGATTTCCTATGGCCTCTTCTTTTTGGTGGTTCGAAAGCTGCACCATCACTTTCTTCAGAAGAGGAAGAATTCGAGGAGGATGGAGAAGATGGTGACCTCTTTGTCGCCTTTTTCTTCCCTTGTTCCTCCTTGTCTGCACCATCACTTTCTTCATAAGAGGAAGAGGATGAAGAAGATGGAGAAGAGGGTGACCTCTTTCTCACCTTTTTCTTCTCTTGTTTTCTCTTGTCCCTCTTTGAATTAGGGTGTGGAGAAGTGTGCGATGGTCTTCTCCGTTTAGGGGGTGATGGAGAGCGTTTTTCCCGCCGTCTTCGCGGAGCCATCTCCGCCGAGGTGACAAGAGTCTCACTTCTTTCTTGTTCTTTTGGTGGGGGATCTACCATTGAAACTTGAGTTATTCTTTGGGAAGGAGATGCGTCGTCAAGCAGTAGATTTTTGAGCCCTTCATACTGATCCTCTTCTTCTTCCCTTATCGGAGAGAGGCCTCTTTTGGAAGTCTCACAAGGAGGCTTCTTAGGTACTCTCTCTTCTTGGTGGGGAGTTTGGAGAATCCCATGAGCATGTAGCTGCCATTGCACTTCACTTTGGAGGGATGGATTTCCCATGGCTTGTTGAAGCCTAGAAACAAGGTAGTTAACAAGCATAGGGGCATCATTAGTAGCCTGCTCATTAGCAAAATCAAAGTTATCAACGTTAATTTCACTCTCATTGCTATTGTCAGCCATTCTAACAACTTTTAGGTGTAAAATTTTTAAGGTGTACTTTGGCACTTCAAGCCCTAGTTGCTACTCCTCTTAGCCCCTTTAGAAAAGCACTCAAGCTTCTGTATTCGTGGCTCGAATATCATTAATTGAAAGGAATAGAAGAGAGGGTCTTTCAACACCAAAACAATACCGGCTCCTGTCAAGCTTCTAATAGCTCAATAGTGGTTAAGCCCCATAGGACTCCACTATTAAGACCATAGCTCTTGACGGTGATGCCTCGTTATCTGCACGAAGCAGGCGCACTGCAAGGCTGAAAATTCCTTATTCTACTTACTCAATTGCAATTAATAATACCAACCATTTATAGTTAGCTTGAGGACCTCGCTTCTTGAGCAAGAAAAGAGAAACTTTGTGCTCTGATACCAATGTAACATTTAATGGTCTAGTAACTTGTGTGTAGCGGAAAATAGCATAGAGATAGTGATAATTTCATTAGAATAGATTCCTAGTGAGCATAGCAAGAGTGCTTGGATGGAGAGAGAAACAAAAAGCATAACACCTAGTTAGATAGGCATGAACAATACTTCAAAAAAGAGAAAGAAATTAATCTATTGACAACAGTTGAGGACCGGATTTATATGGAGCCAGTCCCCCCTCCAAAAGGCTTTGTATTATAGGTTTCCCCCATCAAGGGAGACATTTTACAATACAATACTTTGTGTTCCTTCAATAACTTGCTGGTGCAATGAAGAAGGAAGCTTCAAGCACCAAGCTCACATTTGTAAAACACAACATCAATTCCCTCACGGTCTTAGACCAAAGACCTCACACACCTTCGAAGATGGTGAGAGCTAGCGGAGTATGAGAGTAGATCGAGAGGAAGAAGGAGTATTCTTACGAGAAAGAAGTATGTCTCCTCACATAATCACTCATAATAGCTTAGCATAGCTTAGTAATTAGCATGGTAGAGGAGATGAGCATGCATTGGAGCTTGGCTCTTGGTTGGATTTGCATCACAAAGCCAAGAGTTGTTGGTGTAGACCTCCCTTCTCACAAGCTTGGAGTAGATGATGAGCTTTTCATTAAAGCTTGAGAAGGATATAGTCTTCTTTACTTCACACATGAGATTGTGTGAGTGTGTGTGTGTGTGAATGCCTTGCCAAAATAAGCCCCCTCCGTCTCTTGGTTGACCCCTCTTGCTTTTTACTCATGTTGGCATCCCATTGGACCCTGCAAAGCTTAGCTAATGATAATTAAGAAGCATAAGTGATAGCCTTGTGACATGTGTCCCCCTTTCCCCTTTTGTGAGAGCTTTAGGTATTTAATTAATGCAATTAAACTCTCATTGGACCCCTTAGTCTTCTGGCCAATAGGAATCAGGCAAGCCATTGGGCTGCTAAATGCTCATTGGACCCCTTGGGAGACTGTCCAATAGTCTTCTAGAGAGCTTAATTTCTATTGGTTCTTTTGTTAAGTGTTTTTAAATGAATTAAACTAAATGTACTCTAGCCTAATTGTCATTCGTCCACCTCTATGGCCATCCGATAGGATTTGAATGCACCTTGGGGGGCAACTCGGCTAGGGAGCTGACATGTGTTCCCTATTCCCTTTGTGTAAAGGGAGCTTGTATAGAGTGTGTATGTGTTTCTCTCTCATCCCCGACTAAAAGGGATCCCCCCCTCCAAGATAGGGATGTGGGAAGACTTTTGAGTCTTCCCAAAAGCATCCAATATACCTAGAGTTTGACCATTGAACATAACCTTTGAATTTTGGAACCTTAGCATTTTGAAAGTCTTAATGGGCTTAACCTTAGGGTCTTTGAAGCCCATTGTTGCACATTTCTCTTTTGCAGATGGCCCCCCTTTGGATCCCTATTTTCCCTCCTTCGGATCCCTACTATGACCGGTCTACCAGCTTAACCAATATTTTAGCTTTTTCTCCCGTGGTACTTCCCCATATTAAATGATTAGTTTAACATGAGAAAATCATTTAGGAGGATTAGATATTAGTTATTATGACAACAACACTGGAATACTGTTACCATATACATGTGGTAGTGATGTGTGTGAACACACTAGGACCGCCGGGGCATTTTTTCCCTCTTTAGAAGGTTTTTCCCCCCGTGCATTATATATACGCCCATCACTCTAGGGCTATCTATCTTTCCATTGCACATTAAGTAACACACTCTCTATTGTGTGCCTTGAGCTTCCTTCATCTTCTCCAAGCTGTGTGTGTTTCTCTGCAACCCTAATTCCAACAATTGGTATCAGAGTAGGTCACGTCCTCCCACGCTTAGTCGCCAGCTGCTCCAGCACACGCCTGCTCACTTTCTCCGATTTTAGTGAGCTTTGGCGAGCGTCCGCAAGTCGACAAAAATTTTGGGTAAGCTCAAAGAGCTTTGTCTGCTCAGAATTTTGATTTGGGCTCATTTCGGCCTCCGTTTCCACTACAGGCAGTACTGCACAGGCTATTTCGTCATTTTGTGCAAATTTTTTGTCAGTGCCGTTTTCTGCATAACAGGTGCCTTATAGTCTTCTACGGTTTGTGCTATATAGCACATGTTGTTCCCACTCCGTTCCTCCTATTTTCGGGCAGTTTTCACATCAGCTGCATCATTTACCATGGCTGACAACAACAACACAGATGTGTTCAAGATGTTTGCTGCTGAGGACAGGTTGGATGGGGACAACTACCCTATGTGGGCTTATATGATGCAACATGTTCTTGTGTCAAAGGGTGTCTGGAACATTGTGCAGGGCGTTGATGTACGTCCTGGTTCTGAGGATGTAGGCGATATTGAGGATGTTGCAGGTATTGCTGCAAGGATTGCAGCTGTTAGAGTTGTTTTGCCTACGGCAGAACAAGCTCGTTGGGATGTTAAGGATGCGCAGGCTCATGCATTGATTGTGTTGTCTGTGAAGCGCACCATTGTTCCTCACATCCGTTCAACAAAATCTGCAAAACAGGCTTGGGATATTTTAGCAGGTCTTTATGCAAGCCGCAATGAGGCTAAAATTGCTTTGTTGCATAAAGAGCTCGAGTCGAAGATTATGCATGAGGAAGATGATATGGACACTTTCCTTGCTAGTGTCAAGGATATCAATGAGCAGCTTATTTCTGCAGGTGAAGTCATTTCAGACAGTTCCCTTGTGCAGAATGTTCTTGATGCATTATGCACATTGCTGTTGCAAGAGTCACTTTCCAAAAAAAACAGGACTAGGCAGCGTGCAGTTGAACAGGCTTTTATTGCTTCTCAAAGAAAGGGTGGTAACAGTAATGCAACCACTTCTTATGGTTCTGCTGCGAGTGGCAAAATTTCTGTTCCTAATGCTTCTGCTGGCAGCACTTCATCTGGCAATTCTGGTGATAAGGGCAAAAAGAAGATGCGTTGCCATTATTGTAAAGCCAATGATCACTTGATCAAGTCGTGTCCTAAGTTGAAGGCCAAAGAGGCTAAGAAGAAAGAGGGTGGTTCCACTGCAAATGCTGGTTCCACTACAAATGCAGCCATTGTTGAGTCTTCTGTGAAAGGAGATTGTAATGCTGATGTTGATGCAGAATGGGCTTTTAGTGCAGAGTGCACTTACAATCCTGCTGTCCATGATGCATGCTTCTCAGTTGCTACAGATTCACATGTGTGGTATTTTGACAGTGGTGCTACAAAGCACATTACCTCACATCGTGAATTGTTTACCTCTCTCGAGTCAGTCCCTCATGGGAATTCAGTCACTTGTGCCAACAACGCCTCTTATCCAGTTCAAGGAGTTGGAAAGATTGTGCTCACTGCTGCTAATGGCAGTTCCTTCACACTTGTTGATGCACTTTATGTACCTGGGATCAAGAAGAATCTCTTGTCTGTATCCGCACTTGCTAGACTTGGACTTGTAGTCAAATTTGTGGATGACAGATGTACAGTTCATGATCTCAGTTTTGGTGATGAAATTGTTGCATCTGGGCTTTTGTGCCGTGGGTTGTATAAGCTCACTTTGTATGACAAGTGTGGACAAAATTTTGCAAATGCTGTTGCAGATTCAAGGGCTATTTCAGATGCAAAACTTTGGCATGCACGTTTTGGTCATCTGAATTTTGCCAGTTTGCTGCGTTTGCAGAAATCTGATATGGTTGCTTCTTTGCCACCTCTTGAAGCACCTGTCAAACATGTTTGTGAAGGCTGTATTTTGGGTAAGATGCAGCGTTCTAAGTTTCCAAAGGATGGTTCAGTTCAGGCCACATGCAGGTTGCAGCTTGTGCATAGTGATGTTTGTGGGTCCATGCAAACTCCGTCCTTGGGAAATTACCTGTACTTCATGACTTTCATTGATGATTACTCCAGGCATGCATGGGTATTTCCGCTTAAAGAGAAGTCCGAAGTTTTTATGTGCTTCAAACAATTTTTGGCTATGGCTGAAAATGGCTCGAAATGTACTATGGGCACCCTCCGTTCCGATCGAGGGGGGGAGTATATGTCTCATGAATTTAATGCATTTCTGGCTACTCGTGGGATAAAACACCAATGTATAGTGCCTTATAAACCTCAACAAAATGGTGTTGCTGAGAGGAAAAACAGGTCACTAACGGAAATGGCACGATGTATGGTCAAAAGTCAAGCTTTGCCGCATTCTTTTTGGCTTGAGGCCATCATGTGTGCCACTTATGTACTTAACAGGTGTCCTATGAAAGCTTTGCAGTCTATTACTTCATATGAAGCATGGCATGATAGAAAGCCTTCTATTGAGCACATGCGTGTTTTTGGCTGTTTGGCATATGCTTTGGTGCCACAAGTGCAGTGCAGAAAATTGGATGATAAGGCTGTCAAATGTATTTTTGTTGGTTATAGTGCTAAAAGCAAAGGTTACAGGTTGTATCATCCGCAAACAAAACGTATTCTGGTTTCACGGGATGTAGTGTTTGTGGAAGATTCTGTTCAGCCCTTGCTGTCATGTACTAGAGACAGTAATGTAAGCTCACAGGACATTTATGGCACTTTGTTGCCTCTTTTCAGTGGTGGAAATACGAATGTAAGTTCCAATGAGGAAAATGTACAGCCTATGGGGGTTTCTGAAAATGTTTTAGATCAACCTATTACTGATGCAGATGTACATGATGTACTTGATGAGATACGGGCTGAAAATGAGCAGGCTAGAGGTATGCCAAAATGGCTGGTGCACACTTTGAGTGACAGTAAATTGGATGCACCTTTGTCTAGTTGTACTCATTCAGGCTCTCGCCATGCATCTTATGCATCAGATTGTTATGCTTTGGCTGTGTCTAGCTTACATGATGTTGAGGAGCCTGTGACTTTTGATGAAGCACAAAATTCAGAAAATTGGATGGCTGCCATGCAATCAGAATATGATGCACTTATAGAAAATGACACATGGACTTTATGTGATTTGCCTCCTGGCAAAAAGGCCATTGGTACGAAGTGGGTTTACAAGTTGAAACGCAAGCCGGATGGTGAGATTGATTGCCATAAGGCTCGACTTGTTGCAAAGGGTTATGCACAGCAAAAAGGCATAGATTATGAAGAGACTTTTGCTCCCACTTGTCGTATGACTACTGTGCGTTTTCTATGTGCATTGGCAGCTCATTTTGGTTGGGATGTACATCAATCAGACATTGTTACTGCTTTCTTGAATGGTGACATATTTGAGGAAGTTTATGTAACGCAGCCTCGCGGTTTTGTCATAAAAGGACAAGAGGGCAAAGTGTGCAAATGTAACAAGGCTTTGTATGGGTTGAAGCAATCTCCTCATGCTTGGTATGAGAAAGCTGACACTCATTTGGTTAAACGAGGCTTTCGTAACAGTCCAACAGAAAGCACATTGTATGTAAAGCGTGAGGATGATGTATTTCTCATTGTGGTTCTTTATGTCGATGATTTGCTGATCATTGGACCAAATGAGAGATATATTGCTGAATTTAAGGCTGATTTGAATGCTACTTTCAAGATGAAAGATTTGGGGCTGTTGCATCATTATTTGGGTATACAGTTTAAGCAGTGTGATGGTGGTATTGCCTTGTGTTAGAAAAGTTACATAGAGACATTGCTATGTAAGTTTGGACTTGAGGATTGCAAACCTATTGCCACTCCCATGGAAACAGGTTTGAAGTTGAGTCTACATGATGCTGGTGATCCTGTTGATGTCACTCTTTACCAAACTGCTGTTGGTTGCCTCATTTATGTATGCAACACGAGGCCGGATATTCAGTTTGCAGTCTCACAGGTCAGCAGATTTATGCATAGCCCAGGGTCTAAGCATTGGCAGGCTGTCAAGAGGATTTTCCGCTGCCTTAGTGGCACTTTACATCTTGGCTTGTTTTATCCCAAGGGGGGATCATTGCCGCCAGACTTACATGCTTTTTCGGACTCAGATTGGGCTGGTTGTTTTGACACGCGAGTGTCCACAAGTGGTTTTTGTTTCATGCTTGGCAGTTCATGTATATCATGGTTGAGCAAGAAGCAACCTACTGTGGCCACTTCTAGTTGTGAGGCTGAGTACAGGGCAGTCTTCACAGCTACTGTTGAGTGTGTATGGCTCAGACGCCTTATGGCTGATTTGGGTGTTGGACAGGACACTGCCAACACTATCTACACTGACAGTCAGAGCGCATTGGCAGTTGCGAGGAACCCAGTTTTTCATGCTCGCACAAAGCACATTGAGGTGCATTACCACTATGTCAGGGAGAGGCTCTCAGCAGGAGAGATCAACTTGGCTTATGTGCCAACATAGGACAACCTTGCAGATCTTTTCACAAAGGCATTGTCTCGTGAGAAGCTTGAAGCTTTCCGCAAAGCTTTGGGCTTACTCCCCTTTGTGGACTGATCCTGTCCTCAGGGCATGGCACTTCCCTTTACTCATGTGCCAGCTCTCATTCACCGCATCACTCCAGGGGGGATTTGTTACCATATACATGTGGTAGTGATGTGTGTGAACACACTAGGAGCGCCGGGGCATTTTTTCCCTCTTTAGGAGGTTTTTCCCCCCGTGCATTATATATACGCCCATCACTCTAGGGCTATCTATCTTTCCATTGCACACTAAGTAACACACTCTCTATTGTGTGCCTTGAGCTTCCTTCGTCTTCTCCAAGCTGTGTGTGTTTCTCTGCAACCCTAATTCCAACAAATACAAGCCAACATACAAATTCGTTGTTGAAGCCATCACTCTCGAGAACAATTCCACGTACATTTCTGAAAAATTGTTCAGTATGTTGCTAGCCAAGATGAAGAACCCTGCAGCAGCAGGTGAGATCAACGTTAGCCAATTTTTGTATAGTAGCCTCATGTAGTAGACTGCCAAAGTAAAGACACATAACCTCTTCAAGGCATGGTATGTCTGACAGTTTCTATTTTGGGCCACCTAGATACCAACACACATCAATGTTGAAACCATATGGAAGGTGTTGGGTGAGGACACTGAAGAGGAGCAGACCAGTCACCAAGAGACTTTCAAAGAGCAAGAAACAGAACAAACTCCATAAGGGAAAGGCAAACCGCTGAGTATCGTAGGCTCAAAAAGATAAGTAATGCAATCAAGGTAGGGCCATCTTGAAAGAAGAGAAAAACGACAGATTTGTTGGCGCAATCCAAGAAAAAATAACAACAACAATAAAAAAGACATCTACTGACATTGACCAAATCAAAGGGATTTCAACAGGTAAGGCAATTGAGTTGCCTAGTTTTCCACCAGAGTCCACGGCGGAAAAAGACAAGAGTAAAGATAGTGTGTCGCCAACCACGTCCCAGACTAAGACAGGTGCAGACAAGTCTACTGAAAAGGATAGTGTGCATGCAAGCACTTCTCAGACCTAGATAACTATGGTCATGCACAAATCGGTTGAGCAATTTCAACTTGATCAATTGCAACACTTACAGAAGAAGCCTTTGCAAGGAGACTTGGTTCTGAAGAAAGCTAACAAATTGGTAATACCCTATTATACTCTTGTGTTGATATATGAAATCGACCAAACTAATAGAGATTCAATAATTGATGGTTGTGTTGCTACCATCTAGGCTGGGTGGAATACAATAGTCAATGCAATGTGATAAATGATGGAGATACAAGGATCTGCTTCCAATTCGGAGATGACAGCAAGGGTTTTGCTGTAAAAAATGATATGAGGGACAACACAGGTTTTTGATGTAGAGAGTCTCTCAAAACGATTTGGATAGACATGATGGTTCTCCTCATTTGAGCCCATATTTCTTGTCAAAAATGATGTAAGAGACAGCAAGAGTTTTTGGCATAGAGAGTCTACCAAAATGGTTTGGATAGGCATTTATGAGTGAATCCAAAAAAGACATTTATGAGGCATTGATGGTTTTTGTGTGGTCTTACAAAGATCTAGAAGGGGTGGATCCCTAAACACCAAATCTCTTAAAGGTAGAGCCGACCCCGCAAACAACGTCCTTGCACTTATAATGACACATGTGGCAAGAAGATTAGAGAAGAAATAGATAAATTACTAGAAGTAGAGTTATTTATGAAAAAGAGCGCATAAAATGGGTATCCCAAGAGAGAAAAAGAACTCCCGATCACTCGATGCGTCTTGAACTCAAGACGTGTTGAAGAGAGACACTAGGATATGACGAATAGGAGCAAGAGGAACAGATAAGAGAGAGAGAGACAGAGAGAGAGAGAGAGAGAAAGGGAGAGAGAAAGTGTGGTGGCAATGGCGTCGACTGTGGCGTACATGCCTTCCTCATCCGCTACCCTCTCCTCAGCTTCTGCTCTACGCGGATCGAGCTTCGGATGTTCCCACTGTTCACAGTCCACTAACCATCGTCGGGGCCGCATCGTCAGTGCGGACGCCGCAACCATCTCCTCCTCGAAGGTGCTCTTCTTCACTCTTCCCAGTTTTGTGTAGTTCAAGCTCGCGCTGATTGTTGTTGCTTGCCATGTCTGTTTAATCCGTTCATGCGTCTGGAAGATACGGAGCGCTTTACGTGAGCACTTTGTGTGTGTGTGTGTGTGTGTGTGAGAGAGAGAGAGAGAGAGAGAGAGAGAGAGAGAGAGAGAGAGAGAGAGAGAGAGAGAGAGAGAGAGAGAGAGAGAGAGCTGAATGCTATCTGTTTTTACTCTTCGCCTTACACACGGGCTGTGCATGTGCATACTCAAGAATGCTGGTATGTTTCTCAGAAAGGCAAAGTTACTGCAAAGAAGCCAAAAGTCATGCTCCGCTTTGTGTGGATGGAGAAGAACATTGGAATCGGACTTGACCAGGTCGTACCTGGTCATGGAACCGTTCCCCTCAGCTCTTATTACTTCTGGCCACGCAAAGATGCTTGGGAGGAAATCAAGACAAAGCTTGAGAGCAAGAAGTGGATATCCAGGAAACAGACAATACTTCTCTTGAACCAAGCAACAGATGTCATCAACCTATGGCAACAAAATGCGACAGGCTAAGATGCGATATATGAATGAACGGGGCAGCAAATTTTCGCTTTGGGTTGCACACAAATTCTCATTGTAACATGGGTCCCCCCCCCGCCCTCTCCCCCCCAAAAAGAACCCTGGTTGAGGTTTAATGCATGCATGTGACCTTCATGGGGAATTTTTGCATCTCTTTGTCACTCATCCATCTGGGCAAAGCCTCATATTTTTTGTCGTGCCCTTTTCTGGCTGGCTGGTATCTTCAGTTCTTACTTCATCAGGTCACGATCTGCTTTTTTACCTTGGCCAATGGGACGTGCTCGTCCATTTCATGGTACTGTGTGCTAAGGTTATTGTTTGGACATTGTTAACCAGTTGTGTTGTTTATGCTGTGACGATAGACTACTTCTCACGTATGTATGGAACAGTGATTGACTTATGTTAGATGACTGGCATTGCATGAATAAATGATGAGGTTGTAAAACTTCATTTGAATGGTCTGTTGTCCATCTAAGGCTGGGTTCAGATGAGGGCAGCAGCAGCCCTCACTGAAAAGGCTACTTCCACCCTCTTGGTTCACATGAGGTGGTAGTCTAAAGAAAATAAACCAACTTTGCCTGCAAAGGCAGCTAATGGGTGATGGCATGGCGGAATGTCTGGTTGAGAGGTCAACTTGCATCTCCGCGTTTCATGCTGACAAGGTAGGCAGAAATGCTTTCTTCTGCGACGGATTTGCTGGAGGGTCTGGAAATCCAATCACTGCCTTTTCTCCAATCCACGAACACCACTTAGGCTGGGTTCAGAAGGAGCGGCGGCAGGGGCGCTCTGCATGCATGTCGTGGCTGCATTGGGCTAACGAAAATGACTTGTTTCTGAACCCACAATGGAATTGCACCCCACCCCCCCCCCCCCCCCCCCCCCCCCCCCCCCCCCCGAAGATGAACTTGGGTGCTCCCATCAGCGTGAACAGCCAGTGGGAACGTCGAACACTGGCCTCTATACAGGAGCTCTAGGCTGATTGGCTTTTGATCTGGCGCAGATTTTCTGTTTTCTGGGATGCTGGGCGGGAGGAACCTTAGAGAGAGGTGGGTTTCCTCCGACCTCGTCCGAGCCCAGCCTTAGCTAGTACACCCCTTTCAACAGGTTTGCTGCGGCCCCGTCTTAACCCAGTCTAAGATGATCTATGTTTGCTGTATTGTTTGAATATCCTTATCTGTTGCAGACTTTGAAGCAGTGTTAATAGGAGGGCTTCCTGAAAATATAACCTTGATCATTTGGAAAGCATACTTTTTTGTGTATGCATGTGTGACTATGTGGGTGCATGTAATAACTCTGGAAGTCGCTTAATGTTTCGGGTGTAAGTTGTTGACAAGCCTGAGTTGATTCATTTATGAGGAGAATGCCTCGGTACTATCTTGTCTGTGTGTGCACTGGGCTGGCCTTTTGGCAATGTGCATTGGCATGTTGTTGAAGTGAAGTGGTGATCATATGTAAGATTCTGTTTGCTCCTCGTTGCTGTCAGTTCTATTCCCTTTGTCTTAATGGAGAAACTGCCACCACACTTCAGTATAGAGTATGCAAGGCTAGCCAAGCACTTCTATAGGCTGCTAGTCTTTCTTTTGAAAGGTAGCAATTACCTTCATGTAGCATATTGAACTACTTCATTCTTTTGAAAGGTAGCATTTACCCTCATGATAAGATAGTATTGTCGGCCATGAGTGTCTGTGTAAGGATGGCTATGGTAGCTTGGCTACAAAATTGGTGTTTTATTGATCGTATTGTTGGTCCGCTCTGTATCATAAATTCTTCTTGTGATTTCTGTTTAGCTTTTCTCTGAGTGTTACTAAATCTCCATTTCAACTCTTCATTTGATTATCATGGCGCTTGGAAGCAATTGCCATTAGGAATTTCGTCTCACAATGAGACGGACAGCCTGAGAGCACATAGCCAAACCCAAGATATGCAATGTCATTCTTCTTTGTACGCCATCAACTATCCATACCTGGTGATGGCCCACTTGGAGGCTCGAGTAACAAGACTTTCAGCCAGCAAAATGGATGCCTCTAGTTTTGAAGAGGTCCAGAAGTTACCAACCTTGGATTTCCCTTCCCGCGATGCAAATGACAAAACCAGTGAGGACTGGAGCTTTGACACGTCAAGTGGAGACACTGCAGCTATGTGAAGACTGGAGGTGTGAGAGGAGAAAAGTGTGCAGAGACTCGACACTGGTGTTGGGGTGGCATACATCAGAAGTGGTGGAGCATGTCTTTGTCACTGATGTTTTAGTTGTTAAGCTTTGTGCTCAACAATGTTGGGCTGAAGAGTGCTTTGTGGTAATTAAAATTTCCAAAACGGTATTTCTTTTTGAGAGTATCACGTAAGTGTCACTTTCCTAGGATAGAAGTACTAGCTTTCGAC
The DNA here is from genome assembly GCF_014529385.1 of Adiantum capillus-veneris. Lineage (NCBI taxonomy): Eukaryota > Viridiplantae > Streptophyta > Polypodiopsida > Polypodiales > Pteridaceae > Adiantum > Adiantum capillus-veneris. The sequence continues at coordinate 148,201,411 of NC_140951.1, forward strand.
AGGAGAGAGCACTTTTACCCCCCCTTTTTATTAGAGTCCATTCACCTCTCTTTACACCTGAAGATGTTTCACTATCAAGTTGCTTCCACTTTCACCCCTTTACTTCCATCATTTTTTGTTGCTTCTTTGCTCCTCTCCCAATCCTGCTCTCTCCACTCTTGGGCTCTTTAATACGGAAGTCTCTACCCCATCAAAAAATTTGGTCTATTTATTCTATATATGGTCATTTGTAGGTGGATGTCAACAATCATCACCAACGATTAAGATTTATGTAGCAGAGAGAAGAAAGAAAAAATCCTCAAGTAAACAATCCTTGCCATGGCAGAAAAAACGTGTACAAGATTCTAGGCTTGGTGCAAGTAAGAGGTTAGTTGAGGGAGTTTCTGTATAGGAAATGTGTAAGGAGCTTCATCTTAATCTTACGAGGCCCAGCCTTCTCTACCAAATACCATTGTAAGTGGCTAGCTAGATTATTTTTTTTGCATTTAAGAAAGTGGTGGTTCTCCATAGTTAGCATACTAGTAGTAGGTTTCCCCAATTTCAGAAAAAGATAAAACAGTGAGAAAATATGGAATATTCCGTGACAAAGATGGAATGTGAAAAGTGTGAAAAGGTTTTGAAAGGTCATGTGTAAAGAACTTGGAAGATGAAATTTTTTTTATATTAAAAAGGATTGCTTTCATATTAATGGTGTATTGTTGCTTGCTTCATAACGTTCTCTCTCTCTCTCTCTCTCTCTCTCTCTGTGGATGTCCCAAAGGCGGCACAAGATTGCATGTGTCTTTGCTTCGTGTCGGTTTTGTGTTACTGGAGAGGGTTCATACGATAGGAATAGCGAGAGCAGTGTAGAAAACAAAAACACTGCGAGCTTGGCAACATGAGGTAGTACCAGAGGATTGCCTAGGTTTTTGTTGGTTTGTTGCCATTGCAAGATACTGGCTGAAGCGCAGCCTTTGACTGGCTGAGTCACCTACGGCGATGAGTGGCACTACAGGCTCTGCATCCCTAGCTGATCTCTAGATTTGCAGCGCACATTTTCAAGAGGGCCACAAGAGAAGTATCCTCTTGTGCTCTCTCTTGGGTTGTATTACTGTGAAACACCCTCCTTGCTTGTGCTCTCTATCACAGGCGGAACCACCATCGAATGCCTTATGCAAAAGGTGGGATTATACTAAACCTTGGCAAAGAAAAAGTTTAAAAGCTTTGTACTGTAGCCTTAATCTAAGGTAAAACATGAAGGAGAAGGGGTCTACACGTGGCATAGCTAGGAGGGGGGAGGGGACGGTAGTTGTCAACCAATCGAGAGGCAACGAAGGGCATCGAGGGTAGGCGGCAAGATGACGGGGAGGAGTAAGTGCAAGGTGGTAAGTTGGGGGGGGGGGGAAAGATAGGTGACCGAACAAGTACAAAATAGTTTAAGGAATCTTTGAGTTAGGAACACCTTTTATTTTTTTTGAAGCCATTAGGAACACCTTTTAAGTTATATAATTGCCGCTTTGAGTGTATTTCATGGCTTATAGGCTAGAGGAAGCATGGTCCCTTGTAAAAGATGCAAGAGAAGGCACTATGCATGCTGTACTGAGTTAAATTCCTTTTACTTTCATATATAATATTTTCTATCCCTCTGACATATGGAAGATCCTTTTGTACACATAAGGTCACTCAAAACCATACTCTCTTGCCTACTTATATGTTCCTTGAATATGAACAAAAACTAGTTTTCTTCAATCCCACTCAAGTGAAAATGTTGTTGCAAGTCATTATACGTGACAATTATTGTATGACAATCTTGTTTTCGCAGCTTGAAGATTAATTTCTAGAAGTTTCACCACTACTTGTACAAAATGGTTGGATGAGGGCTTGAACCCTTTCATCTTTATTACATGGTTGGTGAACGATCTCTTTTTGCTTTGAAACAATCGAGGATTAGCAAAAGGTGAGCATAGTTTTTTTGGGCAAAGCACAAAAGTGAGTGACAAAATTGAGCCATCACCTTTCCATGTAGCACATCTTACAGACTACATTCCCCTGTTCTATGTGGTAAAGGTGGATTGAAGGTACAATTGAGCAAATTAATATCATGCTCAACTACTGTGAAAACGTTCATAGCTAGTTACTTCGTTAGCGTAGGAGCGAATTTGCAATCCCTGGCACCTCAGTAAGTAACCCACGTTTAACGAGAGCTGTTAAAAAAGCGTGTAGCAAAACGTACGCAGGTTTATAAAGCAAAATTGCACACGGATTTTCACAGCTAGCGAAGTAATCAAACTCGTGCGCAGCAATTAGGAGCCTCATGAACCTTGCATGCAATCTGCTCCAACCGAACTCATCAAACTCTTGTGCAATTTTCTCCAGCCTGCCTCATCAAACTCTTTGCAATCTGCTCCAACATCGTGGGGATTAAAGCGAAACTGCACGCGAATATGCATGGATGGCGAAGTAATCAGCAGCAAATACGAGTCTCAACAAACTTGCGTGCAATCTGCTCTAGCCACAATTAGCAGCAAATCCGAGCCTCACCAAACTCGTATGCAATTTCGTGGGGATTGCCAACCAGCAATCAGCAACAAGGTTCACAACCTCTCTCTATCTCTTTTTGTTTTTCATGTTTGGTGAAATAATCATTATATACGTAAAGCGTCTATTTAGATGACCTCTCATCACCTAGATGATAGATAATATCAGTATGGAGTTGTTTATCTCTCTCTATTGATTCAATTGTACGGTAGCCTTTTAATCTTGGCTATTTTTAGCGGATGCAAAGCGAGTGCCTCTCTCTAGATGCAATCACATACTCATGCATCTTGAAAGCATCTGTCTGTACGCAAGATGTCTATATGGGCTTAAAAATTCACTCTGATATTGTTAGTCAAGGGCTATCGCAAAAAATTGTCATGCTTGGCAATGCCTTGGTCAATATGTATGACAAATGTGGTGCACTTCAGAAAGCACAAATCGTGCATGTGGAGCTTCTTGTCCCGAATGCTATCTCTTGGAGTGCATTGATTGCGGGATACGCGCATTGGGAGCAGGGCCAAAAAGCTCTTGACTGTTTTCAGCGAATGCAAAGCGGGGGCCTCTCTCCAGATGCAATCACATACGTGTGGATCTTGAAGGAATGTGTCTATACGCAAGATGCTAATATGGGCTCAAAAATTCACTATGATATTGTTGGTCAGGGGCTGCTGCAAAACACTGTCGTGCTTGGCAATGCCTTGGTCGATATGTATGCCAAATGTGGTGCAGGATGTCGTCTTTTGGAACACACTAATTGCAGGATATACCCGACAAGGGCCAGGCCAGGAAGCTCTGGGCTGTTTTCAGCAGGTGCTTGAGGAGCTTACTGTTCGAAACGACGTCAAAAAACTGATTGCGGGATACACACAACAGGAGTAGAGACAGAAAGCTCTAGGCTATTTTCAGTGGATGCAAAGTGAGGGCCTCTGTCGAGATATAATCACCTATGTGTGCATCTTGAAGGCATGCGGCTCTACGCAAGATGCTGATATGAGCTTAAAAATTCACTTTGATATTGTTAGTCAAGGGCTGTTGCAAAAAAATTGTCGTGATTGGCAATGCCTTCGTCGATATGTATGCCAAATGTGGTGCACTTGAGAAAGCACAAAATGTGCTTGAGGAGTTTCCTATCCTGAATGCCATCTCTTGGAGTGCAATGACTGCGGGATAGGCGCAACAGGCGCATGGCCAAAAAGCTCTTGACTGTTTCCAACGGATGCAAAGTGAGGGCCTCTGTCCGAGTGCAATCACCTACGCATGCATCTTGAAGGCATGTGGCTCTATGCAAGATGATGATATGAGCTTAAAACTTCACTCTTATATTTTTAGTCAAGGGCTGTTCCAAAAAAAATTCGTGCTTGACAATGCCTTAGTTGATATGTGTCAAATGTGGTGCACTTCAACAAGCACAAAATGTACCTGAGGAGCTTCCTATCCCGAATGCCTTCTCTTGGAGTGTATTGATTGCGAGATATGCGCAACATGAGCAGGGCCAGAAAGCTCTCGACTGTTTTTAGCGGATGCAAAGCGAGGCCCTCTCTCCAGATGCAATGAAATATGCGTGCATCTTGAAGGCATGTGTCCATACGCAAGATGTTGATATGGGCGTAAAAATTCACTATGATGTTGTTAGTCAGGGGCTGTTGCAAAAAAATAACGTGCTTGGCAATGCCTTGGTCGATATGTATGCCAAATGTGGTGCTCCTATGCAGGATGTCGTCTTTTGGAACGCACTTATTGCAAGATATGCCCAGCACACGGCCGGCGGGCCACAAAGCTGTGGGCTGTTTTTAGCAGGTGTGAAGCAAGGGCCTTTCTCCAGACGCTATCACCTATGTGTGTAGCTTGCGAGCATGTGGCTCTATGCAAGATGCCCTTGAAAAGAGATAGCGTGCACTGTCTTAGTCGATATGTATGTCAAATGTGGGACACTTGAGCAAAAACAAAATGTGCTTGAGGAGCTTACTGTTTGGAACAACGTCAACTAATTGCGGGATACACACAACAGCAGTAGGGACAGAAAGCTCTAGGCTTTTTTCAGCTCTGCAACTCTCTAGTTTAGATTGAAGGTCAATTTTATGAGATGCAATCACCTATGCGTGCATCTTGAAGGCATGTGGCTCTACACAAGATGCTGATATGAGTTTAAAAATTCACTTTGATATTGTTAGTGAAGGGCTATTGCAAAAAAAATTCGTGCTTGGCAATGCCTTGGTTAATATGTATGCTAGATGTCGTGCACATCAAAAAGCACGAAACGTTCTTGAGGAGCTTCTTGTCCCGAATGCTGTCTCTTGGGGTACATTGATTGTAGGATAGGCGCAACAGGAGCAGGGCCAGAAAGCTCTTGGCTGTTTTCAACGGATGCAAAGAGAGGGGCTCTCTCCAGATGCAATCACATACGCGTGCTTGAGTCCTCATCATGGTCTTCATGCATTTGAACTAGAAGTAGGTGCTCAAAAGAAGGAATTGTACCAAGTCAACAGTGAGATATGTTGATTCTTAGGAAAGTCGCATATTTAGGATGATACTGGTGCATGTGTACGTTGGTCGATATGTATACCAATTGTGGTGCCAACAAATATCCATAGAGAGGCAAAAAATCCACTAACAACTCTAGGGAAGAAGCAATACTCGCAACGCAAATCAATTCCAACTACATTCACCCATGCTTGCACCTTGAATGTTGGTCACCTTATGCAAGACCTTCACATGGGTTTGAGAATCCATGATGTAATTGCTAGTCACGGTCGTTGGAGGGGAATGTCATGCTTAACGGTGATTTGATCAATATGTATGCTGAATGTGGTGCCCTCATGCAACCACAAAAAGTCCTAAATGAGCTTTTTCTACGAATTGTCTCCTTTTGGAGCATGTTGATTGACATGGTTGTGGCATGGCAGATCTCGGCTATTTTAACCACATGAAAAGTGAGGGTTTCTCAACATACGAAGTCTCTTGGAGTGCTTCTATGCGACCTTGGCATGTTCTTGATGACCATTTTACCCGTAATGTTGCATGTCAGATACATTGAATGATGGGAATGGCATCTCTTTGAATCTATTGGTCGCGAGATATGCACCACAGGAGCACGGCAAAAATCTCAAGACTGTTTTCAGCTTCCTATCTAGAGTGTGGACTCTTGGAATGCATTATTGCAGGATTTGCCCCACTGGAGAAAACGCCTCTCTCTAGATGCAATGACCTACGCATGCATCTTGAAGGCATATGGCTCTACACAAGATGCTAATATGGGCACAAAAATTCACAATTATATTGTTAGTCAAAGGATGTTGTAAAAAGATATTGTGCTTGGGACTATCTTGGATGTATGCCAAATGTGATGCGTTTGAGAAAGCACAAAAAGTGCTTGAGGAGCTTCCTGTCCAGAATGGCATTTCTTGGAATGCACTGATTGCGGGATGTGCGCAACAAGAGCAGGGCTAGAAAGATCTTGGATGTTTTCAGTGGATGCAAAGCAACTGTATCTCTCCAAATTTAGTCAGTTATACTTTGGTCTTGAAGGCTATACTTACATCTTGAAGGCATGTGGCTCTACACAAGTGCTCGAAAAGCTTCCTCTCTAGAGTGTGGACTCTTGGAATGGACTGATTCCAAGGTTTGACACATAGGGGCAGGGCCAAAATGGTCTAGCAGATGCGAAGCGGGGGCCTCTCTCCAAATGCAATCACCTACGCATGCATCTTGAAGGCATGTGGCTCTATGCAAGATTCTATATGGGTACAAAAATTCACAATTATATTGTTAGTCAGAGGCTCATGAAAAAGGATGTCGAGCTTGCCACTATCTTGGTCGATATGTATGCCAAATGTGGTGTGCTTGAGAAATCACAAAAAATGCTTTAGGAGCTTCCTGTCCGGAATGTCGCCTCTTCGAATGCATTGATAGCGGGATACACACGACAAGAGCAGGGCCAAAAAGATCTAGGCTGTTTTCAGCAGATGCAAAGCAAGTATATCTCTCCAAATTGGGCCACCTATACTTTCGTCTTGATGGTTTCTCACTAGGCAAAAACTCTTGGAGTGCTCATATAGAAGCTTGATGCCTAGCTCGATCTTACTAAGAAAGCTCTAAACTTTTTCTTTGATGTAACACATGGGCATTTTATCAAAATTGTTTCTTGTGTCATTTCTTGGAATGTGTTGATTACACGAAATGCGAGAGCTCAGAGGAAGGATTTTTACTCGATTAGGAGGATAATAGTAAGCTCCTCAACAACGCGCTACTTAAAAAAGGCATACATTTACGAAGCTCACAAAAGCACAAGTTTTCTCTCGATGGGCTTCTTGCCCTGAATGTCATAGCTGATATGCCCAACACGATTGTGGCAAAGACGCACATTGGATGCAAAGGGAAGGAATGTTTCCATATGCAAAATGACATGCTTGGTGGCGCTTTGGTTGATTCTCTCTGAACTTTTATCACTCAGAATGTATTGATTGAAGGATATGTCCAACATGGCTAGAACAAGGAAGCTCTGGGTGGTTTAAACCATATGTGAAGGGAAGGCCTTTCTCCTACTGCAATCTCCTATGCTTACACCATGAAGACTTATGGCCTAATGCAAGACACTTACATGTGGGAGAATTCACAACAAGATTGTTGGCTGTGCAAAAAGATGTGATTGGTGATACTATGGTTGATAGCATAGACAGACAGAGCGTCAAAAACGATGAGCTGTCATAACCAATCCAACATGACAAACAGAGCTTCACCAATTTTTGGGAACACATTTTTGAAGTTCCTATGCCAAATCTGGTATCCGCATGAAAGCATGAGAAGTTCTTTTTCTGGAATGTGTTGATTGCAGGATATCCTAACATGGCTGTGGCAGATTCTTTATCTTTCTTGCTATTTTTAACAGAGGCAAAGATGTGCAGACTATTTGTGAGACAGATGGTGTGATCCATGGAAGCAACAAAGACAAGGAGACTCTTTGGAAAGGAAGCTTTAATTGACATCATTGTGTTGGTTAGGACAATCGACAAATGAATGTAGAAACAGAAGGCATGTAAATACTTTGTATTCTTTACTCATTACTGAGAACACAGTGAAACGAACACACTGGAAATTGCACGCTGCCGTGGGAATGGCATGTTCCCTCGTATTATTAAAATTGGGGAGGACTACGCAAACTCCCCCATGCAAGGGGACAACATATAAAAATGAACATATTTTAAACGATCCGTATCACTTTATATAAATTCTACTCCTTGCGGTTCTTCTGCGGGGTACACGACTCAAAATTGTTGCATCACAATCGTAATGCACTTGAGACAGTACCAATTAAGAAACAGAAAAACTTTCTTTGACGAAAGGTAACAAGCTCTCTCTCTCTCTCTCTCTCTCTCTCACTTCAAATGTGGCTAACGAAGCACTCTAGTTCTAGTGAAATAGATGTAGAAGTTGCTAGGGAGAGTGATGGTTGTGGATTTGTCCAAGTGGCTACTTTGGTACTCACATTGGATTTGGTCTTTGCCCAACCACCATCGTCATGCTCAAATGAGGTTACTCTAAATAATAATAGCTACCCAATGGCAATATCGCCCTTTGATGTATAATACCTCTTTCTCTTGACGCTTCTCTGCTTGAATGAGTGGATCTCAAGCGAGAGCATATCACGAGAGGGGACCTCCATCCCTCTGGTTATTGCATTCATATTAGAAGTGAACTTTCTCCAAGAAGTTTATCCACTATTCCTCACCATTAAGCGGTCTTTCGGCCTCCTCCTTGTGATGGTCGTGTGCTTCAGTATTTGTGACTCAAGAAGATAAAGACAGTGCACTCTAAAGGATTTCCATGGTAGGTTTTCACTAAACTCATACTTTGAGCATCCATGTGTACCCCAAGATTTTCTCGTAAATTGAACCATTGAGAGCATTTCTTATCTTTGATCTCAAAGAGAATCAATATTCCTCTAGCATCGGACTAACTGAACCATGCGGGTAATTTAGGAAGTGTCCCTTTCATACCAAATAACCAACAAAAGGGTTGTCTTAACTTTGCGTCCAAACCAAGCTAGGCTCCCAATTAACCTTGAACAAGAGTGGAAAAACTTGACATTTGAATGCACATGCAGATAAAATCAGTTTCAAGAGAAAGTTTTGTTCTTAAGGTTAAATTTTAAGGGAAATCTAATTTAACTATTGAGGCTTATGTACTATTGACCTTGTCTACTTATACTAAATTCACACAAGGCAAGAGACCACCCCTTGAAGGATTTTTTTTGAGTGTTTTTCCCTGTCATGGTGTAGTTGGTGGGAACCTACCCCTAGAGATAGCCTACACGGGAATTATCTCCACAAGTTACTTGGCAGAATTACGGGCAACTACCAGACGTGTATGATTGTGCAGCTAGTCAGACGCCAATAAGGGCACTGATTGATCCATCGATAGATTGGAACTCTTGCATCTCTTGTAACTCAATTGCTAGATGTTTCATAGAGCTTTTGAGCACTAAGTGTTGTACCATTTGTAGTTCCAAACTCTGTACTTCTGAACCAATTTATGAATCTGAATCTGTATTTCTAGTTGTCTTAGTTCATGTTATCTAAATTTTTCATTTCAACTCAATTGTTTGTCTGACTTCTCATTCTGGTCTTTTGAAGTCTGATTCTGCTCATCTAATCTGACTTGACATCTAGCATCTAACTTTGAAATTTTGACCCTGGCATAGCTATCAAGTGACCAACTCATTCCATTTTGGGGATCACAATGGTGAACTAAAGCTCTTGACAGGAACCAGTCTCCTACCTAGCATTAAGAGTTAAATCAATTATTCACAATCCCTCCACGTCGTCTAGCGTGAGGAAGGAGAGCTATTATAGTGTTTACTGAGGATCAGACCATATTAGCACAGTAATTGAGGAATCAAAACAACTCTCTAATGAACGGCCATGCTCTAAGAATGAAGAAACTGAGCTAATTCAGGGAGAAGAGGGGATGAGGAGCATCGAGCCTCTCAACACTCAACACATTCAAGAAAATGACATTCACATAGAGTTGAGAGACACTCTCATTCACATGGATCTTGACATTTATATGGGAAAGGCAAAGTGAAATTTCATACTGATGTCAGTGATTCCATCAGTAGGCATAGTAAACAAGAAGGGTTACACACAAAATCTGGTCGAGGGAAGGAGTCTAACATTGTTACAGAGATTGAAGGAGACTACAATGAAAAATGGAAAGCAGACATGGACCATCATGACAACCACAGACATAGGGAAAGAAAGCCAAATCACAATGATAAATCCAAATGTCGGAAAAAGGAATCAAATAATCATAAATTCAGACATTGAACAGTCCAATGAGCTAAAAATTGTGTTTCCCACTTTCAAAGACAACAAAAGAGATGATTCAAATGTACACATACAAGCCTTTGAGCAGTATGTTGATCTGAAGGACATCGATGAAGATGATTGAGTGAGTACTTTCCACAAAACTTTGAAGGATACAACAAAGAAATGGTACTACCATTACCCAGCCTGCAAGCTCAGTGTAAGTTGAAGAAGAGCTTGTTATAGTGTGCTCCAAGAAACATCCTTCTGATATCATCGAGTTCAATAGTCAACTTCTTGGGTACATCAATTTTAATCAAAGGTGTGATATCATTACCTTCTGCCATTGTTTCTTGGGTACATCAATTTTAATCAATTGATATCATCCTTCTGATATCATTACCTTCTGCCACTGTTTCTTGGGTACATCAATTTTAATCAAAGGTTTATGTACATTCCATTATATGAACTAACCTAGAAAGGAGTTAAGTTTGTCTAGACTCGTGAATGTGAAGCCAATTTACAGTCTCTAAAGGATGCCATCAACATGAAATTGATTCTCCACTAGCCAAACTTGGATGTCATTTTCCATGTTCATGTAGATGATTCTTGCATGGAAATGGGAGCTATTTTGACTCAATGGAAAATTTGATTATCCACTATTTGCAAGTTGCAGTTTTAGTAAGGTAGAGCAAGGGTATTCAACCATAGAAAGAGAAGCACTGAGAATGGTATGCAGTGCCACAAAGTTCACATTATGTTTTGGGAAAGCTATTTCATTTCTATGTTGATCATCAAGCTTTACTTTATCTGAATTAATAAGGTTATCATCCAAGGAACATTAATCAGATGGATGATGTTCCTCTTGGAATTTGATTTCAAGATCTTCCATAAGCCTGGCAGACTCACTGCGGTGCAGATTCCCTATCCAGGAGTACAAAAGGTATCTCATCGATATCCTTAAGAGATGAGCCAATAGATATTGAATTATTTTACACGATGCCAACTAAGGAACCAAATCTACAATGGTAGGATGTGTATGATTTCCTACAATATGGTGGAATACCAGAAGACTAGTCTCAATCCAATAAAAAGGCTCTCTAGGAGTACATCAGGTATCTCATTAACATCCTTAAGAGATGAACCAATAGATGTTGAATTATTATAGACGATGCCAACTAAGGAACCAAATCTAGAGTAGCAGGATTATGATTTCCTACAATATGGTGGAATACCTCTAGACTAGTCTCAATCTAGTAAATAGCTCTCATTATTAGAAGTCGAAAATTTAATACTATAGCTAGATCCTTATACAGAATGGGCATTGATGGAGTGCTAAGAATATGCATACCTATGCAAGTAAGGATGAAAGCAATCACCAAAGCATACACTGGAAGTTCTAGAGGAATTTTTTCTATTAACATCACTTATAAGAAAATTTTGCAAGCACGATTACGATGGCAGTGTATGATATTAGCTGTTAGAGCTTTTTGCAAAATGTACAATATTTTCGAGAGAAAGGACATACCCAATGCAATAGATATAACATCTCTGACCACAATTCAACCTTTGGGAATATTCATGAAGTGGGGTTTGCATTCATGGGACGTTTCAAGAATTCACACCCAAGAAGAAAAAGTATAGCCATGGCTACATGCTATGTCAGTAAATGGGTGGAGGACAAGGCACTTCCCAACAACATAGCTAAGTCCATAGCCTGGTTCTTAGATGAACATATCATATATCGGTATGGTTGCCAAGTGGAGATAGTTTCACATCAGTCATTTTATAAATGACACAAATCCTGACTAAAATATATCCATCAAGCATTGGAGTTTCACACCTTGTTATCCCAAATGCAATGGATAGGCTGAGAGTAGCAACAAGAGCATCAAGATTATTTTGACTAAGATTGTGCAGAAGGAACCTTACAATTGGGATGAAAAACTTTAGACAACACTTTGGACATATAGAACAATGCATAAGCTTACAACAGAATCTGTTGTACTAATGGAATTTGTTGTTCCCACTCTCAGATTAGCAATAGAACATGATATAGATTCTAACTCAAATTTGAAAAGAGACTAGATGAGTTACTAAAGCTAAATGAAACAAGACAAAGAGAAGTGCTAGAACAAGAGGTGGTCCAGAAGAGAAGGAAACATTGGCATGACAACAAGTTAAAGGTGCGAGACTTTTAAAAAGGAGATATGATGCAGCTATGGGGGATGCCAGTGGTTAGGTGCAGGACTCATAGCAAGCAGACTTGCAGAGAAAGATAGATAGATAGATAGATAGATAGAGAGAGAGAGAGAGAGAGAGAGAGAGAGAGAGAGAGAGAGAGAGAGAGAGAGAGAGAGAGAGAGAGAGAGAGAGAGAGAGAGAGAATTCGGTACTGCAACTCAAAAAATAATGCTACTTCCTATTACATTAAAATGTCTTTACATATATAACTTTTGTGAAGTGATATCAACCACTCCTTTTACTCATGCAATCTCCACTAAGCACTAATGTTATCTGCATGCTACAAAGCCCATATTCCCATGGGCATGACACACGAGCTGAAGCCGCGCTTGAATACCCAACAACCCCCCCGCAAGCCCAAACCACTGACAATAGACTCGAGACAGACAGACCATGGTAGAATCCAATCACCTGAAACCATGAGTAGAAGTCCCCCCCTTGTCTATAGCATAGGTGTGTGTGTGTACTTCCCTCAAACAACTAATATCAGTGTGAGACATACCAGAACCCGACCAAACAACAAAGGGTGGTCTTACGATTATATTTTTATGGTAGTGTCTATAGCTTATACAAAAGTTTGGCATGACAGTAAATAGCATGACAGGAGTCGACTACCGAGAGGCTAAAACAAGGCTTTGAAATTGATATTGACAACATACCAAATTTGAAATTAAACCTATGACACTGAACATGTAAAATCGATTTTTGATGGACCAAATTCTTGAAAGAAAATCTTTGTTGTGCTTGTGGTTGTCGATGTATCTGGTTCTTGCATGTCATAAACCTAACTTGAAGCAAAACCATGGAATAATCACCTCTATCTTTCTTTCTCGAGAAGCTTTGATTTTTGGAGTCGTTCTCATGCTTTTCTTTAGCATCAATAACCAAAACTTTTGTATGATGCTCATCTTGTAGCTTTCGAGATTAATTTTCAGCCTTTGAGAGGAAACTTTGATGACTTTACAAAGCTGAATGAGCATCGAACACGTAGGGTCCAGGGTACACGAGGGTGGGAACCCGTGCTTGAAAAAATTGAATTGGTCACTGTTGGGGCCGCCAGGTATGTACACATATTCTTTTGTAAAGACCTAATAAGAACTCACTATGCTCTACACATTACAGTAGAGCGAGTTCACCATATCGTCGTGCTCTTCTTCTCGCACTCTCTCTCGCGTCGCACTTCCGCTCGTACTCCTTCAACTGGTATCAGAGCTCAGATCGAGGCTCGGGGCAGCACTGCTGGAGGCTAGAGTCACCAGCTCAGATTGGAGTGAAATTCGACAGGCGAAGACACGGCCTCAAATCTCGTGGGACAGATCGAAGGGCTTGGTGTGCTCAGAATTTCATTCTGAGGTCATCTCGGTTACCGTTCGGCTTCGACAAAGGTCTGCGCAGGCCATTTTCGACTACGTGGTCTCGGCGGGTGCAGATCCGACTCTGCAAATTTGGGGTTTTCGGCCTACGACTGCAGGTGATGAGGATATCGACACTCCCAGAGTGTTGATTTGTGGCTGTCTACACATCGAAGGACGGCTCACAGTTCTTGGAGGCGTGTCACATACGACACGGGCGCATCTACACACAGACTGTAGTCGACATCCACTAGTTCATCAGGTAGCTTGTGTTTGCTACTTGATATTCCAGATTTCATCCTGACATTGCAGGTACTTCCACATGGGATGTATTGTCAGAGATGATGTATGTCTGTTGAGGGTTTGTTGGCTGTGAGTCACGCAGCAAACAACCACCGCAGCGGTTACAACATACAGTGGGAAATTTGTGGATGTATGACTTTGTGGGAAGTCTATGTACTGTCAGATTTACTGCAGCCTTTGTTGAGGGTCGAGTGAGGTTTTATTGAGCTGGGGGATTCTCGAATGTTAAGATCCTTTCGGTGATACAGGTCTTGGATCGATCCCTCGAGCACCCTTAGATAGGCAGCTAGGATGTATTGACTGTGAGTTAGACAGTTGGGATTGCATCTTTGCTTTACTGCCGTTGAGGCATTGTCGCAGTCTATGCTTACAGGACAGTGAAAGAACAGTGAGAGACAGTACAGGTGAAGGACAGGTTTACCCGCAGCTTACAGTGTCAGAGAGACAGTGTTTTTTGAGCTGTTTTTGGGTCGGTTTTTTGAGTACACCAGAGCCATTTTACAAAGGAGACTCTGCCGAAATTTATGCAGAATCTGAAGCTTTCTTGGTTCATTTGACACGTTGATATTGGTTCAGAGGTCAGTTTATAGGGGAAACTCTGCCGAATTTTTCCCAGGAAAGTAAACCACTGTGAAGCGTAGCTATGGCTGGATCATAGGACACTGCTCTTTACAATATCAAGAAGCTGGATGGAACCAATTTCCCATTGTGGAAGAAGCAGATTTGGCACGTGTTGGTACAAAAGAAGCAGATAAAACCTATAAAGCTCAAGGGGATAAAACCAGAAGATATGGACGAAGATGAATGGAGCGAAATGGATGAATTAGCACTTTCTACCATTATGCTGACTTTGGCAGAAAGCGTTTACTTCAATGTAGCAGACGAGATGTCGGCTTATCAAGCATGGTTAAAGCTCAGTGATCTTTATGAGAAGCAGAGTGCAACTTCACAGGTATACTGGCTTAAGAAGCTTGTTGACTTGAAGATGAAAGAAGGGACACCTATGCCCAATCATTTGAATGAATTCAACACAATCTATAGTCAGTTGTCAGCTCAAGGTGTCAAGTTTGATGAACCTGTTAGAGCTATGTTCCTGTTGATCACATTGTCGAAAAGTTGGGACACTTTTCGCACAGCTTTGAGTAATTCTGCACCTCCAGATGGTTTGAACATAGCAGGTGTAGAAGGAAGTCTGCTTACTGAAGAAACCAATAGAAAGACAATGGACAAAGGCAAAGGAACAGCCTTAGTTGTCAGGGGAAGGACCAAAGAAAAGTACAAAGGTGGAAAGAGGAATCAGTCTCGTAGAAAGTCCCGCAGTGCTAAAGGAAAGAGTGACATAGAATGCTACCATTGTGGCAAGAAGGGTCACATGAAAAGAGACTGCAGAGAATGGAAAGCAGAAAAAGGCAAAGAGAAAGCTGAAGACCATGGTGAGAAGAACAAGTCCTCAGTGAAGATTCAAGAAATAAATGTGACAAACACTGTTGCAGAGGATGACAGTCTAGTGTCAGGAGACATCTACTTCTTGAAGAATACAATGGACTCGGCTCTTCTTACAACATCTGATGGAAATGCACTGAGTGACTGGATTATAGACTCAGGGGCATCACTTCATGTGTCTCCAAACAAGGAGTGGTTTACCTCTTATGTGACCACTAAAGATCATGTTCGGCTAGGCAATGGGCAGACATGTGAGATCTTAGGTGTTGGAGATGTTCAATTGAAGTTTCAGAATGGCTCTTCTTTCACGCTGAAGAATGTGAGACATGTTCCCGCAATTACAAAGAGCTTGATCAGCACAGGTTTACTTGATGATGCTGGCTACGTCACCACTTTTGGACAGAACATGTGGAAGATATCCAAGGGTTCTATGACAGTAGCACATGGAGTAATGTCTGGAGGACTTTACATGATTTATGTATCAAATGTCTCTAAAAATGTAATCAATGTAACCGAGCAGCCGAACGTTTCTTTGTGGCATAGCCGGTTAGGACATATGTCCAAGAAGGGAATGGAAATCTTGTCTCGTTCTGGTCATTTGCCTGGCTTTTCATTTAATGATTTTGAATTCTGTGAACATTGTCTGTATGGTAAGCAAACACAACAGCCACATAAGCATAGAAGCAGTAGAAGAGATACACAGTTGGCACTTGTTCATAGTGATTTGTATGGACCTATGCCTAACCTATCTCTAGGGGGAGCTTCTTACTTTATGAAATTTATAGATGATTACTTGAGGAAAGTATGGGTTTACTTTCTCAAGCACAAGGATGAAGCGTTTAGTGTTTTCAAAACGTTTGTGACACTTGTGGAGAATCAGAGTGGCAAGAAGCTTAAATGCTTACGCACTGACAATGGTGGAGAGTATGTTTCAAAGGCCTTTCAGGACTTTTGTGAGTCAAAAGGTATAAAATGTGAACTTACTGCTCCTTACAATCCTCCTCAAAATGGTGTTGCTGAGAGGATGAATAGGACCATACAAGAGAAGGTCAGAAGTATGTTGTCTAATGCACAGCTGCCAAATGGGTTTTGGACTGAAGCTGTATCAACAGCTGTTCATCTTGTAAATAGATCTCCTAGCAAGGTTTTGCAGAAGGATTCAGTACCAGAGATGGTATGGTCAGCCAAAATGCCCTCATACAAGCATCTCAGAGTCTTTGGCTGTGAGGCATATACTCACGTTCCAAAGGAATTTAGGAACAAACTTGAGCCAAAGAGTAGAAAGTGCATCTTTCTAGGCTATGGTAATTCTGGTGAGATGGGGTACAGACTTTGGGATCTCGAATCCAGAAAGGTTGTCCGCAGCAATGATGTTCACTTTAATGAATCCAAATATCATTCTAAACCAGAGAGGGTTGAGGAGATTAGAAGAGTTGTCTTCCAAGAAGATGGACCTGCACGTGCAAGACAAAATGTCAGGGCTCAAGAGGAGCAAGGACAGGATAGATTGGAATCACAGGTTGTGGCTGAGCCTGAGCCACCTATTGTGCGTAGATCTGGACGTGTCACGCGACCTCCTGATAGGTTTGTTCCATCTATGAACTATGTCATGTTGACTGATTGCAATGAACCTTCATGTTACAAGGAAGCAGTGCAAATGAAGGACTCCGGGAATTGGCAATTGGCCATGCAGTCAGAGATGACAGCTCTGTATAAAAACCAGACATGGAAGCTAGTTAAATTACCACGGGGCAAAAAGGCTCTACCCTGTAAATGGGTTTACAGGTATAAGATCACCGCTCATGATAGTCAACCAAAGTACAAAGCAAGGCTTGTTGCCAAGGGCTTTAAGCAAGAACAAGGCATTGACTTTGATGAAGTCTTCTCTCCGGTGGTCAAAATGACTACATTGAGATGCTTTCTTGCATTGGTTGCCATATTAGATTTGGTGTTGCACCAAATGGATGTCAAGACAACGTTCTTGCATGGTGATTTAGATGTGGAAATTTACATGCAGCAGCCAGAAGGGTTTGTTGAGAAAGGCAAGGAAGATTGGGTATGCCAGTTGTTAAAGAGTCTTTATGGCTTAAAACAATCACCGAGGGCATGGTACCATAAATTCCACAAGTTTATGCTTTCTCAAGGCTACAAACGTAGTGAGTTCAATCACTGTCTATATACAAAGAAGGCTAAGGATGGTAGTTGGCTGATCCTTATTTTGTATGTGGATGACATGTTGATTGCTGGCAAGCACTTGGAAGAGATTTCAGCTTTGAAGTCAAAGATGGCAAAATCGTTTGACATGAAAGACATGGGTGAGGCAAGTCATATACTTGGTATGCGCATTGAGAGAGACAGATCAAGGAAGTTGATTTGGTTATCTCAAACAGAGTATATTGACAAGGTTTTGCAACGTTTCAATATGGAGAAGGGAAAGGCATTGAGTGTTCCATTGCCACCATATGTGAAACTTAGCAAACAAGATTGTCCTGTGTCTGAGGAAGAACAGGCTGAAATGGATAAGATTCCATATGCGTCTGCAGTGGGTAGTTTGATGTATGCAATGATTGCTACTCGCCCAAACATTGCATTTGCAGTGGGAGTAGTAAGTCGATACATGTCAAACCCAGGCAAGAAACATTGGGAGGCAGTGAAAGGAATATTGAGATACCTGAAAGCTACAAAGAGTATGCGTATATGCTATGGGAGTCAGGAGCTAAGTGTAAAGGGTTTTACAGACTCAGATTATGCAGGTGACTTAGACAACCGAAGGTCTACGTCAGGGTATGTCTTTACATTGGCTGGTGGAGCAATATCATGGCGTTCTAGATTACAAGATTGTGTTACTCAGTCTACTACAGAGGCTGAATATGTTGCAGCATCAGAGGCATGCAAAGAATCAATTTGGCTTAATCGACTAGTAACAGATTTGGGAATCAAAGAAGAGATGCGTGTGTTATATTGTGATAGTCAAAGTGCTATACAATTGGCTCGCAATCGAGTTTATCACTCAAAGACAAAGCATGTGGATGTGAAGTATCATTTCATCAGGGAAATGCTCGAGGATAAGCAACTTCAGCTTGTCAAAGTTCACACCACAGAAAATCCTGCTGATCTACTTACAAAAGGACTTCCCTCCGAGAGCTTTGCGCATTTTCGCAAGCAGTTAGGTGTAGGGTAGTACATCACTTCTCTACATCTCTTGTATATTAGCTTGTATAGTAGCTTATCTCACACTTAAAGTACCACATTGGACTTTAAGTGGGAGGTTGTTGGGGTATAAAGCCCAATAGTAGCTTATCTCACACTTAAAGTACCACATTGGACTTTAAGTGGGAGGTTGTTGGGGTATAAAGCCCAATGTGGTTGCCCAGGTAAGTGGGCGGGCTGCCAGGTATGTACACATATTCTTTTGTAAAAACCTAATAAGAACTCACTATGCTCTACACATTACAGTAGAGCGAGTTCACCATATCGTCGTGCTCTTCTTCTCGCACTCTCTCTCGCGTCGCACTTCCGCTCGTACTCCTTCAGTCACTGTCTTAAAGACTTAAAGTGTGAACACACAAAATTAAAAACGCCTTCTCTCTAGCTGCAGACCAGCGCGATGGCGAGTTGATGAAGCATGAGCCTGTAGAGGCCGAACCGGCAGGTGATGCAGTGGTAAGAATTGTTGCTTAGGCCAGGGCGAATCCACTAATGCAATCTTTGTGCGCGTTGATACAGGTCGACAGCATTGCCTGCTTTCTCTCTAATCGGCAGGTCCTGTAGCGTATCTACTCGAGATGAGGCCGCCACGAGAAGAGACCTTTAAGGCTCTGATACCAGTTGATGCAGCTATGGGGGATGCCAGTGGTTGGGTGCAGGACTCATGGCGAGCAGACTTGCAGAGAGAGAGAGAGAGAGAGAGAGAGAGAGAGAGAGAGAGAGAGAGAGAGAGAGAGAGAGAGAGAGAGAGAGAGAGAGAGAGAGAGAGAGAGAGAATTCGGTACTGCAACTCAAAAAATAACGCTACTTCCTATTACATTAAAATGTCTTTACATATATAACTTTTGTGAAGTGATATCAACCAATTCTTTTACTCATGCAATCTCCACTAAGCACTAATGTTATCTGCATGCCACAAATCCATATTCCCATGGGCATGACATGCGAGCTGCAGCCGAGCTTGAATACCCAACAAGATATGGTTTTAAAATATAAATCCAAGTTGAGATCTACAAAACCTAATTTGAAAATAGCTTGGTTAGGATTGATGAGTACGCGTGTGCGCAGATGCGTGCGTGTGCGGTGAGGTGCGTGCAGGGAAGATGAGAAGCACAAGCCGGTGTGGGTGGAGCAGTCTCACAAGACTAAAGATGAGGAGCTCCTTATTCTCATATGTAATGAAGAATAAGGGTATGTACACACGTGGGCGGGTGGTCGGCGAACACTGGACGTCCGAGCGGGCAAAAGGCGGAGCGCCTTTACCCCAACAATCTTTCACTTAAAGGCGATGCGTTGATAAGTGAGGCCTACTAGCTAAACTACTAGTATGTACAAGAAACTAGGTGAGAGACTCTCAACCTATGCCCACTGGCTCACTCTGTTGATCTACACGCAGTCGTATCGGCTCTGGTGGTAGGCGAGTGTACGTACCCACGCTAGAGCTTGCGTGTAAATCCCGCAGACAACTCTGTATGGTCTGCAAATCTCCACGAAGCATCATGCTAGTGTCAGCCACCGTACGACTAACAATCCCTGCTGTAAATGCTCCCACTACAGCTGCTAGGTCGGGCCTCGACAGTAACAAGTTGAACATGAAACGCCCGAATGCTGACAAAATCTGCGCAAGACTGGCTGTACTTGCCTCCCTTGCGCTATCTGCAATCACTGCATCCTCATGACTACCCATCGCGTATGGATGTGTCAACACCGACACTAGGGAAGCTATGTCCCTCTTACCCATAGGCAAAACTGTGCATCCTGGCACCTCTAACATGAGCATGTCAAAAAACTCCATATCTGTCAGCTCTGTCTGTGTCTCTAGGGAGACAACCTGCTCTACCTCTGCCTACACAAAGTTTGACAACACCTGTTGTGTCTCACTAGAGCATTGCTGCTCTATCTCTGTCTCTACAGAGTCTACTAGCATGTCCTGCACAACTAAATGCTTTGTCTCCTGAGCATGATGGAGATCATTGGCAAAATAGACACGTCTCCTCTCTTGCACAAAGCATGCTAGCAACAAAACCGAGACTACGCCGTCTCGAACTTCAGACACATGCATAGGATATATTAGGCCGCTGCAGGCTCCTCTGGCAATCACTAGTGAACCGCAATGCATCTGGAAAGACTTCTCTCTAAGCAGTACCTGACAACCAAAAGCTGGCAATTGTCTCACTAAGATCAAGCTCTCTCTCAGCTGAGGAACATAGCGCACATGTCATTGCGTGTATGACGCACCAGTGGGCAATGACAAACAAACATATCGTGCACCCTCTATGTCAAACACCGAACCATTGGCCAAGTGCACACATCCAAGTCTCCCACTAGAAAATGTGCTAAATCACTCACGACATGGTGTGACGTGGAAAACTGCATCGCTATCTAGTAACCACTGTGGAGAAAGTGTGCTAACCATATACACATGTGCCAGAGGTACACTAGAGGCAAGCGTGACATCACCGTCACTAGCATAGACTGCCACTAGAACTACCTCTCTAACATCTGTCAAAGCCGTATCTGCATCTTGCATACATCTCCGCTACTCTCTCATACATCTGAAATAACGACGTCTAATGTGTCCTGTGTGATCGCAATGCCAACAACGCATGTATCGGTGGCAAGAACGAGACTGCCGTCTCTCAATGTCACACAAGTCTGTTGTCATAAGTGAACGCCAAAATGGCAACAATGTGGGAGATCACTTGACCACTATACTAATCAAGCATAAACCAACCAGTAGCTCAATAGTGAAAACTTGTAACCTGCATGCTGTAGTCTCATGCTCGGAATATGCGTCGATGTGAGAACATGAGGCAAAATCAAAGGAAACCTGTAACCACTACGAGCATACTATAAATGTATGGCTAAGAACCAAAGTATGGGGAGAAATCTGGGAAAATCTGACAGAATCTCCCCTGTAAACTGAGCAAAACCTCAAGTACAATCTCAACTATAAACCATGCCAAACTGGCAACAAAGTGGGAGGTAACTCGACCACTACACAATGCTCAAAAGCATGATCAATCGCATCAAATCTTACACTAACATATGCCTAAAAGCAACTCCACAATCTCCAAACTCTGCAAACATAAATTGATATAAACTGCTCAATTGAGCGTAAAGCGCATAACCATATACACAAGTAGAGAACAAGCTAGGTCAAAACGCATCCCACGAGAGAAACTGCCTGCAAAATATCTGCAAAAACCTGTGAACTGTCTATCTGTAGCTACACAAGCATACACAATCATAATCCTCACTCCTGCGAGAGTGGGTACAAGAACACCAAACCGTGTCCAAACTAACAAAACCTGTCAAAGTGAGAGTAAGCACCCAATCACTGTCAAAGTGGGAATATATCGACCACTGTAGAAGATGGCATAACATTGTGAACTTTTATGGCGAGAAGACAGGGAAAAACGAACAAAATTTCCTTTTCAAAATGAGTCAAAACTCAACGCAAACCGCAAGCCAAAAAACTGCAGATAACTGCCAGAGTGGGAGTTAACTCGACCACTACACCATCAGAGAGAAAACTGTGAATATTTGCAAAACATGGCGAGAATCTGGGAAAAATCCGACAGAGTTTCTCCTAAAAACTGACTAAAAACTCAAAAAATCTCACCAAATCGCATGAAAACTAGACACACAGTGTTTCAATTAACAGATCCACAAATGGTCTACATACGTTGCCAAAATCCTGGCAAACTGGCTCTCTCCTGACCGAGTGGCTCTGTGGACGTGTACCTGTCCAAAAACACGTGTAAACCTGTAAATCTGCTATGTACGAGCTATCTCATCTCAAGCTGTATCCACATATGATTGCATAGCATGAAACTACACCAAATTGGGCAAAATACTACTCTCTAGTGCTCCACACAAGCTGCTCGCAACTTGTAAGAAAAACCGTTGAAGAACTGGCAACTACTACCTCAACGATCGGTAAACATGTCGATCGAAAACGCTGTCTAAGAGCTGTGTGCGCTCAAGGGAGAAATCCGCTCTGCAATGGCTCATCACAGCCGTATCTGTCGGTATGTGCCATCAAAGCCAAAATGGAGATGATCGTCGGAGCCGTCTTCCACCGCCGGGCGGAATGCCAATGCTATGGCTGCCCGTGCTCGAAGTCGAGAAAACGCTCGATGTTGGCTTCCGTCGCCGAGTGAAAGAGTGCTAGTCAAATAGCCGCAAATCGGTGTCGAAATCGATGCGCCAAGCCAAGCCGTCAATGCTCGAGACCGTAGACGATGCTAGAAGGTCGAACTCGGACCGATGCCAGATAACGCCGGGCTTACTCGCCCCCACGTAGCTAGTGTGTTCTCACACAGTTCGCTTTTTCTGAATCTCCTTTCACTCTCCAAACAGTTGTACACCAAATTGTCTTGAAAAACACAGTCTTTGTGTTTTGGATTTTTGATCTACTTGCACTCCGAATCAGAAAATGATTTCTTCTACAAAGTTGTAGATCTTGAAGAGATCTATGTTTGGTACAAAAAGGTTTTGAAATTGGAGCTTCCTAACTCAAGTTATACCCAAAATACTGAATAGTTGTCAAGCTGTCAAACCTAAGAGACCTGCTTCTTAGTGTCCCTAGCTCACAGAAAACTTGATCTCTCTCCCCCCTTTTGCCTGGTAGAGTGTAACCTGTTACCTTGATCTTTGAGATCTAATTTCCGAATCCGTGTCGAACCGCTTCCGATTCGACGCCGTCAAGCACCGAACTCCATCGCCACCAAGAGATCGCCGCCGCCGCCTAGCTGTAGCTCTGATACCAATTGATGAGTGCACGTGTCCGTGGATGCGTATGTGCGTGCACGATAGCAGAAGACGATCTGGGTGGAGCAGCCTCACAAGACTAAAGATGAGGAGCTCCTTATTCTCATACATTCTCATATGTATTGAAGAATAAGGGTATGTACACACGTGGACGGACGATCGACGGACACTGGACATCCGGGTGGGCAAAAGGCGGAGCGCCTTTACCCCAACAAGGACCTTACGAGGTTGATTGGGTCTTCTCAAATGGGACAATTAGACTTAAGGATTTATCTGGACTCATGTTACCCAATGTATATAAAGGAGTCAAAATCAAACTTTACTATTCAACACTAGAAGAACCTTCAACACAACCAAGTGTGTTATCAAATACATTTGACTCAGAGGTTGATGTTATATATATTCCTAATAGGATCTAAGAGATAACAGGCATCTGGAAGTCATCAAACATGGGAATGAGAAAAACCATTCGATGAAGACAACAATATATGAAGGGACCAGATTTGAAATGGTTAATGGTAATTGGAAAAGCATTAAAAACCATATCCTTTTGAGAATCAAGCCGATAATGATTACAAGGACTGGTGAATGCATGTGGGACACATCAATAATGGTTGTTCTTTCTCTAAGGTGCTGAGTGGGGCATTTATGGCCCAAATTAGAGTAACCATGCAACATGTGTGCGATCCTAAAGCTATTTCGTCTCCTCCTACGCACACAAAGACCTATGCACAAGCACCTTCACCTACAATAGACACGCATATGAGCACCCCTATCCATGCTTGGTTTCCATCACCAAGCTCTTCTAATGAAATTTCCTTCTCCACGAAGTGCATTTCACAGAGCTTAAACATGGTGAAGAGAGGTGGTGAATCTTCAAAAGCAATGCAGGCTATCTTAGAGGAGCAACAACAACAATTACAAGAAATTACACAGACCATAGCAAAAGAACAACAACATGGAGCAATCTTGTATCAGGCTATAGGCAAGTGCACCTACAATGAGAAGGAATTGCTCCAAAATTGGGGTATGTCAGTTTTGATGGGTTAGTTGATGCGGAAGCACACTCCCTAATTGCCAATGGTTAGCTTTAGGCTGTGGTGGAGGACGCTTTAGCTTAACCATGGTGTTAGGGTTATGGTTAGAGAGATGGAGATTAGGGTTAGGTTATGCTAAGAACAAAAGCATAGAGAGAAAGAGTATAGACACAATGATAATCCTCAAAGTGCAAAGTTTCATTAGAGAATATCCTCTCAAATTGACTTAATGCTTTACAATTATTGACCAAGGGGTTGCACTCTATTGCTATTGGACCATGGAATGCAAGATTAGGGCTTTGGAGCATCAACATAAGCGGCATACACATTGTGTAATCGGTGGTTGGATGATGCCATTGAACTCAAATCTTGTGCAGTATGCTTAGCCGTTATCAATTTGTGATTTGGAACTTTTGATTTGCATGCCGTCATAATACCAAAATTTTCATAGAATCAAATGTGCAAATTGATGGTTTCATGTGCTAATTAGCATTGTGAATTTGCCTAATTGCATGTTAGAATGGTAAATTACAAGTAGGTGCATCAAAATCAAGTGTTTGTGCATTCTAATTGAGTGTGCGTATGCCTAATTTTAGGTGTGTGTGCACTATTTTGCCCTTGTGTGTGCACCTGAAAATCAATGTGTGCATAATGATTTTTCAATTGTGATGATTGATTTGTGTTGTGGTTATGCCCAATTAGAGGTTTCTGTGTTCAATTTACAATTTCAACAACATTTAACACGTGTGTGCACACCTAAAAACTGCCAATTATTAGTGTGTGTGCGCCTAAAAAGTACTAAATGTGCATGATTAATCTGATGTTTGATTGCAAAATTGATGTGTGTAATAGTTGACCATTGAGTTTTTGAGCTCAAAACAAGGTTTTACACACTCAAAAGGCGTCAAATTTTGAGCTAAAATTGCCGGTTTAATTGCTTAGTTTTGGGTTTTATTGTTGAAGTTAATTGGCAATTGAATCGATGTGCTAATTGATGATTTGGCTGCACTATTCCCCTATGTGTGCAAAATTTGAAAAAAAAAATTATGACATTTTTCGGCTTAATTTTTACTTTTTTTTGACAGTTCGGTGATTTTGTCATAATTAGCATTTTCGGTACAAATTGCTATTTTTGGTGTGCTTATGCGTGTCAAAAGTGTTTGAATGTGATTTTCAATTATTTTTTTGGTAATTTTTTGAATTTCCTCGAGATTTTAAACGTTTTCAACTAATTTTGACATTTTTGAAAATAAATAAAATTTGAAAATTTTTGCTTAAACGTGCCGACAAATGTTTACAAGTGTGCGCTTCGGCAACGTGTCAGTGCTCGTGGTGAATTTGATGATAAAGTTTCAACTCCGGCGAAAAAATCAACTTTGACGGTTTGATTTTGGTGAGAATTCACTCTTGCGCTTATTAAGGTCTAATTAAGTAAAAAAAAAAAACCCTCCTCCCCCATCCAAAAGTGCGATGAATAGCTCTCTCTCTCTCTCTCTCTCTCTCTCTCTCTCTCTCTCTCTCTCTCTCTCTCGTCGCGCCATCATGCTCTAGAGACCAAACCCTTACAAAGCGCCAACTCTCTCTCTCTCTCTCTCTCTCTTTGCTACAAGGGGCGCACACACACACACACACACACACACGCCATAGCCTATCTCTACTCTCTCCTTCCCTCTCTCTCTCTCTCGGTACACCTATGCAAAGCATGCAGACAATACCCGTGGACCCTCTCTCTCTCTCTCTCTCTCATTCGTCGCGCCATCACGCTCCAAAGTCCAAGCCTTACAAAGCGCTAACTCTCTCTCTCTCTCTCTCTCTCTCTCTCTCTCTCTCTCTCTCTCTACTACTACTACAAGACCCACACACACACACACACACACACACGCCATAGCTTGTCACTACTCTCTCCTTCCCTCTCTCTCTTGGTACACCTATGCAAAGCACACAGACAATACCCATGGACCCTCTCTCTCTCTCTCTCTCTCTCTCTCTCTCGTCACGCCATCACGCTCCAGAGTCCAAGCCTTACAAAGCGCCAACTCTCTCTCTCTCTCTCTCTCTCTCTCTCTCTCTCTCTCTTTGCTACAAGGCCCACACACACACACACACACACATGCCATAGCCTCACTACTCTCTCCTTCCCTCTCTCTCTTGGTACACCTATGCACGCAGACAATACCCATGGACTCTCTCTCTCTTTGTGCTCCGGGTCCTATGCACACGCACATGCTGTCAGCCTGTCGTCTTCCTCTCCCTCTACTCCTGCCTTTGCGCGCCCACCGTGTGCAAGCCCCGCCACATTCACCCAACCTCCCTCTTTCTGCGCGCCATCACCGACTGCTGGTCGTCGTCATCGCCACTACAGGCCAGCTCGCCATTGCCACAAAGGTTAATTAGTTAATTTAAGTTATTATTTAGTTAGTTTAAGTTATTATTTATTTAGTTAGTTTAGGTTATTATTTGTTTATTTAGTTAGTTAGTTTTGCTTTGTTTTTATTCAATTAAAAATAATAATAAAAAAAAAGCAAGCAAAAAAATCAAATCAAAATGAAAAAAAGAAGGAAAGATTTTTTAAAAAAAAATGTAAAAAAGTAAAAATAGGTAGAAAAAATAGAAAACACCAAAAACTCAAAAAAATAAAGAGGAAAAAGAAAAAAATGACACAAAACATAAAAATAAAACGTTTAAAATTTACAAAAAATAGGAAAGAATTTTAACAATCAGAAAATATAAAAAGCCAAATATTCTAAAAAAACTATAAAATTCATAGAAAAATCCTTTAAAATATTTTTTTCCCAAAAAATAATAAAAATTTACAAAAATATCCAAAAAATTTAAAAAGTAAGAAATATCATAAAGTAATAAAAATATAAGAGGAGGTGGCAAAAAAGAAAAGAAAAAGCCGTAGAGAAAGTCACACCGCAAGCTAAAGACAGAGAAAAGCTAGAAAAAAGAAAGAAAAAGTAAGAAAACCGTCGAATTGAGCAAAGACGAAGAAATTCAAAATTATCGAAAACGAGTGAAAACAAAACTTAAAAACCAAAAGACGATCGGTTAGGAAGCGTTCACGCGAAGCTCATTTTGAAGCTGTATTTACGTAAAATTCAATTGTTAGGACATTGTTCGCAAGCTAAGTGCTAGCTGGGGGTAAGTTTTGACCTTATATTGGTAAAAGCTGATGAAATTTGAGTCGTAAGTCTCACCAAAGCCTTAGAATTTGACCTATAATAAGGAATTACCCTTGGGAACTTGGATTCAAGTCGAGCCAAGAATTCAAGTAAACCAGAGCTAGTCAGTAGTAGCAACAACATTTATGTGTATATAATTGGAACAAAATAAGTTTAAGTTACCTCATGCTTATAGTTGTGTGTATACCACCTTTTTTCTGCTTCCATGCAACTCCGGGAACAAAGTTGCCACGGAGTTTCGAAACATTTCGTTTGAAACGAGTTTCATAAGTTTCGAAACGGTTTCGTCCGAAAAAGAAACGCCAAAACAAAAGTTTCGTGCAAACTAAAGAAATATACGTGAGTTTAAGTGGTATAAGTTGAATCTATGTTTTTAGCGTTACTTTACAATTAAACATGAAAAAGAGAAAGAATAGGACTAACTTTGATCATTAGAAGCAAGACAGAAGCTACATTCATGACATTGAGAATTTCATGACCGAAACAAAGAACAAGAAGCTTCAAAGTTTACATGTAACATGAACCTTAACTTTACCTTTAAAACGTCAAAACTCATACAAAAACGTTTTTGAAACGTTTCGTACGTTTCAAGAGTGAAGAAACGCGTTTCTTGGCAACACTGTCCGGGAAGGGAGGGAGAGGGTAGCGACGAGGGTGAGAGGCTCACAACCTTCGAGTCTCCAGAAAAAAATTTGCTTTGATATTGCTGTAAGGATTCTAGTTGCTAATACTTCATTAATTACTTAAACTCATGATTAAGACTTAAGGAACTTGAAAAATATGTGTTTCATAGTTATTCACTGGAAATGATAAATTAATAGCTATCAAATTCTTACTAGCAGCTATTTGTGTTTTATAGATAACTCTTACCACATAATAGCTATCAAATGCAATTTGTTTCATAGCCACCCGTTAGCTATGTTGTACCATCTAGTAAATAGTCAAATATTTGTCAGTCATTCACTACTAATGGCGAGTTACATTGCTGAACACTTCCAGAAAACTCTCCGGATAAAAAAGAACATTAAAGATTTCTTTCACATACACAAACTTAGACAATTGCTTGACTTGGTATAGTAGCTTCATTAACCTGTCATCACATGTCTCCTCAACCTCTTGAATATCAAGACCCTCCAAACTCTTTCTAGTAGCCTTTTTTGCACAAGAAACAAAAAAGAAAACTTTAAAATGTCACACTGTTGACAAAATTATTGGTCATACTCACCCTTAGACAACCAAAGTGATATGTCATCCCTATGCAAAAATAGAGCACACGAAAGGCTATCAAGGTGTTCTAATTTCGTATACGGACAACACCACATCTATAAAAAAAAGTACTTATCTATAACATTGTGTCCTCGCTCTCCAAAAATAGAACACTCGGATGGCCGGGTGCTCTATTTTTGCATACGAACGACAATACATTCTTTAGAGAAACATACTTCTCATTTGTAACATTGTGTCCTCACTATGCAAAAATAGAACACTCAGACAACCGTCTGTGTACTCTTTTTTTGCATATGGGTGACAGTACATTCTTAAACGAAATATACTTCTTATTTGTGATATTGTGTCATCCCTATGCGAAAAGAGTACATGGAAAGCTATCGAAATGTTCTATTTTTGCATACGCGAGGCGATACCCCATCTTGAAAAAATAGTACTTATTTGTAACATTGTGTCCTCACTATGCAAAAATAGAGCACTCTAGTTGAAGCTTGCGTTCTTGTTATAGTAAGTTTTTTTTTCTATATATATATAGCTTGAAATCTATAAAGTCATATTCAATTTACGAAAATTTTGTTAAAATTGCCCTAAACGTGCAAGCTTTTTCCATCTTAAAACTTATCACCATAATCTAATATGATATTATTTTTGGCAAAATTAAAAACTGGCTATGTTCTTCACCTCATAATTAATCTAAGACATAAACATGACTAATACATCTTGTTTCTAGCTTCACCAAATAATATTGACAAGTTGCTAAAAAAACACGATACTATAGTGTTTCAGATAGCTTTAGTGTCCAATTACACAACTATGTGTTGATTAAGTGACTTTTCTATAAGACTTTGCCTTCAAAATTAATTCTATTTATCTCAAGAGTGGAATGGGTCCCAATTTTTGAAATCATGAAACAAAACTTGGGATTTTTTTTTTTGTTGTAAAAGGTAGCTTAATCGTGAGACATGGAAGTAGGGTGTTAAGAAAATTGACAAGCGTGCTTTTTACATATGCACACTCCCAAGTTGTAACTTGCTTGGAAAGTCCTCTGAAAATTGAAGTTCGCCGTGGATACATCTCGGGGAAAAAGAAAATGTATGGCTAACCTTTTGTAATACCATGCCATTTCAATTCTGACAATTGGTAAGTCACTGTATTGTGGACTTTGCACTAGTCAGCAGAGGCATTGCTTTGTTATTTGTTTGGTTAAACGGACACAGCATCCCATCTCCAGACACTGCCATCCTCACATGAACACAAAATGGTGCTGCACAAAAAGGAAACAATCAACCACCTTTGGCATCTCCCTTCATGCTTCCTGAATTATCTATAAGAAGCATGCATTCACCTCCCATCAAAAGACATGGCAGTTTGCCTAACTGGGGATTTGCATTGGGCAAACGATAACCTGCAAAGAAACAACGCTTTTGTAGCAATCATACTGACAAACAGCTTATGCATTGGATCCAAGAGCACCTACTTTGCCAACAATGTAGGTGGACTCGTCTGCAGCTCCCACACGTAAACTTTGCCCTCCCTATTTCCTGTAATTGCAGAAAAGCGCCGCTTGATTTAATCTGCAATGTGCATGACAAGCCTTGCACAAATTCAGTACAGTTTGCGAATGCAAAGAAGATAAAGAGGACGCTTTCACTTTGAATCAAGTTAGGCTTGGAGGCCAAAATGCCACTTACTTTGGGCCAAGATTGGAAATGTATATCCATTCCAACCAGGCTAAGTTGGTACAGGAGATGGCACCAGAACAGAAAGTACAATACGTTACAGTATATCTAATTGTCAACCTTGATATATACCGTAAGCATTTGCTAGAATTATAGGTATTGCATGCAGACTAACACGTCGTCTAAGAATGCCATCAGCCACTGCCCTCTATGACAAACCACTGAGAAGAGTAAAAGCTTGAGCTTGAGAAATAGTTGCCACTTCTCAAGAGGGAGTATTATCAAAAAGACAAAAAATGAAGGCCAACTTGATAGAACTCAAGAGTTGCATCCCCATTGAGAACACCCCCCCCCCCCCCCCCCCCCCCCCCCAAACACCTTATGTGGCCACAATTGGTAAATCACTACCAGTTACACTTGGCACATTTTATGTGCTCCATGCAGACAAGCTTTAAAACAGGGATCCCACAACTAGTGAGATAATCTGGCAATTTTCTGAATTAACATCCATGGGCAGAGAAAAGAGGGAGAGTATGTAGTGACACTCTACAAAGCAAAATCAGAGGGATCATTTCCTCAGGCGATACAGCAGTGGGGGCCTTTCCAGTGCCTCACATTTAGCAATTCCACCTTTGCTTATTGAATCTTTTGCTTTGACACTTTTGAATCCACACACGTCTCTCTCAAAAACAGAGCCAATATTATAAAATAGACATATAGAGTACCAGATGTAAATAAACATGAAACAAATTCAAACAATTGTAAGTCAAGTGTATTCATATGAATGAAAACAAAAAGAAAGATCAAACTGCATACCAATCGCCAGGGAATTGAAGTGGAAATCACACGAGAACTTGATGAACCAGATGTCACAGTCAGGCACAGGATACTTTTGTAGCAGATCAACAGCACCCTAAAACAACCCAGAGTGAGTTGGCACAACACTCTCTGTAAGATCTTAAAAAGTTCAATCAAATGAATTTTTCAGTCGCATCATCTGAGACTTACATCATTGCTTCCACCGTGCTCCTTCATCAAAGCTTCCCAAAGAACTATCTCATTGTCCACGCTCTGGCAATAATTAAAAAGTGTAACTATCACCAGACACCAAATTTTGGAAGAAAAAAGTGATTGACAGCATACAGAGCTTGGCCAAACTGTAACGCTTCTTGGCTAAACTCAATGAATAATCAATAGGCTGCCAAAAGTGTTACTAAGTAAGTTACCTTGAGATAAGGATAGCCTTAAGAATGATTTTTGGATGCATAATACAGATGTCATAAAGCATTCATTTGATAAAGTTCAATTGATATTCTGGCAATTGATTAGGGTCAAAAATAAACATATAGAAAAAATTGTGACAAGGCACCAATATACAAAACGTGTTCCATTAATATCTCATCAATCTAAGTCAATTCAATGGAAAAAAAAAAGTTAAACCTTCGATAGAATGAAATCTCCAAGCCACCGCGTGCAATCCACATAATTTGAATGGACATTTGCTGTAAATATCTGCATAATAAAAGCTAGTGATTACAACGTCTTTTGAGCATTTTACACCAAAGCAGAAGCATTTCAGCAGGAGATTAGTATAACATTGCCTAGATGTTGTTAGCAGCTTATGAGAGTCCATCTAGGTTACCAAACCAAGGGCCATCCCTGGAAGTACCCTGATCTCCCAAGACTACTAAGATTTAAACAGAGAATACCAGATTAGGACAGGCTAGTCACAGCAAATTTACCACTCTTTAAGTACAGGCTTACTTATGACCAAAATTGTCATTTGCCCAACTACTTGCTGACTACCGAAGCTGCAGAGTCAAGCCCTTAAGAGGACAAAATCAATCTCTGTCCAAAATTGAGATGGATCAAGCGCAAGAGCACTATAATACATCATATGAGAGACCCTACAGGTCCAAAAACTAGAATTTTCTGGTGTTTCTATGTTTGAACTTGGCATGCCTGGAATAACTGAACAAGAAAAAGTAAGCAAGAACATCTTCCTATCAGACAGATCACAAGCACATTCAAATACAAAGCATCAAGTTTCTTTTCATCCTCTGGATCAAGTTGGGTGTGCATGGCATATCCTTCCTAAAGTTGAGCCAATCATATAGCCTCTGTCAACTTTTTCAGTTTTTGTGTCTGCACGTCAAACTTGGTAGGATTTCCAAACCATACGAGTCCCCCAATCGTTTCTCCTGGATATTTCTAAGGTAATTGCAAATTGCATCACTTTTGTTACAAAGGACGTCATGAGTTTATTGTTTCTCTTAAAATGCACTCAAATCATCCTCCGGTCTATTTAAATACTGCGGCAAAAGAATATACCTTCATAAGTTCAGAATAGTCTGAACTCACGAATTATAAGAGGGAATAAAGCACTCATAAAACTATAAAAGCAAGAGACACACGAAAAGAAAAGAAAAACAAAAACAAACAAACTAACTAACTAAATCACTTTGATTGCTTCGAAACAAAACTAGATAAAACAAAACATTATTAACTTAAAAATGTTTTTAGAAAAGGCATGTGTAAAATAAGTTGACGCAACTTACTAGGCTTAAAACAAGTACTCAACTTTAAGCAAAAAAAGGATAAGACATCTTAAAAACTTAATCCTAGAAATCAAACTTCACACAACAACCTATAACGGAACACATTCTTAAGTCCTCAGGTAAGCTAAATAAGAAATCGAAAAATGAATACTACTACAAACCTACGAAGAGCAAAGAACCAAACTTGACAATATGTGATCTCAACTTCACTGCTTGTCCAAACAGGAAGAATAAGATTATCACCTTTATCATGCATAGCTTGGACAACAGCTATGACATCCCTACTCACGTCGTCAGTGCCCAAGAGTAGGTGAAGGTTTATATAGAGGTCATTCATGCTTTGAACGTACTCTACAAAACCAACGAGCTGAGTTTCTATCACCCTCCGGAGGTGATGGGCATACTCAGCCATGATAAAGGCTAGCAATTGTCAAGCTATAGTGAAAATACTAGAAGCGCTAAAGATCAAAACAACAACATAAGGTGTTATTAAGTCAAACAATAAGTGGGCTTTTTAGCTCCCCACTTCTATTGAATTTACTACTGATTATCTTGAACATTCCAAGGGAAGAAACACTAAAAATAAACTTACTACGATGCAAAAATGAACGAACTTTTTTCATGATTCTTTTGAATGAGTATCCATTTTCAACTAGTAAAGAAATAAGATGGCAAGATTGAACAACAAAAGTAGATTTACTAGAACAAAGACGAGAAAATCTAAATAGTTGAGAGCAAATGACACCGTACTTAGCTAAAAGAGAAATGTTCGAAGAAATGTGAGGCATGCGGATGATTTTTAGATTGGCATATTCTGGTTCAAGGCGCTTATCATAGATATCTACTGCGGCAAAAGAAGTTGGTCTATGAATCATCTTGCAACTCATTCCAATCGAATGCAAGAAAACAATCTTCATTAGACTGCACAAGAGCTTGGAACTCATGTGGAGATGAATCATTCTGGAATTCATTCGATTGGAACTCATTCCGATCGAATGCAAGAAGAGAATCATCATTAGACTCCACATGAGCTTCTCATAATCTTACCCGTACACTCATAGACTACAGAAAATGACAGGCAAGACCTTTATCCTCTCGCTCTTAGGCATCAATAGAAAGTAAGCATTGAAGAGATGCACTCATGAATAGAGCATAGTTGCTTCCATTTACCATCATGTTTGTTATCTTGTATCTTCTCCAGTAATGAGACAAATGGTAAAATAGAGTACTTGGTAGATGCCTCTATAAAGAGACTTGAAAGTTTCTCATGATCAAGTGGACAAGAAGGTTTGAACCTACTCACAACAATAGCCAAGATGTGATGCAATCGAGCATCCTAGCAACCTCCTGTCCACATCAACAGCTAAATGAGCTTGCTCCAAGACCACGTGTCTTTATTTCTGCCAGTTTAGACAACGAAACGAGCTTCTCAAGCTCCAAGCATATTTCCTCTTGTGCCGGTTTTGCCCACTAAAAGGCTTTCCTCCTTTTTAAACGCCATCAAATCAAACTTGCTCATCAATCACTAGCGGTCTTTTGGACATAGTTGTCACTGTACCATCGTAAGGTAAGATACACGACAGTTTCATCCTTGAAAAAATAGTGTATTTCAATTTATATCATATGGTATGGATTTGTATGATGTGGTTTTTTGGAAAGCTTTTGAAAGCCATAAAAAACATGGACCCAACGAAGCTCGCTGCTGCTCCCACTTACCCTGTGCACCTTCTGCCCGCAGCTCTGCACCCTCCCGCCTCGCCATTGCTCTCCCATCCCCTCTCCCTCCCCCCCTCACGTTGCCCGCCAGGCCGGCAGCGCACTTCCCCAGCCAGCGCAGTGTGCTGTTTCAGCTTGCGCAGCCCGCCTTATCTCCCCCCCCTCCTCCTCTGTTGGGCTGCTCTCAGCTTGTTAGCTATTGCTCTATCACCCCCGTCGCTCGCCTTCTTCCTCAGCAGTAGACACGAATGGAGACTCGTGCTTCACCACAGAGGGACTCCAACGAAGCCCCCTCAACCGACCCCGCAGAGCCCACCATTCGATTTGCTATATCGCCAGCAGAGCAAGAGAGCCTCGCAGCAGAGGTGGAACGCCTCCAAGAAACATCCATCATCTGCAAGATAGTCAGCACCCGACCTAGCAGAGGGGAGGTGTGTGATCTCCTCCAGGCCCACCTTCTAGCAGGAAAGATCATCAATGTTCACTTTCTCTGGTGCGGCTACTATTAGATAGAGTTTGAGACATCCGAGATGGCATCCAAGGTCATTGCGATGAGCCCTTTGTCCATCCGAGCAGTCAGAGCACCTTTCGACAGTGGTGCCATGGCTTTGACCCGACTATTGATGCTCTTGCTTCCCCGGCCTGAGGAGGGAGTACCTCCCTCTACTTTCTAGGATAGGCTCCGACATTGTGACTGTCTTGGAGACACCTCGCACGGCAGCTTCTATTGCTGCCAGGGCAGCAAGGCAAACCTACAGTACGCGTTTTGGTTCGAGACACCCACACCCTCCCAAAGGTTGTTTTACTACCTCGGATGAGTGGTGGTTGGCTCCGTAAGAGTGTGGAGTACTCGGGCCTGCCAAATCAGTGCTTCATTTGTCGACAGATGGGCTATCTTCCGAAGGTCTGTCCATGGAGGAGGCCTCGACCTGCGGCATACACCCAAACCTAGCCTCCTAGGGCTGGCTGAGCCCAACAGGCAGAGACATAGGGAGCTCAAGCAGGAGGTTCTCCCTCCGAAACTGGTGCTGGTGCCAGGTGGAGTCCGTGGTCGACGTCATCAGGGACCACTATGTCAATTTGCCACCCCTGGCGGTCGACCTGCTCCAGGCCAACAACAATGAGTTCCCACAGGAAACCAATTTGACCCCCTACTGTAGGACAAGTCCACGGATATTCCTTCCAGCTCAGCCTCGCCTCCGACAGCCCCTCCTCCTCCCGCTTTGTCCACTGCCCCCACCCCCCCGCCTCCACCACGTCCAACACACCCCACCCCATTACCACCCCATGGCGCCATGGCTTTAACCTGACTACTCATGCTCTTGTCGAGGAGTCAAACCTACCCATTTCAGCCTGCTTCCCCGGTCTGAGGAGAGAGTACCTCCCTCTACTTTCCAGGATAGGCTCTGACATTGGGACTGTCTTGGAGACACCTCGCACAGCAGCTTCTATCGTTTCCAGGGCAGTATGCATACCTAAAGTACACGTTCAAGCATCAGTGATTCCTCTCCAGACCTTGAGGCGGCTTGCTTCAGAGTCCATGTACTATTTTTAGCAGTTAGAGGAGTAGAAGCCCTAGACATAGCGGTTGGTTTCTCCTTCCCACTGTGTGGCAGGGACTAGACTAAGTGGACTCTGGACTCAGTGATGGGCTGGCTTCAACTTCAGGCTCTTGAGTTTTCTCAACATACGGGAGACTTGAAAGTGACAGATTTGATACAGACTTTGTGACCGTTGGCCAAGTTCTCTCTGTCACCATCGGACATGGCAAGATGTAGGCACATTGTGGTACACTTCTATGTTGACACGCAGAGCACACCATGCTATGTATATGTACATGAGGACTCCTGGACAGAGGATGTAGCCGGACAGACGGCACGCTCTTCTTGGGCTTGGGTTAAAGAGACTCTACAGTCACGACTATTTAAGGGTCGCTTGGATGCGGATTACTCCCCATCCAAGCCGACCTCGAAGATAGCGAGATTGGCTTCTATTGCAGCCTCGATTTTTTCTCATTGACCCCATGAGGATCGTCTCATGGAATGTGCAAGGATTAGGTGGAAGCCAGTTTCAGTGTTAGAGAGACCGCTTGCATCAAGAGCTTCAGCGATGCCTTGTGGGTCAGATTTTGCATAGTCGGTATGAGACTTTTTGGTCAGCTGCTTTTGGGCCTGGAGGTATCCAAGGAGGGGTATGTATGACTATTGCGGACTCATGGTGAGAGGCCATTGTGGGCAAAGGTATTATTGTGTCAGGCACGGCCCAATGGATTACTATGCAAGCTCATGGTTGCCTCATGGGCTTCGTGAACATTTATGCGCCCAATGTGGCGAGTGCACGAGCTAAGTTTTGGTCACATATTGTAGAGTCCTTGCCGCATGCAGAGCAGGGGTGTGTCGAGGGAGACTTCAACATGTTTGAGGACACTTCATATTGGATTGGAGGTACCCATGGTACTGTGCACAAGGCTAAGTTGGCAGCATGGGAGCCTTTATGTATGGCACTGAGGATTTCAGATGTTTGGCAGCATGCAGGCTTTGTGCGGCCCTCAAACAGCTTGTCTTTCTCTCGCTCTAACCGCAGAGTACGAGGAGTGAATCTATCTCGGATAGATCGCTTCTACACCAGTGATCACATTTGTAACATGGGAAAATCTGTCAGCATTCTGGCAGAAACTACATTTTCAGATCATGCGCGAGTGATTCTTACCGTGATAGATAGATAGAGGAGTGGAAGCACGATACTGCGCATCCCTGAGAGGATCTTGCTGGATCTAGAGCTCAGAGAGCGGGTGGTGGCACTCTGGACAGAGAGTTTGGGCGTGCAGGGCACCCCTGCTGGTAGAGTGGCCTAAGGACTTGCTGAGCTTAGTCACTTCTTCCTCCACGAGTCTGCAGCTAGCTTGGTTGCAGCCATTGGTTGCAGCCAAGGAGGAGGAGAAGCGTCTCCGACAGGGCATTGCTTCCTTACAGCGGATGCAGGAGCACCACCCACACTGTCCTTGGTTGGAGGAGAACATGCAGGAGGCTCGACAGGAGTTGACTAGCATTGAGGAGCGGCGTCATGAGTTTGCCTTTCATCAACAAGCACTCAATGGACCCAAGTGGGCGACAGAGTTACTGGGGAGTTCTTTGAGACCGTGGGGCCTTGCCATGCGCACACCAGTGTTAGCTAGTTGAGGAGACCCGATGGGTCAGTTGCTTAAGAGCCTAAGGATATGTGTGCAATTGCTACTGACTTTTACCATGATTTACTGTCAGTTGAGCCACAATCAGAGCGTCATGGTGCATGCAGAGAGCCCGTTTAGATGCCTTGCCTTGTTACTGAGGAGATGCCTCAGAGACTAGAGCTGCGGCAAGAGAAGCTCCATGAGGCCCTCAGGGCACTTCCTTGAGGTAGCTGTCCAAGGGAGGATGGTTTGCCTCCCAGCTTCTTCTTGGAGTATTGGGACATGCTTGGTTCGGATCTTTGTAGCGCCTACCAGTACATTTAGCACACTAGAGAGATGCCTGCCAGCATGAGTGAGGATACCTTATTCCCAAGGAGGGAGGCTCCTTGGATGAGATTCGGCAGTGGCGACCCATCACCATTCTCAAGTCAACCTACAAAATCTTAGCCAAGGCTCTCAGTTTGAGGATTCAGTTGCTACTTGAGAGCATTATACATGGGACTCAGACAGGTTTTGTCAAGGAGCGTAGTATCCTTGACAACATTTTCACCTTTTGGGAGGCATCCGTCCTCACGCCTCTTCGTGGAGAGGATTTTGTGATACTCCTTTTCAATTTTGAGAAGGGTTACGACAAAGTTGACTCGGATTTCTTGGAGGGCACTTTACGCAGGATTGGATTCTCAGATGCTTGTGGATCAAAGGTGTGTCAGCTCTCTATAGGTGTGTGCAAAGTTAAGTGCTCTTGGCAGGGTTCATTTTTGTACATCAAAGTGAGAATGAAGTATCATTCTAGTGTTTTTATACATGAGATAGTCAAGAAAAAATGATTCTAAAGTGAAGGAGGCCCTGTTCTTTAGTGACGGACAGCAGTGAAGTCAAAAAGATCCTAAGTAAAGATAGAATTCTTACTTGCATCCATACAAACAAGACAACAGATTCGTTAGCCTTGTCTCTGCAGCACTTGATCAAATCGATCAAGCAATGCCACCACTATTATTTGATTGTGCGACAACACCAGTCTCGAAACTACTTCCCCTAAGCTTAGGGATATGGAATGAAATTTTGCTATGCTTCTCCATCCAAAGGTTGGATGGAGAAGAAGTCAAAGAGAGTGTTAAGGAGGTGCACGCTCCTCTCTCCTCTCTGGTGTGTCTTCCTTTCAAAAGGATTTGTAGACTTGAACCGGTGAGTTCTTGTAGAGCGGATAGTGTGTCGTGCTCTCTACAGTGGGTGCTTCTCAGTGCAATGTGCATGACATCCCACAAAAAACAGAATAAAAACAAAGGAAACAATAGATAACAACTGATCAACACAGAGACACAACAGTAGACCAGAACATATGGACTCGACTATCTCAAAGAACTGATACAGACTCTGGCGTGGTAGCACACTTAGCTCCAGCCCAGAACTCACGGATACAATGGGGGTGTCGAGGCTCAGATGTGCAGGGATGGTGCAGACGTGCTGTGTGTATAGACTTGCTATCCTAGACTACAACGCTCGACCATATATGAAGAATAATAATACTCATGACCCAACAGCTACTAATATGTACAACCATAAAGAGCCACCAACGGCTCATAAATGTCAGCCATCTAAGTCTATCCCCAAACTGAGTGGTGGTGATGACCTGGCCACGATGTCCACTGGACCACCGTCCGTATCCCTGCCACGTGTCGCTGTCTAGCCCAGAGACCGTCCAATGTAAACCAGACCAGACCAACTGCACTAATTGTGTGTCCTGTGAAACACAGTAGCCTGCTACAGGTTGCCCGCCACAAGACCGCTCACTGTCTCGATGAGAGGAATACTCAAAAACTGTGAAAGAAAACCACTAGGTACTGCATATGTACAATGGTGAGCTCATGAATCTATCATCCAAGAGATAGAGTTGTGGCCACTGCTGCACCCGAAGTATCAGACTCTGCAAGTGGAGCCATCAGATCGATGGGTAAACTTTGGACTCTATGAGTGCTCTCCACAAACCGATTCTCAGCGAAAGGAGCAGCCACCTGCTGCTCAGCAGATGTAAGTACCTGGCTTGAAGTGTACTGAGACCGCCGACTCGCACACCCATGTCGATGTGCGCCTGCGAAGCCGTCACAAGGAACCGTCTGTGAGGATGACATATATGGTAAGGAACCAAAGGTGCCAGGCTGCTGAAATCCCTGAGGGTAGTAGTCAACACCTCCCCCAAACTGTCGATGACTGTACTCTCTATATCCCATGGGCGTCTGTATTGATCTAGCGGGACGAACCCACCCATATCCCATGGTAGCCTGAGACTGCTGCTGAAACCCTATGTCCCCTTGGACTAGCTTGTCCCGAAATCCTTGCATTTGAGCTTTAAGGTCATCAATTATCTGGGACTTTACATGCAAAGCCTGACGCAAGGCGAAAATGGTAGCATCTCTATCAACAATGGCACTCTCTACAACTCGCAAGCAGCCTTCGATGGCCGCACACGTGGCCGAGTGCTTCTGGTAAGTAGCTGCTAATTTCTCGGCACCAAGTTCAATCATTGCAATAGCATTTCTTGATTCCTGCAGGTTCTCTTCAGAGATTTTGAACAACGAGGTAGAGTCACTTCCACTGAAAGAAGCGGTAGTAGCACCTGGAGGTGTAGAGTGCCCAAGAGGCACTGTAGTCGATGTCGGGGTGACAGTAGGGGTAGGGTGCGCAAGAGGCACTGTAGCGGTTGTCGGGGTGACAGTGGTAGCAGGTTGAGTGGGTGAACTGGAGATGGAAGAGAATGACGAGGGTAGCACAGGTGCTGAGATTGGTGTGGTAGCAGTGAAGTGGGCGTACCAAGAAAAGCGGAGCTCCCGACTGCTTCCGGCACTGTAGAGACGGGGACTGAGACAGAAGGACGTCATGGAGGATGTGTCACCCAAGTCTGACTCTCTGAAAATGGCAAAGGTCGTAGTGTCTCTGCCCTATCTTTGATCACTTTGACTCTTTTCTTTTGTTTCTTCTTCTGATCATCTGTGCCAAGAGACTTTCTTTTTGCTCGTGGTGGCAATGCTGCATCCTCATCCATTTCAAGAGGATTGATGCAAATGTTTATCACCCAAGCCAACAGTGGCGCGACAAAACATTGGAAGCTAGATTGAGGTGACTGCACTTGTGCTCTAAACCTTTTCGCCTCGTTCTGCAATTATGTAAAGAGGATCTGATGAAACCCACAAGGTATGTTCTTGATTAAGCAGTGAAGACCATCACATTGTGGGAATGTGGTAGGTACTTTGCATTTCTCCTTTGGTGCTTGAGCATCTCTCACTAAAAAATAATATCTGAATACTGCTAAGAGAGCTTTGTAATACTGCAGATTCGGATGATCGGGTTCGAACAACGCCTGGCATGCCTGTATTGTAGTGGTAGAAGAGTCCACTACTTAAAAAAGAGTAAAACGACCAATAATCCCAAGAGCTGATCCGAAATCACCTACTCAATTAACAGGCATAGCTTTAATAGCTGCTTTATTGGCTTAAAGTCGTGCGAACCGAGAATTAATAGACAAATATAAAACGAGACCTACTCCCTCCCGTCCTAGAAATAATTAAATAGAGTTATCCCCAGTAACCAACATTAGCGTAAGAGGGGTAAGGATAGTCGGCTTTGGAGAGCTGTGAATAAGACCTAGTACTCGGCTGCAAGGAGGGAAAGTTGGTCATCCCCATTGCATGTCCTAGACGTGCCGTTGTCAAAGTGTCTCCTCTGACCTTGGGATGAATCATTCCGACCGGTATGTCATCAAGGAGGACAGCTTCAGCTAGCGATTTGACACCCAAGTTGTCCAATTGGTCCTTTGAGAGAACATCTATAAGAGATGGCTTGGGCTGCTGCATGTGAAAATTGAGTGAAAACTTTGTTTTGTGTTTTGTTTTTTCAGGCCTTGCAACTTTATGACTGACCATGTGACTCATGAATTTCTTTTTTCCCTTTGGATCCTTCTCTTGTGCACTTGAGCTACCACTGTCTGAGCCGGAGCTGGAATCTGCATCTGATGCTGATGCCTTCTATCTTTCGTTAGATGGAGCACTGGACGTCATATCCGTGACCCCATGGCTGCTAGGTTCTGATTCTGCTTTAGTTTCATAATTAGCTTGCTTGTGTGGTTGAGGCCTTTTCCTCGGCAACAATTTTTTGCCTCCTCCCATAGCACTGATTCACGACTATCTGTAAACACTGTAGTAATATTTTTCAAAAACCCCAAAAGCTTATAGCAGTGATCTCACTGCAGAGTAGATTCTGTTAGGCCCACAAAAGCATACATAGAAAACATCCACAAGATCATACATCCATCAGCACATCACCGTGTGCCTCTTAACACAATCGCAATTCTGTAAACAGCATAACCCCGATCTGTGCTGCTGAAAGGTGGTAGCTTGAAAATCTGAGAGCATGCCGAGGATGTAGTCTCGAGGCAGTCATACGACAGTGCACACAGGCCTGCAGTGACAAGACGGCAAACACACCATCATCGCGTCATGATTGGATAGGGCGAGAGGGGAGAGATGAAGGTGATTAGGGGCCGAGGGAGGGGTGCTGATAGACATGCTATAGGGAGCGAGGGGCGAGAGGAGAGATAGGGGGGGGTAGGGTCGAGGGTTGGGCAAGGGGTAGATAGGGCTGGATAGGGTAGGGCTACGCGTAGTGTAGGGCCGAAAGGTAGATAGGGGGGGGGGCGAGGGAGTGTTGGTGAGGGGGGCGTCGACTAGATAGGGGGCAACGGGTGGGTAGTGGCAAGGGGTAGATAGAGTGGCGAGGGGTGGATGGGGGGGGGGCGAGGGGTGGGTAGACGAGGGCTAGATAGGGGGTGGCGAGGGTTGGGTAGGGGGGAGCGAGGGCTAGATAGAAGGGGGCGAGGGGTGGGTAGGGACAAGGCTAGATAGGGGGGGTGAGGGTTGGGTAGGGACGAGGGCTAGATAGGGGGGCGAGGGTTGGGTAGGGACGAGGGGTAGATAGGGAGGGGGGGCGAGGGCTGGTGAGGGGGTCGAGGGTTAGATAGGGAGGGGGGAGAGGTTTTGATAGGGGGTGAGTAGGCAGGGTGGGTAGGGGGAGAGGGTGAGCGGCAGGGAAAGGATGGACGGTTAGGCTGCAAAGGGGCGAGAGAGAGAGAGAGAGAGAGAGAGAGAGAGAGAGAGAGAGAGAGAGAGAGAGAGAGAGAGAGAGAGAGAGAGAGAGAGAGAGAGAGAGAGAGAGAGAGAAAGAAAGCTTTATTAACGTCTTCGAAAGGCCGAACTCGACCTATGAGACAATATCATATACATGTGTTGATGCTCTAGGCATTGGAAAATAAAAAAAAGGGTACAAACTGAAATGAGCCTATACTATGCAAAAGGGTGTGGTAGGGTGGTGCATGTGGTGTACAATGTATAGTGTGGGTCCTCGTGTCGAGGTGTGCTCACGCATCATCAGGCTCAACTAGGGGCTGCAAGGTGATACCACCATGAGATGATAGGGAGGGTATCTAAAAACAAGCAACATATGTAGGGTAGAGAATGTGGTACATCGGTGGTGGCCTGCTCAGGTATCTCTGGAATGCTGGATCCCCTGGTGCTGGTACATGACTCTGCTCTAGATACTGATGGTGTAAGGTTAGTATCCTCGAGATCTCCCTTTGGTGACACCCATGTGTCCTGTATCCTGGGAGCCTCGGTCTCCGACGTGCCCTCTGAGACTTTGCCTGCAGAAGGGTAAGCCCTCTACTCTGTGTAGGTAGTGTGGGGGGGTCTGGCCCTGCTCGTCGGAAAAACTGTGTGATGGTAGTCTGTGTCCTGCTATCCTGACTCTGGCGTGGCTGTAACAACTGCTCTCGAACCTCTAAAGCCGCAACCAAGAACTGGCCAAACCTCCTCTGCTCTCGGCCTATCATATGCTGCTGTAATGAGTCTCCAATGCCATATCTCTCTCTCAGCTCTGTATATGCTGGGCATCTCATGACAAAATGCTCCTCACTCTCCACCTCCGTCTGGCAAATCCGGCATGTACGCTCCTCTCG
The DNA here is from genome assembly GCF_014529385.1 of Adiantum capillus-veneris. Classification (NCBI taxonomy): domain Eukaryota; kingdom Viridiplantae; phylum Streptophyta; class Polypodiopsida; order Polypodiales; family Pteridaceae; genus Adiantum; species Adiantum capillus-veneris. The sequence continues at coordinate 148,245,129 of NC_140951.1, forward strand.
TGGTATGCCTCTGGCTCTGCCACTCTCAATCTCTAGCTGATGTGATGACACTCGTAGCTGGCCAATGTTGACCCGAAGTCGTTGTGGCATGTACTCTTGCATGTATAATGGAATCTCAATGAATCCCTGCTCTGAGAACCTCAGAAAATGCTCATAGTAATATAGCATTTTAGGAGGTAGGGTGTCTGTGGGCCTGCGCCATGTCCTCTGAATATATGTATGCCATATCTCCTGTTTGATGACCCTATTCCGCTCAGAGCGTGAGAGGGTATAGGTCGGGGCCTGGGTGTCATACTGGACTGGTGGTAGTCTATCGATATCAAAACCGTGCTGAGCTAGCCGATCTCTTGTCTGGGCATACCATGAGCTAGTGTCCCCTGCCTGTGCCATCTCTCTAGATGCAATGAAGGCTCTATGAGAGATCCTATCTAGATCCATATCTTTGAATCTACGAAGAAGGCAAACAGTCTGAAAGAGTGCCTCTACCAACATCGGTGGTGCACCCAGCTCAGCTCTAATAATGTCGTGTGGAACTGATGGCTTGCTGCAAATCATCCTGGAGATCATAATAATCTGTGGCCTCTCTATCTGTGTCCATACTGAGTCTGCCAGTCCCAGTCCCCAAATGGCCGAGGCATACATGAGTGCAGGTGTGACCAGTGTGTCGAAGAGCCACCCCTTCGTCCGGGGCTCCTGGAAGTGGGCCTGGTGGCACTGTCTCTCCATCAGAGCTAGTGATGCGTATCCTTTGGTAAGTCTATCTCTGGCTGCCTGTGTCATGGAGAAGGTCCCTGATGCTGCGGTGAATGTAACCCCCAGATATACATATGAGCCTGTCACCTCTATATCCCCTCCAGCTACTGTAAATCTGCTCTGTCGGTGAATCTGAGCCGATGTATGGAATATGAGAACCTTGGTCTTGCCAAGGTTCACCGTGAGTCCTCTCTGTGAGCAGAAATCATCCAGGGCCTGTAAATGTAGTTGTAGTCCCTCTGCCGTCTCTGACATCAGGACAATATCATCTGCATATAAGAGTATGTGTACAGTAGTCCCTGCAATATCCACACCCTCTCCACCCCTGTGCAAGATGAAGTCTACAATCTCGTCAATGTATAGACCAAAGAGTGTAGGTGATAGGGGGCAACCTTGTTTCACACCAATGGTGCTCACAAGGGTGTCAGATAATCCACCCGGGCATCTCACTCTGCCAGATACATGCTCATACAATGCATAGATCCCCCATGCCATCTCCTCTCCAATCCCAAGCGCAGCCAGACATCGGAAAAGTCTCTCTCTAGGTACTGTGTCAAATGCTTTGCGGAAGTCAACGAAGCAGCAATATAATCTCCTCTTCCTCACCCGTGTCTGGTCGATCAGACAACAAAGGGTGAAGATATGATCAATAGTAGAGAAAGCTCGGCGGAAGCCTGCCTGTCCTGGTGTCCTCATGCCCTCTCCCTTTGCTAGAGAACTGAGCTCCTCCTCTAGAACCGCGCCATATAGTTTGGCCAGTATAGGACCAATCATGATAGTGCGATATGTGCTAGGATCCATGGCATCCCCAGATTTGTGGATAGTGCGCTGTCCACGACTCTGGGAATCCCTCTGAAAGCGCGCGGTTGAAGAGGTGGGCAATGAGTGGTGCCAATGCATCACAGCCATATATAAGATGCTCTGCCTGTAGGCCTGCCTGATCTCTAGCCCTCCCATGCTGTAGGTGGGATATAGCTTTCTTCACCATGTGGGTGGTGAAGAAAGTAGATGATGTGGGTCAGGTAGCCGATGGCGTAGGTATGGGTGGCTGTCCTGGGATCTCGTATAAGCTCTCGGCATATCTGTGCCATGTCGCTGGGTCCTGAATAGGAGTGGATGGCTTGGGAGGTCTGATCCGACGCCATGCCTCAGCACTATTCTTGCTCATGAGTAAATGATAGATGTCCCAATACTGGTGCTCCTCCCACTCCCGTCTTTTACGACGGGTAAGTGTCTGCATCTTGCGCTGAGCCTGGCGATGTGTAATCTCCCCTCTGATCTCCAGTATATGTAGGTGTCTGTGTAGATCTCGACATTCGTCGTCGTACCACCTGTTTTGTGGCATAGTGCCAGTGCGTGGAGGGTGTGTGTGTGTATGCGATGTGGGAAACTTTGAGTGGCTGACTCGTGTAAGATGGATGTAATGTGTGTGGTGAGTGTGTCCATAGGTGCTGTGGGGTGTAAGTGTATAAGGTGCTCATGCAGGTGATGTATATAAACAGGAGTGAGCTCATGAGTGAAAGAAATGGTAGTGTAAGTGTGAGGGGGGGAGGCGGGGGGGTCAGCAAGCTGTGTAGCAAAAAGGGAGAATGTGAGATAAGTATGATCCGCCCCTATCGGTGTGCGTGCAACGCTGAAGGAGTGTATAAGCTCTGCTGTCTGGGTAGAGCCCAACAAATAGTCTACTGTGCTCTCTCCGCCACTGTGTGGGAAGCAAGTGAATCCCCCAGAATCTGGCCACCTCGCCATCCCATTATAAATAACGAGATGGTGCCTGCTGCCAAGCTCAAGAAGGTGTCTGCCATATCCAGTGTTGTCCTGTCCCCCATCTGCAGACACTCTACTCACCCCCATGTCCTCTGCATCAAGTGCCCTCATGATCTCCGGCTGCTCCATATCATAGATCTCACTCTGTCGGCTCTGTGTCCTCCCGTTGAAGTCCCCCATGAGGAGGACTTCCCCGAGTGGTGTGTAGTGAGAAATGTCCTCCGACAGTCGAGAGTAGGGGTCCTGGATAGCATATCGTGATCCATGTGGTGAAAAGTAGCATATGGCAATGTATAGCCCTCTCTCGTGGGTGAGCTCTAGCCGTACCCACATATAGCATGCCTCCTCGTCTCTACTCATCACCTGTATCCGGTTGTGTAAGCTCTGTTTGAATAGTATGGCCACCCCTCCTGACCCCCGAGCTGTACTCTGTCTGGTGATGGTCCTGTAAGTCGACTCCCACTGGAATCCTGTGACTACAGGTAGTCCTCTCTCTGGGCTCTCATGTGTCTCCGTAAAACATACAAAGTCATGCTCATTGATGATCTCCTCTAGGCGCTCTGGATGTGTCCATATAGAACCATTGCAGTTCCAGACTGCACCTCTGAGTGGTGTCTCCTGTGCTAGTGTATGTGTCTCATAGGTCCCGAATCCCTATGAGATTGGGCGGCCGTCGATGAAGATTCTACCATCTCGAAAGAAGGCCTTTTTACCTTCTTTCCGTGCCTGAAGGACCCTGGGCATGCATGATTTCCTGTGCTCGATCTGCATCCTAGTGAGGTCCTCGTCCATAAAGATATGGCCGCCCTGGAGGCCTCGTAAGAGCACCCTTTTGCGAAAAAAGGTGGTGCTAGGATGTGGGCATTCAGAAAGGTTAGAGCAAACACGTTACACTCCCAGTTAGAGCAAACTTGCATGTATGTGTGAGAGAGAGCGGGAAGAGCAGTGAAAGGAGTAGGGCATCAGGAGTGAAGCATATTGAAAGAGTGTTACGAAAGAGATATCGCACAAGAAAGGCAAAGAAATAGATGTGTGTGTGAGAGCTCATCATAAGAGAAAGAGGGGAAGGGAGATGCAGCAGAGCAGGTTTGAACGTGTTAGGAACAATACCAAAAATTAAAGGTCTATCGGACGAGAGTTGAAACTCGGACATTCAACAATTCCACGATGACAGAGAGGCAGTAGAAACAAAGTAGTAAAGCTGGATCATAGTAGGACTCCAAAAACCCAATTCTATCAAGGAGATGAGAGCAAAATGGATGCACGCATTAAAACAAGGAGAATTTTAAAGATAACACCGATTACAACTGAGATGAGAACCGACATGAGGTAGACTTGAGAAGAAGGAAAATGGAAAGTCAGAGAGAGCTGAAGACCGGATAATCATACGGTTGCTGGTGGGAGGGATAACATCACCAGATTTCTAAAGAGTCAGGGCAAGTGAGTCATAGCACTTGATTCTAGATCCATTTACCAGTGGCAAGGGAACACCTTCCAAAGTGACTAACTGGATAGCCCCCTGTGGCAAAATCTCTTGTACCATGAATGGCCCTTGCCAGGCTGGGACCAGCTTCTTAGCTTTTTTCAAATAATTAGCTTGATAGAGTAGCACCAATGTTCCTTGCGTTATTTTCGGCTTTCTGAGATGGCGATCATGCCATGCTTTGTGACGAAGTTGCTCGGTCTGCAGAGCATGTGAAGCTAACATCTTGCTTTCTTCTAACTTTGAGAGACGAGAGAGGTTTGGGAAGCAATCCCCGCTGTGACGCGAACGCTTCCCACTCTTGCTGAACCTGAGTTGAACTCATATGATGCAAGTGCCTCTAGATCGAAAGCTAGCTGGAATGGGGTGTGGTTAGTGGTTGCCCTGAAGGAGGTGCGATAAGCCCAGACTATGCCGAGGGTAGCTTTGGCCCAAGAAGTTGGATGCAGGTGACCAGCTTTCCTGAGAAGCACGATTAGCACTTTGTTAGTGCTCTCGGCTTGCCCATTTGCTCTCAGATAGTAAGAGCAAGATTTGCAATGAGAGATCTTGTAGTTCGTGAGGAGTGTGGAGATCAGGTCGTTGACGAAATGACTACCTCAATCACTTGTGATTTCCAGAGGGCACCCAAACCTGCAAAACATATTTTCATACAAAAATTTTGCGACAATGGCGGCTGTACAGTTGATGGTAGCCACCACTTTGGCCCACTTTGTTGCATAATTCGTCGCTACCAGAAGATACTTACGATTGCCGGGTTGAGTAGGTGGAGCAATTGGACCAATAAAGTCCAATTTCCATCGCTCAGAGGGCAACCACGCCATAGATACCTGCAGAGGGTGATTGGACTGCTTGCTAGGCTTGGGCGCACATCCCTGACAGACATCACAAATCTTGACATGAGCAATAGCATCTCTGAATAGATAGGGCCACCATAAGCCTGTCTGTAAGATTTTTTGCGCTGTGATGTGACCTGGGTAATGGCCACCTGTAGGACAACTGTGTGCATCTTTCAAAGTGTGGTCTAGTTCATGAGGGGAGACGCACCTGCATAGCTTACCATCTGGCCCAGATTTGTAGAGCTGTCCGCCAATTAAAGAGAAGGGTCTAAACTTCAGCAAGAGTCTTCTTTTTTGGAAGGGAGAAGCATTCTTAGGATATAGGCTAGTAGAGAGCAAATGTAACACATCTCCATACCATTCCGGGGTTGTGTCGACCTTAAAGAGATGACTATCCCGGAAAGTCATCATCAACCCCAGTATCGGGCTCACCTGTGTGTATGCGAGAGAGGTGGTTGGCCATGACGTGCCGCTTGCCTGGACAGAGAACTACGTCGAAATCGAATTCCTGGAATATCAGTAGCCACCTCCAGACTCTTCTTGCAACTTGGGGTTTATTCAGAAGATAGCACAGCGCATGATGATCTGTGATGATAGTGAAGTGAACCCCTAACAAGTAATGACGAAACATTTGTAAAGATAGACCATAGCCAAACCTTCCCTTTCTGTGGTGTTGTAGTTGCGCTCAGCCTTTGTGAGCAGGCGACTGGCATAGTGGACTGAGCGATCTAAGTTGAACTCCTTGCTCGGTTGAGTCAAAATCGCGCCGACCGCAAATTGACTAGCGTCAGTATGGACATGAAAAGGAGTGGACTAATCAGGAGCAACTAAAATAGGTGCCTCAATTAGGAGCTTTTTGAGATAGGCAAAAGCTTAGGATTCAGTTGTGGACCACTGAAAGGGTACAGTAACACTAGTCAGGCATGTGAACGGTTGGACAACCTCTGCATACATATGAATGAACCTGTGATGATAGCATGTATGGTCTACAAAGCTTTGAACACCTTTGGGATTAAGTGGAGGGGGCAATCTTAAAATGGCCACTATTTTCTCAGGGTCAGGTGCTAAACCTTCAACAGACACGACATGACCTAAAAGCATACCTTGAGTCACCAAAAAGTGGCACTTGTTTGGATTGAGCTTAAGGCGTGCCTCGTGACACTTTGAGAAGACTGCTGAGAGTTGAGCTAAGTGCTCCTCCAAGTTTTCCACCGGGGGGGAACATTGGGCGCCAGAGAAGGTGGAAAAATCATCCATGAAGATTCTAAGGTTGTCATTGAGCAAGGGACGAAATATGATGTAGACAATACGATTGAATGAAGGAGGAGCCTTTTTCAGCCCAAAGGACATCCTCTTGTAGATAAAAATTCCCCATGGAGTAACAAAAGCTGTCTTTCCTTGGTCGTCAAGATGTATTCCTAACTAATTGTAGCTGCTCAACCTGTCCATGAAACTGTACGGTACATGCACAACGACACCTTTGAGGACTCTCTCAGTGAAAGGGGTCGGAAAACCATCCGGAATTCACCTTATTCAGAGCCCGGTAGTCGGCGCAAACTTGAATTTTGTTGGATTGCTTCTTGGGAGCGATAACCATAGGGGACAACCATTCTGAGTGCTCCACTGGCACAATAATACCTGCTTCTTGCATTTTTTCTAACTCGACTTTGACTGCTTCTGCATACTTGGGATTGAGCTTGTAAGCCCGTCCTCTGACCGGCTTAGCCCCCTCAACCAGAGGGATTGTATGGACTCCTAACTCTGCTGGGATCCCTTCCAAATCGTGGTAAGACAAGGCAAACACATCCTTGAAAGAGTGCACGAAAGAGATCACCCGGTCGAGTAGCGCGGGGTGATCCCATAACCAAGCGGCTAACAGGATGGGCTGATGGTTGTCAGGGTCGCCTAGGTTGACTTCTCTGACGGGGTGAGGCAGTGTAGTTGGCGAGGATGCATCAAGAAGAGAAGACTTTGCCGCCTCTGTGAGCTTCCGAACATCATGAGCTGGCATCTGATCCATATTGAAATCGGCATACTCTTCTTGTAACCATCCCAATGGAAGCTCGTCAAAGGGAAGTTCATCTGGTACATGGGATAGCTTGGACTGGGACAGGGTATCAGACACAGGTGAGGTTGAGGGTGTGGCATGGGTCAACTCTTGTAAAGGAGATTTCTTACCCCTTCGATGGTCTTTGATAGGCTCCCCAAGTCCAAAGGCTTCTAAATAGGGGCCAGCAGAGCTATCTTCCTCTGGGAGCAATGGAGTCTGTGCACTGGGCTTAGCCACTGTAGCAACACTGGAGATGGTGTATCCTCTGGCAAAGCTTGAATGGAGACCACATAGCAAGGCATAGAGTGGGTAGCCTCCAACCACTCAAGCAGATCTTCTTCTGGTCCATCCGGTGAAGTAGGCTGGTTCAGTTGGGGAGTTGACTTCATTGATAGAAAACTATGATTCACCATCGGATCCATTCCCCCTTCAAGGCGGATAGGTTTCATTGGATAGCCCGGGCTACGTATCCACATTGAATTAGTTCCCCAATCATGTAATGCCTTTGTGTGTCGGAGCCATGGTCTTCCAATGAGTAATGAAATCCGCCTTCAATCTGAAGGAGGCGAACCACAACAAAATCTAGGTTGAATGTGAAGTCATGTACCTGTAGAGGGACCTTGTCTAGTATTCCCACAGGGTAGACAATTCTCTGGTTTGCCAAAGTCACTGTCAAGGGAGCGGGCCAGATAGGCTGGAGACCCAATGCCATCATAGTGAATTCGGGAATTAAGTTGATACCTGACCCACCATCCACTATGACACCGGAGAAGTCGCGCCATAGAATAGACGTGGTGAGACGAGGACTTCTCTAATCAGTGAGCGGAGCAGGGGGAAATGAAATCAAGTAGGACTCCAAGGCTGCACTGGTAGGTGCCCGCCACTAGGGCCTGCACCTGGATACAGAGACTGAATGATGGAAAGAGTGTCACTTCGAAAATTTGCATCAAGTCGAAGCATGTCGTACAATGACACTTGCTGAAAGCTGTTTTTCAAGATAGTCTCTGTTGTAGGCTTCTCTCTTTTGATCAGAGCTTGCTCTGGTATCTAAAGCTTCTGCAAGTCCTTTACTGAAGGGGGTCCTTAAGCTCTGGTATCTTAAGCTTCTGCAAGTCCTTTACTGCAAGTCTCCACCTAAAGGGGGTCCTTGAATAGCCTCCTTGCTCCTTCTATCCTGGTAGCGGCTGCTATAAACTCCTCCAGAGATGCATCAGGTCGAAGACTTTCGCGTAGTTTCCTCTGAGACGTCTTTGGAAGAGCTTTCTCTACCCAATTCTTGACCATAAATTCCCTTGGTTGCTGAGGAAGCTTGGCAACCAGAGACTTGGTTTTAGTCATCAGTTCTACAAAAGTCTCCTCTGGCTGGAGCACCATGTTGGCCAACTCATCCAAAACCTTCTCCTGGAAGTCACCTGGCCTGAAAGCTGCACATAACTATTGTCTTAAAGCTGCCCAAGTTGCAAAATGGTTCTCTGCAAACTGACTGTACCACTTATCTGCTAAGCCATCCAAGGTAGATGGAAAGAGTACCAGATAGGCATCTTCTCTATTAAGACCCCGACCTGTACAGAGAGATACAAACCTCCTTACATGGTCGTCTGCATCTTCGGAGGAGAGCCCCTTGAAAGTAGGAAACTTGATGTTTACCTTGGCCAAAACACTGGTCGACGCCTCCATGGCCTCTTGCTCAGAAGCCCGTTGCTCAATAGCTTGCTGTAACAAAATGGGAGAGAGCTTTACTGGGGAAGGTGACCTGGAAGATGTAGAACCGGATGGAGGAATGGATGATGCCGTATGTGGAGGTATGGGTGATGAGGTTGGTGGACTTCTACTAGGTACCAAGGGTTGACGTCTTCTGTTGTAGTACTTCAAAGGACTCAGTAGTGCGCTTTGACGCTCTAATGACCGCCTTGTATGTGTCATGCAGTGACCACCAACCCAACCAAGCTTTGGGCAGAAGACCTTTAACTGGCTAAAAATAGGCCTTGACTCTACTAGACCAGGGCAAGTGACTAGACCACCTGGCTCGACCAGGGACGAGGAAGGACTAGACCAGGGATGAGGAAGGACTAGACAAGGGCAAGTGACTAGACCACTTGGCTGGACTAGTGACGAGGAAGGACTAGACCAGGGACAAAGAAGGACTAGACCAGCCTCCAAGGCGAGAGCTTGGTTGGACCAGGGCGAGGCGAAGTAGGCGATTCTAGGTAGAACCCAGCTAGCTCCTCGATTTGTACCTCAACAGAGAGTGAGACTTCAGTTGAGGTCCCACCGAGCGTGCCAAAAATGAGAGCACCTGTAGCACGGATGTGTCGTGCTCTCTACAGTGGGTGCTCCTTAGTGCAATGTGCGTGACATCCCACTCAAAACAGAATGAAAACAAAGGAAACAAAAGATAATAGCTGATCAATACAGAGATACAACAGCAGACCAAAACATATGGACTTGACTATCTCAAAGAACGATACAGACTCTGGCGTGGCAGCACACTCAGCTCCAACCTCCCCTTGTGTCTCTTTTCACTCATTGAGAGTGGACCGTGCACTTAGCGGCCGGCCAATCGACGTGAGGTGGGAAAAAGCAACCTTGGTGTGAGCGCAAGGCCACCAAGGGGTGCGCCCACGGAAAGGAGTAGAACTCGGGTGAAGAGAAGATCCTTCTCAAACGCGGTTTGCAAGCGAAAGAAAACCTCAAGAACCATAAAAAACCAAAACCCAAAGAACCCAAGTTCCTCGTGAACTTAAGAACCCAAGACCCCAAGAACCACAAGAACCCACGACTTCAGTGGATGGTCATCACTCGAAGCGGAATGGATACTTCGCTTGGAGGTGATGAGCATGAGAGAGGCGAAGAAGAATTTTCCCCACCAGGAGGTTTTTCCGACCCTCCCTCTTTCCCATCTACGACAAAGATTGCACTAACTCCTATGGAGGCTTTAGACCAAATGTTTCTGGAAAGGAAGTTAGAATGCGAAGCAAGACATGCAGAAAGAATGGCAGAAATGGAACGCAGCCACGCAGAAAGAAGAGCAGAAATGGAGCGCAAACACCAAGAAAGAATTGCAGCCGCCGTCAAAGGAATGAGCGACCAACACATGAAAGAGTTCTTGCAACTCGTTTCTCAAGCTCAGGCACAGCTGCAAGAGATTCGGGAAAAGGAGACTCTCTCAGTCTCTTCTTCTCCCAAGCATGACACACAAGATTTGCATGATTATGAGAAGCATGATGAATTGAATGATAATGATGAGCATGATGACAAGCATGATGATGATTTGAATGACAATGATTTGCATGACAATGATAAGCATGATGATTTGGATAATAATGACGAGCATGATGATTTGAATGATCAAGATGTGATTTCTCACAAGCATGATGAGTTGCATGAAGATGATGTGATTGTTCACAAGGATGATGTGTTAGTTGATGCTTTTTCTAGCGAAGCTAACCTCGTTGCAGATTCGATCAATCACGAAGGATCGATCTTGGCTCTCGAGCCAAGGTCCAAAGAACCCTCACAGGAAGTATTATGTGTTTGCATGATTGATACGCACGCATTGTTCAAGTGTTTCATTCGTGATCGTTTCCTGTATTTTAGTCAGTGTCTTTATGTGATCCCTTTTCCTAGGCATGACATATTGTACGTTGAGCACGTTTCACTAATGAATGAGCACGTATGTATCCGGATTTTTCATGAAAAGCTGAAAAGTATGCATTCAAGGCAGTCACATTCCATGTCTCTTCCTTGGCACGACACAGTCGTAGAAAGAGCACATAAAAGTATTGAGCACCAAGCATGCGCATTTCCGTTGTGAATTGCCACAGTTGATTGATTTAGATCAGAAGAGAAAGATTCGATCTCATTGTTTGCGTGTGTGTGGTGAATGGATTGGCACTCCGTCTATTTGTTCATCTACATTGCATGCACAGTCTTTGAGGAAGACAAGATTTTTTCCACTCACTTTACATGGAATAGGTATGTTCATGTTTTTGTGTTGGAAGTGGTTTCAGGAATTTTCAGCCATGGAGATTCTTGAAGAAGAACGAAGCATGACTCTCGACGAAGTTGAAGCATTGAAGGAGCCACAGAAGACTTTGTGTCGCTTTCGGCACGGCCCAAAGAAGCAGGCATTGCAGACCTTTATGAAGTCCAAGTACCGCACGACCCACACATCAGCGTGAACCGGCGAAGAGTCCCTTCCAGGATTCCGGATGCTATTGAGGATCTCCGTCGACGCCATACAGTTCGGTACCAGTACCTCACTTTGAAAAGGAGGGGATGTCACGTGACACATCCAACCCTATGTGTCCGTGGACAAGCTAGGTCACTAATCACAAGGATCCCATCCCTCGCTTTTTAAGTTTCTTGGCATGTTGCTTTAAGGTATAAACAAGTACATAATCACCTGTTTTGAACTCTTTCATGCGCATATGCTTGTCAAAAAACTCCTTTTGTCTTCTCTTTTTAGCATAGATCGAAGCTACAACTTGTAAGCGAAGTTCATCTAGCTTTTCAAGATCATCTATTCTTGAAGAGAGCTCATGCCCTGTCCATTCTAAGCGTGCTACTCGTAGAGTTGGGATTAAAAACTCTATGGGTAATATAGCATTTAGGCCAAACACCATGTTGTACGGTGTCGTTCCTATCGATGTTTTGTAAGCTACCCTGTATGCCCATAGTTTTGAGTGTAGCTGTTGATCCCAGTCTGTTCTTGACTCTGATACAATTTTAGTGAGAACCGTGCATAGTGTTTTATTTGTGGCCTCAACTTGTCCATTTTCCTGTGGATGATATGGAGCGGATATTCTATGTATGACCATGAATTCCTCTAGCAGATATTCAATGACTTCATTAAGAAAATGTGTTCCTCGATCACTCACTATTTTTATTGGTAATCCGTAACACTCGAAAACAGGACGCGAACGCAACGGGACTGCACTAGACCAGCTGTAGGAACCCTACTTCCTCCCACACACAAAGAGGTGAAAGTGTTGATATTTCTCTTTAAAATTTATTGCTTAGCCTAGACCACCACGACACCGTGAGTGATGTGGAAGTTTAAAGCCATTTCACACCTTTTTTGACCATTTTTGACCTTTTTTGGCTTAGTTTTGGCCAATTTTGACCCCTGGAAGGCATTTTTCGCGGGAAAAACCCCAAACGGACTTCAAAATTCACCAAATTTTGTACGCTTGATCCTCGATACCCAAAGAATTTTTTCAGATCTCCACATTCTATTTTTGACCACTTCTAGGGCGGTTCACGCATCACCGCAAATCAGGCACCGTAAATGGACAATTACTGCATGTCCCAAAGTGCTTGAGCGGTATGAGAGTACCCACACTTTTTTCTTGCATTATTTACATCCTGGAAAGCTCAAACACATTCTATAGAGCCAAAATAAGCCACCTAGAACCATATCCAAGGCCCCGATACCCTATCCGGACATGTATGTGTGCTCGACTGCTAGCACTCGAACCTATCTATTCACAATGTGTACACGTTGCATCTTTTTTTGAACTTGACACCACTTTGCAAAGCTTCAAAATGCATGTATTTACATCCTTTTGTACATATGATCATGCATATACGCACTAATTTGTATAGACCAAAAGTGGTCTATCATCATTGCCCACCCTCTAGGTAGAGCATTTATGCTCAACCAAGAGACTATTCGCATCTGGAACCACATCCCTCACAGAATATTTCTTCAATCGATACCCATTTATTTTGTAGCACAAACGTTCACCATACCATTTTTCCAACTCATATGTGCCATTAGAAAATACATGCTTCACTCTGTATGGACCCAACCATTTTTCCCTCAATTTCTTTTGAAAAGTAAAATCCAAGCGAGAATCATACTTCATCACCAAATCTCCCTCTTTGATCTCTTTCTCTGGCATCCTCTTTATTCATTTTCTCCATCCTTGTCTCTGCTTGTTGAAGATAATAATCACTGGCTTTCTCTCTTCTCATTCACAACAACTCTAGAGAAAGAATTCTTTCTTGCAGATTGTCATTATGCTCACCTTGCATTCTGCACAACAACTTCAAGGCATCCAGCTGCACTTGTATGGTCATAAGAGCTTCTTTTCCATAAACAAGCTCATATGGTGTAAACTGTGTTGACACTCTATACGCAGTTCTATAAGCCCACAAGCACTTTTCCAAGTCCAAGTCCCACTCTTTAGGATGCTCTTTAGCATACTTTGATAGCATCTTCACAATTTGACCATTGCAGTCCTCAACCAACCCATTGCATTGTGGGTAGTAAGGAGAAGAATGCCTATGCTGAATTTTCAATTTCTCCATGAGAGCAGCAACAAGTTTTCCCCGGTCCACGATCAAAAATGATAACCATAGGAGCTCCAAACCTGCAACACACCTATTTATACAAAAAAGAGGCCACTCTTCCTACTGTTACATCTTTTACTGCTCTTGCCTCCACCCATTTTGTCAAATAGTCCACAGCCACAAGGATATACCTTTTGCCATTGTTGGTCCTCGACATTGGACCTACAACATCTACTCCCCATTTTGCAAATGTATCAAAAGACATTATAGCTTTTTGAGGCTCAGCCAAAAGTTTTCGATTTGCAAACACTTGACATTCATGGCATGACTTGCACCAAAAATAAACATCTCTCATCATAGAGGGCCAACAATAACCTGCTCTCAAAATACAAAAGACAACCTAATCCTTGCCTTTATGACCTGTTTCTTCATGGCAGTGCTCCAAAATCAAGCCTATTTCTTCTTTGTACGTCACTTTTCTCAAAATGCTATCCTTGCCATAAAGCATAAGATCCTCACCTACCAATGTGTAGTTTCTTGCTTTTGCAACTATTCTCTTACGCCGAACCTTTGACATGCCCTCTGGACATTTCCCTTTACTAATAAATACTTCTACATCTTGCAATGATTCCCTTCCTGCATACAAGGCTTCCTTGACCTTTAAAGGAGCTACCAAGGCATCCAATTTGTCCCTAGCTAACTCATCAGCTTCTTTATTCTGCTCACAAGGAACATGCTTAAACTGTATCTTCTCAAACTCATGCAAAAGCTTCTTGATGCCATAAAACCACTTCTTCAAATTGTCTTTCTTAACATTCCACAAACCAAGCAACTGATTTATGACTAGCAATACATCCCCTTTTTCAATGACCCTCTTCAATCCAAACTCAACACACTGCTTCAACCCAAGGAAAAGTGTGAGATACTCGGCCTCATTTTTACTTTTACTTCATCAAGATTTTAAGCTCTAGAAAAGATAACATCGCTTTTTGGGTTCTTAATGACTACCCCACCACTTTCCTTTTGAAGAACTTTCCTGTATGCACCGTCAAACATCATTGTATACGCATCTATAATATCTACTTCCTCTTCATGATCATCCTTGTCAACCCTTGGGTAAGATGGAAGCTCCCCCCCTTATGTACCACTATTTCTGCCAAGTGAGCTTTAACAGAATGATCCACTTTAAACTCAAACTCATACTCTTGAAGCTCCAAAGTCCACTTTAAGATGCGCTTGCTAGGCTTCAAATGTTGTACTACATCAGACAAAAGATTCGATGTGGTGAGCACATAGAACTTTTGGGGCAAAAGATAGGTCTTGAACCTGCGACAAGCAAGAACCAAGGTGAATACCCACTATTCCATTTCCGTGTAGGAGAACTCGCTTACATTCTTCATCTTGCTCTCAAAATAGACTGGCTTGAAGTTCATTCCCTGCTTTTGTAAGAGAACCGACCCAAAAGCTACTGATCCCACACTGATAGATACATAGAAAATCAACTCCAAGTTGGGAGGACTCACTGTTGGTAAAGCACAAACTACCTCCTTGATACCATAAAATGCCTGTTGCATGTCTTCATTCCACTCAAACCCTTGAACTCTTTGACTCAATTTCTGGAGAGGGTACACATACTGACATAGCATCCAAAAAAAACGTGACAAGTAGCTGATATTATGCACAAATGATGCCAAATCCTTTGTGTTGCTGGGCGGATCCATAAGCAATAAAGCCTTAACTTTCTCTAGGTGAGCTTCTATTCCATTTTGGGAAGCCACATGTCCTAGCAAATGGACTTTGGCATGAGAAAATTTACACTTCTTTGGGTTGAGTTGCCCACCCTCTTGTTGAAGCCTTTCAAAACTCCACCTCAACTTCTCCAAACGTGTGACCCTTGAGCTATAACACCCAATCTCATCCATGAAAACGCGAAAGGAACTTACCCAAGTAGGGAACAAACACTCTATTCATCCATCCTTGGAAGGTAGCATATGCATTTACCAGCCCAAAAGGCATTCTTTTGTAGGAAAAACAACCCCAAGGAGTAATGAAGGTCGTCTTTAATCGATCTTCAATCACTATCAAGATCTGAAAGTAGCCAGAAAATCCATCCATGATTGAGTAACATTCATGACCTGCAACCTGATTGAGGATTTCATCTAGGAAGGGTAGTGGATAATGATTCCTTTTTGTGGAAGCATTCAAAGGTTTGAAATCGACACATATCCTAAATCTTCCGTTCTTCTTGGGCACAATAACTACTGGAGAGACCCATTCGGATTCCTCTACTCGAAAGATGAAATCTGTTGCTGAAAGCTTCGTCGCCTCTTCACGAAAATGACTTCCCAACAAAAGTAGGTAGGGCAATTTGGATAAGAGAATATATAAGCAAACCAAAGTTAGCACTCAATGGCAGAAGAGGCAACAGGAGCCAAGCTCAGCAGGCAACTTCTCAGCACAACCTTGGCGGTTTCCCCCTCCAAGCAAGATCCCAAGCCTTGGCGTTTTCTCCAAGCACTAGCCCTAGCGTTTTCTGACATCAGCAAGGCCTAGCGTATCAGCAGGTCCTCGCCGCATTCCCACCATCAGCAAGCGTTTTTGCAACACATCCTCAGCCTGGCGTTTTTTGCATCTGATCTGCATCGCCAACAGAACCCAATACTTAGCGTTTTTGGCAAGCATTAGTTAACGTTTTGGATCCACAGCAAAGCAGCGATTTCAGCCATGAAATAGTTGTAGACTCAAGCCCCAAAGATTAGCAGATTCAGCCCCGATAAAGACCTCAGTTTTCAGCCATGATGAACCTCAGTTTTCAGCCACGAAGAACCTCAGTTTTCAGCCCTAAACCTGCAGATTTTCAGCGTCAAAGACCCACCGAAAACAGCCCCCAAATCAGCGTTTTTGGACTAGTTGCAGATTTCAGCCCATAGCATTTTGGACAGCAGTAGAAAGATTGCAGATTTCAGCCCTTAGGTCGACTTCGTCATCACCATCGTCATCGTCGACATAGCCTAGACTTGCATCAGTCTCATGCATACCGTTTGTACCAGATTGTGCAATCATAAGTAGACCACTCTCGCCGACAAGAGTGGGGCCTTCGGAGGAGGGTTTTACAACGTCTCTGGTGTCGTATCTCTCTTCTCTCTCTATCTCTCAGTCTCATACACTTGCACGCACAGTGTCCATTCACTTTGTTTGTGATCATAGCATTCTTTCATTAAGAACAGAAGGCTCTACCTTCCATAAGAACAAAAGGAACCTTGAGCACAGATCGGAGCACTCATCTTGAGCAAAGTGCAAACAATCATTCCGCTGCACCTAACAGCTCCGCATCTACACACATGGTGATCCTCACTCTTTCACCTCTCATGGTGGTGCAAGGATACTCTAAGCTAACCAATCCTCACCCTTGCACCATGTGATAAAAATGTATTCGGGTCTCTATTAAAATCCATCCTCTGAGATCTCATGACCTAGTCTCTGTAGACTAGCATCTTCGGCGGTTGAAGCTGACTAGGTAAGATCTCTCTCTCTCTGTCTCTCTCAATACTCTATTGCTCTCACTCACTAAAAGGAGCGGATGTGTGGGGCATCCTTGCCATAATGGACTAGTGGTGGTAGGCATAGTTGCACGAAACGCCATTTCAGATGGGTCTGAAACGGTGAACTATTTCCTGCCGTTTCTGAAAATCAGAAACACGTTTCGGGCTGATAAAATTTAGGGGTCATTTTTTAAGGCGTTCCAACATGGGTTTTTTTTGTTGTGCTTCCGGTTTTTATTGCGCAAGGGATTCTACATACCTCCAAGCTCCCACACCACCACATACTCCCCCATCCACCCCCCCCCCCCCAAAAAAAAAAAAAAAACACAACCAAAACACATTCACACACATGAATGGCTTTCAAGCTGAAATTCAGAGGCAGCCTGGTAGGAGGTCCATATTCAGCCATGCTGTGTGAACCAATGAGTCACATGTGCATACCAAGATCCTTTGTCTCCTACCTCAGTGAGTTTTGAAGATCTCAACATCTCTCCATCAGCATGCTGGGCAGCGCAGTAAATGGTGGAAGCACAGTAAACTCCATTTTGAAGACGTCATGCCGTACAAGGGTAGATAGAAGAGTAGACGAACCAAATCTGGCTTGGGGAGGAGGGGATAAAGGAAATGTTTATTTATGTCTCTGAAAGGCTTGAAAGACCTATGAGACTAGAAGCATTTTATCGTCATTATATGATCCGAATGTCTTACACAAAAGACTAAGATAAAATGCTAAAGATGTATACAAACAAATGAATAAATAGAGCCGCTAGTAGCATATCTCTGCAACCTGTCTGTCCTATATAGAGGAACCCTCTTCCCTGGTGTCATTCTCTTTGTCAGCCATAGTGTAATTCTGAGTTCCTGTGCTTTGTGTCTTCACCGCAAACCAACCAAGGCTCACTCTTTAAGGAAAAAGTGATTATGTCCCAGCGGTGGAACCATGAAACAGGCCCATAGGGCGGTAGACTTTAGCTTTCACCCAAATCTTTACTTGATAAAATTTACTTGAACTTAGTGACACAGAGAAACTTCACGAATAAACCTATGACTAGAATTGACACTTCAAACAAAGCACAAGCTAAGAGCTAGAGTGCTTCCAAGTAGACAGCGACACCCTATAGGCCCGAAAGACTCGCGCCCCTTTCGGTATTCCTTTATTCTTATTAAACTTGGGAGAAAACTTGCAAATTCCTTCAAGCTATCCCGCTTTTACCGGGCTGAAAATGGCCTACTCTAGCCCGATTTCGGTAACATAACCACAATAGGAGGCTTCACAGACAAAATCCCCGTGCAAAAGGCGACTTTCCCGGTGCATTAGAGCACTTTCCCAAACCTGGCGAGAATCTGCAACACGCTGAATTTCCCAGGTAGTCAAAATTAATATAGCAAGCTTGCAATGCGATACATATCTGTTGCTGTCCTTCCCCCTATGTTGTTTGAGCCTACGAGAAGACCTCCTTGTGCCGCTGTATCTTTGATATAAACCATCCCACTACGTGCCAGTATCTTAACTCAAGGTGGTGATGTAAGGAGCACGGTTCTCCAAATAGGGTATGACATCTCACTTTGATGGTGGTGTATGCTTGTGCATTTGCATAGATAATGCTCCTTGCATTCCACCTCTCCTCGGCAAATTCTGCATCTCCTCTCTATCCTAGGGATCCCAACTGCTCTACCTGTAACAACCTGATGACATGGCAATCCCCGAGAAACGGGCCAACCTACAGATCCCAACCAAGGGGTCTAAACCCTAACAAAAGAAGCCAAAGGAGGAGAACAAGAATTTCCAGCTGACAGATCTCTGCCAAGAGGCCTACAGGTTACAAAGGGGTTAGGTTTAACCTTGGCCGAGGGGCCTAAAACCCTAAAATAAAGCCGAACCAACACACAAACTCAAATTGCGTATAGCATGTTGTACGGACCGTCCCGGATTTTGCACTGAGAGCATGTACAGATTTCTGTGTTTTGCGCTACAGCCCTATGGACACCAGATTTTGGACCAACTCCTTTTAGACATCTTGCTTTTCATGTAATTGCTTTTGGTGAGGCTTCGATCCTTTAAATAAGCTTACGTGCTCTCTTTCTATCACCCAAGTGTGGTAGATTGGTTATGCCATTTCCCTCTTGAATAAGAGGACTTGAGTTCGACTCTCCTCGTCGAATAGATCTTTAAGGTCCTACATTAAAATACACTTCTTCTCGGGGGTGTGCGTGTGGGTGTGTGTGCCATAGTAACAGGGAACGGGTGGTGGAACGGACCCTAAACGTTCCGAAACGGCGTTCTGGACGGGTCCGGCTCTTGAAACGGAGTCGAGGACGGAACGCCGTTTCGGAACGGAGTGTAGCCGGAACAGTGACCCGGAACAGAGGGGAACGGGGCGAAACGGCACCCACAACGGCGGAATGGGAATCCGAAACGGTCAACCAAAAAAGTCAACGTTTCTTAACTAGCCATTTGGGGGCATGTTTGGGGGTAGATTTGGGGCTATTTGAGGATAGGTTTGGGGCTATTTGGAGGGCTGATTTGGGGTTGTTTGGAGGCTTATCTCACCTCCTCCTCAAGCTCTCAACATCTCTACGGAGCTACTCTCCTTCCTAAAGCTTAAAGCTTGGACATGGAGCTCTAGCTTCTACCTTTTCTTTTTTGGCAACAAGCACAACACCCTCAAAGAACAAATGTGGCTTCTACCTCTCTTTCTCAAGCTCCATCCCTCCCTCTCGTGTCTCAAGCTCCATCCCCCCCCCCCCCCCCCCCCCCCCCCCCCCCCCCCCCCCTCTCTCTCTCTCTCGTCAAACTCCATCCTTGTCTCAAGCTCCGTCATCGTTAAACATGTTTAAATATGGCTCTTATTAGGATGGCCCAATTCAAAAGCTTAGCTTATAGTTTTTCACTAACATATGAGCCTATAATACATATAATATATCTAGTTTCTTTGGTCTATCGTTCCAGCCCCGTTTTCGTTCCGGCACCCCTCCTCCCTCCCGTTCCCACTCCGGGTAACTATGGTGTGTGCTAATAAAAAGAGGAAAATGGTATAACCTTTCTATCACCCAAGTGTG
Organism: Adiantum capillus-veneris; assembly: GCF_014529385.1. Lineage (NCBI taxonomy): Eukaryota > Viridiplantae > Streptophyta > Polypodiopsida > Polypodiales > Pteridaceae > Adiantum > Adiantum capillus-veneris. The sequence continues at coordinate 148,264,920 of NC_140951.1, forward strand.
GTAGATTGGTTATGCCATTTCCCTCTTGAATAACAGGTCTTGAGTTCAACTCCCCTCGTCGGATAGATCTTTAAGGTCTCTTGGAATAGTTTCCTACGACATTAAAATACTCTTCTTCTCGGGGGTGTGTGAGTGTGTGTGCTGATAAAAAGAGAAAAATGGTATAACCTTTCTATCACCCAAGTGTGGTAGATTGGTTATGCCATTTCCCTCTTGAATAACAGGTCTTGAGTTCAACTCTCCTCATAGGATAGATCTTTAAGGTCTCTTGGGATAGTTTCCTACGACGTTAAAATACTCTTCTTCAAGAGGAAAATGGTATAACCTTTCTATCACCCAAGTGTGGTAGATTGGTTATGCCATTTCCCTCTTGACTAACAGGTCTTGAGTTCAACTCTCCTCATCGATAGATCTCTAAGGTCTCTTGGGATAGTTTCCTACGACGTCAAAATACTCTTCTTCTCAGGGGGGGGGGGGGGGGGGGGGGGGGGGGTGTGTGCTAATAAAAAGAGAGAAATGGTATAACCTTTCTATCACCAGAGTGTGGTAGTTCGGTTATGCCATACAGGTCTTGAGTTCAACTCTCCTCGTCGGATAGATCTTTGAGGTCTCTTGGGATAGTTTCCTACGACATTAAAATCCTCTTCTTCTCCTGTGTGTGTGCGCGTGTGTGTTAATAAAAAGAGGAAAACGGTATAACCTTTCTATCACCCAAGTGTGGTAGATTGGTTATGCCATTTCCCTCTTGAATAACACGTCTTGAGTTCAAATCTCGTCGTATAGATCGTTGAGGTCTCTTGGGATATTTTCCTACGACATTGAAATCCTCTTCTTTCCTACGACGTTGAAAACGGTATAACCTTTCTATCACCCAAGTGTGGTAGATTGGTTATGCCATTTCCCTCTTGAATAACACGTCTTGAGTTCAACTCTCGTCGTATAGATCTTTGAGGTCTCTTGGGATAGTTTCCTACGACGTTGAAATCCTCTTCTTCTTCTTCTTCTCTAGCATTCTACACACGAGAGAAGCAGCACAAAGCCACAAAGTTGTAACTTGTTTGAGCAATATAAATAAATACCACAGTTTGGGGCCATTGCAATCTGGGAGTGGAACTCCGCCACTCCGTGTCACGTGTGGATTCTCTCTCATTTAGTTGGGTTGTTTTGAAGTGCTAAAAGTCTGTTGAGTCTATTCTTTTCAATTGCCACCTAGTGCCCTTCCATTTCACTATGTAGTGGAAGGCTCTATCTCAAGGCATGATTTTGGTGGTTCCATCACCCCACTGCCCAACTCAGGGGGCTGAATATATTTCAGTGGCAATTGATTATGCCACCAATTGGGCAAAGGTTGCACCTAGTCAAGATTGTAAAGCCTTGATATTGGCACGATTCTTATCTGAGAATATCTTCTGCAAGTTGGGTTGCCCTTAGAAATCACTCATGACTCGTTAATGAGGTCCTATCAAAACTTTTCAATCAGTTTAAATTTTTTCATAACAAATCATGCTCATACTACCACAAGCAAGCTGAGCGCACGAATAAGGTATCGATTGCTCTACTAAGAAAAGCTTGCTATTCACATCCTCACACCTGGGCTCAAGCTATTCTCGGCCACTCCACAATACACTCCATTTCAATTGCATATGGATTGGAAGCTATTGTCCCCTTCGAATATAATTCTCTCGATCTCCAAGAGCACGTTCTCTTCGCATTGACTCTGCTAGTGCTGCACAAGCTTCTTATGTGGCAACCAGCTCCATCTCCTCCCGTGAGACCACGCTTCCAGCACACATGCCCTCAGTGTTGAGCGGGTTTCATAGAAGGATTGGCGTGATAGGCATCTATGAAGACCAAAGTTTTTACAGAGCTCCATGGTGCTCGGTGTTGTTTGTACCAAGCAAAGTTTCTTAAAGAAGCAAGGAAATTGGTTCTTTACTTGGTAGAGTCCTTTTGTGATGGTGGATCACACTCTATAGTCTGGCTCATGGAGCTTTGCAATTGAGAGAAAGTGACACTCTAGTCATAGTGAATGAATCAAGACTTTACTCTATATTCTGACCAATCTAAATGTCATTGACACCTTACTTTCTAGTTAGCCCCTCCGACCACCGACTAGACGGAAACACAGAGATAACTGCAATCTGCACACTTAACAACACTTTATCACTTCAAAACACTTGAATAACTACGAGAGGGACGACACGAGTTTGGCGAAGCTCTGAGCCAAGACGCACTGGCCCCAAATACGGAGTGCTCCCTAGGGAACTTATAAACAATACTAAAAGCATCTGCTCCTAAAAGTTGGCGACCAAAACTTGCCAAAATCTGCCGACGCAAAAAGCGAAAGTCCATAAAGCAATGCCCCATCATCAGCAGTCATGCAAAAAGCAGAAATCCGTATAACAATGCCATGTGGCATGTCAGCGCAATTTATGAAAACCAACTCCAGAGTTCAAGCTTTAATTAATTCGGTTTTAGGCCCCTCGACTAGTGCTCCATATGTTGGTAGGGGTTAGGATTATTAATCCTTGACCCCCTAGTTACTTTAGGTCACTCGGCAAGACTTTTTGAGTTGGTTTTCTTCTATTTCTTCTTCTGCTTCTAGGTTTTAGGCCTCTCGGCCCATTCCTGCAAAACTCAGTCAAGTTAGTCTAAGATCCGAAGGCCCCTCAGATATCCTAATGTCACGCAAACGACATGCAGGTACAACTACCACCTAGAGAAAACTCATCATGGCACAAAGAATTCCGGCTTTGACCAAGAGATTGACCTGGTCCGCCTTCCTAGGGAGAGTGAATCTAGAGAGGGCCAAACGAACGCATTGGATCGATGCATCTATGACTCGACGCAAAAACCCTAACCCTAAAACCTGCCACATGCCACCTTCAAAATCAAAGCAATCATCCTCGATTGCAGGATACAAAAAACATTCATGCAGCCTAAAATCTCACAATTGATCATTCAGTCATGCATTCTTGTGTCATGATGGCCGTGCACAAATAAAAGCTAGCTGCAGACATTTAGGTTGCGTCTGAAAAATCGATTTTATGTGTCGACCATAGGAACACAAAATCACTCCAATGGAGGGTCGGGATTTCTTGTTTTCTGTGCTTTCATATGTGGATGATCTTTTGTTATTGGGGTTTTCCGAGCAATCCCAGACAATATGGCCATGAAAGCCACAATTGTAACACCTTCTTGCTTATCAGTATTGCGCCCTCTCTTCAGTAGTCACCCGTCGAGTGTTGGCAACTGTACTAGTTAGCAGTTGTGGGGTATCTTGGACGGAGGATCGAGGATTTGGGTTTCTCTTCTGGGAAGGGGCGATAATGTCAATGATACCAGTTCTTTCTTCATAATGTGATAGCCAAGTCTTGCATGTGACATAAGTTGTCATATATTTGATACCACTTTTCCTATATAATAATCTCGTAGTGGAAAGGGTAGGCCGACACTGTACTTCTCAATCTGTTCCGCAAAAGTAATGTCTCAAAAGATGGAAATTGGCAAATAGGCGTCCCAAAATCTTTGGTTGTAAATTGGAAGAGTGTCCAAGGGGTACATCCTGAGGCCAAACCATGCTGCAATTATATCTACTTTGAATGTCTCATCCAGGAAGCTTGGGTAGAAAGCGAGCTTGAATTCATGCCAAGTCTTCGGACTGTCTGGATTCTTGGTAAGGGTAGCCCACCTGTCAAAGCACTATCTTTGAGAAAAGAGGTGATTCGTAACAATTTGGATTCTTCCGTAAAATCTCCATTACTGAACAAGACGTCAAACTGTTGTAAGAAGTTGAGAGCGTTGTGGGTATCTTCGACGCCTGAGAAGGTGAAAAACTTAACTATAGCACCACCATCCTTGAAGGGTTTTGGACCCGAATTTGCTACTGGAGGTGCTCAGTAATAATAATAATCCTGATGGTGTCCATCTGATAAATAGGTAGGTGCAATAAAAGGTGGTGGGACGTAGGACGGAGGTGCAATGGACAACGGTACAGATGCTTCGGAAGCCACACGCGGTCGTTATATTGAAGCCATATTCTTGAAAATGCCTCCTAGAAACTGACACATCTCCAGAGTTCTGCCGTGAAGAGATAGTCGAGTGAATTCAAGAAGGGTTAGGTGGAAGAGAGGAATAAATCTAAGACGGTTCGAGTGGTATAGCAAAGTTAACAGGGGGATTCATGGTGCTCAAATAGTTGTGCAACACTTCCAAGTCAATCATGTCATCCGTCGATCTCTATTTTTGTTGTTCCACTAAATATACTAATTGTCGTACCCATAAGGGCGTCTTTGAGTGGATGGGCTCGGTGGATTTCCTCCTTCGGCAAGGTGATCTCCCGTTGCTACGTCCATGTCAATAGGATCGTGCTCCCGTTTGCAGAGGCAAGGGAGCAAGTTGTGCTCTAATACCACTGTTGTCGTGTGGATAGTGTGTCGTGCTCTCTATAGTGGGTGCTCCTCAGTGCAATGTGCGTGACATCTCACTCAAACAGACTGAAAACAAAGGAAAAATAGATAACAACTGATCACACAGAGACACAACAGCACACCAGAACATAGGACTCAACCGCAGACCAGAACATAGGACTCGACTATCTCAAAGAACCGATAAAGACTCCGGCGTGGCAGCACACTCAGCTCCAACCCAGAACTCACAGGTACAATGGGGTGTCGAGGCTCAAATGTGCAGGGATGTGCAGACGTGCTTTGTGCCTAGACTGGCTACTCTAGACGACGACGTAAAGATGATAAGTCATGACCCAACTGCTACTACTCATATATACAACCATACAGAGCCACCAACAGCTCATAAATGTCAGCATCTAAGTCTATCTCCATTGAGTGGCGGTGGTGACCTGGCCACGATGTCCACTAGGCCACCGTATCCCTGCCACGTCACTGCCTAGCGAGTCCATCCGGTGTGAACCAGACCAGACCAAAGACCAACTGTAAAGTCCAGCTGTACTAGCTGTCCTATGAAAGTGACATTGTAGCCTGCTACAGGTTGCCCGCTACAGGACCGCTCCCTGTCCCGAAGAGTGGAAAACTGAAAAACTGAAAGATCTGCAACAGGTCTACTAGCGGTGAAAACTCCAAAAGGTGATATCTATTGGTGGTCGGATGGTGGAGGGGGAAGGGGAGGCTGGTAGAAAGGTGGGTAAGGAGGCCAGGTGTATGGTAGAGGGTACTGGCCATGAGGAGGGTACATTGGATATGGAGTGGCCACCCCATGAAAAGCAGCAGACTGAGTAGGGTGAGTAGGTGGGACAGGTGGAAACCCATGAAAAGACTGAGGAGGCTGAGAAGGTGGGACAGTTGGTGGGAACCCAGGGAAGCTATTGTCGAAGGGAGGAGGGAAAGAGGTGGACTGGGAGGGGGAGGCTATAGAGAGGGTCCATGAAACTGTGAGGAAGCCGATCCTGCTGGCTTGGACTCCATAATAGGATGTGTTTTCTCAGCTGCTTGAGAATCCCTTGAATGAGCTTTAGAAACGTCTGTCTATAGTGCCATAGCAGGAACTTGTGTAGAACTTGGAGCTGTAGATATAGCTGTTTGTGAAATGGCTATAGATTGATATTTGGCACATGAGGGACACACTGAATTTAGCACAGGGGAAAGTTCCTGAACTGCAGCCATATCATTTGCCTCTTTTAACTGTATTTGTTGAGTGCAGACTATATGTTTGAGGTCTTGTACCTGTTCAGTGAGAATCCTTATGCGATCTTGAGCCTAAGCAATTAACATATTCCTATCCATCGATCGTTGAAGGTGGCTACGCACTTCCCTTTGCATACTGTCATATACAGCGCGATGCAGACCGTTAGTACCTTGCAATGAGATGGCTGCATCTATAATCGTTGAAATTGCTCTTCTGTCTGCATCTAGAAGTCTGTCGGCCTGAGGCGCAAAATTGGCAAACATGTCAAGTTGCTCAGAGCTAGGTGTCCCTAAGCTAGATGCCCCTGCAGTACCCCTATGTGCCCCTGCACTAGGAGTAGTAGTAGGTGATACTGCCGACACCATTGGAGAGTGTGTTTGGGAACAAGAGGTGGTGTAAAAGTAGAGGTGGTCACAGAAGTAGTCATGCTCACTCTTGGGTTTGCAGTATTGACGTCAAAGATTTTAACCTGTGATTCAGAGAAGGGTAGTGCTGCTAGCTCTTCCGTCGAATCCTTTTGTACTTTAGCCCTCTTGCGTAAAGTGCCTTTCCCTTTGGCCATTTTGGAACGGCCTAGTTCTCTGGCATCATCTTTAGCATCATCTTGCAGAGTGAGAGCAGCAGTTGCATCGGCTTTTTGTTGCATAACTTGCACTATCCAATACATAATAGGGGCTCCATAGCAATTGAACCTCTCCGCTTTTCCTTTCCGTTGAGTCCGAAATCGCTTTGCCCTGTCCTGCAGCGCCTTAAAGAGCAGATGGTGAAACGGGTACGGCAAACAGTGGCAAAGACAAAAAAATGCATCACGTATTCCTAGAGAGGAAGGAACCGCTGCTCTTTTCGGTGCACGCAGTAAAAAATAATACTGTAAAATAGAGTATAGCTGCTGATCCTATGATAGTCCACATGTGAGTGCAGCAACAGTTCTTGGCACGCATTTGCAGTGTCTTCAGGGAAGAGATTGGAGAAAGTTCTAGTGGTGGGTAAAGGCACAAGCGCATTCAGTATCCCCATTGCATGTCCAATATCCTCCACTGTAAGAGTAACTCCATTTAGTTTTGGGGGGGGGGGGGGGGGGGGGGGGTAAGACGGCACTCAGCTTGGCATTGGAAATTGTGCATGACACATCGGCCTGAGCCAGATTTTGGAAACACATCTTTGAATGCTGGGTTGGGCACCTGTAAATGATAGATCATTAGTAAGGGTACCTTCCAGATGGCACCAGAAGGGCGGGGCACTTGGAGAGTAGTGACCTTGCCATCAATGACTGATTGGGGTGAATCTTCCTCGAAAGATTCTCAGCACAGTTGCTATGAACTAGGGGCATAGTCTAATTTACTGTCACTGCTATCCCCAGAGGAGGTAGAGGACTCTTCCTCCGACTGGAGGTGCTGCTCTCGATTTCGAGTACGAACCATGTTGAAAATATATCAGAGAATCTGTTTGGACTGAATCTGCAATTGATGACAACACCTGATACAGATACAACTATAAGAAGAGAATGTAGTGCCTAGTGTGTCGTGCTAGAGATAATTAGAAGCTAGAAGGTTTACAGCAAGAGGGATGGAACTTCATACAACTTTAATACACCTTCATACACAAGGACAAAGTCAAGCAAAATTTAGAAATACGCTCACAACGGCGAAGAGAGGGTACATGAGATACTAACATACTAACTAACACGGAGTGAAGAAGAGAGTATTACAAAATCCAAAGTCATGCCCACCAAAGCAGCAGAATGAGAGGGTCCAAAGAAGGAGAGGGAGAGGGTGTCTGATATAGTGATGGGAACATAAAGATCCAGTTTAGGTTGAGGAGTCAGCTAAGATTAACACTTGATTTTAGACCTTGACCGTCAGCTTAAGTATGATAACATTTGATCCTAGACCATTGACTAAAGGCAGCGGAACTCCCTCTAGTGTGGCTAATTGTACGGCCCCTTGGGGTAGAATCTCCTGCACCTTGTATGGTCCTTGCCACGCTGGAATCAACTTCTTTGCTTTTTTCAGATATTTCGCTTGATAGAGTAACACCAGTGCTCCTTGCGTTGCGTTATTTTCGGCTTATTGAGATGGTGATCATGCCATGCTTTGCAACGAAGCTGCTCTGCCTGCAGAGCGAGAGAAGCCAAACTTCGTCTTTCATCCAAAAGGTAAAGTCGAGAGACAGATGCCGACCCCAAATCTCCATTGGCACGCAGACTGCCGACTCGCGGAGATCCTGAGTTGAACTCGAAGGGTGCTATCGCTTCCAAACCAAAAGCTGATTTAAATGGGGTGTGATTGCTTGTGGCTTTGAAAGAAGTTTGGTATGCCCAAAGGGTGCCGTGGATAGCTTGAGCCCAAGTCGCAGGATAGAGATGACATGCTTTCCGCAGAAGTGCTATCAGAACCTTATTGGTGCTCTCGGGATGCCCATTTGCTCTAGGGTAATAGGAACGAGACTTTCGGTGAAAAATCTTGTAGTTGGCGAACAAGGTTGAAATCATTTCATTCACAAAGTGACTGCCCCTATCACTGGTGATCTCCAGAGGACATCCTAACCTGCACAAAATATTTTCGTATACAAACTTGGCTAGAATATTGCCAGTGCAATCAGTTGTTGCCAGTACCTCTGCCCACTTGGTTGCATAATCTGTAGCCACTAGTAGATACTTCCGATTACCTGGTTGGGGGGGGGAGAGTAATTGGACCCACAAAATCAATACCCCATCTCTCAAAGGGCTGCCATGCCATAGAGACCTGTAGAGGACGGTTGGACTGCTTGCTTGGTTTAGGTCCACAACAGTGACACACATCACATACTTTCACATAGGCAATTGCATCCCGAAAGACATAGGGCCACCATAGACCACTCTAGAGAATTTTCTCGACGGTGATATGACCAGGGTAATGGCAACTAGTGGGACCACTGTGGGCACCCTCCAAAATAAACTCAACTTCATGAGGAGAGACACCGCCTCAGAACACCATCCGGTCCTAACTTGTATAGCTGGCCGCCAATCAGAGTGAATGGTCTAGATTTCAACAACAATCGTCTCTTCTGCAGTGGAGAAGCGTTCTCTGGGTACAAGCCAGTAGAAAGCAGATGCAAAATATCGCCGTACCATTCCGGAGTGGTATCCACCTTACAGAGACTGCTATCTGGAAAGTCGTCTGCAACCCCCGTTGCTTCTTCACCTGTGTGAATGCGAGGGAGCTGGTCGGCAAGGACATCATGTTTGCCAGGCCTGAGTACCACTTCGAAATCAAACTCTTGAAATAAGAGTAGACATCGCCATACTCGACCTCCAACTTGCGCTTATTAAGTAGATAGTGCAAGGCATGGTGATCAGTAATAACTGTGAAGTGGACCCCTAATAAATAATGGCGAAATTTTTGTAGAGCATACACAATAGCCAAACCTTCCCTTTTTGTGGTACTCTAGTTGCGTTCTGCCTTGGTGAGTAGGCGACTTGCATAGTGATCAGGGCGATACAGGTTGTACTCCTTACTAGGCTGAGTCAGCACAGCACCCACAGCTAGTTGACTGGCATAAGTATGCACATGAGACCAATCGGGAGCTACTAGAATAGGCGCTTCAGTGAGGCGTTTTTTGAAGTATGCAAAAGCTTCAGCCTCTGCATTGGACCATTGAAAGGACACAATAGCACTGGTGAGTCGGGTCAGTGGTTGAGCCACCTGTACATACATGCGTATAAACCTGCGTTGATAGCTTGTGTGGCCTACAAAGCTGTAGCACGGATAGTGTGTCGTGTTGTCTATAGTGGGTGTTCCTCAGTGCAATGTGCGTGACAATCTCACTCAAAACAGACTGAAAACAAAGGAACAATAGATAACAACTGAGCTCACAGAGACACAACTACAGACCAGAACATATGACTCGACTATCTCAAAGAACCGATACAGACTCTGGCATGGCAGCACACTCAGCTCCAGCCCACGATTCACAGGTACAATGGGGGTCTCGAGGCTCAGATGTGCAGGGATGGTGAAGACGTGCTGGGTGTATAGACTCGCTACTCTAGACGACGACGCTCGACCGTATATGAAGAAGATGATCCACCAACGGCTCATAAATGTCAACCACCTAAGCCAATCTCCAAATTGAGTGGTGGTGGTGACCTGGCCACGATGTCCACTAAACCACCGTCTGTATCCTGCCACGTGTCACTACCCAGCCCAGAGAGCCCGTCTAGTGTGGACCATACCAGACCAGACCAACTGTACTCACTGTGTGTCCTGTGAAAGTGACATTGTAGCCCGGTACAGGTTGCCCGCCACAAGACCGCTCATCGTCTCAGTGAGAGGGATACTGAAAAACTGTGAAAGAAAACCACTAGGTACCGCATCCGTACATCTTTCGTGAAGCAGTTGTGAGGCCCAACCATGACCTTACATGCCTCAAAAGTGGGGTTACAAACACTGCACTGCTTGCAAATTCCTTAAGCCTTTGAATAGGCGGGAACCCAAAAGTGGGGTTAAAAACACTACACTGCTTGCAAACGCCTTAAGCCTTTGAATAGGCGGGAACCTAGTATGATTGCATAGTCCAAGAATCCCAATTGGCACAACAGAATGAGGCTCCACAACAAAGAGATATGCTCACTAGGTAGGGGTGAGGTAGGGGGGCGTGGGGGAAAAGGGGTGGTTAGGGGTTGTGGGTAGGGGGCTAGATAGGGGCGAGGGCAGAGAGCGGGTGGGTAGGGGCGAGGGCAAGAGCAGGGGTGGGTAGGGGCAAGTAGGGGGTGGGTAGGGGTGAGGGCAAGAGGGGGTGGGTAGGGGCAAGGGCAAGAGAGGGGGTGGGTAGGGGCGAGTTGGGAGGGGGTTGGGGGGACCAATTTGGAATAGGGAACGAGTTGGGGGTTGGGTAAGGGCAAGGAGGGAGCAGACCATTATGAGCATGGTGCGGGTTGAGGACAGAGCGAACTATTATGAACAAGACAACTATCAGGAGCATGGAATTCATCAAGCAAGATGGGCTCTGTGAACGGAGTTCGCTAGACACAGAGGATAGGTTTGTTCTGGTCGGAGAAGCACACACCAATGGGGCTGATGTTTGAGGGGGTGTAAACTCCTGCAGAGGAGATTTCCGCCCGCTTCTATGATTCTTCATAGGCTCACCAAATTCAAAGGCTACCACCAAGGGCGCACGGGGAGTAGCTTCTGTGACCTTCAACCTTTGTGCTGGCTCACTTTGTATTGGCTCAGGTGGCCTATTAGGTTTAGTTATTGGCGAAACATTGGAAGAGGGTGTACCTTCAGGCAAAGAGAGAATAGAGACTCCATAACAGGGCACAGATTTGGTAGCATGTAACCACTCCAACAGATCCTCGTCTGACTCGTTAGGTGGAGTAGGCTCTTCCAATTCAAGGCTGGTTCCTAGGAACAAAGAACTATGTTGCACAACGGGATCCATGCCTCCTCCTAGGCGAATGGGTTGCATCAAGAAGCCAAGAGTATGTATCCACATGGCATCGTTTCCCCAATCATGAAGTGCTTTAGTGTGTCGCAGCCATGGTCTGCCAATGAGCAAGGGAAATCCACCCTCCACCTGTGGAAGACGAACCACAACAAAATCCAAACTAAAAGTGAAATCTTGTAGTAGAGGCACCTTTTCCACTATGCCCACAAGGTATATTGTCCTCTGGTCGGCCAATGTTACTGTGAAGGGGGCAGGTTCAGTAGGCTCGGGCCTAAAGCCATCATAGTGAACTCAGGCATCATTTTGATGCCAGATCCACCATCCACAATTACTCCTGAAAATTGTTGCCCCAAGACGGACACTGTCAGGCGAGGGCTTCTATAATCAATGAGGGGAGCAGCGGGATTGGATATCATATAGGACTCTGATGGTCGCACTGGGAGGTGCCCGCCACTAGGACTTGCTCCGGGGTAAAGTGACTGAATAGCAGCAAGGGTGTCACTTCTAAAACTCGCATCTAGTCGCAGCATGTCATACAGGGACACTTGTTGGAAGGTGTTCTTCAAGACTGTCTCTACTGTAAGCTTTTCCTGTTCTACCAGTGGTTTCTCTCGTACCTCGATCTTCTGTAGATCGAAAACTGCTTCCAAAAAAGCTTCATCAAGATCAGAGAGCAAAGATTTGGATTCTTGCTTGCCACTAGGTGATGTCTTGTCAATAGCTGAAGGAAGGGTATCCACTGTTGGAAGAATGTGTGGGGGAGTTGAATGTGTTGGAATGAGCAGCTCTCTGGGCCCGAGTGAGGACACCCGATGGCTCCTCTATCAACTATAGCTTATTTTGAGGGGTAACCATGTGGGTAGAAGGGGGCGGCTGAGGAAAGGTGCTAACTGCTATCAGATTGAGCTTGGGAAAGGTAGACTCATTCTGGCTTTGACTTGGGTTCAAAGCCGTGGATGCACGAAGTTTAGGGCAATCCTTACTGTAGTGATCCTTCGTTTCAACAATGACGGCAGGGAGGGGACCCTTCGGGCAAATGGCATTTGCTGTGGTAATGACCATATTCCCCGCATCTGTAGCACAAAATGGGCCGATTCAATGGGCGAGTCGAAGAGCGAGGTGCTCCTTGCTCTTGGTGCATGGACTTGGAGGTGGAAGCATAGAAGCTTTGAGGTGATGAGGGAGCATGGGTATGATAAAAGCTCTGAGAGGGAAAAGTACTTTGCATACCTTGCATAGGAGGGGCTGTCAATAAAGGTGGCATATGGTGTGGATGGCCACAGGGAGAAACCATGTTGGATGCAGGTGTTGGCCCTTGTTGAAGAGTAGGACCAAGACTTTGTTGTATTTGTCGCAATCCCTTGAGGTAGAAGCAATCCTTGTCCTCATGTCCAGACTTCTCACACAAGTGGCAGTAAACCCGAAGGGGGCATTCCTGTGGAGGGTGCCCTAGAGAGCGGCATGAGCTACACCAAACCATAGCCTTAGTCTCCTGCTGAGACTTGAGATCTTCTAGCTCGGGCTTCATCTGTTCCAATGCCTCGTGATGTGGAGGCTTCTCTTGTCTAAGAGAGAAGGACCTCTCCTCTTGAAGAGCTCGCTCTAACTTTAGGGCTTCCAGTTCCCTGCGTAAAGAAGTTAAAGGATCAAAAGAACTTTCCAAAAATGCTGAGGGCGTCTTTACCTGAGGGGAGTTGGTGAACAACTTCCTAGATCCCTCTATCCTAGTAGCAACTGCGACAAACTCCTCCAGAGTGGCGTCAGGTTTTTGTTGAGAAGTTATGGAAAGAGCCTTCTCCACCCACTTTGTAACCATAAATTCACCGGGTTGGTGGGGAAGCTTGGCCACCAGAGACTTGGTTTTAGTCATGAGTTCTGCAAAAGTCTCCTCTGGCTGGAGCACCATGTTGGCCAACTCATCCAACACCTTTTCTTGGTAGTCACCTGGCCTGAATGCTGCACAGAACTGTTGTCTTGAAGCTGTCCAAGTTGCAAAATGGTTCTCTGCAAACTGACTATACCATTTATCTGCTAAGCCATCTAAGGTACCTGGAAAGAGTACCAAATAAGCATCTTCCCTATTAAGACCATGACCTCTACAGAGAGATACAAACCTCCTTGCATGGTCATCTGCATCTTCTGAGGAGAGTCCCTTGAAGGTAGGAAACTTGATGTTTACCTTGGCCAACACACTGGTCAGCGCCTCCAAGGCCTCTTGCTCAAGAGCTTGTTGCTCAATAGCTTGCTATAACAAAATGGGGGAGAGCTTGACTGGGGAAGGTGACCTGGAAGATGTAGAACCTGATGGAGGAATGGATGAGGCTGTATGTGGAGGTATGGGTGGTGAGGTTGGTGGACTTCTACTAGGTACCAAGGGTCGTCTTCTGTTGTAGTACTTCAGAGGACTTAGGAGTGCGCTTTGACGCTCTAATGACCACCTTGTATGTGTCATGCAGCGACCACAAACCCAACCAAGCTTTGGGCAAGAAGACCTTACACTGGCTGAACACAGGTCTAGACTCGACTAGACCGGGGCAAGTGACTAGACCCCAGGCTCGACCAGGACGAGGAGGGACTAGACCAAGGACAAGGAAGGACTAGTCTAGGGACGAGGAAGGCCTAGACCAAGACGAGAGCTGGTTGGACCAGGGCGAGAGAGGACTAGACTAGCTGGACAAGGGCGAAAAAGGACCTGACCAGCTGGACCAAGGTGAGAGAGGACAGACCAGCAGGCTGCACAGTGCAAGGCAAAGTAGGCGAAGCTAGGTAAAAACCAGCCAGCTCCTCGATTTGTACCTCAACAAAGAATGAGACTTCAGTTGAGGTCCCACAGTGATTGCCAAAATGAGAGCACCTGTAGCACGGATAATGTGTGGTTCTCTCTACAGTGGGTGCTCCTCAGTGCAATGTGCGTGACAATCTCTTTCAAAACAGACTAAAAACAAAGGAATAATAGATAACAACTGAGCTCACAGAGACACAACTACAGACAAAAACATATGACTCGACTATCTCAAAGAACCGATACAGACTCTGGCGTGGCAGCACACTCAGCTCCAGCCCACGACTCACAGGTACAATGGGGGTGTCGAGGCTCAGATGTGCAGGGATGGTGAAGACGTGCTGTGTGTATACACTCACTACTCTAAACGACGACGCTCGACCATATATGAAGAAGATGATCCACCAACGGCTCATAAATGTCAGCCACCTAAGCCAATCTCCAAATTGAGTGGTGGTGGTGACCTGGCCACGATGTCCACTAAACCACGATGTCTGTATCCTACCACGTGTCACTGCCCAGCCCAGAGAGTCCGTCTAGTGTGGACCAGACCAGACCAACTGTACTAACTGTGTGTCCTGTGAAAGTGACACTGTAGCCTGCTACAAGTTGCCCGCCACAAGACCACTCACCGTCTCGATGAGAGGGATACTGAAAAACTGTGAAAGAACCACTAGGTACCGCATCCGTACATCTTTCGTGAAGCAGTTGTGAGGCCCAACCATGACCTTAAATGCCTCAAAAGTGGGGTTACAAACACTGCACTGCTTGCAAATGCCTTAAGCCTTTGAATAGGCGGGAACCCAATAGTGAGGTTAAAAACACTCTCTCTCCTAGCTCCTCAGGCCGACACTGGTGTCCCATGCCCTACAGCAGAAAGTGTGCCACTCAGAGAAGCAAGTGTGTTAGTCTCCAATGACCATGATTCAAGTGTTCCTCTGATGGAAGCCGTCGGCCTTGGTGAACCTATAACACATCACCGAAGGGGGGAAAAAATCTCCTCGGCATGACCTCGCCAATGTTCCACCTCTTCCTCTAACATCTCCCGGGTTTGACGTCACGCCCACTCAAAACCACTCTGCTATGTCCTTACCCTTCGAGGAGCTTCCACCAGGATGCCTACAAGAGGAATATGCAGAGTTTCCAATCGATTAAACACCAGCTCATGATGTCTTGAAGCTCCAAGAGGCAGCTAACTTTTCATCTTCTGAAGCACCCTCTCCAACTACACCTCCTGACCTAGTCAAAGAAGTCAACCTAGGAGATCCTGACAACCCTCAACACGTACTCTTAGCAGCTTGGTTATGGGAGCATCCCGCGTTACTCAATCAGGTAGTCTCTATTATACACTCTTTTAAAGATGTTTTTGCTTGGTCCGACAAGGATTTGGAAGGGATCCCACCAGAATTGGGTGGCCACACTATCCCTCTGATGAAGGGGCTAAGCCTGTCAGAGGCCGAGCGTACAAGCTCAACCCAAAGTATGCAGAGGCTGTCAAGTTAGAGCTAGAAAAAATTGAAGAGGCTTGGAGTATGCAATCATACTGGGTTCCCGCCTATTCAAAGGCTTAAGGTATTTGCAAGCACTGCACATGTGACGCTTGAATAGAGACCACATAGCACGGCATCGATGTGTAGCTTCCAACCACTGCAGCAGGTCTTCGTCAGACCCGTCAGGTGGGATGGGCTGCTCGGGGTCGGGGTTGGACTGTATTCACAATGAGCTGTGATGAACCACTGGATCCATACCTCCTTCGAGTCGAATTGGTTGCATGGGGGAGCCAAGCGTATGTATCCACATGGCGTCATTTCCCGAATCATGAAGTGCCTTAGTATGCCGCAACCATGGTCTACCAATAAGCAAAGGAGATCCTCCCTCCACCTGGGGAAGATTGACCACCACAAAATCCAAGCTAAATGTGAAGTCTTGTACCTTCAGAGGCACCAGATCTACTATGCCCACTAGACAGACTGTCCTCTGGTCCGCCAATGTAACACTGATTGGAGCAAGGCCGGTGGGCTGCAGACCTAAAGCCAACATAGTAAACTCTGGCATCAGATTGATCCCAGATCCACCATCCACTATGACGCCTGAGAATTGATGCCCAAGAATAGACACAGTGAGACAAGGACTTTTGTAGTCGGTGAGGGGAGCAGCTGCATAAGAAATCATATAAGACTCTGAAGGCTGTACAGGGAGATGCCCGCCACTGGGCCCCGCACCCGAGTACAGAGACTGAATGACTGAGAGGGTGTCACTTCTGAGGGTTGCATCTAGCCGGAGCATCTCATAAAGGGACACTTGTTGAAAAGTGTTCTTCAAGATTGCTTCCCTTGTGGGCTTAGCTCCTACAATCTTGGCTTCCTCTCGAGCTTTGACCTGATGCAAGTCAGCCACTGCTTCCAGGAAGGCTCCATCACTGTCCGAAAGCATAGAGATTGGCCTACTCCTTTCACCGATTAAGGGTTCGTCAGTTTGGTTAGGTTGCGGAAGTGATGGACGAGATGGACCTGTTGGCAAGCTGAGACCCAGAGCTGCTCTTTGTGCCCGAGTGAGTACGCCAGCGGACTCTGCCACTTGTTGTGGCCAAACTATATGAACAGTAGGTGATGGCTTAGGGGTGGTGTTCACTGTGATCGGATTGATCTTCGGGAATGTGAATTCTTGTTGGTTCTAAGTTGGGCCTGACAATGAGGATGCCCTTTGCTTGGGACAATCCTTACTGTAGAGGTCCTTAGACTCTGGACAATGTCTAAAAGGAGGAGACCCTTCAAGTAAGGGACACTTACTTTGGTAATGCCCATATTCACCACACTTGTAGCATAAGATGGGCCGATTAGACGGATGAAACGGGGGACGAAGTGGTCGTTGCTCTTGTTGCTGCATGGAGTTGGAGGCTGAGGTGTAGAAGCTCTGAGAAGCTGAAGGAGCCTGGGTATAAAAATTATGAGGTTGAAACGTACTTGACATACCTTAGACAAAAGGGGTATTGAGCAAAGGTACTTTTGATGGCCATAGGGGCAGACCATATTAGATGTTGGTGCTAGCCCTTGTTGGAGAGAAGGACCTAGACTTTGTTGTATTTGCCGCAGTCCCTTGATATAGTAGCAATCCTTGTCTTCATGCCTCGACTTTTCGCAGAAGTGGCAATAAGCCCGAAGGGGACAGTCCTGTGGAGGGTGTCAAGGAGAGCGACACGAGCTGCACCATACCATAGCTTTAGTCTCCTGCTGAGACGAAAGCTCTTCTAGCTCACTCTTGATTTGATCCAAAGCCTCGTGATGTGGGGGCCTCTCTTGTCTAAAAGAGATTGATTTCTCCTCTTGAAGAGCGCGTTGTAGTTTTAGGGCTTCAAGTTCCCTACGTAAGAAGTCAATGGATCTGAAGGACTTCTTGAAAACATTGAGGGGGTCTCTACTTGCGAGGAGTTGGTGAACAGCTTCCTCGCTCCCTCTATCCTAGTAGCAGCCACCGCGACAAACTCCTCCAGAGTGGCGTCGGGTCGGAGACTCTCTCAAAGTTTTTGCTGAGAACTTTTAGGAAGAGCCTTCTCCACCCACTTCTTAACCATAAATTCGCCCGGTTGCTGAGGAAGCTTTGCAACCAAAGACTTGGTTTTGGTCATGAGTTCTGCAAAAGTCTCCTTTGGCTGGAGCACCATGTTGGCCAACTCATCCAAAACCTTTTCCTCGTAGTCGCCTTGCTTGAATGCTGCACAGAACTATTGTCTTAAAGCTGCCCAAGTTGCAAAATGGTTCTCTGCAAACTGACTGTACCACTTGACTGCTAAAACATCTAAGGTTGATGGAAACAGTACCAAATAAGCATCTTCCCTGTTAAGACCACGACTTCTACAGAGAGATACAAACCTCCTTGCATGGTCGTCTCCATCTTTTGAGGAGAGTGCCTAGAAGATGGGAAACTTCATGTTTACCTTGGCCAACACACTGGTCAACGCCTCCATGGCCTCTTGCTCAAGAGTCTGTTGCTCAATAGCT
This sequence comes from Adiantum capillus-veneris, assembly GCF_014529385.1. Classification (NCBI taxonomy): domain Eukaryota; kingdom Viridiplantae; phylum Streptophyta; class Polypodiopsida; order Polypodiales; family Pteridaceae; genus Adiantum; species Adiantum capillus-veneris. Next base: position 148,282,788 of record NC_140951.1, read on the forward strand.
TGCTGCAACAAAATGGGGGAGAGCTTCACTGGGGAAGGTGACCTTGAAGATGTAGAACCGGATGGAGGAATGGATGAGGCTGTATGTGGAGGTACCAAGGTACCAAGGGTTGACTCCTGTTGTACTTCAAAGGACTTAGTAGTGCGCTTTGACGCTCTAATGACCGCCTTGTATGTGTCATGCAGTGACCACAAACCCAACCAAACTTTGGGCAAGAAGACCCTGGCTGAACACAGGTCTAGACTCTACTAGACCAGGCGAGTGACTAGACCACTTGGCTGGACCAAGGACAAGGAAGGACTAGTCTAGGGACGAGGAAGGCCTAGACCAAGACGAGAGCTGGTTGGACCAGGGCGAGAGAGGACCAGACCAGCAGGCTGCACAGCAAAAGGCAAAGTAGGCAACGCTAGGCAAAAACTTGAGGTCCCAACATGATCGCCAAAAAACGAGAGCACCTGTAGCGTGGATAGTGTGTCGTGCTCTCTACAGTGGGTGCTCCCCAATGCAATGTGCGTGACATCTCACTCAAACAGACTGAAAACAAAGGAAAAATAGATAACAACTAATCACACAGAGACACAGCAGCACACTAGAACATAGGACTCAACCGCGGACCAGAACATAGGACTCGACTATCTCAAAGAATCGATACAGACTCCGGCGTGGCAGCACACTTAGCTCCAGCCCAAAACTCACAGGTACAATGGGGTGTCGAGGCTCAGATGTGTAGGGATGTGCAGACGTGCTTTGTGTCTGACTGGCTACTCTAGACGACGACGTAAAGATGATAAGTCATGACCCAACCGCTACTACTCATATATACAACCATACAGAGCCACCAACGGCTCATAAATGTCAGCATCTAAGTCTGTCTCCACTGAGTGGAGGTGTTGACCTGGCCACGACGTCCACTAGGCCACCATATCCCTGCCACGTAAAGATGATAAGTCATGACCCAACCGCTACTACTCATATACAACCATACAGAGCCACCAACGGCTCATAAATGTCAGCATCTAAGTCTATCTCCATTGAGTGGAGGTGGTGATCTGGCCACGATGTCCACTAGGCCACCATATCCCTGCCACGTGTCATTGCCTAGCGAGCCCGTCCAGTGTGAACCAAACCAGACCAAAGACAAACTGTACTAACTGTCCTGTGAAAGTGACACTGTAGCCTACTATAACTGTAATCACTTCTGACGACGGACCAGACAGAAACACATAGATAATTGCAATTTGCACACTTAACAACACTTTTATCACTTCAAAACACTTGAATAACTGAGAGAGAGATGACACAACTCGACAAAGTTCTGAGCCAAGATTCACTGGCCCCAAAAATTGATGCCCCTTTCGGTATTTCTTTATTATTAGTGTTCACAAAGTACAACTCACGAGGGTCCAACTCTCTCCGAGAATCTACGTCCAGACACTCACAAGAAGTGGCCCCTAGGGCAACAATACAAGAGATGCCAAAAACAAAGCCCCAAAAGCATCATGTTCAAAAGCACTTAATCCTAAAAGCATCTTCTACTAAAAGCTGGAGTCCACAACTTGCCAAAATCTGCCAGCGCAAAAAGCGGAAGTCAGTAAGGCAATGCCACGTTACAGCAGTAGTGCAAAACACGGAAATCTGTACATTAATGCCACGTGGCATGTCAGCGCGATTTGCGAAAACCAGCTCCACAGTTCAAGCTTTTATTAATTGGGTTTTATTAGGCCCCTCGACCAATGCTCCATAAGTTGGTAGGGGTTGAACGCATTGGACCAATGCGTCTATGACCTCGACACAATAACCCTAGCCCTAAAACCAGAGTCTTGGATTTTGGTTCACCCTTCCTCGCTTCTTATTCTGATGGATTAAGTTCTTATGCGAGGAAATATCAGACTCTTTCATGTACATATCGCCCTTCTAATCTATTCAGCAATTTTTCCACTATCGAAATTTCCTCTCCCCTATTAAACACATTAGACTTTCTTTGTCTTGGACTTCGCTTTTCCTTTAAAAAATTAAAATCAGCAAAAAAGAAGGGGGAAAGAAAGAAAATTGCACTAGGGGGCTATGTGTTGAGAACGTGCATACCATCACTCCATTGTACTGAATTCAGGGCGTGATTAGACATGGTTTTGCTTCGTCGGGCATGACTAGGGAACCATGTATGACGCTGGCAAAGACAAACACTAGATTGATTTGTCATGTAACATTACTTGAGCCCTTGTTGTATTGCGCACCACAACGCTTCATACAAACCATCACTTGATGGATGTATCAAACAACCCCCCCCCCCCCCCCCCCCCCCCCCCCCCGGGGCAGATCTATGTTTTGTGGTTTGTGTGATGGGGATATCTATGAAAGAGATGAATGACCAAAACTAGATTGATCCGTCATGTGAGGTCACTTGAGCACTTGTTGCACTCCGCACCATAACACTTAATACAAACCATCACATGATTGATGTATCCCCCCCCCCCCCGATCTATGTTTTGTGGTTTATGTGATGTGTATATCTGTGAAAGAGGTGAATGATTGTGGCGTTCTCTCTAATAAGTTAAGTAAGTGTATCTAACGATATGATTTGCTTGCATGACTGCATGGAGCAGTCACTGTCAACAATGTCGATTGCATTTGTTTTGTGTATGCAAGTGTAACCGCGAATGATTACTCTTCTTATAGACAAGGGCATGTGATGGCTTAGTGTTGTGGCACACGACCGCTATAGCCCGTGCAACAGCCTACAAAGCCGCCTGTAGCATCAAAACTGCCCCCCAAAGCAGCGGATATAAAATCCGCCATAAAATGAGCAGGATTTCACATTGGAAATTGCGCATTGGCAGCAGGCTGCTGACATGGCTGATTTGCGGTGAGGCAGCTTTTTGGGTGGCAGTCATAAGAAGAGTTGACTTCTCAGCTTTTTGGACCAATTATTAAAAGCAGATGACTTTTTAAGTCTCGTTTTAATAAGTGATATTAAGGTGCTTTTGTGAGGCTGAAGTTCCTAAAAACAAGAGGCCAGTGTGCCATTGTAACTCAAGATAAGAAGTGCATGGTTGCCCACAATCGTCAATTCACTTGACAATATTAAAGAAACACCGCCATGGGCGCTCAACTTGAGGGCCAACAATTCTTGGAGGGGAACTACAACTCTTCTGTTTCGTTTGCAAGTGTTTGTTCTATTCAAGTCGCTCCATTGCAATTTACGTGTTTTGGTGAGTCATCTGTCTGGTGGTGATTACAGAATCATTGAGCCAAACCCATAACTCCAGGAAGGTTAAAATGATTTTCATCTTGGTTTTCCAAACGCGTGGTCTCGTCCAACTTTTCCACAGCTGGAAAGTAGGCAACCCTTGTGATGAGGATGCCATGGCCCATGTCAAACTACTACTCCAATGGTGGCACAGGTATCTTTAAAGCAATCCACAAGTTGTACCCCCTCTGGAGTCAAGAACCACCTATGTCAGACTCGAATCAATAGATCCAAGGATCATACATTCAAAAGAGAGATCAAGCCAAAGTACACACTAATAAGTGAAAGGAGAGAGAAGAAGATTGTGGAACGGGATGTCCTGCATCAGAGAGCTGAAATATCAGGGTCGCTGTGGCATTTGATGGCTCTCTATCGTGATAAACCTGCACCCCCCCTTGCATTTTGGGCTGCTACTCTCTCTCTCTCTCTCTCTCTCTCTCTCTCTCTCTCTCTCTCTCTCTCTCTCTCTCTCTCTCTCTCTCTCTCTCCTTGCTTAGTGCTCACCTATGGGGAGTGTTTCGTGGTTTAAAACCTTTCCTGTTCATCTGCCTCCCGTAGTGTAACGTATTTTTGACTGCCCTAATGTTTTTTTTTTGGCTTGAGAGCTTTTTCTCACACGGGAGCATTGCCAGCACCATGGGAGAGATTCCTTGTAGATCTCGCTGATCCTATCTCCCTTGGTTTGATTAGGCAGTTAGTGCCTTGACCGGATGTGGTACTCTTTGGCACTGTTTTGTGGTTTTTTTTTCTCTTTTTTCAGCCTTCAAGAAGGTGAGAACCGTCAGATCAAACCCCTGTTGGAGCGTACCCACACTCTGCCTCTACATACGAGCATGCTGAAATTTGCTGTAGAGCAGCGCTTTCAGCCCCTCGCAGGTGGTTTTCTAGAGTGCACAACAGGATGAAAGCTGCCCTTTTTGGATTTGTCTACATACTGATAAGATACCTTCTAATGGTGTCTGTGCAGTCGATCCATGGCTTCTCTCTCTCTCTCTCTCTCTCTCTCTCTCTCTGGTCTCATAGGTCACTTTGGCCTTTTGAAGACGTTAATATAACATTTCATTTCATATCTCTCTCTCTCTCTCTCTCTCTCTCTCTCTCTCTCTCTCTCTCTCTCTCTCTCTCTCTCTCTCTCTCTCTCGTGCGCGCGGACGAAGCTCAGGCTCTTTGACACTCTGGTGGCTTCTGCATTGCTTTATGGAGCTGAGATTTGGGGACCTTCACTGGATCATCATGGGAGGACAGGCCGAAGTGATGGATGGGGGGACATGGAGAAGCCTCTAGTCTCTAAGATCTCGCGGCTCATTAGAGCCAAGGCTTCAGTACCACGTGCTATTGTACGAGCAGAGCTAGCTGCCCCCCCACTGGTGGTTGAGGCGCTCACCAGATCTGTCTCCTTCATGCACCGCATATGGGAACTTCCGAGAGACAGATATGCACGCCTTGCACTTGAGTCCTCTCGACAGTTAGCAATGCAAGGAGATACAGCATGCTGGTACGGGGAGATGACATCATGGTTTCAGACGCATGCTGGTACTACTTGACTACACATGCCACTGCCCCGTCTACTACGAGATACGAGGCCGCTTCCATTGCTTGTTCAGAGAGGGCTTTGGACCATTCGCTAGAGTCATGCAGTACGAGGATTAGAGATGCCTGGGTCTGTTTTTGCTCGAGCTGCGCAGACACAGAGAGAGCCTGATGAGAGGAGAGGCTAGCCAGTCTCAGAGACAGATCACAGACTTCTTTAGAGCTGCCACTGGACACCCGGAGGAGTTACTACCACAACAGAGCCCGTCGCTTTACACCAGAGGCATACTGATCGACCGAGCGACTGAGCTAGGGAGATCCAGACGCTCACGACTGCGGAGGACTACATAGCATCGACGGAGGCTGCATCAGAGGATTCGGGTCACTTTGGCTCGACATGCACGACGCCCAGTCAGGCTACTGACCATGGAGGAGATTGATGAGATCCGCTTGCGACCGATGCTGGATCTCCTGTGATCTAGCTATCCCAGCTAGTTGTTTAGCTGCTTAGTCCACACCTAGCAGTTGAGGATTCCATAGTATTTTATTTTGTCATTTTGTCATTCTGTCATTTTGTTAATTTGTTACTCTGACTTTGTATCAGATCCACCACATTGTAACTTTCTGGTCTCATAGGTCACTTTGGCCTTTTGAAGACGTTAATATAACATTTCATTTCATCTCTCTCTCTCTCTCTCTCTCTCTCTCTCTCTCTCTCTCTCTCTCTCTCTCTCTCTCTCTCTCTCTCTCTCTCTCTCTCTCTCGCGTCAGCCCTGCCCTGCCCTGCTCGCGCACCCCCGTTGCCCTGCACTGCACCCTCGCGCCTGCCCTGCCCTACACCCCTGCCCCTCGCGCCCCCGCTGCTCTCTCTCTCTCTCTCTCTCTCTCTCTCTCTCTCTCTCTCTCTCTCTCTCTCTCTCTCTCTCTCTCTCTCTCTCTCTCTCTCGCGCGTCAGCCCTGCCCTGCTCGCGCACCCCCGTTGCCCTGCGTTGCACCCTCGCGCCTGCCCTGCCCTGCCCTGCACCCCTGCCCCTCGCGCCCCCGCTGCACCCTCGCGCCTGCCCTGCCCTGCCCTGCCCTGCACCCGCTGCCCCTCGCGCCCCCGCTGCCTGCGTTGCACCCTTGCGTCAGCCCTGCCCTGCACCCGCACGCCCGCTGCCCTGCCCTGCTCGCGCGCTGCACCCCTCGTGGCGCCCTGCTGTGCACCCGCTCTCTCTCTCTCTCTCTCTCTCTCTCTCTCTCTCTCTCTCTCTCTCTCTCTCTCTCTCTCTCTCTCTCTCTCTCTCTCTCCTTTCAGGCGTAGGATGTCCATCCTCTATGCATAAGGAGTTATATATATATTTTTTATTTTATTTTTTATATTTTTTTTCTTTCCCCCCCCCCCCCCCCCCCCCGCCCCGCCCCCGTTCCCCCCACTCTATCTACCATACTTTCCCACCCCCCCCTCCCCTCTCTCTCTACAATCTGTAACTACCGCTATCTCCCCCGGGCCGTACAACCTCGTGCTCCACCACTCGCGGAGACCGCCGCTAGCGTGGTGCACAAGGGAATCTAGCAACTCCCTTGCGGACGACTCCCCCACACGCCCAACTACCGCGCCCGCTGCTAGCGTGGGTGCACAAGGGAATCTAGCAACTCCCTTGCGGACGGCGATCAAGCATGAGGAAGACGAACGATAAAGCCGGACCCCTAGAGGATGCCATTCAAAAATGCAAAGATGAAATGACAGAGACCATTACCAAGATGAACCGCAATCTCTGGGGCACAATAAACATGCTCGAAGGACGTGTGTTGATCCAAGAGAGCAAGATAAGCACGCTGGAAGACCGAGTGACGACCCAAGAGGAAGAGATTACGTCACTCAAGAAAGAACTCGCCCAAGCCCAATCAAGAAACACACTGGAAGAGGGCGAACTGCAACCCTCAGTAATCGAAGAAATCAACACCATCAAGGAAAAAGTACGGGCCATCAAAGAGGGAGAAGAACAGCACAAAGAAATGACAACTTCTTGGGTGGATGTTCTTACCAAAACCCAACAGAAGGCGGACAAAGCCGAGAAATGGATCAAGGTGGCCAAGAAAGGAAAAGACAAAGAGATAACGCCCACGTCCACACCCAACATCATTAACCAGACACTAGAGGGGGAGCAAAGGAGAAGGGTGCGCACTTTACATGTAAGAATTTGCGGTCTTAAAGATAAAGGCAATGTGGACGAAGAAGTAAAAGAACTCACAGCCTTGATGGGGATTCATGAGCCGACACACACAAGGGCATGGAGAGTGGGCAACATAAAGAAAAATGGAGGCAGTGGAGAAACCTCAAAAGAAACAACACTCATCCTCCGTTTTCCCTCCATGGAAGCAAAGAAGTCATTCTTGAAGAAAAGACCAACTCTTAAAGAGACTGGCATCTTTCTCGGGGATGATCTCACCCTCTCGCAGATCGCTCATATGCAAGAAGTAATGCCCGAGATTAGAGCGGCAAGGGAAAAAGGCAAGATCGCTTTTTATCGAGACGGAAAAGTGGTAATACTAGAGCGACGCTCCATATGACGGTGCGAGACCTATGAGACCACACTCAAAGTAGCTGTCGGGAACTGCAATACATCTATGCGTCTTGATGTGGGTGCCTTTGAGGATAGCTTTACTGGAAGAGACATCATCTTTTACTCTGAGACACACCAGGCCCCTGGGCAATCAATGCCTCACATCAGTGGATAGAGGTGGGAGACAGCCTACAGACAGGAGACACGCTCAGAGCACAGAGGGCGGGGCTCGGGGGGAGTGGCAGTGTTATTTAGAGAGGATTTGCAGCCACTATACATATAGCCCGCAGGGACGAGCAGGCTAGGTACATATCGGTGAGACTGAAAGCAAAGATAGGCAGATACCTCTATCTAGCTATTTGCTACTTTCCCCCGAGTACATCAGTTTATGCATCACCCAGAGGACAGTCCCCTTTCTCTATTTTGGATGATGACATATGGGAGTTCTCTAGGGACGGTGACATTATCATCCTAGGGGACTTCAATGCTAGGACTGCCCATCACCAGGCAGTGTTTTATGATACTTCAGAGGAGATGCTAAGACAGCTAGATGTTGTGGACCTTTCCAGACTATCACACGATGTGGAATATATTGAGTATGGGCGACACTTGATAGACATGGGCACTGCACATGGATTGGCCATCTTGAACGGCCTACAGAGATTTCCTGCTGCGGGAGGTTTTACATGCTTCCCACACAGACATGGAGCCAGCACAGTGGACTATGTCTTTTCGGTATGTATGTGGATGAGGTTTCTGACTACATTGAGAGCGATGGTGATAGAGGTGCACAGTTGGCAGGGACATGCATTCCACTTTTGCTATATGCTAATGATTTAGTGTTGATCTCTGAATCTCCAGAGGGAATGCAACGTCAACTAGATGCTTTGCATAGGTTTGCCCACGAAAGTGGTTTGTCTGTCAACCTTGGTAAAACCAAGGTTATGGTGTTTAATACCACCCCACACTGGATCAGGAGGTCAGCACCTACATTCACATACGGCCAGGAGACTGTGGAGTACACAGATGCTTACACTTACCTTGGAGTGGTTTTTAGGGGACCTGCATTCTCACTCAGAAGAGCAGCAGAGACCAGACTGACTAGAGCCCACGCAGCTTTGGGTAGATTAGAGAAGATGTGTTCGCAGGTTCAGTTTCAGGAGCCCCGGACGAAGCTCTGGCTCTCTGACACTTTGGTGGCTTCAGCATTGCTCTATGGAACTGAGATATGGGGACCTTCATTGGATCACCACGGGAGGCCGGGTCGCACACATGGATGGGGGAACATGGGGAAACCTCTCGTCTCTATGATCTCGCGGCTCATTAGAGCCAAGGCATCAGTACCACGGGCCATTATCCGAGCAGAGCTAGCGGCCCCCCCACTTGTGGTGGAGGCGCTCACCAAATCAGTCTCCTTCATAAACCGCACATGGGAACGTCCTAGAGACAGATATGCTCGCATAGCACTTGAGTCCTCTCGACAGTTAGCCATGCAAGGAGATACAACATGCTGGTATGGGGAGATGGCATCATGGTTTCACGCGCATGGGTTCAACATAGACAGGCTGCCACCATTCCAATACTCATTGGATGCACCATCTCTCACTCTTACACAGTCAGAGATCACCAAGCTCATCCGCCAAGACCTGACCTAGCTAGACACCAGGAGGACATGGATACAGCCAGCACAAGAATTGGGCACGAAGATGGCTCTCTACAGAGACCACCTTCTCCAGCTTACGGAGGATGGTTTTGTGACGAGACCCAGATACATAAACACCCACTTGTCTCACGGGATACGATGTGCTATTGGCCAGTTACGCATATCTTCTCACCAGCTGCGGATTGAGACTGGGAGATACAGCGCAGTACCAGCAGAGGCCAGGACATGCCCTTTGTGTGACATGGAGCTTGAGACAGAGCTGCATTATACATGCCGCTGGGCCGGGATTGAAGAAATTTCTCTTTTCTAGTATCTTAGTGATCCACCTAATTACGACCGTGGTGAGGATTTTTATGGCGACTAAGATTAGAGCGATGCCGCGATAGTTATCAGTGTTGGTCAAATCCCCTTTCTTGGGGATTGACACATTCACTGCGTCGCTAGCGCCGGCCGGAATATCTACCGTGTCATAAATACCCTTGATCATGTACAAGTAAGCCTTGCCAATTTCCGTTCGTGGCTTACGCGGATCCGTTCTCAGCCTCTTGTCCTTCACAGGCAGTTTAAAGAATTCAAGTGGTAACCCATCTCCACCTGCTGCCTTGTGTCTCTTCAATCGCCGATAGGCATCCCGTACCTCATACCAGTTCAACGGGTTCTACTACGAGATACGAGGCCGCTTCCATTGCTTATTCAGAGAGGGTTTTGGACCACTCTCAAGTGTCATGGGATACGAAGATCAGAGATGTCTGGGTTTGTTCTTGCTCGAGCTGCGCAGACACAGAGATAGCCTGATGAATGGCGGGGCTAGCTAGTCTCAAAGACAGATCACAGACTTCTTCAGAGCAGACACGGGACAGCCGCAAGAGCCACCCCCACAGCAGAGCTCCCCCTTGTCTCACACCAGAGGCACACTAATTGACCGAGCGATTGAACTGGGGAAATCCAGGCGCCCGCGACTGCGAAGAACTACACAGCATCGACGGAGGCTTCGACAGAAAATTCGTAGCACACTGGCCAGGCATTCACGACGCCCGGTCAAACTACTAACCATGGAGGAAATTGATGAGATTCGCCAACGACCGATGCTAGATCTCTTGTGATTCAGCTATCCCAACAAGCCGCCCATTTTTTTGCTTAGTTTTTGCTTGACTCACATCAACCAACTTAGGACCCCATAGTATATATCTTTGTTTGTACTGTTGTTAGGTTATTTTGTTACTCTGACTTTGTATCAGATCCACCACTTTGTAACTTTCAGGTCTCATAGGTCATTATGGCCTTTTGAAGACGTTAATATAACATTTCAATTTCAATTTCAATTTCAATTTCAATTTCTCTCTCTCTCTCTCTCTCTCTCTCTCTCTCTCTCTCTCTCTCTCTCTCTATATATATATATATATATATATATATATATATATATATTATATATATATATATATAATCTGACATCTCATCTATATATACCTTTAATACAGTAGGTGAATAAGGGCATCCTTGTTTCACACCAACGACACCACTAAATGTAACTAACAAATGTCCAAGGGCTTGAACTCTACCCTCACAATCTTATTCAGTGCATACATACTCCATCCTATCTACACAAGATTCCCAGTATCCTGTAGTCTCCTCGTCAATCTCCCACATTGGACCGTATGAAATGCTTTCCGAAGGTCTGAAAACAGCAAGGCCTATCCCAGATCTCAAACTTCCGTATGTCTAGTATCAAGCCTAGCAATCCAATCAAGTAAGCTCCTATACTTGCTCCTCTCTTCGTATTCCAACCTGTGAAACCATTGTTGCTGGTCATTGTAATAACCCATTAAGAGTGGCAAGACCATGTGCACTTGTAATTGTCCCATATGTCACAACCCATTAAGAGTGGCAAGCCCATGTGCACTTGTAATTGTCCCATATGTCGTAACCACTCTACCTTAAGCTGATCTGAGAAGCCACTTCATCTAGGGCAAGCTCTGTAAACAAATAGATAATAAATGTAATATTAACATCTGCAAAAGGATAGAATGACCTATGAGACTGTCTGGAACAAAGATGATCCAAAATGATGTGTATGCAATGGATTTAACAAGGGTAATGAAGCATAAAAGAATCAATTGAAAGAAATACACTAGCTGGCAAAGGATAATATTGCTTGCACGTGCGCTTCAAGCTCTCATTCTGTTGGTTTGAAAAGATATAGTCAATGAAGTAAAAGTAATATCCAGAAAGTAAATAAGTAATATCCCAAAAGCTCATCATGTCACAAGTGGCAAACCATAGACTCAAAAGAAGAAAAATTCTCAAATGGCAGGTCATTCTGTGTGAAGCATGCGGAAAAGTAGAGATAGCAAGATCTCAGTTAACCTTTATGGCTGAAACTTAAAACACTTGAAATAATACTTAAAGTCACATAGGTCAACTAGCTGAATGTCAATTGGAAGATTATAAAACACTTGATAATGTTTGAATGCAGAGACGTACTGGGAATTGTACATATTTCGATGGGAACTTGGAAGCTGATTCTTTCCAGTCAAAAGATTGCTCAACATATGTGGAAAAGTCTGTACATGATTCTTAGGAAGGTTATGTCAATGAAAAATGAACATATTGCAAACTTGCTTGTGAGAATAGATCAATGCATGTAAGGGCACCTTTCAAGCTCCAAATTTTGACAGTGTTGTCCATGCCACAGCTGGCAATTAGGTCCTTGTTGGAGGGATGAAAGTCCTGAAAGGTGACAGCATTGTAAGAGGGTGCCATCAGTCAAGTCCTGGTACTCAAAGAGTACAGACAGATTGGGCCCATACCACACTAAGAACCTCATTTCGATGCCCATTTGATCCCGCAAATATAAGGATGCAAACCCCTGAATTTACATTCCACAATCGCACAGACTCATCCTGCAAGAGCAAGTAGTCAACATTATATTCTTAAAGGAAATTCACCTGATATGAGCCTCAATGTTGTACTACAAGATTAAAGCAGAATCTTCAATCTGCCCCATTATGTTGCGCTTGATTGTCGACTAAACCAAATAAGATTTCAAAGAAAACAGAGTTTACCCTTGTATAGATAGGACAAATGTTTCCTCGCTCACATCTTACAATGTGCATGTGAATGGGTGATCCAAAGCAAGCAAAATAAGGGGCCAAGTGCTAAAAAGGTGGCGCAATAAGGCGAAGAGACTGAGAGCTGAGACGACGGTTTTGTATGAGCAAATCATCAACGAAGTAACCAGCATAGTGATCTGCTGGGCGATTGACTACCTCAATTCACACCTGTTGAATAAGAATACACTTCTGCTCTTTTTTGGAGCCTTGTTGAGCACCTAGTCCAGACAAGTCGAGAAGATGAGTGAGGCCATAACCAATAGTACTCGGAATACATTTGCAGTGTGCACAGGGCAGAATATATTGTGAAAGGGGTCAAGACCACATGAGCAAGAAAACCAGAAGCATTCGATTCTTATTTTGCTAAGGCTTTTTGGTCAAATGATGGAAATGCCCAGCCATACGGACCCCGTTGGAAGCATCTTCATCAACAGGGCGTCGGCACGAAGAAAGACTACTATACCTATCTTGCGGTTAGTGGAAGTGCCAGTCACGACCCCACCCTAGCCTTCCATGAAGACAAGGCCAGAGAAATCTACATGCAACATAGGCAAGGTAGCCTGACAAACATTGTGGGTATAGACCCTAGTGATTGTCTAAACATGTCCTACCGACCAGAGGTTATATTTTTGCACCAGATTGCAGACGATCATGCATACTATGACGAATCTTGGCAACAGCATCGCCGCAAGCCTCCAAACCTTGCACATAAAAGGCCAAGTTGTGGAAACTCTCAAAAACCCATTGCACAAGACTTATGGCATGCTCAAGCATACGTTAATGCAAGCAACACACACATAGGCATAGTTACTATGTCAGAAAGAGATTAGTGGTGAAGAAGAAGGAGATGGACACCATAGCCAAGCTCCAAGCTTACTTTTTCTCCCAAAAGGTGAGTTCACATCTTACAAAATGACTTCTATACCTAAGGTTGCATAAGCATTCTCTGGGCGCCGAAAACTAGTGAGCACACTAATCACCTGGCTTGCTGATCTCATTGCTCTTACAACTTGAAACTCTTGATGAGCCCAATATAGTCTATATTATGTTATATAGCACCGCATTTGTGGAAAATATATGGAAAATATGAATGACAATGGGAATTTGTCAACCGCTTCCGCACTCTTACTTTAATCTTACCTTCACTTTGACAATCAAATATGCCAATCTATCCTCTTATTGTGGGTTGGGGAAAACCTGCCACACCTACAAAATCTCTTGCAATTACACTCAATGTGCAACATGCCAAGTGAATGGGAGGAGTTGAAATTGGAATGTCCTTATCTTGACCAATGCTAGTAGGTCCAAATGAAACCGATGCCCACATCAAATCAAGCTTTCAGCTAGTCAAAGAGACACCTACCATAAGTACAAACTCCCTAGCATTAAGACTAAGTGAAGTTCGCAAGATAGAATCTAAAATGATCGTTGTGGCCTAAAGCTTACATCAAAAGCGAAGTGAGAGCCAACTAGATGCTAGTACAGAGACAATTGACCCTCGTGCAACACACTGGGACTTATGAATAATGGATACCACACCACCATGGTACTATGTGTACATGAACCAACGAGGACAACATTTTGGAGTGATTAGGAGAGTTGATATCCTACTAGTGAGCCTAAAGTCACAAGTTTTGAAGATCCCCTTACCAGACTTCTCATTTTGATAATCGTCTAGGTAGTGTTTTTGAAACGACATCCTCCTAAATTTCGCATGATACAGTCCCATCTAGGAAGGGGGGAGTCAATTCTAGCAAGGCATCATTGCTTGCTCCCCAAGATATGGAAAACCCAATGCTTGAGAACAATGCTTCTTCCTATTCATCTACCTAGACCCAAAGCATGTGAATTTTCAAATGTTGTGAACTAGAGCATCTAAGTCCGACCAGCTCACCAAAGAAAACAATGAAAAGATTGATCAAAAAAGAGGATGGATATGCTAGTGCCATTATGCCCGAGCATCCACCAAGCTCAAAGTAGAATTTAACCAGAGAATTAAACAGTATGTCGCTGACCCCTCAGACTGCATCTGATGCAGAAAATGCTAAATTTTTGTGACATGTAAAGCGGGTACATCACATGCATGTCTAGTGAGTCAAGTTGAGCACTCACAAGGGGCAAAAGAATCTCCAACACAAGGTGAGGCTTTCACTCGAAGTAATCTAGGGGAGCTCATTCCTCAATTTTTGTTTGGTGCTACTACAACCAATGCAAGACATAAGCTACCAAGGACAAAGCACTCATACAAGCAAGCCAAAAGTGACTACATCATCAAGGTGAGGATGTCACAAGGCAAGCAAAAGAGCTGCTACAGAGCAATACTCCTTTTACGTGTGCTACCCCATCGCAACAACCAAGTGCTCACAGCCCAATGGAGGATAGTTGATAGTCTAAAAGCTACGGACAAGTGTTAAATATGGTGAAACCCAACATCCACAAAGCCTTCAATGTCGTACCAACAATGCCTGCCACTAAGGACTAATGCACCGTGGCTTTTGTATCTCCAACCATCAGATATTCCTCAATGAATGAGCCAAGGTAAATGCATGCTCAAACTTCAAAGTTAGCTTCCAACAACGTCCATCAAAGCTAAAGCTTAACAATAGCTATCATGCTTAGAGAGTCAACTCAAGAAACTTAATCACCAAGCCCAAAGCCAAAGTGTCTAGTATCATATGTCACCCTAGAAAGCCAAGGTGAGCCCTTTAGAAGGTACCCTACTCACCCAACGCGGGGGCTATGAGAGGAAGGGAGTGCGGTTGAGCGGGAGGGAAGGGGAGACGGAGGAGGTTAGTTGAAACCAGCCAGTAGCCTCACCAAAGGGCGGTAACTTTGGCTTTCGCCCGATTCTTTACGTTGCTTAACGCTACTTGCACTTTACAACACAAAATAACTTCAAAGATAGGCCTGGTACAGGAATTCAACACTTCAAAAAAAAACACAACTTGGTAGCTAGAGTGCTTCCAAATAGACAGTGACACCTTCTTACCCCAGAGGTTGGCGTCCCTTTCGGTATTTCTTTAATCCAATTAAACTTGGGAAAAAACCTGTAAACTTCTACTAGCTGTTCCACTTCTATTGGGCTGAAAACGGCCTACTCTAGCCCAATTTCGGCAACATAACAACAGTAGAAGGCTTCACACACAAAATCCCCATGTACTAGGTGACTTTCCACGCGAGTTAGAGCACTTTTGCAAACCTGGCCAGAAAATACCGCACGCTGACTTCTCTGTTTTCAGCCTCTAAAACGCTCAAGAACACCTGTTTGACAGTCCCCAAGCTTCCTCGAAGCTCCTTGGACCTTTAGGCATCAAAAAGGGTCAAAACCCTAAACCTGCAAAAATATTACGGCAAGCTGGAATTCTCTGTTTTGGGCTCCGTTTTGCGTGCCGGTCGCATCCATAGCAAGCCCTCGAGTTCCCGCACCTGTAGGGCTACTTGCTCTTTGATTTGGACGAGATTTCTCACGAAAAATCTCTCCAAATCAGCTTGTACCTCTGCTGGGGATTAGGAGTTAACTAATCCGATACCTGTGCAAGAGGCTCTAGCCTCGGCAATCGCGCATAAACCCATAGAAACGTACATACAAATGAATAGCCCTTGAGCTGGGCATCATGATTCTGGATTCAAATGGGGAGAGAGGTGCACGAGAGCGGAATCATTGTGCTACATAAGACAGAGGAGAAGGCAAGCTTTCCATTGAAGTTGTGGTCACCTACACCAACTACTCCACACACCGTAGTTCTTAATGAAGTCAAATCAGCCCCTCTCTCTCTCGTGATCGATTTGGGACACCCAAATTGCTGATTGGGCCTTGCAGTTTGCTCACAAGCCGCCATGTGTCCCTTATGCCCTTTTGAGTTAATTTCCTAGTACCCACCAACTTATAAAGTGTCGTGTGGGGCCTAAATGACTTTAACTGAGCTTAGACACCCTCTTATTACTCGGATTTTAGTGCCGATTGGCCCAACCAACTCGTGGATGCCTGTGAACTCGGCCATAAGCCGTTTCACACGGGCCATACAATGTCCGGCCATTTGTGACTTCAAAAAGAGGTCCCAAAAATTAAATAAGAATCAAGGGAAGCAGAACCAAAAAAATAAGGTTAGTGTTTGTCACACTCTCGTAACATTAGTGTTTGGATTTTTTATTAGCTAGGTGGCTAGACAGGCACGCAGGAAGGGTTGAGCAGGCAAGGCGGGATAGCCAGGGTACACAAGCCAAGTGTGGGCAAGCGGACATGTTCGCACAAACGGGACAGGGTGTGGGCAAAACCAAGCCGAGACAGACGGGTCTGAGCGCGGACAGGCTAGGGCAAGCGGATAGGGCAGGCAAGGCAATGCCATGTAGGGCACGGCACAACAGGGTTTGGCAAGGCCAAGCGCAGGGAGAGCAAGCAAAAGTCAGGCAGGTAGGGCAGAGCGGGGTCAAGCGGACAGAAGTCAGGCAGGTGGGCAGCGCGAAGTAGATGCGATAGTGAGCTGATGCGCACTGGTAAACGACACGATGCACAGGGCAAGGGAAGCGGGGGAAGAGCAGGGGTAGAATGATGTGCGAAGGGTAAGCAGTAGGGTTAGGGTTTGCTTGATGATGGACATTGCCTCTCTCTCTCTCTCTCTCTCTCTCTCTCTCTCTCTCTCTCTCTCTCTCTCTCTCTCTCTCTCTCTCTCTCTCTAGTACAGGCCTTTCAGTGGAGGAGGAGTGCACCACTCTACTAACTGAGACACTACATGGGGCTGCATCAGTGGCATACCCACACACTCAGTCGGGCAAGAGACGACATTCTGGGAGCATGCCCCATAATAGTTGGTATGATGAGGAGTGCAGAGAGATGAGAGCCCAGCTTCAGAGGGATCTTCTTTTAGGAGTCATCACTTACAGACGGTCTCGGATTGCTTTCCGACACCTTGTGCGACAGAAGAAGCGAGCTTACCTAGCTCAGATGGAGCGAGACTTATATCAGATGTTCTTGAGTAGGGACTCGGGAGAGGCATGGCGACTCTTCCATGAGCACTCCCCTGCCCCAGTGATTACTTCACCTGATGTGTGGGGCCAATATGCGACATCATTATATACGGTTCCTGGACAGGAACCCCTTCCAGACCCTACCAAGCCTTGCTCAGCTACGAGCAGTTTCTTTACACCTGAGATGGTGCAAAGGGCCATCGACAAGATGAGGATCGGGAAGGCATATGATCATGACGGTCTAGTAGCGGAGCACTTTATACATGCCAAGGATATGTTGATGAAGATTCTCGCAGTGTTGTTCAATCGTGCCATGTGTGAGGGATTACCTGAGACTTGGAGGTTGTCTAATATTGTGCCCAACTTCAAGGCTGGGGACCCTACAGAGCCTGGCAACTACCGCACTATTATGGTTGGACACACATTGGCACCGTTGTATGCATCTATTCTGGAGCAACACTTGAGTAATTGGGCAGAGGGCGAGGGTGTACGAGCAAAGGGTCAATCCGGCTTCAGGAAGGGTTTCTTCCACTCTTGATCATATTCTAACACTCAGGGTTATCATTGAGGAGGGCAGAGCGCATCGGAGACGGATCTATTGTAGCTTTGTGGATTTTCGCAAAGCATTTGACATGGTATCAAGAGCTCGATTGATGCGTAGACTATAGGGGATGGGGGTGCCCATAGAGGTGATTTGGGGGATTATGGCTTTGTACAGATCAGTGATGGGTCATGTACGCACTCTGGAAGGGGTATCTGATTTAGTTCACTCTACTATAGGAGTGAAACAGGGCTGCCCATTGTCTCCTACTCTATTTGGTATGTATGTTGATGAGGTGTCTGATTACATTGACAAAGAGGGTGACAAGGGTGCCCAGCTTGCAGGGACATGGATCCCATTGTTGCTATATGCTGATGATATTGTGCTGATATCTAACTCACCAGAAGGTATGCAACGACATTTGGATGCACTACACAGTTTTGCAGAGGATAGTGGATTGTGTGTAAACCTAGGTAAAACCAAGGTTATGGTGTTTAACACCACACCGCAATGGGTCAGGAGATCAGTACCTACTTTCAAATATGGTCAGGAGAATGTGGAGTATACAGATGCATACACTTACCTGGAGAGGATGTGTTCGCAGGTTCAGTTCCAAGAACCTAGGACAAAGTTATGGCTCTTTGATACTTTGGTGCCTCTACTATGTTATATGGGGTGCAAGTTTGGGGACCTTCTGTAGGCCAGGATGGTTGGAGGCGTATGGAGAAGCCCCTGGTATCTATGATCTCTCGATTGATTAGAGCCAAGGCTTCTGTACCGCATGATATCATTCGAGCGGAATTAGCTGCCCCTCCTAAGGAGATTGAGGCGCTTACCAGATCAGTCTCCTTTGTACACAGTCTGTGGGATACTACCAGAGACAGATATGCACGATGGCCCTAGAGTCCTCCAGACAATTAGCTCTTAATGGGGATACATCATGCTGGTATGCACAGATGCCATCATGGTTCCAAACACATGGTTTCACCATGGGTAGGTTCCCTCCTTTTCAATACTCTCTACACGCACCCTTGAGGTCTCTGACGCGGGTAGAGATTAATAGACTCATTTGTCAGGATCTGATCCAACTGGACACGAGGAGGACATGGATAGAGCCGATACAGGAGTTGGGCACAAAGATGGCTTTCTATAGAGAGCATCTTCTCCCACCTCACGAGGGATGGGTTTGTGATTCGACCTAGCTATATGGACAAGCATCTTTCTCATGGTTTGCGTTGTGCCATTGGCCAGATACGCACGTCCTCACATCAACTCGAGATTGAGACTGTCAGATTCAAAGGGACACCAACAGATAGCAGGATATGCCGCTTATGCCATCTAGAGCCAGAGACAGAGGTACATTACATATGTCATTGCACAGTGTACTATGAGATACGAGGCCGTTTTCATTGTCTACTCAGAGAAGGTTTTGGGCCTCTATCTAGGGTCATGAGTTATGAAGATCAGAGATGTCTGGGGCTATATCTACTTGAGTTACACAGGCATAGAGAAACTTTACTTAAGAGAGCTGATGAGAGACAACCCCACAGACAAATCACAGATTTCTTTACACTAGATATTGTACACCCAGAAGAACAGACAGAGGAGCAGCCAACAGTGGAGAGGTCTACACGCACTACTGGCATTCCCATAGACCGAGCATTGGAGCTAGGGAGATCTAGACGACCCCGATGGAGAAGAGGAGCTACACAGTTTCGAAGAAAGCTACAACAAAGGATTCGAGCCATACTTTTTCATCGTCTAGAGTGCAAATGAGGAAGGATCTCTATGAATATGGATCTCTACTTCCCTCCCATATTGTCTACATATTGCACTGCTTCGTTCACACATTTCACGTCTTTCACCTTTCACACCTATCAGCTTCGTTTAGGATTCCGCAGTATTTATATTTTGTTATCCTAGTTGAATTTATTTTGTCGATCTGACTTTGTATCAGATACACCGCATTGTAACTTCCTGGTCTCATAGGTCACTTTGGCCTTTTGAAGACGTTAATATAACATTTCATTTCATCTCTCTCTCTCTCTCCCTCTCCTCTCTCTCTCTCTCTCTCTCTCTCTCTCTCTCTCTCCTCTCTCTCCTCTCTCTCTCTCTCTCTCCTCTCTCTCTCTCTCTCTCTCTCTCTCTCTCCGCTGCTGCCCCTGCGCTCCCCTTCCCCCCCCCCCCCCCCCCCCCCCCCCCACACTGCGGCCCCGCACCCACAGGGATCTCTCCCGCCTCGCACCACCCGCTGCCCCTGCGCTCTCTCTCTCTCTCTCTCTCTCTCTCTCTCTCTCTCTCTCTCTCTCTCTCTCTCTCTCTCTCCTACCCCGCGCGTTGCCCCCCCCCCCCCCCCCCCGCTCCCTCTCTCTATCGCACCTTTTAATTTTAATTTTTTAACCTACTAACTTGTTAACTCTCTATATTTTTAACTCCATCGTTTTTTAACTTTCAACTCTCTCTCTCTCTCTCTCTCTCTCTCTCTCTCTCTCTCTCTCTCTCTCCTCTCTCTCTCTCTCTCTCTCTCTCTCTCTCTCTCTCTCTCTCTCTCTCTCTCTCTCGTCCCGTCCCGCACGCTCACACGGGAGACGGATTCTGTATACATAGACGGGATCTACAAACGCCTATGCACTGAGGACCCGGGGCGACCTCTGGAGGAGCTAACTACTATACTGACACATACATTACATGATGCAGCAGTAGACATACCCACACACCCAACATAAGCAGAGACGCCGATCAGGGAGCATGCCTCAGAACAGCTGGTACGATGAGGAGTGCCGCCGGACTAGAGTCAGACTTCAGAGGGAGGTGCTTTTGGGGGACGTCACTCACAGACAGTCACAGATTGACTTCCGACGCCTGTGCTGGGGAAGAAGAGGGCTTTTTTGGCTCGACTCGAGCAGGATCTATACCAGCTATTCTTGAGTCAGGACTCGCGTGAGGCGTGGCGGCTCTTTCATGAGCAGTCCTCCCCCCTTGCTATTTCCTCCACAAAGACCTGGGGTCAGTACGCATCATCTTTGTACACAGTACCTGGACAGCCGCCCCTTCCCAGCCCCCCCAATCCATGCCCACACACATGTGCTTTTTTCACCAATGAGATGGTGAAGAAAGCTATTGACACGATGAGGACTGGGAGAGCATATGATCATGATGGCTTAGTCGCTGAGCATTTCATGCATGCCAAAGACCTACTAGCAAAGCTTCTAGCAGTTATGTTTAACCGGGCCATGTGTGAGGGCCTACTGGACACTTGGAGCCTATCTACGATCGTACCTATTTTCAAGTCAGGAGACCCCATGGAGCCTCGGAATTATCGCACTACCATGATTGGACACACACTGGCACGTTGTATGCATCCATTCTTGAGCAATAGCTGAGTAGATGGGCAGAGAGGGAAGGAATGCGTGCAGCTGGGCAGGCAGGGTTCAGGAGAGGCTTCTCTACTCTTGACCATATCTTGACACTCAGGGCCATCATCGAGGAGGGCAGATCTCATGGGAGATGGATCTACTGTAGCTTTGTGGACTTCCGCAAAGCTTTTGACACAGTACCCACAGCTAGATTGATGCGCAGATTACAGGAAATGGGAGTACCCACAGAGCTCATTTGGGGGATCATGGCATTGTACAGATCAGTAGTAGCGCATGTACGCACCCCTGAGGGACTTTCTACCAGTTCACTCCACGATTGGGGTGAAGCAGGGCTGCCCGCTCTCTCCTACTCTTTTCCTATGTATGTGGATGAGGTTTCTGACTACATTGAGAGCGATGGTGATAGAGGTGCACAATTGGCAGGGACATGGATTCCACTTTTGCTATATGCTAATGATTTAGTGTTGATCTCCGAATCTCCAGAGGGAATGCAACGTCAACTAGATGCTTTGCATAGGTTTGCCCACGAAAGTGGTTTGTCTGTCAACCTTGGTAAAACCAAGGTTATGGTGTTTAATACCACCCCACACTGGATCAGGAGGTCAGCACCTACATTCACATACGGCCAGGAGACTGTGGAGTACACAGATGCTTACACTTACCTTGGAGTGGTTTTTAGGGGACCTGCATTCTCACTCAGAAGAGCAGCAGAGACCAGACTGACTAGAGCCCACGCAGCTTTGGGTAGATTAGAGAAGATGTGTTCGCAGGTTCAGTTTCAGGAGCCCCGAACGAAGCTCTGGCTCTCTGACACTTTGGTGGCTTCAGCATTGCTCTATGGAACTGAGATATGGGGACCTTCATTGGATCACCACGAGAGGCCGGGTCGCACACATGGATGGGGGAACATGGGGAAACCTCTCGTCTCTATGATCTCGCGGCTCATTAGAGCCAAGGCATCAGTAGCACGGGCCATTATCCGAGCAGAGCTAGCGGCCCCCCCACTTGTGGTGGAGGCGCTCACCAGATCAGTCTCCTTCATAAACCGCACATGGGAACGTCCTAGAGACAGATATGCTCGCATAGCACTTGAGTCCTCTCGACAGTTAGCCATGCAAGGAGATACAACATGCTGGTATGGGGAGATGGCATCATGGTTTCACGCGCATGGGTTCAGCATAGACAGGCTGCCACCATTCCAATACTCATTGGATGCACCATCTCTCACTCTTACACAGTCAGAGATCACCAAGCTCATCCACCAAGACCTGACCTAGCTAGACACCAGGAGGACATGGATACAGCCAGCACAAGAATTGGGCACGAAGATGGCTCTCTACAGAGACCACCTTCTCCAGCTTACAAAGGATGGTTTTGTGACGAGACCCAGATACATAAACACCCACTTGTCTCACGGGATACGATGTGCTATTGGCCAATTACGCATATCTTCTCAACAGCTGCGGATTGAGACTGGGAGATACAGCGCAGTACCAGCAGAGGCCAGGACATGCCCTTTGTGTGACATGGAGCTTGAGACAGAGCTGCATTATACATGCCGCTTCCCCGTCTACTACGAGATACGAGGCCGCTTCCATTGCTTGTTCAGAGAGAATTTTGGACCACTCTCAAGAGTCATGGGATACGAGGATCAGAGATGCCTGGGTTTGTTCTTGCTCGAGCTGCGCAGACACAAAGATAGCCTGATGAGTGGCGGGGCTGGCCATTCTTAAAGACGGATCACAGACTTCTTCAGAGCAGACACGGGACAACCGCAAGAGCCACTCCCACAGCACAGCCCCCCCTTGTCTCACAGTAGAGGCACACTGATCGACCGAGCGACTGAACTGGGGAAATCCAGGCGCCCACGACAGCGGAGGACTACACAGCATCGACGGAGGCTACGTCAGAAGATTCGGAGCACTCTGGCCAGGCATGCACGACGCCCGATCAGACTACTAACCATGGAGGAGATTGATGAGATCCGCCAACGACCGATGCTAGATCTCCTGTGATTCAGCTATCCCAGCAAGCCACCCATTTTTGCTTAGTTCACATCGACCAGTCTAGGATCCAGTAGTATATATCTTTGTTTTGTACTGTTGTTATTTTGTTACTGACTTTGTATCAGATCCACCACCTTGTAACTTTCTGGTCTCATAGGTCACTATGGCCTTTTAGAGACGTTAATATAACATTTCATTTCATTTCATTTCTCTCTCTATCTCTCTGTCTCTCGCGCGCGCGCTCCAGCGTTTTCCTTCTCCAGCGGGCCAACGTTTCTCTCCCTCCCCCTCCCTCACAGCGAAGGAAAACTAGAGCTTTGTATATAAGAGTAACCGGTCTAAAAGACCAAGATGATGTGGAAGGGGAAGTTGAAGAACTTCTCCGCATGATGGGTAGTGAGGCTACTCATACAAAGGCATGGAGGGTGGGGAAGAAGACACAAGGCAATGGGGAGACTTTAAAAGGGAGAGCTTTAATCATCCGTTTCCCATCCATGGAGGCAAAGAAGGACGTCTTGAAGAAGCCTCCTACACTAAAGAAAACGGGCATATTTCTTGGAGATGACCGCACTCACACAGCTTGCGCATATGAGAGAGGTAATGCCAAAGATTCAAGCGGCAAGGAAGAAGGGAAAGACGGCTTTCTACAGAGATGGCCGGGTGGTGATTGTAGAGCGGCTCTACACATGACGGTGCGAGACCCATGGGACCACACTCAAAGTTGCCACTTGGAATTGTAATGGATCTATGTGACTTGATGTGGGCGCTTTTGAGGATAGTTTTACGGGAAGAGACATCGTCTTCTACTCTGAGACACATCAGGCCCTTGGGCAGTCTATGCCTCACATTAGTGGATATAGATGGGAGACAGCCTGTAGACAGGAGACACGATCAGAGCACAGAGGGCGGGGCTCAGGAGGAGTGGCAGTGTTATTCAAGGAGTTGCTGCCATTGATACATATAGCCCGCAGGGATGAGCAAGCTAGGTACATGTGGGTGAGATTGAGAGCAGAGACAGACACATATCTTTACATTGCTATTTGCTACTTTCCCCCGAGTACGTCAGTGTATGCACCACCCAGAGGACAGTCCCCCTTTTCTATTTTGGATGATGACATATGGGAGTTCTCTAGAGATGGTAACATCATCATTCTAGGGCATTTCAATGCTAGGATTGCCCATCATCAGACAGTATTTTATGATACTTCAGAGGAGATGCTGAGAGAGCTAGATGTTGCAGAGACAGGCCTATCCAAAGTATCACAAGATGGAGAACACACTGAGTATGGACGACACTTGATAGACATGGGGACTCCACATGGATTGGCCATCTTGAATGGCCTACAGAGATTTCCCGTTGCGGGGGTTTTACATGCTTTCCACATAGACATGGAGCCAGCACTGTGGATTATGTCATGGCACAACCGAGCCTCGTCTCTAGTATCCAGGATCTCACGGTTGGACCCAAACCTGTTAATGTGGCAGCGGATCATGCTCTTGTGTCGTTGACCATCTCTTTTCAGTTTAGTGTAGCACACAGGCTACGGACAACAGCCCCTACTCGCTACACCTTCACACGGGAGACGGACTCTGTATACATAGATGGGATCTACAGACGCCTGTGCACAGAGGAGCCAGGGCGACCTCTGGAGGAGATTACTACTATATTGACACAGAAACTACATGATGCAGTAGCAGAGGCATACCCACTACCCAGCCTGAGCAGAGACGCCGCTCGGGGAGCATGCCCCAGAATAGTTGGTATGATGACGAATGCCGGGACACTAGAGCTAGACTTCATAGGGAGGTGCTTTTGGGGAACATCACTCACAGACAGTCACAGATTGACTTCCGATCCCTAGTGCGGCCGAAGAAGAGGGCATTTTTGGCTCGCCTAGAGCAGGATCTATACCAGCTATTCTAGACTCAGGACTCACGTGAGGCATGGCGGCTCTTTCAGGAGCACACCCCCCCCCCCCCCCCCCCCCCCCCCCCCCCCGCCATCACTTCTACAGAGGACTGGGGCCAGTACACATCATCTCTGTACATAGTTCCTGAGCAGCCCCCCCTTCCCGACCCCCCGATCCATGCCCACACACATGTGCTTTTTTGACCGCTGAGATGGTGAGGAAGGCCATTGACAGGATGAGGACTGGGAGAGCATACGATCATGATGGCTTAGTGGCTGAGCATTTCCCGCATGCCAGAGATCTACTAGCAGAGCTTCTAGCAGTTATGTTTAACCGTGCCATGTATGAGGGCTTGCCTGATACTTGGAGCCTATCTACTATTGTACCTATCTTCAAGTCGAGAGACCCTATGGAGCCTCGAAACTATCGCACTATCATGATTGGACACACATTGGCACGGTTGTACGCATCTATTCTTGAGCAGCACCTGAGTAGATGGGCAGAGAGGGAGGGGATACGCGTAGCCGGGCAGGCAAGGTTCAGGAGGGGTTTTTCCACTCTTGACCATATCTTGACACTCAGAGCCATTATTGAGGAGGGCAGATCGCGTGGGAGACGGATCTATTGTAGCTTTGTGGATTTCCGCAAAGCATTTGACACAGTGCCCAGAGTTAGATTGATGCGCAGATTACAGCAGATAGGAGTACCCACAGAGCTCATTTGGGGGTCATGGCATTATACAGGTCAGTAGTGGGGCATGTACGAAGCTCAGAGGGTCTATCCACACCGATTCACTCCACTATAGGGGTGAAGCAGGGCTGCCCGCTCTCCCCTACTCTATTTGGTATGTATGTGGATGTGGTTTCTGACTACATTGAGAGAGATGGTGATAGAGGTGCACAGCTGGCAGGGACATGGATTCCACTATTGTTATATGCTGATGAAATTGTGTTGATGTCCGACTCTCCGGAGGGGATGCAACATCACTTGGATGCTTTGCATAGGTTTGCTCAGGAAAGTGGTTTTTCCGTCAACCTTGGTAAAACCAAGGTCATAGTATTTAATACTACCCCACAGAGGATCAGGAGGTCAGCGCGAGCATTCACATACGGCCAGGAGACAGTGGAGTATACAGATGCTTACACTTACCTCGGAGTCGTTTTTAGTGGGCCAGCATTTTCATTGAGGAGGGCAGCAGAGACTAGATTGACCAGAGCCCATGCAGCATTGGGTAGATTGGAAAGGATGTGTTCACAGGTTCAGTTTCAGGAGCCTCGGACGAAGCTCTGGCTCTTTGACACTTTGGTAGCTTCTGCATTGCTTTATGGAGGTGAGATTTGGGGACCTTCATTGGATCATTAGGGGAGGACAGGCCGCAGTGATGGATGGGGGGACATGGAGAAGCCTCTGGTCTTTATGATCTCACGGCTCATTAGAGCCAAGGCTTCAGTACCGCGTGCTATTGTCCGAGCAGAGCTAGCTGCCCCCCCACTAGTGGTTGAGGCGCTCACGAGATCTGTCTCCTTCATAAACCACTTCCCAGAGACAGATATGCCCGCCTTGCACTTGAGTCCTCTCGACAGTTAGCCATGCAGGAAGATACAGCATGGTGCTATGGGGAGATGACATCATGGTTTCAGGCACATGGGTTTAGCATAGACAGATTGCCTCCCTTCCAGTACTCACTAGATGCACCCTCTTTAACTCTTACACAGTCCGAGATCACCAGGCTCATCCGCCAGGACTTGACTCAGCTAGACACCAGGAGGACATGGATACAGCCAGCACAGGAGTTGGGCACGAAGATGGCTTTCTACAGAGAGCATCTCCTCCAGCTTACGGTGGATGGTTTTGTGACGAGGCCCAGATACATGGACACTCACTTGTCTCATGGGATACAATGTGCTATTGGCCAGATACGCACATCTTCACACCAGCTGTGGATCGAGACTGAGAGATACAGCGGAGTACCAGCAGAGGCCAGGACATGCCCCTTGTGTGACATCAAGCCTGAGACAGAGTTGCACTACACATGCCACTGCCCCGTCTACTACGAGATATGAGGCCGCTTCCATTGCTTGTTCAGAGAGGGCTTTGGACCATTCTCCAGAGTCATGCGGTATGAGGATCATAGATGCTTGGGTTTGTTTTTCTTCGAGCTACGCAGACACAGAGAGAGCCTGATCACAGGAGAGGCTAGCCAGTCTCAGAGACAGATCACAGACTTCTTTAGAGCTGCCACTGGACACCCGAAGGAGTTACCACCACAACAGAGCTTGTCTCCTCACACTAGAGGTACACTGATCGTTCGAGCGACTGAGTTGGGGAGATCCAGACGCCCACGACTGCGGAGGACTACACAGCATCGACGGAGGCTGCATCAGAGGATTCGGATCACTTTGGCCCAACATGCACGACGCCCGGTCAGACTACTGACCATGGAGGAGATTGATGAGATCCGCCAGTGATCGATGCTCGATCTCTTGTAATCTAGCTATCCCAGCTAGCTGCTTAGTTCACACCTAGCAGTTTAGGATTCCGTAGTATTTTATTTTGTAATTTTGTCATCTTGTTACTCTGACTTTCTATCATATCCACCACATTGTAACTTTCTGGTCTCATAGGTCACTTTGGCCTTTTGAAGACGTTAATATAACATTTCATTTCATTTCTTTCTCTCTCTCTCTCTCTCTCTCTCTCTCTCTCTCTCTCTCTCTCTCTCTCTCTCTCTCTCTCTCTCTCTCGCGCGCGCGCGCGCGCGCGCCAGCGCCAGCATTTTCCTTCTCCAGCGGGCCAACGTTTCTCCCCCTCCCTTGTCCTCGCCAACATTTTCCTTCTCCAACGCGCAGCCTATTCAAGCTTCAGCCCGCCAGCAAGCTTTTCGTTTCACCAGCCCCGCCAGCACTTACAGAAGAGGAAGAACCAGAAGGGGGGGGTCCTTTTTCTTTTCCCTCCCCCAATGGGGAGTGGGGGCCCCTGTGGGGTGGACATATACAGCACCCCCTAATTCACACTAACATGGCCCCACCCAAGAAGACTTTTGTGGCAACCGTGGTCTCAAGTATCCCACCCATGACCATAATACTTCAAAGGTACAATTTGAGACTTTTGTTAAAGAAGTGCTATCAGTTTTGAAGGAAAATGAGAGGGAAAAAAGCTTGGAGGGATATGTCAGAATTGGTGGTCTACCAGATGATTGGCCGGTAGGCACTTTACCAGATGAACATTTAGAAGGCTACATCCTAGATGTAGACATACTTAAGGAAAGATTAAGTAAAGTGGTGCCCTTCATGGATCTTGGTGACCCAACTCACATTGAAGTTAAAGGGAAGGAGGCAAAGGTTTGCTACTACAACCTAGATGACAAGATCAAGGTAATGAAGGAGACTAAACCATTCAAGGTACATAGGTATGGATCTCAGATGAATTGACACCCCTTCAACTCAAAAATAGAGCCAAAGAGTTGGCTAAAGTCAGAGAAGCAAGGAAGCAAGGAAAATGGGCAGTGTATAGAGGAGGAAAAGCTATTATCCGAGACTTCAAGAATCCATCCATTTCCACAAAGACATGGACTTATGTCTTCTATAGATGTAGACACATTATGCACACGGTGATTTCTCATCATTGTAAACCTAGCTCTCATGAGTCATGAGAGCAATGAGGTTATGTTTTGCACATGCACTCATTTTTCTTTTATGATACCCGAAGTGGAATGTAACCCAAGATGTATCGGTTTTGTCCTATAGGTCAGCTTTGGCCTCCACAGGACGTTAATAGATTTTCTTTCTTTCTTTCTCTCTCCCATTGGTAGTGGAGGCACTGACTTGATCAGTTTCATTTATGCATAGCACTTGGGCTCTCCCTAGAGACAGATATGCTCGATTAGCACTGGAGTCTTCGCGACAGCTGGGATTGCAGGGAGATAGATCATGTTGGTATGCAGAGATGGCATCTTGGTTTTAGTTACATGGCTTTAGTATGGATCGGCTACCCCCATTTCGGTACTCTCTGAATGCACCCTCCATCTCCCTCACTAGGGCAGCGATTGCCAGGCTGATCAGACAGGACTTGATTCAATTGGATATGAAGAGGACATGGATACAACCTACACATGAGCTAAGTACGAAGATGACTTTCTATAGAGAGCATCTTCTCCAACT
The DNA here is from genome assembly GCF_014529385.1 of Adiantum capillus-veneris. Lineage (NCBI taxonomy): Eukaryota > Viridiplantae > Streptophyta > Polypodiopsida > Polypodiales > Pteridaceae > Adiantum > Adiantum capillus-veneris. The sequence goes on from NC_140951.1 coordinate 148,311,843, forward strand.
CACGGAGGATGGTTTTGTGATCAGACCAGGATACATGGATACTCATCTATCCCACGGGATATGATGTGCTATTGGTTAGATATGCACATCCTCACATTAGCTAGAGATCGAGATAGGCATATTTAGAGGAGTACCCGCTCAGTCCAGGATTTGTCAGGTGTGCCAGATAGAGCCAGAGACAAAGCTACATTACATATGTCACAGCACAGTATACTATGAGATACGAGGCCGCTTTCACTTTCTATTCAGAGAGGGTTTTGGGCAACTTTCTAGAGTCATGAGATACCAGGATCAGAGATGCCTCAAATTATACTTACTGGAGATTTGCAAACACAGAGAGGGCCTCTTGAAGAGGGACACAATGAGAGAGATCCAGGGACAGCGGAAGATTACAGATTTCTTTCAGTCACAGACAAAGAAGTTCGAGCAGCCCCCACAGCATAACAACACCAGAGGCATACTGCTTGATCGGGCGATAGAGTTGGGGCAGTCCTGTCACCCACGGATGAGGGGGCCCTCTCGACATCGACACAGATTGCGACAGAGGATCCATACCATGCTGGTGCAACATAGGAGCCGTCCCGACAGAGTGCCTACCTTGGAGGACATTGAATCTCTATAGCCTTTTGGATACTGATGTATATGTATATGATGCCTCGACTATCAGAGAACTCCATTGTATCAGCTCACCCTTTGTATTCCCTTTGTATCAACTTTCACCCCACCCCTACCCACTATTTTCTTTTCAGCTCTTTGTACTTTTTGTACCCAGACCTAGTATTTGATTCATCATATGTAGCCTTTTGGTCTCATAGGTCATTTTGGCCTTTTGAAGACGTTAATATTACACTTCATTTCATTTCATTTCAGCTCTCTCTCTCTCTCTCTCTCTCTCTCTCTCTCTCTCTCTCTCTCTCTCTCTCTCTCTCTCTCTCTCTCTCTCTCTCTCTCTCTCTCTCTCTCTCTCTCTCTGTGTGTGTGTGTGTGTGTGTGTGTGTGTGTGTGTGTGTGTGTGTGTGTGTACCCGCGCGCGCAAGGAAAAGAGGCTGATTTTATTACTTGAAAATCTCCAAGAACGCTCAAATGGTGCCTATTCTGAAAGCAATACATCACTATTTACAGCAGGCCCATAGGCATCAAACGAAAAACTGTAAAACGAGATACAGCTAGGCACATGGCCGAATGGAAAAAAAAGAAAACTAGGGTAAAAAAACTCTCCTAAGGAGAGTAAGAACTGCCCCGGCAAGCTAAATGGAGAGGAGATGTTAGTCGCCTTTGAAAGATATGCACTTCAAGAAAAAGCCCATTCAACAATTGTAAATCAAGAACCGGGACCACCAAAAGCCACCAACGGTGAAATCGACAGTGAGCAGCTACGAGTAGCTCGATGTCGCCAACTAGCAAAATCTGATAGCAAGAGGTAATGGAGGAACAAAAGGGAAAGAGCAGCCGGTGATGAAGATGGGGGTGAAGAGGCACCTGACATCACCAAGATACTTCGGGAGTATGTCACAAGGTGGGTAACAAAGCACTGCACCGGAGATGACAAGGAGTAAAAAAGATCGAGCAGTCCAATTGCTGAAGGTGGCTCCTGAAGACCATGGCTGAAGATGGGACATGGCTGAAGATGGAATTCCGAGAAACAGTGTAGGAGGCTTTGACACAACATCCAGGTGAAGATCTGCCGAAGAAGCTTGGTAAAGAGAGCAAAGATGAGAGTAGGGGCAAATCACCCACCAACAAGCAACAACAAAAAACAAAACCCCAAAACCCAACAACCAAAGCCTACCAAAATGAGGACATAAAACAGGACAAAGAAAAGCAAAAACAGACAAAACAAACCAGGAGGACAAGCTTCCACGCACGTAGCCGAGATAGGGCAACAAGCAACACACATACACAAAAACTTTAAGGGCAAGCTTTCATGCGCACAAACGTGCACGTGCATACACACACACACACACACACACACACACACACACACACACACCCGCAAGCACTCAAACCCACGCACAACCAGAAGCAAGCCAACACAGGAACACACTCACCAAAAGCAAGAAGCAAAAAAAGTCACAAAAGAAAAACAAAACAAGAACGAAAGAGGAAAAACCAAACCCGAACCTGGAGAGCACCAGCGAACCAGCAAGATCAACATAGGGAGAAACACCCGAAAAAGTGCCAAGGAGTCTGCACCAGGTGAGGAAGCAAAGCCAGGGAGGCAACCTTCTCCAGGCAGAGACATTTGTTCTGAGAGTCTCCATGTTCACGGGGGGGGGGGGGGGGGGGGGGGGGGGGGGGGGGGGGGGGGGGGGGGGGGGGGGGGGGGGGGACGGAGAAGGCAGCGTGACTTTAGCCAGCAAGGGCAGCGGTTCCGGTGGAAGAACTTGCAAAACATGGATCTGCAAAGAAGAGATGCCGCGGCAGAGGGAAGCGAAACCTGCCCACAGGAGAGTGGAGGCGAGCCAACAAGCCACGGAAAAGGGGTGGATGGCGTGGCAGGGACACATGGCAAGGCAGGGGCAGGTAGATGGCAACAGCGCCGCAAGGAAGCCTTCCGCGAAGGAGAGCCTCTTGCAAAGGAGGGAGAAAACCAACCCTCAGTGATGAAGGAGCTTGAAATCATAAAGGAACAGGTGAAAACTTTACGGGAAGAGGAAGAGCAAAAGGCATGAACAACCTCTTTATGGGCGGAGCACCTATTCAAAACACAAGAGAAGGTTGATAAAGCTCAAAAGTGGATCGAGGATGCAAAGAAAGGAAAAGATAATATGCCTGAAGCCACAACGACATCCACTACCATCAATATGACAATTGAGGAGGAGCAAAAGAGAGACTAGAGCCCTTCATGTGCGTGTTAGAGGTAAAGTAGAAGCTGGAAAAGCAGAAGAAACGGTGCAAGAGCTCTTGAAGCACATGGGTATTTCTGAACCTACACACACAGGAGCTTGGAGAGTTGGCAAGAAGGGAAGTGATAAGAAAAGAAGACCCAAGGAAAGAGCACTCATTATACGTTTCCCTACGATGGAAGCTAGGAAGGAATTCTTGAAGAAGAGACCAACACTCAAGCAAACTCGGATATTTTTGGGTGATGACCTCACTCTAACACAGGTAGCACATATGAAAGAGCTGATTCCAGAGATCAAGGCGGCGAGGGAAAAAGGGAAATTGCTTTCTACAGGGGAGGGAAAGTAGTGGTGTTGAAGAAACCCACCGCATAACGGTACGAGACCTATGGGACCAGCCGTAAAATGGCAGCATGGAATTGTAATGGATCAATGAAGGTAGATGTACTTTTACTTCGGAGACTGATTCTGGCTACATAGATGGTATCTACAGATGCTTATGCACAGAGTCTGGGGAGACCTCTAGGGGAGCTCCCTTATATATTGACAGACACTATAGGATGCAGCAACAGAGGCATACCCACACATTGAGCCTAGCAGCAGCGATGTTCTAGGAGCATACCCCAGAATAGCTGCTCATGAAGAGTGTAGAGAGACAAGAGCCTGACTTCAGAGGGAGGTACTTCTAGGAGTCATTACTCACAGGCAGTCATGAATTGCCTCTCGGCGTTTGGTACGACGGAAGAAGAGGGCATTTCAAGCTCGACTAGAGCAAGATTTAGATCAGTTGTTTTTGAGCCGGGATTCAGGGAGGCATGGCGATTCTTCCATGAGCACTCTTCCCCACCAACCATCACTTCTACGGCAGTATGGGGTCAGTATGCGTCATCCCTCTACACACTCTCGGGGCAGCCACCTCTTCTAGATCCGCTAGAGCCATGTCCACACACGTGCTTTCTTTACCGCCGAGATGGTAAAGAAAGCCATTGACAGGATGGCCTAGTAGCGGAGCATTTTATACATGCCAAAGATCTGCTTGCAAAGCTTCTAGCAGTGATGTTCAACCGTGCCATGTGCGAGGGCCTAACGGATGCTTGGAGTTTGTCCACTATCGTACCTTGAGCAACAGTTGAGTAGATGGGCAGAGAGAGAGAGAGAGAGGGCGTACGGGCAACAAGTCAGGCAAGTTTCAAGAGAGGTTTCTCTACTCTTGAGCATATTCTGACACTCAGCCATGATTGAGGAGGGGATATCATGTGGGAGACGGCTCTATTGTTGCTTTGCGGATTTCCGCAAAGCCTTCGATACAGTACCCAAAGGTAGATTGATGCGCAGACAGCAGGAGATGGGGGTACCCAAAGAGTTGATTTTAGGGATCATGGCTCTATACAAGTCAGTATTGGGGCATGTACGCATTTTAGAGGGGATCTCTGATGTGATCCACTCCACTATTGGGGTGAAACAGGGCTGCCCGCTATCCCCTACACTATTTGGCATGTATGTAGATGAGGTTGCTGACTACATTGAGAGGGATGGTGATAGAGGAGCACAGATGGCAAGGACATGGATCCCACTATTGTTATATGCTGATGATATTGTGTTGATTTCTGACTCCCCGGAGGGGATGCAGCGTCATTAGATGCTTTGTACACATTTTCCCACAATAGTGGATTGTCTGTTAACGTGCGGAAAACCAAGGTTATGGTGTTTAGCACCACACCACAGTGGGTCAGGAGGTCAGCACCATAATTTTACATATGGTCAAGAGACGGTGGAGTATACATATGCATACACCTATCTCGAGGTAGTCTTTACTATTGTTATATGCTGATGATATTGTGTTGATTTCTGACTCCCTGGAGGGGACGCAAGTTGCAAAGTCATAGATGCTTTGTACACATTTGCCCACGATAGTGGTTTGTCTATTAACATGGGAAAACCAAGGTTATGGTGTTTAACACCATACCACAGTGGGTCAGGAGGTCAGCACCCAATTTTACACATGGTCAGGAGATGATGGAGTATACAGATGCATACACCTATCTTGGCATAGCCTTCAATGGACCCGTGTTTTCATTGAGGAGAGCAACACAGACTAGATTGACGAGAGCTTATGCAGCCTTGGGAGGATTGGAAAAGATGTATTCGTGGGTCCAGTTTCAAGAACCTCGAAAAAAGTTGTGGCTTTTTGACACTCTAGTGGCTTCAGCTATGCTTTATGGGGTTGATAGCACTGATGGATGGAGATGTATGGAGAGGATTCTAGTCTCTATGATCTCTTGGCTGATTTGGGCTGAGGCCTCAATGCCACATGAGATTATTCGAGCCGAGCTAGCTTCCCCCCCTCTCGTAGTTGAGGCACTTACTAGATCAGTTTCCATCATGCATAATTTATGGGACCTCCCCAGAGACAGATATGCTCGGCTAGCCCTTGAGTCATCTCGACAGCTAGCACTACAGGGGGACACGGCATGCTGGTATGGGCAGATGACATCATGGTTTCAGTCACATGGCTTCAGCATGGATAGACTGCCTCCATTCCAATACTCCTTGGATGCACCCTCCCTTTCTCTCACACGGGCAGAGAGAGCACTAGACTTATATGTCACGATTTGATTCAACTAGATACCATAAGCACATGGATATAGCCGACACAAGACCTGGGCACGCAGATGGCTTTCTATAGAGAGCATCTTCTCCAACTAACAGAGAATGGATATGTGATCAGACCGGCATATATGGACACTCATTTCTCCTATGGGATACGATGTGCTATTGGTTAGACACATCATCGCATCAGCTAGAGATTGAGACTCGCAAATTTAGGAGAGTACCAGCAGAGGCCAGGATATGCTAGTTGTGTCATATAGAGCCAAAGACACAGTTACATCACATTTGTCATTGTCCCGTATACTATGAAATACGAGGGCGCTTTCACTGTCTATTCAGAGAGGGCTTTGGACCATTGGCTAGAATCATGAGGTATTAGGATCAGAGATGCCTTGGATTGTTCTTGCTAGAGCTGCACAGACAGAGGGAGAGTCTCTTGAGGAGACCAAGCAGTGGGAGACATTCACAGAGGGAGATCACTGACTTCTTTAGAGCAGGGACTCAGCAGCCAAATGAGCATGCCTCACAATAGACTTCAAAACCCACTTATACCAAAGGTATATTGGTGGGCAGAGCCACTGAGCTTGGGAGAGCTAGACGCCCACGTCTACGAGGGCGACCACGACATCGACGGACGCTTCACCAGAAGATCAAGACTATTCTAGCACAATATGGGAGATGCCCAGTACGACTATTTACGGAGGCGGACATTTACGAAGCTCTTTAGCAACCAATGCAATACTTTCTCGGACAACGCCCATTGTCGCGCATCGACAACGATGATGATGATGATTTTAGTCTTTTAGTTTTAGTTTTTAGTCTTTCACTTTACTTCATATTATTTTTGCACGTAAACAATGGATTAGATCCACAAGGATTGTATCACTTTGAAAACTTATAGGTCATTTTGGCCTTTTGAAGACGCATAGACACTGTACTGAGGAGAGTTGGAGAGAGACAGTCCCAGAGAGAGATTACAAATTTCTTTACACTAGATATTGGAGAGCCAAAGAAGAGCAGCCACCATTAAGATGAAAAATTTGTTTAGGGAGGTTAAGAGAAACCTTTGTAGAGTTTTTTGTTATCCAGAAGGGGTTGTATTGTACTTGTAGAAAGTTATGGTAGATTTTTTGTTTAGAGGCACAAACGAGTTCAAACTCTGCTAATATGAGGTCAAGGCAAAGAGTGATATTATTGGTGACATCCGAGGGTGGGGAGAAGTCTGAAGAAGTGCACGTTTCACAAGAGATTCACTTATGACATCTTGTGAACTTCTAGAATCAAACAACAGAATGACCCTTTGACCATTAATATGTCCATAACATTTTATGAGTTCATCATCTTCAAACATCCCCTCTTGCTTAGCTTCTTGCTTTACCACAGATCCAAATGACCACGAGTGACGAGAGGAGCTACATAGCATAGATGAAGACTACAGCAGAGGATTTGAGCCATACTTTCTCGGCGTTCAGAGTACAGATGAGGATGGATCCTTGCCATTTCCCCCCCTTCTTCCATTGTACCACACCTTCTGTACCTTTTGTATAGCTGGCACATCAATACAATCCCAGCTTGTAGTAGTTGTATTTTGTTTTAGATCTCTCTCTCTCTCTCTCTCTCTCTCTCTCTCTCTCTCTCTCTCTCTCTCTCTCTCTCTCTCTCTCTCTCTCTCTCTCTCTCTCTCTCTCTCTCTCTCTCTCTCTCTCTCTCTCTCTCTCTCTCTCTCTCTCTCTCTCTCTCTCTCTCTCTCTCTCTGTGTGTGTGTGACTCTTACACAGTCCGAGATCACCAAGCTCATTTGCCAGGACTTGACCCAGCCAGTACAGGAGCTAGGCACAAAGATGGCTTTCTACAGAGAGCATCTCCTCCAGCTTACGGAGGATGGTTTTGTGACGAGGCCCAGATACATGGACACTCACCTGTCTCATGGGGTTCGATGTGCTATTGGCCAGATACGCACATCTTCACAACAGCTGCAGATCGAGGCCGGGAGATAGAGCGGAGTACCAGCAGAGGCCAGGACATGCCCCCTGTGTGACATCGAGCCTGAGACAGAGTTGCACTACACATGCCACTACCCCGTCTACTACGAGATACGAGGCCGCTGCAATTGCTTTTTCAGAGAGGGCTTTGGACCATTCTCTAGAGTCATGCGGTATGAGGATCAGAGATGCCTGGGTTTGTTTTTGCTCGAGCAACACAGACGCACAGAGAGCTTGATGAGAGGAAAGATTAGCTAGTCTCAGAGACAGATCACAGACTTCTTTAGAGCTACCACTGGACACCCGGAGGAGTTACTACCACAGCAGAGCTCGTCGCTTTACACTAGAGGCATACTGATCGAACGAGCGATTGAGCTGGGGAGATCCAGACACCCAGGATTGCATGGGACTACACAACATCGACAGAGGCTGCATCAGAGGATCGAGGTCAATTTGGCTCGACATGCACAACGCCCGGTCAGACTACTGACCATGGAGGAGATTGATGAGATCCGCCAACGACCGATGCTCAATCTCCTATGATCTACCTATCCGAGCTAGCTGTTTTAGTTGCCTAGTCCACACCCAGCAGTCTAGGATTCCATAATATTCTATTTTGTCATTTTGTCATCTTGTTACTCTGACTTTGTATCAGATCCACCACATTGTAACTTTCTCGTCTCATAGGTCACTTTGGCCTTTTGAAGACGTTAATATAACATTTCATTTCATTTTCATTTTCATCTCTCTCTCTCTCTCTCTCTCTCTCTCTCTCTCTCTCTCTCTCTCCAACATAATTTGGGCTATGCATAGATGAGCTTGAGGACTTTATCTGCCAAACGACGCAAGATAATGGAGATGCACCAAACATAGGCCTCATTACTTTGCTACTCCTCATTTATGCTGATGATGTGGTTCTTTTAGCGCATAGCATGTCTCTCTTGCAAAAACTTTTGGATGCGGTACATACTTTCTACGAAGCCACATGACTCTCAGTGAATGTCACAAAAACAAAATGTATGGCGATTTGTACACACAAATCAAAGGATCAGCCTGCCCTTATGTATGATGGGCAAGAGATTCAAGCAGTAGACAGCTTTAAATACTTGGGCATCATTATACCCTCGAATCATACATGGGGGCAATGTGCAAAAACAAGAATTGAAGCAAGACAAGCAAGGTATTACAAGTTTGAAAACATGTGCAAACAAAGCGTCACTAGAAGGCGGGAAATAAAGTCCATGGCTTTCAATGCGTGTGTGGTCCAAACGCTATTGTAAGAGGTAGAGGTATGGGGACCAAGTATTCCGGCCAGCACATGGAATGACATTGAGAAAATTCAGATAAAGTTCTTATGTAGACATATGGGGATAAAAACCACAACCCCATACTCAGTGATGCTATTGGAGACTAGACAAAGACCATTGGAAATGCTTGCCTTGCAAAGAATGCATAGATATCTCTTGAAGGTGAAATTGATGCCTAATAACCGTTTGCCTCACATAGCATGGGAGGTAGGATGTAGGCCGCAAAAGAACCACAAAAGCAAGTTTCTCACCTCTAGCCTTGTTGAGGACATCAAGAAATGGTTCTCTAAATGGAATGTGGGAGCACATGTGGACATGCATGTAGAGGCAGGTACCGAGCATGAGCACGAGCTGAATTTTGAACTACAATTACTTGAGGCTCTCCACAGTAAATGGAAGAATGCAATGCACAGGTCCAAGTTTGAATACTATTGCAAGCACATAAACACGAGATACTGGGAAGAGTACAAAACCGGGGAAACCCAAATACATATCAGGACACCCATGTCCTACTGTGCGAGACGGGCCATCACCTTGATGCGGACAAGATCACACATGCTCAAAAGTGAAACGGGAGGATGGCTGAATATTGATGCAAACATAAGGAGATGCACTCAATGCAACTTGAACTCATTGGAAAATGAGGCACATGTAACCCTTGAATGTCCAACATATACACACATTCGGGTCGACTTTCCCCAACTTATTCAAGGATGTACTACATTTGAGGAGCTTCTCTCAAGAACACATCCCTCTCCAGTAGCACTAGGCCTTTATCTTGCCAAAGTGCTAGAACATCACACCACACTCACAAACAAAATCACCACAGAATCATGACATGTCCCCTCCTTCACATGGGAAGTGAGGAGTCTCATATATGAGATTTTGGGTCCCATGGGTCATTTTGGCCCCCCGAGGACGTAAATCCATCATCATCTCTCTCTCTCTCTCTCTCTCTCTCTCTCTCTCTCTCTCTCTCTCTCTCTCTCTCTCTCTCTCTCTCTCTCTCTCTCTCTCTGAGGTTGGATGTTGGGACCTTTGAGGACAGTTTCAGAGATAGGGACATTGTATTCTTCTCGGAGACTCACCAGACGCCTGGACAGGTGATGCCACATGTGGGGGGATATAGATGGGAGACAGCCCACAGGACCGTCACGAGATCTGAGCATGGGAGTAGAGGTTCAGGAGGAGTAGCAGTGCTATTTAGAGAGGAGCTACAGCCACTACTACATATTGTACGGAGAGATGAGCATGCTAGATACATGTGGCTGAGGTTGAGAGCTGACACAGGTCGATTTCTATACATTGCCATATGTTACTTCCCTCCCAGTACTCCATCCAAAGGGCAATCGCCTTTCTCTATATTGGACGATGATATATGGGAGTTTTCTAGGGATGGTGATATCATCCTCCTAGGGGACTTCAATGCACGACCGGGCAACTCTCAAACAGTCTTCTACGACACTTCAGATGAGATGCTTAGAGAGCTGGATGTGGGGGAGTTGGGGCTTGACAGTCGCTCACATGATAGAGAGCAGACGGAGTATGGAAGATACCTCACAGAGATGACGACTACACATGGGTTAGCCATACTTAACGGCTTATAGCGATTTCGTGGAGCAACCGGCTTCACATGTTTTCCACACAGACATGGGGCCAGTAGAGTGGACTATGTTATGACACAGCCGAGCATTATCCCTCGCATTCACGATTTCAGAGTGGCATAGCAGTAGATCATGATCTCCTGACACTATCTGTTTATTCCAGTATAGTACTGTCCAGACATCTGGAGGCAGGTCACACACTCGTTATACATTCACACTAGAGACTGATTCTGTTTATACAGAGGAGATCTGGGACCGTCTATCGAAAGGCACAGCTGGTACAGGCCTCTCAGTGGAGGAGTGCACCACTTTACTGACTGAGACATTGCATGGTGCTGCATCAGTGGCATACCCACACACCCAGACGGGCAGGACACCACATTCTGGGAGCATGCCCCAGGATAGTTCGTATGATGAGGAGTGCATAGAGATGAGAGCCCAGCTTTAGAGGGATCTTCTTTTAGGAGTCATCACTTACAGACAGTCTCGGATTGCTTCCCGACACCTTGTGCCACGGAAGAAGCGAGCTTACTTGGCTCAGATGGAACGAGAATTATATCAAATGTTCTTGAGTAGGGATTCAGGAGAGGCATGGCGACTCTTTCATGAGCACTCCCCTTCCCCAGTGATAACTTCTTGCAGTGTTGTTCAATCGTGCTATGTGTGAGGGATTACCTGAGACTTGGAGGTTGTCTACTATTGTGCCTATCTTCAAGGCAGGGGATCCTACAGAGCCTGGGAACTACTGCACTATTATGGTTGGACACACACTGGCACGGTTGTATGCATCCATTCTTGAGCAGCGCTCGAGTATTTGGGCAGAGGATGAGGGGGTAAGGGCAAAGGGTCAGGCCGGTTTCAGGAGGGATTTCTCCACTCTTGATCATATTTTGACACTCAGAGTCATCATTGAGGAGGGCAGGTCATATGGGAGACGGATCTATTGTAGCTTTGTGGATTTCCGGAAAGCATTTGACATGGTACCGAGAGCTCGATTGATGCGCAAACTACAGGAGATGGGGGTGCCCATAGAGTTGATCTGGGGGGTTATGGCTTTGTACAGATCAATGATGGTACATGTACGCACTCCGGAAGGGGTACCTGATTTAGTTCACTCTACTATTGGGGTGAAACATGGCTGCCCATTGTCTCCTACTCTATTTGATATGTATGTTGATGTGGTGTCTGGACTCTGATTACATTGACAGAGGGTGACAGAGGGGCCCAGCTGGCACGGACGTGGATCCCATTGTTGTTATATGCTGATAATATTGTGTTGATATCTGACTCACCAGTGGGGTATGCAGCGACATTTGGATGCACTGCACAGTTTTTCAGAGGATAGTGGATTGTGTGTAAACCTTGCTAAAACCAAGGTTATGGTGTTTAACACCACACCACAATGGATCAGGAAATCAGCACCTACTTTCACATATGATCAGGAGATTGTGGAGTATACATATGCGTACACTTACTTGGGGGCAGTTTTCATTGGGCCGAGATTTTCTTTGAGAAGAGCAACAGAGACTAGACTGACTAGAGCTTATGCTGCTTTGGGAGGACTAGAGAGGATGTGTTCGCACGTTCAATTTCAAGAACCTAGGACAAAGCTATGGCTCTTTGATACTTTGGTTGCATCTACTATGCTATATGGGGTGCACGTTTGGGGACCTTCTGTTTGCCAAGATGGTTGGAGACGTATGGAGAGGCCCTTGGTATCTATGATCTCTCGGCTGATTAGAGCCAAGGCGTCCGTACCACATGATATCATTCGAGCGGAGTTAGCTGCTCCCCCTATGGAGATTGAGGCGCTTACCAGATCAGTCTCCTTTGTACACAGCCTATGGGATACTACTAGAGACAGATATGCCAGGCTGGCTCTAGAGTCCTCCAGACAGCTAGCTCTACAGGGGGATACATCATGTTGGTATGCACAGATGACATCATGGTTTCAAACACATGGCTTCACCATGGACAGGCTGCCTCCTTTTCAGTACTCTCTACAGGCACCCTTAATGTCTCTGACACGGGTGGAGATTACTAGAGTCATTCGTCAGGATCTCATCCAGCTGGACACGAGGAGGACATGGATAGAGCCGGTACAGGAGTTAGGTGCGAAGATGGCTTTCTATAGAGAGCATCTTCTCCACCTCACAAGGGATGGGTTTGTGATTCGACCTAGCTATATGGACACACATCTTTCTCATGGCTTGCGTTGTGCCATTGCAGATACGCACATCCTCACATCAGCTCGAGATTGAGACTGGCAAATTCAGAGGGATACCAGCAGATAGCAGGATATGCCGCTTATGTCATCTAGAGCCAGCGACAGAGTTACATTACGTACTATGAGATACGAGGTCACTTTCATTGTCTATTCAGAGAGGGTTTTGGGCCTCTATCTAGGGTCATGAGCTATGAGGATCAGAGATGTCTTGGACTGTATCTACTTGAGTTACACAGGCACAAAGACACTTTACTGAGGAGAGCTGGAGAGAGACGGTCCCAGAGACAGATTACAGATTTCTTTACACTAGATATTGGACCCCCAGAGGAGCAGCCACAGGAGCAGACACCATTGCAGAGCTCTGTCGGCACTCATACTACTTCTACTGGCATTCTCATAGACCGAGCACTGAAGCTAGGGAGATCTAGACGCCCGCGATTGAGGAGAGGAGCTACACAACATCGACGGAGACGACAGCAGAGGATTCGAGCCATACTCTCTCGACGTCCAGAGTGCAGATGAGGATGGATCTCCACCAAATCGCCCCCCCCCCCTTTCATTGTACTACACAGTGTATTTTGTATTTTGTTTCTGTTCTTTTTGATTCCGGACATGGTATCAGATTCACTATGTTGTAATGGCTTGGTCTCATAGGTCGTTTTGGCCCTTTGAAGACGTTAATATATCATTTCATTTCATTCTCTCTCTCTCTCTCTCTCTCTCTCTCTCTCTCTCTCTCTCTCTCTCTCTCTCTCTCTCTCTCTCTCTCTCTCTCTCTCTCTCTCTCTCTCTCTCTCTCTCTCTCTCTCTCTCTCTCTCCGCAAAGCATTTGACATGGTACCGAGAGCTCGACTGATGCGCAGACTGCAGGAGATGGGGGTGCCCACAGTGTTGATTTGGGGGATTATGGCTTTATACAGATCAGTGATGGGACATGTACGCACCCCAGAGGGGATATCTGACTTAGTTCACTCCACTATCGGGGTGAAACAGGGTTGCCCATTGTCTCCTACTCTATTTGGTATGTATGGTGATGAGGTGTCTGATTACATTGACAGAGAGGGTGATAGAGGTGCCCAGCTGGCAGGGACGTGGATCCCATTGTTGTTATATGCTGATGATATTGTCTTGATCTCTGACTCACCAGAGGGTATGCAGCGACAGTTGGATGCATTACACAGTTTTGCAGAGGATAGTGGATTGTCTGTAAACCTTGGTAAAACCAAGGTCATGGTGTTTAACACCACACCGCAATGGATCAGGAGATCGGCACCGACCTTCACGTATGGTCAAGAGATTGTGGAGTATACAGATGCATACACTTACCTTGGGATAGTCTTCACTGGGCCGAGGTTTTCTTTGGGGAGAGCAGCAAAGACTAGACTGACCAGAGCTTATGCGGCCTTGGGAGGCTTGGAGAGGATGTGTTCGCAGGTTCAGTTCCAGGAACCTCGGACAAAGTTATGGCTCTTTGATACTTTAGTAGCCTCAGCTATGATGTATGGGGTACAGGTATGGGGACCTTCTGTAGGCCAGGATGGTTGGAGACGTATGGAGAGGCCCTTGGTATCTATGATCTCCCGATTGATTAGAGCCAAGGCCTCCGTACCTCACGCGATCATTCGAGCAGAGCTAGCTGCCCCCCCCATGGAGATTGAGGCGCTTACCAGATCAGTGTCCTTTGTGCACAGCCTATGGGATACTACTAGAGACAGATATGCTAGATTGGCCCTTGAGTCTTCCAGACAGTTAGCTCTACAGGGGGACACTTCATGCTGGTATGCACAGATGACTTCATGGTTTCAGACGCATGGCTTCACCATGGACAGGTTGCCCCCTTTCCAGTATTCTCTTCAGGCACCCTCGCTGTCTCTTACACGGGTGGAGATCACTAGACTCATTCGTCAGGACCTGATCCAGCTCGACACCAGGAGGACATGGATAGAGCCGCCTCAGGAGTTGAGCACGAAGATGGCTTTCTATAGAGAGCATCTTCTCCACCTCACAGGAGATGGGTTTGTGATTCGACCCAGCTACATGGACACACATATGTCTCATGGTTTGCGTTGTGCCATTGGTCAGATACGCACATCCTCACATCAGCTCGAGATTGAGACCGGTAGATTCAGAGGGATACCAGCAGACAGCAGGATATGCCGATTATGCCAGAGAGAGCCAGAGACAGAGTTGCACTACATATGTCATTGCACAGTGTTCTATGAGATACGGGGGCGTTTCCACTGCTTATTCAGAGAGGGTTTTGGTCCTCTATCTAGGGTCATGAGTTATGAGGATCAGAGATGTCTTGGACTATATCTACTTGAGTTACACAGGTATAGAGACACTTTACTGGGGAGAGCTAGAGAGAGGCAGTCCCAGAGACACATTACAGATTTCTTTTCACTAGATATGGGACAGCCAGAGGAGCAGCCACCACTGCAGAGCTCGTCCCACACTCATTCGACCACTACTGGCACTCTCATCGACCGAGCATTGGAGCTACAGAGATACAGACGACCGCGACTGAGGAGAGGAGCTACACAGCATCGACGGAGACTACAACAGAAGATTCGAGCCATACTCTCTCGACATCCAGAGTGCAGATGAGGATGGATCCTCACCATTTCTTCCATCTTTGTTTCACACACTGTTACATCCAGTTTACCGGGTACCTATTGTATCAGCTGCTACACCCACGTAGTTTTAGATTGTAGTAGTAGTAGTAGTATTTTGTTCCACTTCTAGTTCTTTTCTAGTTCTTTTGTACCCAGACATGGTATTAGATTCACTATTTTGTAACTGATTGGTCTCATAGGTCATTTTGGCCTTTTGAAGACGTTAATATAACATTTCATTTCATTTCTCTCTCTCCAAAAGGAGGCTGATTCCTATTACTTGAGATCTCCTAGAATGCCCAAATGGTGCCTGTTCTAAGAGCAAGTACATCACAGGTTACATAGCAGGCCCGTAGCCATGAAACTGAAAAAAATGCAAAACGGTATACAACTAGGAAAATGGACGAACTGAAAAGACTTACCAGCAGTGAAGATGACAGTAAGCAACTGCGAGAAGCTTGGTGTCGGCCGCCAATTGGTAAAATCTGACCACAGAAGGTAACGGAGGAACAGCAGGGAAAGAGAATTTGTAGACGAAGATGAGGGGGAAGAGGCTACCGACATCACCAAGAAAGTTCAGGAGGATGTCACAAGGTGGGTAACAAAGCGCTGCACCAAAGCGGACAAGAAGCTTTCATCCAGGAGATCGAACAGTCCACTTGCTGAAGGTGGCTCATGAAGACCAAGTCTGGAGAGGGAACATCCAGGAGACAAAGGAGGAGACTTTGACACATCCTAGTGAAGACCTATCGAAGAAGCTTGGCAGAGAGAGCAGAGAGGGGAGTACCTTGCCGACCCTGAGCAAACCAAAAGCGCTGCACCAAAGCAGACAAGAAGCTTTCATCCAGGAGATCGGACAGTCGACTTGCTGAAGGTGGCTCGTGAAGACCAAGTCTGGAGAGGGAACATCCAGGAGACAAAGGAGGAGGCTTTGACACAGCATCCTGGTGAAGACTTGCTATAGAACGTTGGTCAAGGGAGCAGAGAGGGGAGTACCTTGCCGATCCTGAACAGACCAACTGCCAACAAGCAACCACCAAACCAAAACAAACAAACAAAGCAACCAAGGGAAGAGGAAGAAAGCAAAACAGAAGAAAACACAAAAACAAAAAGGCAAAGAAAACAAACTTAAAGACCAGCTTCCACACACGCGCACACGCACGAAAGGAAGCCTTGAAAGGGAAACAAACAGCAAACATACACTCACACACACACTCTCACAAAACTCTTAGGACAAGCTTCCGCTCACACACTCCCACACGCACACAAACTCACACATACCCAGAAGCAAGCCAATAGAGAGACACACAAACATCCCAAAAAGAAAAACAAAACAAGAACCAAAAAGAAAAAATCAAACCCGAAATTGAAAAGCACCAACGGACCCGAAAAATCAACATAGAAAGAAACACCCAAACAATTGTCGTGGAGTCTACAGCACCAGGAGAAACAACTCGTGTGTGAGCAAGGGCACGAAGGCAGTCTTCTCCAGGCACAGACACGTATCCTGGCAAGCTCCATGTTGAACGCCGGAACACATGGCATGAAGTCTGCAGCACCCGGAGAGACGGCTGGTGTGAGAGCAAGGACGCGAAGGCATTCTTCTCTAGGCAGAGACAGGTGTCTTGACGACTCCATGTTGAACGCCGGAACACATGTTGTGGAGTCTGCAGCACCAGATGAGAAGGCTGGTGTGGGAGCAAGGGCACGGAGGCATTCTTCTCCAAGCAAAAACAGATGTCCTGACGGCCTCCATGTTGAAGAAGGGAGGCTGGAAACCTAGCAGATCGGACAACAAACTGGAAAAGCTGGGAAAGAGGCTGAAAGCAAATTGGAGTAGAGGCGGCTCTTCAACAGGAGAAAGGGGTAGCGCTGTTTGTTGAAGCCTGGGTTTATAGAGAAGACTTGCCGTAGGAAATAATAGAAACAGCCCTCGGGAGCTGAGGAGAGCAAGCTGGGATCGCTAGCGAGAGGAAAGGTGGGGGCTGCCCTGGGCCTTGCTGCAGAGGGTACAAGACCACCCAAAAAGAGCCCACAGGGGCAGCTCTGTTGGGTAAAGGACACGCAAGGTTGGCAGCTGCAGAGGACAGCACACAAGAAAAACAAGCTCGCGGCTGAAGGCACGGGTTCTGGACAGGCTGTACCTGGAGAGGCGCACCAGCAAACACACGAGCTTGTGCTACGGAGGTGGCGGGCAAGACAAGGTCGTGGCAGGTGACATCGCGACATGAGCAGGAAGCCCTAGCTCTCTCTCTCTCTCCACCACCTTGTAACTTTCTGGTCTCAGGTCACTAAGGCCTTTTGAAGACGTTAATATAACATTTCATTTCTCTCTCTCTCTCTCTCTCTCTCTCTCTCTCTCTCTCTCTCTCTCTCTCTCTCTCTCTGCTGCCACTGCGCTATTGCTTCCCCTCGCCCCCCGCTGCCGCCCCTGCGCTCCTGCTTCCCCTCGCCCCCCGCTGTTGCCACTGCGCTCCCGCTTCCCCTGGCCCCCCCCCTGATGCCCCTGCGCAGGTAAATCTCCCCCCCTCTCCCGCCCCGCACCCGCACCCCCCTGAGTCTTTCCCTCTCCCCCCCCCCAACCACACCCCCCTGCCCTGCCCCTGCGCCCCTACCCCACTCGCTGTCCCCCCCGCCCCCCTTCCCGCTCCCTCTCTCTATCGCGCGTTCTCTCCCTCTCTCTATCGCGATGAGTCTATCGCACGTTCTCTCTCTCTCTCTCTCTCTCTCTCTCTCTCTCTCTCTCTCTCTCTCTCTCTCTCTCTCTCTCTCTCTCCCCCGCCCCCGCCCCCGCCCCCACCACTTTTTAACTTTTGGGCCCCATAGGTCATTATGGCCTTTTGAGGACTTTAGTATAACATTTCATTTCATTTCTTACCCCCCCCCCCCCCCCCCCCCTCTCCTTCACTTTTGTTTTCGAGGCGCACACACACACACAGAGCTGAACATATTGAGGGCACCGGGCCACACCGCCTCGCGCTCCGCCGCTCGTCGCGATCGCCGTCAGTGTGGGTGCACACGTACATCCAGTGCCGCGCACGTTGCTAGAGTGGGTGCACACGCGCATCTAACCCCCTTGCGGACGGCGATCAAACATGAGGAAGACGAACGAAAAAGCCGACCCCCTAGAGGATGCCATTCGAAAATGCGAAGAGGAAATGACGGAGACCATCACCAAGATGAACCGCAATCTCTGGGGCACAATAAACATTCTCGAAGGACGTGTGCTGATCCAAGAGAGCAAGATAAGCACACTCAAAGACCGAGTGACGACCCAAGAGGAAGAGATCGCGTCACTCAAGAAAGAACTCGCCGAAGCCCGATCAAGAAACACACTGGAAGAGGGCAAACTGCAACCCTCAATAATCGAAGAAATCAACACCATCAAGGAAAAAGTATGGGCCATCAAAGAGGGAGAAGAACAGCACAAAGAAATGACGACACTTGGAGCCTATCTACAATCGTACCTATCTTCAAATTAGGAGACCCCATGGAGCCTGGGAATTATCGCACTATTATGACTGGGCACACACTAGCACAGTTGTATGCATCCATTCTTGAGCAACAGCTGAGTAGATGGGCAGAGAGGGAAGGAATACGTGCAACTGGGCAGGCAGGATTCAGGAGAGGGTTCTCTACTCTTGACCATATCCTAACACTCAGGGCCATCATCGAGGAAGGCAGATCTCATGGGAGACGGATCTATTGTAGCTTTGTGGACTTCCACAAAGCTTTCGACACGGTACCCAGAGCTAGACTGATACGCAGATTACAGGAAATGGGAGTACCCACAGAACTCATTTGGGGGATCATGGCATTGTACAGATCAGTAGTAGGGCATGTACGCACCCCGGAGGAACTTTCTACACCAGTTCACTCCACTATTGGGGTGAAGCAGGGCTGCCCGCTCTCTCCCACTCTTTTCGGTATGTATGTGGATGAGATTTCTAACTACATTGACAGCGATGGGGATAAAGGTGCTCAGTTGGCAGGGACATGGATTCCGCTTTTGTTATATGCTGATGACATAGTGTTGATCTCCGAATCCCCGGAGGGAATGCAACGTCAATTGGATGCTCTTCATACGTTTGCCCACGAAAGTGGTTTGTCTATCAACCTCAGTAAAACCGAGGTTATGGTGTTTAATACCACCCCACAGTGGATCAAGAGGTCAGCACCCACACTCACATACAGCCAAGAGATTGTGGAGTACACAGACGCTTACACTTACCTTGGAGTGGTTTTTAGCGGACCTACATTCTCACTCAGAAGAGCAGCAGAAACCAGACTTACTAGAGCCCACGCAGCATTGGGTAGATTGGAGAGGATGTGTTCGCAGGTTCAGTTTCAAGAACCCCGGACGAAGCTCTGGCTCTTTGACACCTTGGTGGCTTCAGCGTTGCTCTATGGAACCGAGATATGGGGACCTTCACTGGATCACCACGGGAGGACGGGTCGCTCAGACGGATGGGGGAACATGGAGAAACCTCTCGTCTCTATGATCTCACGGCCCATTAGAGCCAAGGCATCAGTACCACGGGCCATTATCCGAGCAGAGCTAGCGGCCCCCCCACTTGTGGTGGAGGCGCTCACCAGATCAGTCTCCTTCATAAACCGCACATGAGCACTTCCTCGAGACAGATATGCTCGCATAGCACTTGAAGCCTCTCGACAGTTAGCCATACAAGGAGATACAACATGCTGGTATGGGGAGATGACATCATGGTTTCAGGCACATGGGTTCAGCATAGACCGGCTGCCACCATTCCATTACTCATTGGATGCACCATCTCTCACCCTTACACAGTCAGAGATCACCAAGCTCATACGCCAAGACGTGACCCAGCTAGACACCAGAAGGACATGGATACAACCACCACAGGAATTGGGCACGAAGATGGCTTTTTACAAAGACCACCTTCTCCAGCTTACGGAAGATGGTTTTGTGGCGAGACCCAAATACATGGATACCCACTTGTCTCATGGGATACGATGTGCTATTGGCCAGTTACGCACATCTTCTCACCAATTGCGGATTGAGACGGGGAGATACAGCGGAGTACCAGCAGAGGACAGGACATGCCCCTTGTGTAACATGGAACCTGAGACAGAGCTACACTATACATGTCGCTGCCCCGTCTACTACGAGATACGAGGCCGCTTCCATTGCTTGTTCAGAGAAGGTTTTGGACCACTCTCAAGAGTCATGGGATACGAAGATCAGAGATGTCTGGGTTTGTTCTTGCTCGAGCTACGCAGACACAGAGATAGCCTGATGAATGGCGAGGCTAGCCAGTCTCAAAGACGGATCACAAACTTCTTTAGAGCAGACACAGGACAGCCGCAGGAGCCACTCCCACAGCAGAGCTCCCCCTCGTCTCATACCAAAGGCACACTGATTGACCGAGCGATTGAACTGGGGAAATCCAAGCGCCCGCGAACACGAAGAACTACACAGCATCGACGGAGGCTACGACAGAAAATTTGGAGCACGCTGGCCAGACATGCACGACGCCCGGTCAGACTACTAACCATGGAGGAAATTGATGAGATTCGCCAACGACCGATGCTAGATCTCTTGTGATTCAGCTATCCCAACAAGCCACCCATTTTTTGCTTGGTCTTTTGCTTGGTTCACATCGATCAACTTAGGACCCATAGTATATATCTTTGTTTTGTACTGTTGTTAGGTTATTTTGTTACTCTGACTTTGTATCAGATCCACCACTTTGTAACTTTCGGGTCTCATAGGTTATTATGGCCTTTTGAAGCCGTTAATATAACATTTCATTTCATTTCTCTCTCTCTCTCTCTCTCTCTCTCTCTCTCTCTCTCTCTCTCTCTCTCTCTCTCTCTCTCTCTCTCTCTCTCTGTCTCTCTGTGTGTTTTCAGGATTTCGCCGCTTCTTCTTTGCTGTTTTTAGGGTTTCAAAATTGCCTTTTGGCTGTTTTTAGGGTTTTGAAACTGTTTTTAGCTGTTTTTTAGAGTTTCGTCACCGTTTCTTGCTTTTTCCACTGTTTTATGCTGTTTTCAAGAGTTTCAAATCTGTGTTTTGCTGTTTTTTAAGGTTTCACAAGCGTTTCTTGCTGTTCTTTAGGGTTTCTCTCTCTCTCTCTCTCTCTCTCTCTCTCTCTCTCTCTCTCTCTCTCTCTCTCTCTCTCTCAATAATGGGAAGCGTCGAAGAAGTGTCAACGGCTTCCCCCACGTGCAAGAAGACACATCTCTCGCCAGCCGCCCACAAAGCCTCTTTCATGCGGACAGGAAAAAGGATGTCGGCAATAGAGAAAGAAATGAGAGAATGGAGAAACAAAGTTGAAGAGTGGAGGAAGGAGAGGAGCACTATTCTTCAAAGATGGACCGAAGAAAGAGATGGCATGTGTAGGAGGATCGCTTCACTCGAGGAGGAAGTGGTCATCCAAGATTCCATCATCTAAAATCTACAATCAAAAAATGGGTAGCTCGAAGAAGGAGAAATCCAACTATCCATGATGGAAGAATTGAATACCATGAGAGAAGAAATACGGGTTATCAAGAGAGGTGAGGAGAAGAAGTCATGGGGCGCGGTCATCTCTGCAACACATGGAGATAGAAGCGCTTACCAGATCAGTCTGCTCTATGCACAGCTTATGGGATACTACCAGAGACAGATATGCCAGATTGGCCCTTGACTCCTCTAGACAATTAGCTTTACAGGGGGACGCATCATGCAGGTATGCACAGATGTCATCATGGTTCAAGATACATGGCTTCAGCATGGATAACTTGCCTCCCTTATGGTGCAGTGGGATGCACAAGGGGGGAGTTACTCCCCTCCTTTGTCAACAGATGCCTTGATTTTTAGAATACTAGAGTGAATGATGTCTCTTTGAGCTTCAGCGATACTGAGAGCTGGCAGTATTCTGCTGTATGACTTTATGAAATGGAATTCCGGATAATATGAAACTGATTTGTTCTTGACTTGTTTAAGTGCAGAAACTGATAGACGAAATGACTGCAGCATTTTGGTCTGAATGATCTCGATAGACATGGTTGCAATAGGGATTAGTCAATCGGGCATCTATGAGGTCCTGAGTGAATCTACATGCGATTGCTAATTGCATTGCCGATAAATCATGGTCTGAGATCCGAATGAATGTTGAATGTGATTTGTCAAGTGATGTTGTGTGATGTCAAGTGATGTCCTGTCATGTCGTGTGATGTGACTATCGATTGGTACATGTGCTAGATGTGTGTTCCTACTGCGTCGGTACTAACAGTCAGTGTCTGCTAAGACAGTTTATGGCTTATGTCTGTTTTGCAGGCGTAATCGAGGGCGATTACAATGCTTTCAAGAGGGGGGTATGTCACAAATTGGTGACGTGGCTGCCCAGTACACACACACACACACACATCCTCTCCTGGCTGCACCAAAAATTGCGTTGTTTTGCTAACGTGGCAGGCCCATACGGACAGTCCCGGAAATTGCGGCGCATATATCACGGGATTCCGTACTCCTGACGTTGCAAATTTTACGTGCCAAAAAACTGGCAGCTTTTTGGTGGCTTTACTTTATTTTGGCTACGCAAAAGAGGAGAAGGGGAGAGAGAGAGAGAGAGAGAGAGAGAGAGAGAGAGAGAGAGAGAGAGAGAGAGAGAGAGAGAAGCTATGCTTTATTTTTACTAAAAAGAGAGAGAGCTTGTGAGAGACAGAGAGCTTTTGCTTTATTTGGCAAGGCTTTTGATTTTCAGCTTTTGGGGCTCTGCTTTTGGCATCCCTTGTAAACCTTCAATTAAGTGGGCAGTCCTCCCACTTCTCAGAGCATCTGGACGTAGAGTCTGAGAGTGAGCGCCTGCCTGCACTCTTCTACTTTGAACACAGATTAATACAAAAAGAAATACCGAATGGGACGCCACTCTTTGGGGCCAATATCTCTAGGCATAGAACTCCGCCGGGCCAGTGTCGAATCAATTGTGCACTATGAACTGTTTCGAAGTGATTAATTGTGCTGTCACAATAGATTCTCGACTTGGAGTGTCCAAGTCTGTTACACTTGCCCCCTTCCTCTTTCTATTCTATGCTCAGGCAATGAGCAGATTTTTGGTTTCACAGCAGGGTTGGTATACCTTGCTTAGCGCTCTCTATTCGGGGCGATGAGCTATTGGATGCTCAGTTTGCAGACGACTCAGCTTTGTATTGAAGGGCCAAGAGGCCAACCTGCACAAGTGTGAGCAAGCTCTAGAGACGTTTTGTTGTGCATCAGGCGCACTAATCAACTTAGGTGAGGGTTTTAGATGGATTCCCCCATGTTTGCCTCGACTGGTCTCCTGAGTAGCAGATTGCTCCCCTCCTCCTGTCCATCAAGAGGAAGTTGCTACATTGGAGTTCGGCACGACTCTCTTTGGCAGGCACAGTTGTAGTGGCCAACCAGGTGTTGTTGGCTACTATGTGGTACATTACATCTTGTTGGATCTTTTCGAGCTCCTGCATCAGCCAGGTAGAGAGGCTGATCAAGAACTTTCTTTGGTCAGGGCACGACAGTCCGATAGCCCGGGCCAAAGTAGCATGGTAGGTCATCTTTCTACCTTGTTCTCAGGGGGGTTGGGGATCATATACCCAGCATAGCAAAGTAGAGCCCTTCTTGGGAAGTTTGTTGTCAAAGGACTGCTTCCAGGGGAGGAGCCCTTGAAGGATTTTTTGCTTCAGTGGCTTCGAGCTCGAGTGCCTCAGGCAGGAGGCCCTTCGAGACCTTCCATCTTATGGATCTTTACAGAGATGCGCAGAGTTGGTATGAGCAAGAGACTGGAGGATCGTTTTGTTGTGAGCCTTCTTCGCTCTTGGTAGCAGCTGCGGAGAGGCTTGCAGCAACGCCAACCCGCTTGCACGGAGGAGCGCTTGAGACAACCCCTTGTTTGGAACCCCATGGTCAGCACTCAGAGAGGCCACTTGCTTGGTAGTAGGCCTCATGTTTTTTGGGGTCCCATGGCAAAAGGTCCAACACGCACTCTAGGTGACTAGCTTCGGTTCTCACGTATGCCAGAGGAGTATAGAGCATCCAGCTGCAGGGCATGAGGGGGGTGCAGAGCATGTGTCAGACCATCACAGAGTCAGTACCCGCTGAGTGGCTCGCAGCTCTAGAGACAACAGCTCCCAGATGGATGGGGGCCTTCACGCGACTGGAGGTCCTCATCGCAGTTCGTGAGATGCAGGGCGAGGGTCGACGACACAGTCTCAGTAGAGGCTCCACACGTTGCAGAGTGTTGTTTTCAGAGGATCCGAGTAGTGGGCATCTACGAGAGGACTTGTGTCATCGATCTTGACCCAACAACTCTTGAGACAGGCCATTGGAGGCTTTGGGCTTGGGAGAGCTCTCCACTGACACAAGTGCAGTGAAATCCTGGACAGTGGTTTTGGAGGGACACTTTCTCCTCAACCGATCATCCAGGGGTCCCTTTCTTTCAGTACACTATTTGACTGGGACGTCACATAGTGGCAGCACGGAGAGAGGCTCGTCCTGCTGCAACTCCTCATTGGCAGGAGGAGGATCTCACAACTGAGTTCGTGTCAGCCTTTTAAGCGAGGTTGTGGGACGCCAGATAGCTGCGGCGAGTCGCGTTGTTCCAGTGGCTAGTTGCACATAGAGCTACAGCAGTGAGGAGCTGACTAGTACATATTGGCCTTTTGGCAGCATGCACAGCTTGTAATCATCCTTTGGAGAGTCAACGTCACTATCTGTGGGACTGCCCAATGGCACATCAGGTTTGGCTTCGGGTCCTTCGGCTGATGATAGCTCGTTCCACAGCACAACAGTACACTTGGGGGGTAGTTGCTTGGTCCACTCTCATGGGCCCTGCACTACAGTACTCTTGTGCTCGTTCCACAGCACAACAGTACACTTGGGGGGTAGTTGCTTGGTCCACTCTCATGGGCCCTGCACTACAGTTTGAGCTATCCTTCCCCAGCAGGATGATAGTGATACAAGGGGGTCTACCTACACTCCAGCCTCCTACAGAGCTTACCCCACAAGAGTGGTGCAGTGAGAGAGAGGTGTGTTGAGAGCTCGTCTGTGGCCTGACACTCTCGTTCATTTGGCAGGCCCGCTACTTCCGCATCTTCGAGGCTCGCCTTGTGCCACCAGCGGAGACACTTCGAGATTTTTGGCTGGAGTTGATCCTTACTCTTAGGGGACAGTTCGAGAGTCTTCAAGGCATCTTCGACTCTGGCGCCCTGGGCCTTTCTTCACCATGGTCCAGGGTGAGCTCAGATGGCACTACCGTCCACATGCGTGGCTTTTCCCTCCTCCCATCTCTTGATTTAGCCCTCATTGTACATATGTTGTTTTTTTATTGGGAGAGTCTCCCCTTATGGTTGATGTAGCCCTCTCTAGTAGAGGTGGTTGTAGCCCTATGGGCAGTTTTATTAACTAATACAAGGATCTTTTCTCGGGAAAAAAAAGAAAAAAAAAAAGATGTGTTGGTCATGCAAGTGGATATTGAAAAGGCCTTTGACACTGTGCAGTGGGACTTCATTGCTGTCACGATGAGGTGCCTAGGATTTGGTCCTAAATTGGCCAGTGAGATTTATTCTTGTATGCTTGTAGTACGTCTTTGGGGATCCTAGAAGGTGGATTGACGGAATCGTGGCCACTTGGTTGTTCGGTTAGGTAAGGTTGTCCCCTTAGTGCTGTGCTGTATGCTATGGCCAATCACCCTTTGTTGATGTATCTTGGTCATTTGACCTCTGCGGAGCGTCTTCGTGGCTTGCACTTACCCTCGGGTCATACCTTTATTGGGCAGGCTTATGTGGATGACTCATCGTTTTTGCGCCTCGCAACCAGCAGAGGATGTCCAAGTGATTATGGAAGCCTTGGAATTGTTTGGGATTGCGGCCAGTCTTAAAGTCAACTTTCATAAATCAAAGCTTCTGCCACTTCGTGCTTGCGATTGGCAGAGTCTATTGTGGCCAGGTGAGATTGTTTCTCCAAATGTGATCACCAGGCATTTGGGATATCAATTGGATGGAACGTCACTCACACTCGAAAAGTGGCTTCGCTTATGCAACGCTTGAATGTCAAACTGCATTACTAAAAGCTATCTACTTGGTCGTTGCATGTTCGCTTGCGAATCGTTCAGAGTATTCTGATGGCATCTGTTCAACTCTTTCTGCCATTGTTGCACTCGCCTCACCATTGTCTTGATTCTCTTATGTGAGCCATTCTGTCTCATTTGTGGCGAACTCATGCACACAAAAAAGGCTTGCGATTGATGTCGATGGAGACATTAATTGATTTACAGTGCGATTACTTATCTGGCAGGCAGTTAAACATTTCAAGAACATTAAACTAGATGCATGGTCTCTTTTATGCAAACGTTGTTATTTTTACTCTGTAGTATCCATTCACATAGGAGCTACACACAATGATTGAGTATGAGATCTTGTCCCAAAAATGCACACATTTACATACACTTAGATGAGCATCACAATTAAGAGAAAGTGGTAGTTATAGACTCAGTGGTCATCCATAAGGCAAAATAACTATCAGCTTGGTCACAAACTGTATCCACTAGTTACTACATCCCACCTAACATCATCAGTCCCCCCCATGGGTGCGGAGCTAGGTACCAAAAAATGGCCCCACATACAGACATCAAACATGTGCACATGCTAACCAGTAGTCTGGAGGCCCATCAATATATTCATGAATGCAACTGTGGCAATTGTCTGCCATGGTCTTTTCTTAACAAGAACAAGCAGGCCCTTGGTTTACCTTCTCCAAGTGGAACCAGTAGTACATATTCGATAAGAAAGAGGACCATTTGTTTGTTCATCACTGTAAATCGGATAGGCTACAGTATCCTTCTTTGCATAGAGCTTTGGCAAAGACTAATCAACTTGTATGGGTTTAAAGAAGCGTTTGGGGGAAAACATGTTAAGGCCAGAACTTCAACAAGGACACAACAGTGCACCTACTCAAACACAGACTAGACAACTTAGCATGCAACCTCAAAGAGAGGTAAAATGTGTGCATTGACAAAAGCAATCCAACTTTTTCATTTTGGATAAAAAAGCTCAAGTGATCCTCATACCTTGCTAGCAGACACAACCAAACAAGGCCTCAGGGATTGTGTTCTCAACTCGTTTATAGAATCACCATGACCAACAAGACTCTATTACAAAATACCTAGATATATAAGATTAGGAAAGAACCACAATACTGCGATGCTTTATTGAGCCTTGAAACTTACTTTGTATAGTTTCTCTTTTCCAGCATTTATGACACGGATGACACCATTGCTCCCGCTTGCTATTAACAAAGAAGAATTGCTATCATCACAGGCCCAACTTACAGTGTAGAAGGCCTCTTCTTTCTGCAACAAAATAGCTTCCACAGTAAGTCTTGCGAAACTAATGGAAAAGTGCAGCATGTGAAAAGCAAGACTCAACAGTTAATAGTCATGTGCATAGATTTGAATCATGATTAATCCTTCCTTTTCTCCTTTTTCATACTCCAGCATGTACACAAAATGCTTGTGTAAGATTTGAAAGAACCACTTGGCTGGGAGGCGTGAGAGATCAAAAGTCAGCTACTTTTGAGTAAATGAGATGAGGTCAAGAAAGCGACTCAAACAGTCATCATCCTGAACAGTCACGACAGTCTCATCAACAAGTCACAGACTCTAGTCTCCTCATGTCAGCATGTCCTTCAATCATCCGCTTCTCCATCGTCCAGAAAAATGTTTCAGTAAAACCATCACGTACTGGATATTTCATCTGATGATTGACACTCAGAGAAAATCTCTGTATAACGCTGAACCTTTTCAAAGAATTGTTCGAAGTCAAGGATCCCTGTTTCAGACTTCAGTTATACTGGTGTTTCATTGTCTCAACTTGAAGCCTTTCCACGTTTCTAGCCAAGGTTTCCCCTAAAATTTACTCGACGTTTTACTTACATCCGGTTCTACGAACCTAATGTAAACACCTGGCTTCAATACTCTCTTTTTTTTTATTGGACCAGTCATCATGTCTCTTGGATCTCCACCTGGCAGTCTGAGCCCAGCTTCCATGGTTCACCACCCACCGCCCAAAATTGTTCACACACAGCTTAAAACCTGCTTCCATCTCCCAATACAAACTCTCTTTTTCGTATTGCCAATATTGGGAAGGTGGAAAACCCACCTGGCCATCATAGCTAATATCAAAGGTTCAAGTCCGGCTAAAAAGGCACAAGTAACATCCAACTTAATTATTCCATGCACTGGGTAGCACATCCAAAATTCAAAACCTTGACCTCATGTCCCAGAGATTGTATTAGATCCACCAAGAATGTGTCAGTTTGGTCTCATAGGTCATTTTGGCCTTTGAAGACGTTTGATATAACATTTCATTTCATTCTACCAAGTTACCAACAGATCTAAAGTTGGATTCTCTCTCTCCATCACCAGATGATGATGTGGCACTGGCAACATGGCTGTACAGACGCTAATGACATGGCAGACCCTACAGACCGTACAGATGTGGAGTCTGGACGTGGCAAACCTTACCGCAGGTGCTCACATTGCACATTGCACCCAACTGCTTTTGCAGTTTCTCAACGTGGGCTGCTTTATGAGCAATATGATTTTGTTGAATGCAGTTGTTTTTTCTGGACTTGTTTTTAGCAACTAAGAGCTATACAAGTTTGGCCTACGGGCCAATCATAACTCAAAAACATTTCTGGGCTTGCGCTGCACAGCTAGAGAGCCTTGTACATCCTGGTCAAGGTAGCAGCCATCAGAGATTGGCCACCTTTACAGAATGTCCATGATGGTAAGAGTTTTCTCGGAATAAGCTCTTACTATGTACGGGTCATTCAGACGTTTGCAGAGATTGCAGCGACTCAGGATGAATTTACTGAGAAAGGAGTTCCTTTCATGTGGGGACCAAGAGAAGTCATTGCTTTTGAGCAACTGAAATTGAAGTTCGCTACAAGACCTGTTTTGATCTTTAAAAGTCTGGATGACAAACTTCAGACTGAACACTAAAACATTAGCACTGTAGCCCCTTGCTGTAGTCAGATTAAAAATCTTGAGGATGTACCTTGCAGGGTTCAGTAACTATCTTGTAGGATGACCATTCTAATGGTCCTTGTGGCCTAAATGCTATGCTTGTCATGGGGAATGGAAATGAGGTTTCCCATAGTTGAACGCCTCTCTTAGGTGTTCATATATTATATGTTCCATTGATATTTAAACCTTGAGTTCATACACAGCACAATGGGCTTGCAGGATTTCTGTTCACACACATATACAGAAATGCCTTGTGCCTAGCTTTCCACAAACTCTAAAACATCCCGCACTTAAACAAAAACATTCTCAAGCCATAAGCTCACAATTGGGGATTGTTCATACCAATGTCGCGTTTTATAGCATATTTATGTGTGTGCTTACTTAAGTATCGGTGAAAACTTTATGTCTAGGACTTAAATTGAAGGCTCTTGGAATTTTGACAAGTGGTAAGTCTAAAAAAACCAACTTTTAAGACAGTTCACAAATTCAAGTTTCAACTACACCTCTTGGGGCTGAAAACTCTAATTTTCAGCATTTCTCCACACTTTGAAGCATGCCATAGCCCTGTCCAACCTTGAGGGGGTCTTGTTTCATCAATATGTACCACTTTTTGCATTAAATATGGCTGTTCTTCTTCAAAATAGTCCATTACCTTGCTGATTTCTCTGTCTTTTTCAGTTTTTTTCTCAATCTCAACCATCCCTCTTTGGTTTAGAGCATAGGGAACTCTTTCATCAGCCTATGTTCGCTTCCCAAAAAAATTTGCATCATGATAGACCATTTCATCTGTTCAGGAAGTTTGATCGCAAAAATTTTGATCAATCGTCTTGTATGTGGCATTCTCTTGTCCTAAGTGCTTGCATAGATTCTGGTTTCCCTACTTGGGAGACCATTGTGAGAAAATGGAAGAGAGAGTGGGCATTTCGAGAAGTAGAGTGAAGGGAGAGAGAGAGAGAGAGAGAGAGAGAGAGAGAGAGAGAGAGAGAGAGAGAGAGAGAGAGAGAGAGAAATGAAATGAAATGAAATGTTATATTACCTATGACCTATGAGACCAAAGCGTTACAATGTGGTGAATCTGATACAAAGTCAGAGTTACAAAATGAAATGATAAAATGATAAAATAAAAGTACTATGGGATCCTAAACTGGTAGGTGTGAACTAAGCAGCTAGCTGGGATAGCTAAATCACAAGTCGCAAGAAATCCAGCATCGGTCGCTGGCGGATCTCATCAATCTCCTCCATGGACGGTAGTCTGGTTTAGCGAGTATATTAAGACTAGATCTTTTGGCTTAAATACTTTTGTCAGCAAATGTGAGTCAAAGAACTATTTTTGTTTTCGATTTTGAGCATTTATGTGCGCTATAGCGGTTAGTCTCTGCTCATCTAGTTGTTCCACATCCTCGAGTTGTTCTGAAAACTCATGAACTTTCCACTCTAATTCTCGTGCTACTCTGAGTGTTGGTAGCAAAGAAATCCATTGGTAAGATAACATCAAGTCAATAGACCAAGTTTAATGGAGTGGCATTTAGAGCTATTTTGAATGACACTCTATAAGCCCATAGAGGTAAATGAAAATTCATCTCCCAATCAGTCCTTCCAAAGCCGGGCGTCGTGCATGTCGGGCCAAAGTGATCCGAATCCTCTGATGTAGCCTCCGTCGATGCTATATAGTCCTCCGCAATCGTGGGCGTCTAGATCTCCCCAGATCAGTCGCTCGATCGATTAATGTGCCTTTAGTGTGAGGCAACAAGATCTGCTGTGGTAGTAGTTCCTCGGGTGTCCAGTGTCTGCTCTAAAGAAGTCTGTGATGTGTCTTTGAGACTGGCTAGCCTCTCCTCTCATCAAGCTCTCTCTGTGTTTGCGCAACTCGAGCAGGAACAAACCCAGGCATCTCTGATACTCGTACATCATGACTCTGGAGAGTGATCCAAAGCCCTCTCTGAACAAGCAGTGGAAGCGGCCTCGTATCTCGTAGTAGACGGGGCAGTGGCATGTGTAGTGTAACTCTGTCTCAGGCTCCATGTCACACAGGGTGCATGTCCTGGCCTCTACTGGCACTCCGCTATATCTCCGTGTCTTGATCCGCAGCTGGTGTGAGGATGTGCTTATCTGGCCAATGGCACACCGTATCCCATGAGACAGGTGGGTGTCCATGTATCTGGGCCTCGTCACAAAACCGTCCTCCATAAGCCGGAGAAGATGCTCCCCGTAGAAAGCCATCTTCGTGCCCAGCTCCTGTGCTGGCGATACCCATGTCCTCATGGTGTCTAGCTGACTCAGGTCCTGGCGAATGAGCCTGGTGGTCTCGGACTGTGTAAGAGTCAGAGAGGGTGCATCCAATGAGTACTGGAAGGGGGGCAATCTGTCTATACTCAATCCATGTGCCTGGAACCATGTCGTCATCTCCCCATACCAACATGCTGTGTCTCCCTGTCTGGCTAACTATCGAGAGGACTCAAGTGCAAGGTGGGAGTATCTGTATCTAGGAAGTTCCCACAAGCGGTGTAGGAAGGAAACAGATCTGGTGAGCGCCTCAACTACTAGTGGGGGGACAGCTAGCTCTGTTTGGATAATGGCATGGTACTGAAGCCTTGGCTCTAATGAGCCGCGAGATCATAAAGACCAGAGGCTTCTCCATGTCCCCCCATCCATCAGTACAACCCGTTCTCTCGTGATGATCCAATGAAGGCCCCCATATCTCAGCTGCATAGAGCAATACAGAAGCCACCAAAGTGTCAAAGAGCTAGAGCTTCGTCCGAGGCTCCTGAAACTGAACCTGTGAACACATCCTATCCAGTTTCCCCAATGCCGAATGGGCTCTGTTCAATCTAGTCTCTATTGCTCTCCTCAAAGAAAATGCTGATCCACTAAAAACCACTCCAAGGTAAGTGTAGGCATCTGTATATTCCACCGTCTCCTGGCCATATGTGAATGCGGGCGCTGACCTCCTGATTCACTGTGGGGTGGTATTAAATACCATGACCTTGGTTTTACCAAGGTTGACTGACAAGCCACTCTCATGGGCAAACCTATGCAAAGCATCCAAGTCACGTTGCATCCCCTTCGGAGAGTCGGAGATCAACACAATATCATCAGCATATAGCAATAGCGGATTCCATGTTCCTGCCCAACGGTGCACCAGGCACCTCTATCACCATCTCTCTCAATGTAGTCAGGAACCTCATCCACATACATACCAAATAGAGTAGGAGAGAGCGGGCAGGGCATCCCTGCTTCACCCCAATAGTGGAGTGAACCGATGTAGATAGACCGTCTGAGGTACGTACATGCCCTACTTTTGATCTGTACAGTGCCATGATCCCCCAAATGAGCTCTGTGGGTACTCCCATCTCCTCTAATATGTGCATCAATCTAACTCTGCGTACTATGTCAAATGCTTTGCAGAAGTCCACAAAGCTACAATAGATCCGTCTTCCACAGGATCTGCCTTCCTCGATGATGGTCCTGAGTGTCAAAATATGGTCAAGAGTAGAAAAACCTCTCCTGAACCCTGCCTGCCCAACAGCACGCATTCCCTCCCTCTCTGCCCATCTACTCAGCTACTGCTCAAGAATGGATGCATACAACCGTGCCAATGTGTGTCCAATCATGATAGTGCGATAGTTTCCAAGCTCCATAGGGTCTCCTGACTTGACGATAGGTACGATCGTAGGCTCCAAGTATCAGGCAAGCCCTCACAAATGGCACGGTTAAACAAAACTGCTAGAAGCTCTGCTAGTAGATCTCTGGCATGCATGAAATGCTCAGCTACTAAGCCATAATGATCATATGCTCTCCCAGTCCTCATCCTGTCAATGGCCTTCTTCACCATCTCAGTGGGGTGAAAAAGGCACGTGTGTGGGCATGGATCGGGGGGGTCCGGAAGGGGCTGCTGTCCAGAAACTATGTACAAAGATGATGCGTACTGACCCCAGGTCTCTGTAGACATAATGGCAGAGGGGGAGACTGCTCATGAAAGAGCCTCCATGCCTCATGCGAGTCCTGACTTAAGAATAGCTGGTATAGATCCTGCTCTAGTCGAGCTAAAAAAGCCCTCTTATTCCGCCGCACTAGGCGTCGGAAGTCAATCTGTGACTGTCTGTGTGTGATGTCCCCCAAAAGCACTTCCCTCTGAAGTCTAGCTCTAGTCTAACGGCATTCCTCATCATACCAACTGTTCTGAGGCATGCTCCCAGAACGACATCTATCATATGGCTGTGTGTGTAGGTATGCCTCTGATACTGCATCATGTGATGTCTGTGTCAGTATGGTAGTAAGCTCCTCCAGAGGTCGCCCCGGCTCCTCAATGGATAGGCGCCTGTAAATCTCGTCAATGTATACAGAATCCGTCTCTCGCGTGAAAGTTTAGAGAGTAGGGGCTGCTACCCGTGGAATGTGTGCTACATTGAATTGGAAAGAGATGGTCAGCGACACAATAGCATGATTAAAACCGGCCCGTGGGGGGGTGGTAGGCGTTGGCTTTCACCCGAAATTCTTTACTTTGATACACACACAGAGCACTTTGCAAAAAGAACCTGCGACGGGAATTAACACTTGAATACACACACGGCTTGGAAGCTAGAATGCCCCGAGCAGACGCCGACAACCTGTAGGCCCCAAAATTGGCGCCCCTTTCGGTATTTCTTTATTCTTTGAGAGGGTAAATTACAAAGTAAGGTCCTTGGAATCCTTTGTCTATATCCAACTAGATACCACTTGATTTGGCCAAATTTCAGAAGCATAACAGCCCCAAAACTTGCGCGAAACCAATTCCCCTGCTGGAACTCACTTCCACTGGCATAAACCCTCAAGCACCTTCCTCATCAAGCATGACAAGCACCTCAAGCACCTTAGTCAGCAAACACGACAAGCACCTCAAGCACCTTAGTAAGCAAGCATGACAATGATTCCTGTCCAAAAACAGTAAATTCAGCACCCTGTATTTACTGGTTTTTACCTTGTTTTCAGCCCCAAACAGTCCCCTAACTGTCCTCTGTCAGTGGGGCACTATTCCCAATGGTTTTGGCGTCCGTATGGCTAAAAAACAGTCAATTTACAGTGCATACATAGCGCTGAAAACGCACCTATACGGTGAGGTTATGACCGTCACCGGTGCCAGCTTTGGAGTGGCAGCTAGCTACCCCTGTTCCTGTTCAAGGAGGCTCTTGCCTCAACACAAAAGCATGAACCCACACAGCTGTACATCAGTCAAATAAAGAGCCCTCTTGTGGGGCATCACATAACTGCAGGTAGGGGGGAGAGAGAGCAGTGTGTAGCGTGCAGGTCATCACTCCTAGCACCACACTGTACATAGAGAGGAAAGGAAGCACTCCATAGCTCTTAACCTGTTGACAGGTTCTCAATGAAGCATCCCTCCGGCATAAATCGAGCACCCCCTCTATTGCCCTTGACCTGTAATGCATCTATGAACAAATAGATGCAAAAAGGGGAAGATTTCCGTGGCTGCCAAAACCTGCGTATCGCTGAAAACGCAGCAAAACAACCATGTAAACACGCATCTGATGCCTTCTAATGCTAAAAATGAGCTCCTATGTCCTAGGTAAAGTCATGGGAAGCCCAGAGAGAAATGGCTGAAAATCAGAGTTATCAGCCTCCAAAACTGCTCCAAAGAGTCAGTTACGAGTTCTCTTCTCCCAAACTTGGTAAATTGACCAAAAAGTGCCACTTGGCACTCATGCATGCAATTTCCCCGCATTGGGCTTCCTACTTAAAAATCTCTCAATTGTTGCATCAATTGACTTTACAACAGAGTAATAAAATGTTCCCCTAGTCATACCGAAGGTAATGACGCGAACACATTTCACGGCCCAAAATAGCAGTTCCCTAATTTTTAGGAGATGCTTCCGTTGGGCTCCCACTGGTCATCTGACCATCTATCCTCATTGGGACCGCATCCAAAAGTGCAATGTGGCCCAACTGTCGGATACTTTCTGTTGGTGATCCCACCTTGACTTTATGCCTTATTGAGTTCACTTCCTAGTATCCACCAACTTGCTAAGTGCGATGGGGGGACCTACATGATCTTGAACTGAGCCTAGACATCCTTTTACTTAACGAGTTCCAATGCCGACCAACTTCCCGTATGCGAGTGAAACTACCGTTCACATTGGCCATACAATGTCTGACCATTTGCAACTTCAAAAAGAGGGTCTCAAAAATTAAACAAAAATCATTGGAAAGAAACCAACAACTAAGGTTAGCAGTTGCCACGTCCTCGTGACAATGATCCACTGCCACCCCAACAGGTCTAGGCCCAACTGTGAGATTTCTTGTATACTAGATATGAGGCTCGGCTCTGCCATGACATAATCTACTGTTATGGCTCCATGTCTGTGTGGAAAACATCAGGAAATCTCTGTAGGCCATTCAAGATGGCCAATCCATGTGTAGTCCGCAGGTCTATCAAGTGCCGTCCATACTCAGTAAGATCCCCATCCTGTGATATTCTGGATAGGCCCATCTCAATAATATCCAGCTCTCTCAGCATCTCCTCTAGAGTATCATGAAATACCATATGATGATGGGCAATCCTAGCATTGAAGTCCCCTAGGATGATAATGTCGCCATCTCTAGAGAATTCCAATATGTCATCATCCAAAATAGAGAAGGGGGATTGTCCTCTGGGTGGTGCATATACTGACATACTCGGGGGAAAGTAGCAAATGGCAATGTAAAGATATCTACCAGTCTCTCAATCTCACCCACATGTACCTAGCTTATGCATCCCTACAAGCTATATGTATCAATGGCTGCAATTCCTCCCTGAATAACACTGCCACTCCTCCTGAGCCCCGCCCTCTGTGCTCTGATCGTGTCGCCTGTCTACAAACTGTCTCCCATCTGTATCCACCAATGTGAGGCATAGACTGTCCAGGGGCCTGATGTGTCTCAAAGTAGAAGATGATGTCTCGCCCAGTAAAACTCTCCTCAAAACCACCCACATCAAGACGCATAGATCCATTACAATTACAGGTAGCAACTTTGAGTGTGGTCCCATAGGTCTCACACCGTCATGTGGTGTCATGTGACATCTAACCCGATGTGTCCGTGGACAAGCTAAAGCATGACCAGGGTTTACTTCAGTCAAGTCAATCTAGAATAGGAAATGATCTGGCACTTTTGTGAGTCTGTTCGCAGACCGTGCATGTCCAGACACTTAAATTAGATGCATATCCTCTGGTTGCACACAGCATGATCATCAAATTTCCATCAAGAGCATTTTTACAGTGCATAGACCTATTTCCCCTATTTTTGACATTTTTCACTTATTATTTTTTAGTGACTTTTGTTGGAAAGTAGGTAGGGAAATTTTGCTAAGTTTGTATATATAGAAACCTAGCGCTAGCACTTTCTGGCAGAAGAGGCAGCAAGAGCACCTTTGCTCAATAGGCACCTTCTCAGCGGGACCCCCACCAGGACCCTAGCGTTTTGCAATTTTTGAGCAATTATGCTGGCGAAATTGGGTCAAAAACCTGCAATTACACCCATGAACGGGTTTGGACAGCTTGGTGGGAGTTAGGTGAAAGTGCTCGGATCGTCTATTTGCAATAAGAATAAAGAAATACCGAAAGGGACGGCAGTCTTTGGGGCCTATAGGGTGTCACTGTCTGCTTGGGAGTGCTCTAGCTACCAAGCCGTGTTTTGTTTTAAAGTGTTGAATTCAGTCACAAGCTTATTCGTGAAGTTCCTTTGTGTCGTTAAGTTAACATTGTAAAGATCAGGTGAAAGCTAAAGTCTACCGCCCTACGGGCCGGTTTGATGGTTCCCTCGCCGAGACAGAATCACTTTTTCCTTAAAGAGTGAGCCTTGGTTAGTTTGCGGCGAAGACACAGAGCACAGGAACTTGGAATTACACTATGGCGGACAAGACAAACGACACAAGGGAAGAAGGTTCCTCTTCACAGGACAGACACGCTATTACTCTAGTGTTCGATGTTGGCAAGAGTTCACGGCCACCCCTGTCTATACCTTTTGTTGATTTGAACGCTCCACAAGGTCAAGGGTATATGACTGGGCAACTAGATGAGGATGCCGAAAGGGAATACCAAAATACCGAAAGGGACGGCAGTCTTTGGGACCTACAGGGTGTCGCTATCTGCTTGGGAGTGCTCACTGCTCTAGCTACCAAGCCGTGTTTTGTTTTAAAGCGTTGAATTCCAATCACAAGCTTATTCGTGAAGTCCTTTGTGTCGTTAAGTTAACATTGTAAAGATCGGGTGAAAGCAAAAGTCTACCACCCTATGGGCCAGTTTGATGGTTCTGTCACCGAGACAGAATCACTTTTTCCTTAAAGAGTGAGCCTTGGTTAGTTTGCGGCGAAGACACAGAGCACGGGAACTTGGAATTACACTATGGCGGACAGGACAAACTACACAAGGGAAGAGGGTTCCTCTTCACAGGACAGACAGGCTATTACTCCAGTGTTCGAGGTTGGCAAGAGTTCACGACCACCCCTGTCTGTACCTTTTGTTGATTTGAACGCTCCACAAGGTCAAGGGTATATGACTGGGCAACTAGATGAGGATGCGTTCAGGACACTTGGTTGCTGTTGTGAATGTGTTTTCTCGATTGGTGCAGAATCCTAGGTTTATGAAATTTCTGCAAGCACCACCAGTGTCACAGCAGACAAGGCAACTGTCTCATGCAGTAGAGCCTATTGAGGCTCAAGCCCAGGTCCCTTGTGCGTCTCAGCAGGGCAGGGAGCACTCTCGTGTTGAGGAGTCACGTGGGGCTCCAAGACAACTTCTTTTTGTCCACGAATAGGTGGTTAGGACACATATTCCACAAGCTTTACCAAGTCAGCCAGTCACCTTTCAGAGTCCACATGTTGCATTAAATGGGCAGGGAACCAGTTTCAAGGCTATGCAATAGGTTTTTCCACCTCGCACACTAAATCCTAGGTATTTTGGGGGGTGGATCAGTGTTTCAGAGCATGGCTCGTTATGCGCCTGGTAACTAGCAATATATGCCAGGAACAGTCTTCAAAGGTATGCAAGGCATGATGTCAACATGTATGGTAATATTGGCATGCAGCAAGGGTGTCAGTGAAATCAAGGTCATTTTGGGGTGCTATAGGGCAATTTTGGCTTGGCTAGTTTTTCCGACCAGCAGGCACATATGGCACCAGTGGCTCAGATTGTCTATGGCCAAGGGGCGCCAATGATCTCTATTATAGTGCCCATCTTGCAGACAATTCCCTATGATAATGTGGGAGCACTAAAAAAGCCAAAAGCATATAAAGAAGGTGGTGCAGTTGTGAAGTTTGATACTTTCAGCGGCTTTGAGGATAAGACAGGCTCTTACTTTCCTCCAACAGTTTGATAGTGCTTATGCAGGGGGGGAATTTTACAGAATTCTCCAAGGTCAAGAAAGTTGCCACTTGGTTGAAAGGCAATACGCTTACATGGTGGAGACGTTGTTGATGCAAAGGACAGGCACCCACCACATGGGTATACTTCAAGAAAATGTTTGCATCTCCGTGGCTGTCAAATGAATTTGAAGCTGATGTCATGATGGATTGGCACCAAGTCACTGCAGCTGCTTGCAGAAGCCTAGAGGAGTACAATCGAAGGTTCTTGCTGTCAATAACCTCCTACATGTTTGTGCCACTGATAGAGCGGATTGAGAAGTATTGTTGTGGGCTGCCTAAAGGGCTTCGAGATTACTGTACAAAGAACAGAGTGGCTACCCTCACTCAGCTTATGAAAGTTGCCAACACTGGTCTTGCCTTGTTGATGGGAGAGGACAATGGGTTTCCGGGCAACGTGAAAAGGGCTCAGCAAAAGAAAAATTCAGCAAAGAAGCCCGTTGTGAAAGTGACTCTTGAAGTGTACGAGGGGTCAGAAAAGGCAAACAAAGGCAAGGACTCAGCCGAGACATCTGAAGGACAGGCCAAGAAGAAGAAAAGGAAGCCTTTTGTGCACAAGTCGTTCGAGGAGAAGAAAGCTTTAATGGCTGAGAACAAATGCTTTATGTACGAGTAGCCTCGCCATTTTGCTGCAGATTGTCCCCAGAGGAGGAGGCCGATTGACTCAGAGGACAAAGAGGACAAGAAAGGCAAGAAGTCTAAAACCACGGCAGGTCTAGTGCCAGACATGGTGGGTGATAGGCCAAGTTCAGATGCTAGTGAATTATGCAGAGGATGGGGTAAAGTAGGAGACCAGACAACACTTACCTTCTTTGATCAAGGTGCTAAAGCAAACTTTATCTCACCAGAGTTGGCTATAAAATTGGGCATCAAAGCTGAAGAGATGGGGTACACAGCAGAGGCATGGTTGGCATGTCCTGACCACTCAAAGTGTGTTACGCCTATCATTGGAAAGCTGCGTCTGCATATTCATTCATATGTGGGCACGGAAGAATTTTACATCATGCCACACGAAGTGTGCGATGCACTGTTGGGACTCCCATGGATGTTCCGTATACATGGAGTCTGGATTCTTCAACAGAAAGATCACCCTTCAACATAGGAACAAAACTCACATCCTTCATGTAAAGCTTAGAGGGGAGTCTGTCCCTATTGTATCCACTTCGCCTATCACTTCTGTACTTAAGAATCATCTTTCTGCGTACTTGATTTTTGCACGTGATGTTTCTAATAATTGTCAGTCAAATTTATCTATGTTAGATAAAGATAGGTCAACATTTTTGCAAGAGTTTAATGCATAGTTACCCGGAACGCGGAACGGGAACGGCGACAGGATCCCCGCGGAACGGGGGAATGGCTAGGGGTCCGGAACGGGAACGGCGCGGAACGGGAGGTATAAAAAACACCCAAATAGTGCATTTTTTAGCTCCTTGTGTTTAAATACAAGGAGTATTAGAGTGCTTTGACTCTAATACTCACAAAAAACTCGTTTTGAAGACCATTCAACCTTGCTATGACTAGATGATGAGAGAGAGAGAGAGAGAGAGAGAGAGAGAGAGAGAGAGGGAGAGGCTCGAGAGAGTGAGAGGGAGAGGGAGAGATTTGAGAGAGTGGGAGGGAGAGGAAGAGAGCTTGAAGGCTTGAAGCCTTGAGCCTTGAGAGAGTGAGTCTTGAGAGGGAGAGATCTTGAGAGTGTGAGAGGGAGAGAGCTTGAGCCTTGAGGATTAGCTTGTGGAGAGAAAGGGGGAAGGGGGTGCATTTTATGAGTCCTTGAGGCCTTGAACACTTCAAAAAGAAGCCCAAACATTTACTTCAATTTTTTCAATTTTTGCCAAATTTGTTTGTAGCCGTTGGCCATTCCAGGGGTGTTCCGAAACGTTCTGGAACGTTCCGGAACAGCCGTTCCGGTTTGAATTGGCCACTCGGAACGTCAGACGTTCCGGGA
The DNA here is from genome assembly GCF_014529385.1 of Adiantum capillus-veneris. Taxonomy (NCBI): domain Eukaryota; kingdom Viridiplantae; phylum Streptophyta; class Polypodiopsida; order Polypodiales; family Pteridaceae; genus Adiantum; species Adiantum capillus-veneris. Next base: position 148,352,385 of record NC_140951.1, read on the forward strand.
CGTTTCGGAACGTTCGGGAAGGGAACTGCCCCCAGGAACGCCGGAACGAGGGCTAGGGGGCGTTCCCCGGTAACTCTGGTTTAATGACTCGTTTTCTGACTCATTACGTCTCGGTTGAGAAGCCTGAGGATCATGCGATAGATTTGGTGTCAGGTTGCAGCCCACCAAATAGGTTCATACAGGGTTAGTGCGGCTTAGCAGAAAGAGATCATGGGCAGTAGAGGAGCTGCTAGAGAAAGGGCTGATTCAACCTAGTAATTCCCCCTTTTGCTCCCCAACGCTTCCAGTGCAGAAGAAGGATGGCTCTTGGCGTATGTGTATTGACTACCATGCGCTGAATAAGAATACCATCAAGAACAGGTTTCCTATCCCAAGGATTGATGATATTCTTGACAGACTAGAGGGTGCTGCAATTTTCAACAGGATAGACCTTAAGAGTGGGTACCATCAGCTCCGTATCACGCCAGAGGATGTGCACAAGACTGCATTTAGGACGACATTTGGTTTGTATGAGTTTTTAGTGATGTCGTTCCATCTTACAAATGCTCCTAGTACGTTCAATAGGATGATGGATCGGATTTTTCGCTCACATCAAAAGTTTGTCAACACGTTCTTTGACGACATGATAGTCTGCTCAAAGAATGAAGAGGAGCATAGGCATCACTTGGCCATTGTGTTTGAAGAGCTACGCAGTCACAAGTTGCTTGTCAATCCTAAGAAAAGTGAGTTCTTCTTGGAAGAGATTCACTTTCTTGGCCATATAGTGTCAAAGGATGGTGTCCAAATGGATCTTGCCAAGGTTGAAGCAATAAGGACATGGGCAAATTTGAAGACTGTGCATGATGTCCATAGCTTCTTGGGCTTATGCTCTTACTATAGAAGGTTTATCACGAACTTTGCCAAGATTGCTTCACCCCTACATGCTTTGCAAAAGAAAGAGGTCACGTTCAAAAAGAGATTTCAGCTTTTCATCTCTTAAAGGAAAAGATGACTTCGAATCCAATAATTGTTTTATAGATCTCACAAAGTCATTTGTGGTCTAGTGTGATACGTGTGGCAATAGTATTGGGGCAGTGTTAATGCAAGATGGTCAGGTAGTAGCTTCAGAGAGCAGATTCTTGCAAGGGCCAGAAAAGACTGCAAATCTATGAGAAAGAGCTACTGGCCGTGATTCATGCGCTTTCTAGTTGGAAGCATTACCTGTTAGGTGCTGATTTTGTTGTCCAGACAGATCATTAGACCTTGCAATACTTCTTAACGCAATCAAAGTCGTCCAAAAAGCACATGCGATGGGCAAACATTCTCTCTATGTTCCACTTTCATATTCTACATGTGGAAGGCAAGAAGAATGTTGTGGCTGATGCGTTATCAAGAAAGCCACAAATTTCAGCTGTGTCCATTCCTTCTCATCATGAGCTTGATGACATGAAGGAGCAGTATGCTATTGATGAAGATTTTGCAAGCATCTTTGAGCAGTTGCAAGATGGGCAACGCCATGAGCACTACCTCCTCAAGAATGGTGTTATGATGATGCATAGCAGACTGTGTCACTAGGCCATTGCGACATAAGGTTATGGTACAAAGTCATGCCCCACCGTGGTATAGATGCGACAGTGAAAGCAGTTGAGACATTCTTTTATTGGCCTACTTTGAGGAGAGATATGGATTCCTTTGTGCGAGCATGCCTGATTTGCCAAAAGGTCAAATTTGGCAAGCAAAAGGCACCAAGGTTGTTACAGCCATTGCCTATTCCAAATAAGCCATGGGATAGCATTGCTATGGATTTTATCTATGATCTTCCAAGAACGTCGACAAGGAATGATGGTATATGGGCCATTATTTGTAGGTTCAGCAAGCATGCCCATTTTATTCCTGTCAGGAAGAAGATAAAATCTGACCAAATGGCACGGTTGTTTATGTACAATGTTTTCAAGTGTCATGTGTACATCTAACCCTATGTGCAGGTGGACAAGCTACTTCATGTCTAGGGTTCAGTTCAGCTTAGGAAGTGTTATGGCACCTTTGTGAGTCTGTTCGCAGGCCGTGCATGTCCAGGTACTTAGAGTAGTTGCATATCCTCCGGTTGCACATAGCATGATCATCAAAATTATGGTAAGTAGCCATCATGAGCATTTTACAGTGCACAAAACTCATTTTCCCTATTTTAGCCATTTTTCACTTATTATTAATAAGTGACTGTTGGGAAACTGGGTAGGGCAAGTTTGCAAGGGACTATTTAAGAAACCTAGCGCTAGCACTTTCTTGCAGAAGAGGCAGCAGGGAACCAAGTTCTGGCAAAGCACCTTCTCAGCAAGACAGGCAGGAGGACTTAGCGTTTTCAGCCATCAAGATCAGCCAAGCGTTTTCAGCAATTGCAGATCAACCCCAACGTTTTGCAGATTGCAGATCAACCTGGCGTTAGCAGTTTGCAGCAGATTCCCTAGCGCTTTTGCAACAGATACCCCCTCAAGCCTAGCGTTTTTGAAACAGCAGATCAACCCTAGAGTTTACAGTTTCTTGGCGACAGAACCCACTTTTGCATCAGCGTTTTCAGTTTTCAAGCAATCAAACTCCGCACCGCAACCCCCAAACCTCGCAGATCTCACCTTCTCGCAGCAGATCCTCGCCGCACGGTCAGATCAGCCAGAGTTTGCAAATTCAGCCCGCTATTCGCAGATTTCAGCATCTGCGTTTTCAACGCATCGTCGTCGTGTCGTCGTAATCGCCGCCGTCACAGACATAGAGTCAAAATTCAACAGATACAAGACTTGCAGATTTCAGCACTTAGCATTTTCAGATTTCAGCCCGTCTCATCGCCGTCCTCGTCGTCGTCAACATCGTCGCCGGCAAGTCCATTGCATTTAGACCATTGTATGAGATTTGTGCAATCAATAGCATAGACCTCTCTCGCCAGGGGACTTTGGAGGAGGGTTTGACAACATTCTGGTGTCGTATTCTTCCTCTATCTCTTAGTCTCAGCACCTTCGTTCACAGTGTCATTCACTTTGTTTGTGATCATTGCACTCTCTCACTAAAGGAACGGAAGGCTCTCCCTTCCTAAATAAAAGGAACCCTTGAGCACAGTTCGGAGCACTCATCTTGGGCAAAGTTCAACATTCACTTCCGTTGCACCTTACATCAAGCACCATGGTATGCCACAGTCTATTGTCACTGATCGTGATCCTCATATGACGAGCCTGTTTTGGAGAGGCTTGTTTGAAAACATGGGCACCACGCTCAACTTTTCATCCTCATTTCATCCACAAATTGATGGACAGTCAGAAGAGGCTAATTCTATTGTCTTGGATCTGTTGAAGTGTTATGTGTCAGAGAATAAGGACAAGTGGAAACAGAATCTACCCATGCTTGAGTATGCATACAACAACACGGTGCATTTGTCAACAGGCAAGGCACCTTTTGAGATTGTTGAGGGTGGCAAAAAGGTTCCTCCCATTTTGCACACTAAGGACAAAATTTTTGAGGCAGATCGATATGTAGAAAACATGGATGAAATGTATAAGAAGATCAAGCTTGCCTTGGAGAAGACTCGGGCAAAGCAGAAAAGGGTTGCTAATCGTCACCAACGTGAATTGTTGTTTTCACCTGATGATTGGGTACTCTTGCAGTTTGAAAAGGCAAGGTTGAAGAAAATGAAGGACACGGAAAGGTTGTTTCCGAAGCTCAGCATGCGTTATTATGGGCCTTTTTAAGTACTTGATAAGATCACTAATGTTGCGTATAGGCTGAAATTGCCTGACACTTAGAAGATTCATAATGTGTTTCACGTGAGTCTTCTAAGAACCTTTGTGGGTGATGTTCAAGAAGATATGCCAAATGAAGATCAGCTAGAAGTTGAGGAACTTGATGAGATCTTGGTACCTGAGCAAATTTTGGCACGTAAGAAAAGTAAAGTTAAGGGACAGGTTGCAAGATGCTATTTGGTGAAGTTCAAGAACTATCCACCTATGGATACAAAGTGGATGGAAGAGTGTGAACTTTTGGAGTCACCAAATGTATTGCAGCTTTACCTTGAGGCCTTTGGGTTACAACCTAAGTATGCCCCAATAGCTAGCACATCAAATGTACATACGAATTCAGTGCAATAGAATTGGACACTGCTCTACAAATGCTAAAGGTATTATGATCACTTCTATCATAGATGAAATGGCAAAAGTATGAAGGCCTCATTAAGTCATTTGTATCTATGTTATATGACCTTTCTTACGGATACATGCAATGATAAAAGGGTGCTAACCACACTAAATCATCTATGGCATGTATATTTGGCATGCAATTGAGGACGTTTGCGATTTCAAGAGGGGGGTATGTCACGAGGCTGTGGCAATCATTAACCTTAGTTGTTGGTTTCTTTCCCTTGATTTTTATTTGATTTTTGGGACCCTCTTTTTGAAGTGTGAAATGTCCGGACATTGTGTGGCCAGTGTGAAACAGACGACGGCCAAGAGTTTCACCCACAGTCGGGAAGGGCAGGTCGCCACGAGATGGCCAGTCTGCACTGAAATCCGAGCAGTAAAAGGGTGTCTAGGCTCAATTCAAAGTCGTTTAGGCCCCTCACGACACTTATAAGTTGGTGGGTACTAGGAAATCAACTCAAAAGAGGCATAAGGGACACATGGCAGCTCCAAACAGAATTGCCAGTCTCATCCAAGCTCGGGGCGCCCAAAAATGAGAGAGGGGCTGATTTTTGTGAATTAAGTGATCACAGTGTGTGTGTGAGTAGTGGATGCAGGTGATCACAGTTTTAATGGAAAGCTTGCCTTCTCCCTTGCTTTGCGCGATGATTTGCTCTCGTTCATTCTCTCTCCCCTTTGCACATATGGTAATGCCCCACTGGTTGGGCTTCTCAGATGACCATGTACAATTCTGGGGTTTTATGTGTGTTTGCCAAGGCAAGAGCCTTCTGTACAAGAACAAGATTAGCTAGTTGCTAATCCCCCACAGGTACGCACAGTTCCATCGCGAAGGATTACAAAAACAGAGAGTTTTCTCGCATGAAAACTCGTCCGTTTCAAAGGGGAACTCTCCCATTGCGTGCGGGAGCACCTGAGACACGCATAGACGTGTTCGTTCCGCCTAAAACGATCCAAAACAGAAAATTACAGCCTGCTATGTTTTTTTGCAGGTTTTGGGTTTCGCACCTAAACAGACATCGCCAGGGGAGCCTCAGGAAAGCCTTGGGATGCTTAAACAGGGCTTTGGACACCTGACAGTGATAAAACAGGGAATTACAGCACGCTGAAATTGACCTGCAGCTCACTGGAAAGCTTCCAAATCGAAAGGAAAAGTGTCCTTGACGTGTACTTTTGACCTGTAGAGGTTTTTGAGCCGTTATGCTTGCAAAATTGGGTCAAAAATCTGCAATTACAGCCATGGACAAGTTTGGACAGCTTGGTGGGAGTTAGGTGAAAGTGTTCGGATCGTCTATTTGGCAATTTGCAATAAGAATAAAGAAATACCAAGAGGGGCACCAGTCTTTGCAGCCTACAAGGTGTCGTTGTCTGCTTGGGAGCGCTCTAGCTACCAAGCCGTGTTTTGTTTTAAAGTGTTGAATTCCACAGGCTTTATTCGTGAAGTTCCTTTGTGTCGTGAAGTTAACATCGTAAAGATCGGGTGAAAGCTAAAGTCTACCGCCCTACGGGCCGGTTTCATCTTGCTCCTAGACCCCGTTGCTCAATATGCTTTAAATGCGGTGATTATCTTCTTCCCAAGCAAAATGCCCACTACTCAAGATGTAGGCCAATGGGTTGATTTCGTGCTCAAGCGGCAAGCAATTCGGGCGGTTTACTTCGACGCCAGAGGATTTTATGAAGTCTTGTTGGCAGACATGGATGCTAGGGATTCTTTGCTTGCAATGTCTCCTCTCTTCTTCAATAGGCAAATGACTCATGTATTGCCATGGGCCCTCACCAAGGACTAACAAAGCCTTATTCGTCACAAGTGCCCCGCATGGGTTGAGGTGGTCGACTTTCCTCGCATTTAGCGTCACTTCCTTCCCTTGTGGGCTGCCAAGTTGGACAAAGTTCTTTGCCCTCCTAAGTTGGATTCAAACACAAATCGTTTTTGTATTCTATGGGACATGAACATCCCCACTCCAACACGCATTTCAGTTGATTCTGGGGATGCAATGGTTGGGAAGCGTCCATTTAAACTCAAATGGGGTGAATTCGCAAACTTTTGCTTCCGTTGTGGAAAATTTAATCATATGCAATCCGAATGTCTGGAACCAAATCTGCAACCACCTCCTTCAGTTGTCCCTACCTCTCAGCCTCCCTCACCTCCAAAATCTTCTATTGAGGTACAAACCAAAGGTGCTTCAACTTCCTCCTCGACAGCTAGGGTGAATAAAGGAAGGGAAACAATCACAATAGTCTGCACTTCCTGCTTCTCCAAATATTAAAGACAAAGGGAAAGAACATGTTTCAACCTCTCAGGCTTGGATAGTGCCCAAGAAAACCGTCAGTGTCACAAGACTGGCACCACGTGCCAATAGAAAAGAACAGACTGAACAGACTTTTAGCACTTCAATAACAACCGAACTGAGAGAGAGAGAGAGAGAGAGAGAGACGACACGCAACACGGAGTGGTGGAATTCCACCCCAGAGAGTATTGGCCCCAAACCTTGGCGCCCCTTTCAGTATTTCTTTATATTGCATCAACACAGTACAAGACGGTACTCTAGACTCTACACCTTCTCCAGGGAGCGTGCCAGAGAATGAGCCCATGGCCTCATATTTAAAGGCCCTAGGCCCCAAAAGCAGTTTACATGAAAAGTCTTCAAACTCAAAAGCTTTTGGTCCACAGGCAATGCCCAAAAATCTGCCAGCGTAAATCACAGAAATCCGTACAACTGCCACATTAGCAATCAGCACAAAACGCGGAAATCCATACAATCTGCCACGTCATCAGTCAGCAAAAATCCGGAGCGTCCGTACGGCTGCCACATCATCAATTTTTGCGCAAGTCTTGGTGTATGTGTGGGGGTCCTGCTCTATTTTAATTCCTTTATGTCAATGGGGCCCCATCGGATAGGGTCCCCATAAGTTGGTAGGACTTCTTCTGATACTTGTTCTTCTTAGGGTTTAGGCCTCTCGGTCGGGATCTACAAGTTGGCTCCATTCTTCAAGGCTTTGACACGTCAGCAGTTTGTGACATCTTCCCTTCTTGAAAGAAAGTAATCGTCTGCGATTACAACATATCTGCAAAACAACTCAAGTTAGCTCAAAAATTTCCAAGGGTCGTTCCAAGGGACATTTCGAGGGACAATCAGTTTGCTATTTTTTGTTAAGGAGTTGGCTACTCCTTTCGGCTCTTTTGATCAAGGAGTTGGCTTCTCCTTTCGGCTCTTTTGATCAAGGAGTTGGCTTCTCCTTTCGTCCAGTTTGGAACTCTTGATATGCTTACATAGTAAAATTAGCCATCACACCCAGACCACACTGATCTTCCACGGGTGTCTTGATGCACTAAAATTACATACCCAAGTAATCTCATCCAATTAGGAATATTTAGTGGTTGGCACATCACAATGCAACACAAATGCTCACATATGCATGTTACAAGGCATAGAAACATAAAGTCGCCAATGAACACTCCCCCCGCAAATAACCATCCAGGTTCGGGCCATGAGCTGTTCAACGACTCCCTCATCACTCCTCCCGCAAGTAACCTAAAAAGGTCCGGGCCATGAGATATAGAGGCCTTTTACAACCAAACGCCCCACAGACCGCAGCCTGCGTCGTTTGGAGGTGCTGAGAGTAACCACTACTCAGACTTCTTAATACCCCCCCCCCCGTAAATAACCACAAGGCTCCGGACCATGAGTAAAAACAACACTTTTCAATCATTCAACACTCCCCCCGCAAATAACCACAAGGGTCCGGGCCATGAGTATGAACAAGCATTCTCAAACATCATTTCTCACCACTCCGCCCGGGAGTAAAAATCACCAATCAATGAAACCGGTATTAAAACCAAAGGCAATCATTTCCAATCGACACCAAAACAAGTTCAAAATAGATACCATCCATTTCAAACAAATTCCAAACAAGATCACCAAACAAGTTCAAACAAAACTCAAACTTAAAAGCAATCTTCGACATTAGCCGAGCTCGAAAAGTCGACTGACTATCCATCGTGAAACCTGCATCAAAAATTAGGGTTAGGTTCCTTCCATAAGGTCGTAGACAACCACAGCATGGTCCATCAGCTCTTGGACAGGCAGTGTTCCTCTAGCGGTGATGGTAGTCCCAAGACATAGCAAGAACCTCCAAGATCATCGGCTCGTGAAGAGACACCTACTAAGAGATGCCAAGAAATTTCAAGTTATAATCTGCTAGGGTTTCCATGGCAAGCATTTCAGGATACCCCACTCTGCCAAAAGTTGCACTCCGAAGGAAGATGTCAGAAGCCATAAAACCTCGGGTAAAATTTTCTTGAAAGCTTGCCAAGTCCTTGGTAGCTATAGACATCAACATCTGCACGGCACTGCTTCTGAGAAAAATAGTGACTCGAACAAATCTCAGATCCTTCTTTTGCAAGTGATCTCAATGGCTTATGTCATGTAAGACATGAGCGGTGAAAACAAGAGCGCGCGTCCGATGTACGAAAAGTGGGAGTGGCTAATAGACCCGAAGATACTTCAATAAAAATCCCAGTGGTGTCTTGATTTGCTCTGTCTGCTCTTTTGTGGGACTGGTATGGTTTCAAAAAAGCACACATTTGATGCTCTGATACCACTGTCACAAGACAGGCACCACGTGCCAATAGAAAAGAACAAACTGAACAGACTTTTAGCACTTCAATAACAACTGAACTAAGAGAGAGAGAGAGAGACGACACGCGACACGGAGTGGCAGAATTCCACCCCAGAGAGTATTGGCCCCAAACTTTGGCGCCCCTTTCGGTATTTCTTTATATTGCATCAACACAGTACAAGCCGGTACTCCAGACTCTGCACCTTCTCTAGGAAGCATGCCAGAGAATGAGCCCATGGCCTCATATTTAAAGGCCCTAGGCCCCAAAAGCAATTTACATGAAAAGCCTTCAAACTCAAAAGCTTTTGGTCCAAAAGCAATGCCCAAAATACTGCCAACGTAAATCACGGAAATTCGTACAACTGCCACGTCAGCAGTCAGTGCAAAACATGGAAATCCGTACAGTCTGCCACGTCATCAATCAGCGGAAAATCCGGAGCGTCCGTACAATTGCCATGTCATCAATTTTTGCGCAAGTCTTGGTGTGTGTGTGTGTGTGTGTGTGTGTGTATGTGTGTGTGTGTGGGTCTTGCTTTATTTTAATTCCTTTATGTCGCTTGGGCCCCATTGGATGGGGTCCCCATTAGTTGGTAGGACTTCTTCTGTTACTTGTTCTTCTCAAGGTTTAGGCCCCTCGGTCGGGATCTGCAAGTTGGCTCCATTCTTCAGGGCTTTGACACGTCAGCAGTTTGTGACACAAAGCCTGTATTCCGGCATCTTCTTGCAACTCTATGCCATGTTGCTATGGAAAAACTCCCTTGTAATAACAACACTTCTTTGGCTGAGGCCTGGGACAAGGTTGTTCGCTCCTACAAGGAAGTGGTTACAAGTGAAGCCTGTTCATCGCAAGGTGCCCTTGTTTTCAGTCCTCCTGGTCCAAGTTTTGACGCATCTCCTCATGTACGTACAGCTGGGAAAGATGTGTCGATAGGCACTGGTACTTGAGTCCCCTTTTTTTCCCGTTTCCTCGCTCATTGTATATGCCATATAGAATGCATAGTTCTTTGAATTGCATCTCCTATAATGTGCGTGGGTTATGCAATCACGATAAGTGGCGGCTTACTTGGCACTATGTACATACATGTAAAACGGACGTAGTGGTTGTTCAAGAACATAACTAGCATAAATTTGCAAGGCAGACTTTGACTTTGCAGGCTGTTAGCCTACGCAAGATCAGTTGGCTATTCTGAAGTGCTTATGCTTGTTCGACATGAGCTCTTCCCGACCTTGGTCTTCAATGACCCGGTGGAAGATGGATGGTCATCCATGTATTGTTGGAGTTCTAATGCATTTATTTGTGGGGATTTTAATAATGCACCGAACCTTGCGGATAATACTATTGGGCACTCTCACATGCTTCATATGGAACGCCAATCATGGGATCAGTTTATGCTGACGTGTAATGGGTTTTTGTGGCCCCTTTTGCATGTGGATGATCTAGGATTCACTTTTCAACATAACGCTCGATCTATGTATCGTGCTTGACTAGATCGTTGATATCTTTTTCACATGCAAAAGCCTTCAAACTCAAAAGCTTTTGGTCCAAAAGCAATGCCCAAAATACTGCCAACGTAAATCACGGAAATTCGTACAACTGCCACGTCAACAGTCAGTGCAAAACACGGAAATCCGTACAGTCTGCCACGTCATCAATCAGCGAAAAATCCGGAGCGTCCGTACAACTGCCATGTCATCAATTTTTGCGCAAGTCTTAGTGTGTGTGTGTGGGGGTCCTGCTTTATTTTAATTCCTTTATGTCACTGGGGCCCCATTGGATGGGGTCCCCATTAGTTGGTAGGACTTCTTCTGTTACTTGTTCTTCTTAGGGTTTAGGCCCCTCAGTCGGGATCTGCAAGTTGGCTCCATTCTTCAAGGCTTTGACACGTCAGTAATTTGTGACACAAAGCCTGTATTCCGGCATCTTCTCGCAACTATGTGCCCCCTTTGAAGAATGTTGCTCTGGAAAAACTCCCTTGTAATAACAACACTTTTTTGGCTGAGGCCTGGGACAAGGTTGTTCGCTCCTACAAGGAAGTGGTTACAAGTGAAGCCTGTTCATCGCAAGGTGCCCTTTTTTTCAGTCCTCCTGGTCCAAGTTTTGACACATCTCCTCATGTACCTACAACTGGGAAAGATGTGTTGATAGGCACTGGTACTTGAGTCCCCTTTTTTTCCCGTTTCCTCGCTCACTGTATATGCCATATAGAATGCATAGTTCTTTGAATTGCATCTCCTATAATGTGAGTGGGTTATGCAATCACGATAAGTGGCAGCTTACTTGGCACTATGTACATACATGTAAAACGGACGTAGTGGTTGTTCAAGAACATAACTAGCATAAATTTGCAAGGCAGACTTTGACTTTGCAGGCTGTTAGCCTACGCAAGATCAGTTGGCTATTCTGAAGTGCTTATGCTTGTTCGACATGAGCTCTTCCCGATCTTCAATGACCCGGTGGAAGATGGATGGTCATCCATGTATTGTTGGAGTTCTCATGCATTTCTTTGTGGGGATTTTAATAATGCACCGAACCTTGCGGATAATACTATTGGGCACTCTCACATGCTTCATATGGAACGCCAATCATGGGATCAGTTTATGCTAACATGTAATGGGTTTTTGTGGCCCCTTTTGCATGTGGATGATCTAGGATTCACTTTTCAACATAACGCTCGATCAATGTATCGTACTTGACTAGATCGTTGATATCTTTTTCACATACAGCAATATGATAACTTTGTGTGTGACATGAGGATTGATTACGCTATGTGTCTCTCGGATCATTTTCCCACATGCTTGAAACTCCATTTTGGCTCCTTTTTTATCCATGACTCTCTACCCAGGAAGAGACTTTTGCATGTCAATAATGCTTATCTCAAACATGAGCTTTTTCGCGCTATGATTGTGGATATTATCCCGCCTTTGACCTATCACATGCACATTGATATGGACACAGCCTGGTTTCACTCTGTTATGCATGTTCAATGTGTTATCTAAGATTATGGTAGGTATTATTTTTCACAATTAAGGGAACAGATGTCACGTGACACATCCAAACCCTATGTGTCCGTGGACAAGCTACAGCATGATGAGGGTTCAGTCAGTCTAGATTTAGAGGTGATCTGGCACTTTTGTGAGTCTATTCGTAGACCGTGCATGCCCAGTCACTTAGTATAGATGCATATCCTCCGGTTGCTCCACAGCATCTTGGCTAGCCTTTTCAGACAAGACACCGCAGATCAGCCAACGTTTTGCATTTGCAGAGCCACGCCGACAAGACCACAGCAGATCAACCTAGCGTTTTTGCATCTGCAGAATCCCGGCGACAAAAACTCCATTTTCAGCCCTAGCGTTTTTGCATCTACCAGCAACCTCAGCGTTTTGCAGATCTACCGCGACAGAATCAGCCCTAGGATCAGCGTTTTCAGTTTTCAGTAGTCAGACATCGCAGATCAAGCCCCGAACCTCGCAGATCTCACCTTCCCGCAGCAGTTCCTCGCCGCATGATCGGATCCCGCGAAGTTTACAGATTCAGCCCGGAAAACGCAGATTTCAGCATCTGTGTTTTCAGCGCGTCGTCGTTGTATCGTCCCCATCGACATCGTCATCGACATAGAGTCGGAATTCAGCAAATACAAGATTTGCAGATTTCAGCCGTTAGGTCGACTTCGTCATCACCCTCGTCATCGCCGACATAGCCTAGACTTGCATCAATCACTTGCATTCAGTTGTACCAGTTTGTGCAATCATAAGTAGACCACTCTCACCGACGAGAGGGGGGCCTTCAGAGGAGGGTTTTACAACGTCTCTGGTGTCGTATCTCTCTTCTCTCTCTATCTCTCAGTCGCATTCACTTGCATGCACAGTGTCCATTCACTTTGTTTGTGATCATAGCACTTTCCATTAAGAACCGAAGGCTCTCCCTTCCATAAGAACTAAAAGGAACCCTTGAGCATAGTTCGTAGCACTCATCTTGAGCAAAGCGCAAACAATCATTCCGCTGCACCTAACATCGGTATCAGAGCGTTGGCAGTGTTCTGTATCACTCAAGGAAAGAACCACAAGAATTTTTTTTGCTTGTTGAGGTCGCACGAACCCAAGTTCGCTTGGGCGTGTCGATTCCTAATCGTGTTTTGTTGAAGAGTGACACGAATCCCAAGAAAGAAGGGCTGGTCCAGTCTCCCCTTGTGTCTCTTTTCACTCATTGAGAGCGGACCGTGCACTTAGCGGCCGGCCAATCGACGTGAGGTGGGAAAAAGCAACCTTGGTGTGAGCGCAAGGCTGCCAAGGGGTGCGCCCGCAGAAAGGAGTAGAACTCGGGTGAAGAGAAGATCCTTCTCAAACGCGATTTGTAAGCGAAAGAAAACCTCAAGAACCCAAGATCCCCAAGAAACGAAGTTCCTCGTGAACTTAAGAACCCAAGACCACAAGAACCCACAAGAACCCACGACTTCAGAATGATCATCACTCGAAGCGGAATGGATACTTCGCTTGGAGGTGATGAGCATGAGAGAGGCGAAGAAGAATTTTCCCCACCAGGAGGTTTTTCCGACCCTCCCCCTTTTCCATCTACGACAAGGATTGCACTAACTCCTATGGAGGCTTTCGACAAGAGGATGATGGACAGGAAGTTAGAAAGCGAAGAAAGAATCGCAGCCATAGAGCGTAAGTACCAAGAAAGAATGGCAGTCATAGCTAGTGCGAGCGAGCAAGCCCGCTTGGAAGCCAAAGTAAGAAAAGCAGAAATGGATCGCAAACACGCAGAAGACAAAGCAGAAAGAAAAGCAATACAAGAACAAAGCGACCGACAAAACAAAGAGTTCTGGCGACTCTATTCTCAAGTTCAAGCACAGATGCACGAGATTTGGGGAAAGGAGACTCTCTCAGTCTCTTCTTCTCCAAAGCATCACACACAGGATTTGCATGATTGTGTGAAGCATGATGATGATTTGATTGACAATGATTTGCATGATGATTTGGATCACAAAGATAAGCATGATGATTTGAATGACAATGATAAGCATAATGATTTAGATGATAATGATGAGCATGATGATTTGCATGATCAAGATGTGATTTCTCACAAGTATGATGATTTGCATGATCAAGATGTGATTTCTCACAAGCATGATGAATTGCATGAAGAAGATGTGATTGTTCACAAGGATGATGTGTTAGTTGATGCTTTTTCTAGCAAAGCTAACCTCGTTGTAGATTCGATCCATCACGAAGAACCGATCTTGGCTTTCGAGTCGAGGCCCAAAGAACCCCCACAGGACGATTCGATCATTCAAGAAGAAAAGATCTTGGCTCTCGAGCCTAGGTCCAAAGAACCCTCACAGGAAGTATTATGTATTCGCATGATTGATATGCACGCATTGTTCGAGTGTTTCATTCGTAATCGTTCCCTGTATTTTCGTCAGCATCTTTATGTGATTCCTTTTCCTAGGCATGACATATTGTACGTTGAGCACGTTTCACTCATGAATGAGCACGAATGTATGCAGATTGTTTATGAAAAGCTGAAAGGTATGCATTCAAGGAAGTCACATTCCATGTCTCTTCCTTGGCATGACACATTCATAGAAAGAGCACATGAAAGTATGAGCACCAAGCATGGGCATTTCACTTGTGAATTGCCTCAGTTGATTGCTTTAGATCAAAAGAGAGAGATTCGATCTCATTGTTTGCATGTGTTTGATGAACGGGTTGTCACTCCGTCTCTATGTTCATCTACATTGCATACACAATCTTTAGCGAAGACAAGATTTTTTCCACTCACTTTACATGGAATGGGTATATTCATGGTTTTGTGTTGGAAATGGTTTCAGGAACTTTCAACCATGGAGATTCTTGAAGAAGAAGGAAGCATGACTCTCGACGAAGTTGAAGCATTGAAGGAGCCACAGAAGACTTTGTGTCGCTTTCGGCGCGGCCCAAAGAAGCAAGAGTTGCAGACCTTTATGAAGTTCAAGTACCGCACGACCCATACATCAGAGTGGGCCGGCGAAGAGTCCCTTCCAGGATTCCGGATGCTATTGGCGATCTCCCTCGACGCCATACCGTTCGGTACCAGTACCTCACTTTGAAAAGGAGGGGATGTCACGTGACACATCCAAACCCTATGTGTCCGTGGACAAGCTACAGCATGATCAGGGTTCAATCAGTTCAGTCATTCTAGATTTAGAGGTGATCTGGCACTTTTGTGAGTCTATTCGTAGACCGTGCATGCCCAGTCACTTAGTATAGATGTATATCCTCTGGTTGCTCCACAACATCTTGGCTAGCGTTTTTGGACAAGACACCGCAGATCAGCCAGCGTTTTGCATTTGTAGAGCCACGGCGACAAGACCACAGCAGATCAGCCTAGCGTTTTTGCATCTGCAGAATCCTGGAGACAAAAACTCCATTTTCAGCCCTAGCGTTTTTGCATCTGCCAGCAACCTCAGCGTTTTGCAGATCTACCGCGACAGAATCAGCCCTAGGATCAGCGTTTTCAGTTTTCAGCAGTCAGACATCGCCAGTGTGACATGAAACGTTTCGTGGTTTCGGTCGTTTCGGGGTTTCGAGGTTTTGAAACGTTTCGTTTCATAGCGTCAAAAACATGAAACAGGTTTCATAAACGACATTAAATTATATATTAATAAAATATGATAAATATGTATACAATGTAGCACACATGACTCTAGACTTTAATGTCCACAAGAGAGAGAGAGAGAGAGAGAGAGAGAGAGAGAGAGAGATATGCTCACTGATTAGAAGCAACTTCAAGCGAGCACGATCAAAGAGATGTTCAGTATTGATGAAAGTTAAAATACAGCCACTAGTTTCATGAATCATAACTGATGCATCATTGATTCATTTAGCAAAGTACTTCTATTGAACAAAGTTCAAACTTAATTCAATGTCACAAACCATAAGTTTTAGGGACCACAATCATCTGTTAACTGCAGCGTTGGGTTTCTGGAAAAAAAAGCCCCAATTTTAAACGTTTCATAAAAAATGCATGTCCGTTTCATGCGTTTCGGCAAAACGTTTCATAGGTTTCGGAGTTTCTGGGTTTCATCTGCATGAAACGCGTTTTTTATGTCACACTGGACATCGCAGATCAAGCCCCAAACCTCGCAGATCTCACCTTCCCGCAGCAGTTCCTCGCCGCACGATCGGATCCCGCGAAGTTTACAGATTCAGCCCGGAAAACGCAGATTTCAGCTTCTGCGTTTTCAGCGCGTCGTCGTCGTATCGTCCCCATCGACATCGTCATCAACATAGAGTCAGAATTCAGCAGATACAAGATTTGCAGATTTCAGCCCTTAGGTCGACTTCGTCGTCACCGTCGTAGCCTAGACTTGCATCAATCACTTGCATTCAGTTGTACCAGTTTGTGCAATCATAAGTAGACCACTCTCGCCGACAAGAGTGGGGCCTTCGGAGGAGGTCTCTGGTGTCGTATCTCTCTTCTCTCTATCTCTCAGTCTCATTCACTTGCACGCACAGTGTTCATTCACTTTGTTTGTGATCATAGCACTTTCCATTAAGAACGGAAGGCTCTCCCTTCCATAAGAACTAAAAGGAACCCTTGAGCACAATTCGGAGCACTCATCTTGAGCAAAGCGCAAACAATCATTCCGCTGCACCTAACAACAGATTAAACAGGCAAAGGATACTTGTAGCAAATTAAAGCCCTTGGCGATGTCTTGGTTATGCAAGTTGACATTGAAAAGGCATTTGACATTGTTCTTTGGGATTACATTGCGGAAACCATGCAACACTTGGAATTTGGGCCTAGGTTATCCCGTGTCGTATTTTTCTTGTATGCACACACATCTGCAGGTTTGTTGACTGAATCTCTCACAAAATCTTGGCCTTTGGAATGCTCGGTAAGGCAAGGGTGCCCTCTCAGTGCTTTGCTTTATTCAATCGCTACACACCCCTTCCTTATGTATTTGGATTCTTTGACCTCCATTAGTAGATTGCATGGCCTAACTCTACCTTCTGGACAGCACTTTATCGGTCAGGCCTATGCAAATGATTCTTTATTTATGCCTCGCAATCATTATGATGATGTATAGCAAATTATGCATACTCTTCACTTGTTTGGATTGGCAGTAGGCCTCAAAGTTAATTTTCGTAAATCCAAGTTGTTACCTTTGAAAGAGAGTGATTGGCATAAGATATTGTGGCTTGGGGTGATTGTTCCTCCGCACATTATAGTTCGCCATTTGGGTTACCCGCTAGCTTGGGATGTATCAGCTGCGCAGAAACTGGATTGGGTGCTCCAACGTCTGCATTCCAAGTTGTTGGAAATTGTCCACGTGGCCACTACATGTGCATCTTCATATTGTCCAATGCATTCTCGTGGCTTATGTGCAACTTAGAAAAGTGTCCCAAAATCTCTGACAATAGGTCATCATTCCAAGCTGTGATCACATCACGTTTGTATTCCTGGGTGAGTCATGAGGAAGTAAAAACTCACTTGAACTGTAGCCACTTCGTTGGTGCCTCCCTCCGTAGAAGCAAGGTAAACCACTAGGCTTGTGCATTCCCCTTGAGGTAAGATGCCTCCCTCCGGACCTTGGAATGCTCCGATTAGCCTCCTCCGGAGTAGACTATGTTAAACCGTTGGATAAAGCGAGGGCCTTGTGGGTATCCTTAAAGCCAAAAAATGTATCAAACTTTATTGCCTACCCACCCTCCTTCAAATTCTTGGGCTTCTTGCCCTTATATTCAAGAAAATCATAATGGTTGGATCTGTAAATGTTACTTCCTTTCGGTTGAAAACACCAGCTCATCAGAATCCAAACTTTCACAGGAGGAAGAATCCTCGTCCAAACCATCGGCATACTTCCGAGATCTTCTGTAAGATCGGCTCTTCTTGCCTTTGCTATGTCTCTAACTCTTTGTCCTCTTCCTGCTCTTTCTATCCTCGTCACCAGACTCAAAGGAAGAAGAGCTCTCCGAGCTATCAGAAGAGGATGAGGATGAGCTGGAAACACCCTCGAATCTCGCATGTTTCTTTGCCTTTCGTGCATTCTCAAAAGTAGATCTTCGACCCAAGTAGCCTGGATAGTTTGCTGCTCGGCTCTGTTTCAACGGTTGCTTCTTGGTCTTCATGAGTCTGCTGACTCGCCGTTGTATTGCTTCCTCGAATTCATCCTCGGAAAACATCTTTTGAACGGATGGCGGTACGCCATCGAGAATGCATCTCGTCAAGCAGGTGCTTGATCAAAAATTCCACATACTGAGAATCCTTGGAATATTGAAGCATTTATTGGGCACAAGCATCAACCTGCTGTTGACGCTACATCTCCATTCTTTTGTACTCAGTAGGTGGAGACGGGCCCTACTCTTCCGAATCTTCAGAAGATGGCCGATGTCAATTTGAATCTCCATCATTCTCTCCCGAACCTGAGTGGTCGGGAGCCACAATTTCCTCCTGGCAGAATTCGTCGACTGAATCCATGTGTGCTGCAAGTAAAGGGATCAGATCCTTCGTAGAAGAAGAATCGTCTCATCTCTAATACCATTGTAATAGACTTGGACACTCCAAGCCGAAGATCTAATGCAACACACGTGAGAAACTGAAAGAACTGAACAAAACTAAGAGAGAGACGACACGGCACGGCGAAGTTCTACGCCCAAAGAGACTGGCCCCAAAGACTAGTGCCCCTTGTCGGTATTTCTATATTATTATGCTTCACAAAGTACAATGTCTAAGGGTCCTCTTCTCCCAGCAGTGCTCCCAAGCTAATCTGCGAGAGAGAGGCCCTAGCAACTAGGGCCCTTGGCCCAAAAGCAGTACATGAAATGCTACTAGTCCAAAAGCATCTTGCCTTAAAAGTTGGCGCTGCAAGCTGCCGCAAAACGCGCCACAAATCGCGGGGGTCCGTACGTTGAGCCACGTCAATAGGCTGCCGCAAATCGCAGAAATCCGTACGTTCTGCCATGTCAGTATTCTAATGTCTTGTGTCCCTTTGGGCCCCATAGGACAGGATAACATAAGTTGGGGAAACTTCTTATGCATCTTTCACTAGGGTATGTCGCAGAGTTCCGTTGAGGAGGAATTGGATGTACTTTATAGAATCAAGAAGCATCATCTTATCATGTTAAGAAGGGATCCCTGGGCTCTCACAAAAGCAAATGCATAAGCTCTGATACCACTGTAACAGGAGGGCACCACGTGCCAACTAAAAAGAACATACTAGAACAGAATTTTAGCACGTCGAAACAACTCAAGAGAGAGAGAGACAAAGAGAGAAAATTCCACGTAAGAGACAAGGAGTGGCAGAGTTCCACTCCCAGAGAGCACCGGCCCCCTTAACCCTAGAGCCCCTTTCCGTTTTTCTTTTTATTGCTTTAACAAGGTTCACAATCGGGGCTCTTCTCTACTTCGTGCAACTGGAATGCCAGAGAATGAGCCCCCAATACATATTTAAAGGCCCTTGGACTCAAAAAGCATTCACATGAAAACCTAACTTCCCCAAAAGCACTTGAGCCAAAACTGGTGTCAAAATCTGCTTCAGGAAATTGGAGAAATCCGTATAGGTGCCACGTCAACAAGTTGTCCGCGTTTTCAATGGGTGCCCATACAACTACCAAGTTAGCAGGACTTCCGTGATTCACGTTGCTGTCCTTCCTATTTATCCATGTAAAAATGTCTTTAGGATTTTCCCCCACTCTACTGGTTGTCTTCAGTTAGTCTCAGCAGCCCTAACCCCCCTAAAGGTTGCCACGTCACCAACTTATGACACAAAGGCTGAGAGAGCTACAAGGAGAAAAGGCAAGAAGAGGAGGAGGTGATAAAGATAGATAGAGATGCCTTTAGTGGGACAAGTGTACAGGCGTAGAGCCCTCCACAGGATCCACTCCTTCGGGAGATTCCTCCTGATTCTCCTGAGCCCAATAGCACTCCTCGAGAAATGATTGTACCTTCATGTAAAGGATGAGGTTCCTCTTTAATCTAAATACGATATAAATGCATATGTTAGGAGATCTGAGAGATTGAGGACCAAGAATTAATTTTGGTCATTTTTGTACATTTTATGGACTTTTGGGGATCATGCCTCTGTGAAGATCGGTATTATACTTTTATACTAAGGCTGTGCCCTTGAGATGTTTATTTTAATAAATTAAAAATATCTTGAAAAAAAAGAGTCAACAGACAGCTTGGAAGATCGTCTTGACATCCACTTATCTAGTGATACACACCAAAAAGTTGCAAAAATGTTAAAATGGAAATTGATACTGAAAATGATAGCAACCCACGTCATCATCGACATATGTTTGCAGCACTGCAATCCCATTGTTTTCCAGCAATTGGTAAATAGTTACCTGAAAAAAGCACCCAAATTCATCAGAATCAGAAATGACAATCACAAATAATCATCACATAAAAGAAAAACCTTACATTGAGAAATTGATGGTGGCTAAATTCTTCCAAGCATTGAAGCATGCATACATTAAAACTTAAACCAAATCAGGTCTTCACAACTTTCTCTTTTACAAGGGACTCATCACGGTTACTGCGAAGGTTTACTCATTGATTGCCCGTGTAATTGCAGCTTTGAAATTACTCTTACTTGTGCTGAATTTTTTTAAGATTCCTTGTTTCACCCCATTTGTGGAGAAAGTAGGTCCTAAGAGACCCTCTAATGTGAACACTTTACCCACTATTGTCTCATAAAGTCCCATAATCCCCCATATGAGCTCCCTAGGCACATCCATGTCATGTAGTCAACGCATCAGCTTGGCTTTCAAAACTGTATCGAAGGCTTTGCGGAAGTCTGCAAAGCAACAATATATCCGTTTCTTATGTGCCCTCCTCTATAATTGCCCCGAGTGTGAGAATGTGATCAAGAGTGGAAAACCCTCTCCAGAAACTTGTCTGCCCCTGTGCTCAAAGACCGTGTCACTCTATCCAACGGCCTACTCGTGCTCCAATATGGATGTATACAGCTTGGCCACTGTATGACCAATCATGATAGAGCGATAATTAGTCGGCAAGATCAAATCTCCTGATTTGAATATGAGCACAATGGTATTTGTGCTCCAACTCTCTAGAAATCCATCACGCATAGCTATGTTAAACATACAAGCCCAAAGCTCTCCCATCATACCTCTGGAGTGTAAAAGATGCTCAAACACCAGCTCATCATGATCCTGTGCTCTTCCCTTCAAAGTCTATAAATGGCTTTACAAACCAAACTTAATGTGAAAAATGTACAAGTCTCTCAACAAGGCTCAGGTGGGTCTGGCATTGGAGGCTGGCTTGGCAAAGTTAACAAAATAGCTACATATAGTTCCCACGTATCGCAAGATGTGATAGGTGTGACTCGAGAATGCTCTCTAAAAAGTCTCTATATCTCTTTTGAGTCCTAATTCAAGTAAAGCTGGTATAATCTCTCTCAGGCTGAGCTAAGACAGCTCTCTTCTTTCGGCGTATGAGACATCGAGAGTCTCTAAGATTCTCAATGTGAAGTAGAACCAAAAGCCACCTCGCGCTCTAAGCAGCCTCTCGTCTTACGGCACATCATTGTACCATCTATTTTGAGGCATGGTCCCAGAACAGGCTCTCTGTGTAGGCTATCAGGGTGGGAAGGCTATGGTTGCAGTTGTGTGGAGAACCTCAATAAGGCACTATGTAATCTCTGGCAATGGTATCCAAGGATCATCCTAATGAGTAGCCTATGGATCTCCCATGATCAGTCTCTCTACAGAAAAGTACCTCGGATATTGAGAGGCTGTGTCTTGAGCCTGATCAATGGTGTGCTCAACATCCACTAAGAAAGCATGATCAACTGCACCATCAATAGGTGTGTGAGAGATTGCATGAATCCGTGAGACAAGTGGTATAGGAGCCGGTACGTAATCCACAATGCTAAAGCTAAGGCCATGTCCACCATGCGGGAAGCAAGTACAATGCCAGGTGCACATCTAACCCTATGTGCATGTGGACAAGCTAACTCCTACTTCTAGGGTTTAGAACAGCCTAGGAGGTGTTAAGATACCCTTGTGAGCCTGTACGCAGGACGTGCATGTCCAGGCACTTTAGCCTAGTTGCATACCCTTTGATTGCACATGAGCATAGTCAATGTCTGCTAGGTGTAGGCACTGGGGAGTGTTCCCATACAATAGCATTAGTACCTGGCCTAGGTAGATTAGCATGTGAAGCACCCCTTATTAGTAGGTTAGTGACTTATTAATAATTGACTTTTAGCCCAGCATTTAGCAAGTCGTGAGGTTTTTATTAAGCCTTCCCGACCCAACCTTGCATTACCTATAAAGGTGACCCCCAGGGTCACCATTCTCACCATCAGTTAGTACCACCGATGAATAGCAAACACTCAAACCACAATACCCAGCCCTCTAGCATTTTTGGCTAGCAGTACCCTCCTCAACACCCTGGCGTTTTTGCCTAGCCTCAACCTTCAGCTATCATCACTATCTTCATCAGCACACCCATCTCCAACCTAGCGTTTTCAGCCATAGTCATCAGGACCAGCAGATCATCAGCATTTTCAACCAGCTCCCTTGGCGTTTTTGCATCAGCATCAGCCAGCCATCAGCATTTTGTTCCAGAGTAGCCACAGCATCAGATCAACCTCTTGTACATCATCAGCACCAGCGGTTTCAGTTTTCAGCCCATCATCAGCAGCAGCCATACCAGATCAGCCCATAGCCTCGTCGCGGTCGCAGTCGCAATCATAGATCCAAGTCGGATTCACTAGCATTTGCATTTTTAGCCCTTAGCCCCGCAAATCCAAGCATCTACGACAAGATCCCATCAGCATTACGGCATCGAGGACCATTATATCCGCATTTAAATCAAATCTCTCTCTAGCAATAGGGAGGGGGGCCCTTGGAGGGAGGTTTGGGACCCTATCCGGTGTTAGTCTTCTTTCTCACTCTATCACTCACAAAACCTTTACAGTATCTCTCTCTTCCCTCTCTAGTCTATTGCACATCTCTCTCATGAAATAAAAGGAACCTAGAGTGCGCACTAAGCACTCATCCTAAGTTGTCACCGTCAATCATTTCCGCTGCATATTACATACAAATTGCAAAGATAGGATATATAACAAGGCCATTACGTATGGCTAGTCCATGCAAAGTGCCCAACTGAAGAAAATACCTTCATACTTGGTTACTTGCCTGTATCCTCAAATTTCTGTTCCATGTCTCTCTCCTAGGTCAAGCTCAAGTAGCATCTCCTCCAACGTGTCAAAGAAAGATGACAGATAACAACAATGTCCTAGCATTGAAGTCTCCGGGTAACCGACATCTCCCTCTCTTAAGAACGCCCATATATCCTCATTACCACAATCTTCAAATTGCCATATCTTGCACACCGTAGCTCTGATTGATGAACCGTATGGACCAGTTTGGAGAACACTTTTTAGGGCCACCCTTGGCACTTCCATTTCAGCAATTTGGACACCTTGATCAGCCACCTTTGATAGGCACTATGGCAAAGCACCTTGGCCAAAAAACCTCATCATGCATGCACATCCGTAACCACCTGCCTGCCCATGACCTTTGTATCTACTTTACGCCTTGGCATGCACCAATGGACACACAAGCCATGCTTTGCCCTCTTCATAGCACCTACCAACTTTAGCTACACCACCGTCTTTTGCATTTTCCCCTTCTGCTCTATGACTTGATGGACACCTGGTTTTGGTATCCATGTTTGATTATTATCATTGTAAAAACCTTGCTTTTGTAGTAAGATCATGTATGGCGATTCTCCCTTAGGTGAGTCGACAAACGTTTCATATAGAAATATGCACTGCTCTACAACCCTCTGTCCGCACTCTAACCCACGTGTATCTAGCTTGCTTATCTGTAACATAGAGCGCAACCCCTCTCTAAAACACTCTGCAACTCCTCCTAATAGAGAGAGAGAAATGAAATGAAATGAAATGAAATGTTATATTAACGTCTTCAAAAGGCCAGAGTGACCTATGAGACCAAACTGATACAAAAGTGGTGAATCTGTTACAATGTCTGAAAAGTGTGAAAGTGTGAAAATAAATGCGAATAACTAAATACAAAGTATTAGATAAACTTCTTAGGAGCATTCTTGGTGTCTGGCTAGAATACTTCTAATCCTTTGTTGTAGTCTCCTCCGATGAAGTGTACTTCTGCATCTCGGTCGTGGTCGTCTCGATTTCCTAAGCTCAATCGCCCTGTCAATGAGGGTGCCTTTGGTATGAATGTGGGTACTCCTTTGTGCTTGCTGCTGGCCTCTTGCTTCTCCTTCCATTCCTGCTTCTCTCGATCCGAAGAAATCTGTGATCTGCCTCTGAGGCTGTAGTGCTCTTTGTCTTCTCATTAGATTATCCCTATGCCGATGTAGTTCCAGTAGGTACAGGCCTAAGCACCTTTGATCTTGGTATTGCATGACTCTATCTAGAGGTCCAAAGCCTTCTTTAAATAGGCAATGGAAACGCCCACGTATCTCATAGTATACGGTGCAATGGCATATGTAGTGTAATTCTGTCTCCGGCTCCATTCCGCATAACTTGCAAATTCTGTTCTCAGGGGGGGAGAAAGTTATACTTGCTACTCTAAAATGTATCGTATTTATCAGCAATTAGAAAACTCAACCATCATCATATACTATGCTATATAGCATATTAGGTCCCCCAAAACTCAAGGAAGATTAGCTTTAGAATGGTAAATAGGACACTTTTATGTCGTTGGACACTTTTGTGTCCTGTTAAGTGACCATTTTACTTGAATTATTTGAAGAGTATGAAAATGAATTTCTGGGTGCTATATATCCACAAAGTTGCCTTATGAGCTGAAAAAAACTTATCCTTTTTTTTTGGAGTATCAATCTCACCATTAACCTTACTCTTGCACAACAGTTTTGAACCTAAACTGTGTGAAAAAACGGGTCCTACTTTTGGCTTTTTTTCAAATTTTGGCAATTATACTACTCTAAACTTCATGTTTGTGAGGTTTAGATGGCTACAAATTAGGACTTCATAGTTCTCAACATTCCCCTAAATCTGCCAAATTCAATTTCCAGCTGGTGTGAGGATGTACGAATCTGGCCAATAGCACATCTCAAACCATGAGACAGGTGAGTATCCATGTAGCTCGGGCGAATCACAAAACCATCTTCAGATAGCTGTAGGAAGTTTTCTTTGTAGTCGGCCATCTTTGTGCCTAATTCTTGTGTAGGGTCTACCCATGTCCTCTTAGTGTCCAACTGTATAAGATCCTAGCGCATGATTTTATTAATCTCCGCTCGTGTGATTGCCAGTGATGGAGCCTCAAGAGAGTATTGGAAGGGGGGTAATCTTTCCATACTGAACCCGTGTCTCTGAAACCACGAGGACAGTTGCGCATACCAGCATGATGTATCTCCTTTCATTGCTAATTGTCGAGAGGATTCGAGGGCCAATCTAGTATATCGGCAATTATTTGTATCCCATAAACCATGTATAAAGGACACTGATCTGGTAAGAGCTTCAATTTCTATCGGAGGGGCAGCTAGTTCCGCTCGGATAATCGCGTGTGGTACGGAGGCCTTGGCTCTAATCATTCGGGAAATCATAGATACCAAAGGTCTCTCCATTGACTTCCAATTATCCTGATCCACAGATAGTCCCCAAATCTGGACCCCATAAAGCATAGCCGAAGCCACCACAGTATCAAAGAGCCAAAGTTTTGTTCGTGGTTCTTGAAACTGCACTTGTAAACACATCCTCTCCAACCCTCCCAAGGCCGCAGAGGCTCTGGACAATCTCACGTGGTGTGAGTGGAGGTCATAAGTGACTCTCGATGCTCAAAAATGGCTGAAATGAGCGTCGCAATAGAGAGTCCACATCGTGGTTGGGAGAGGAAGGTATGTAGGGAGAGCTCATGGCTGAATATATGGGGAAAAGAGGACCTAATGTGGTCAAAAGCTGAGCACTCAAGTAGTGTGTGGTACTCACTCTCGCACTTGACGAGGGCATAAGGTGCAAAGTCGATGAGACTCCTCGCCAGTGCCCCAACGTCCTGTCTCGCAGCGTAGAGAATGGGAGCTAAGACGAATGGAGGCAATGGTGCGGATTGCACTCAACAAGATGTACTCAAGGATGTAGGGATGGATTCGATTACCTCGTTCAGAGAAGAAGAGAGATTTTTAGTTTGGGGCAACGTGTGTGGTGTAATGGCTGAAGCAAGAAACTGCGGATTTCTCCCAAGCCGTGATACATTGGCGTTGTAAGAAGGCCTCATTAACTTGGGAATCGATCGACGCATCCTTGATCGAGTGACATGCATCCCATCTTCCAAACCATTTCTTGATGTCAAGCATCCACCCCGAGCTTAGTATTTTGCTCTTGCATGTCTTTTTGGACCTTTTGACTTGCTTCATATGCGATTCTAGGAAGTCGATGCAAAGGGCTACGTTGTGTCTTAAGCATGTACTCCACAATCCTTTGCATGCCCAAGACCTCGATGGGAAGCGATCCGCACTCAAGAAGTAAGAGCATGTAGGGTGTTTGTGCCTTGACTTGGAGAAAGTTGGTGAGAAAACGCTTTTGAACATTCTCAAACTCTTTCCAAGTAGACTTCCCGTTGCTTCCACCCCACACCGCCACTCCATAAAGAAGCACCGGTGTCACCAATGTGTCAAAGAGGTACTTTTTGAGAGCCCAACACTTGATCTTCCAGCATTGCACATGTTCTCAAATGCATAATAAGGCCTCTTTCCAGCTTCCAAGCGACGCATTGCACAATCCTTCCATTTATGATTGGATGGAAACTCAAGGCCAAGGTACTTGAAATAATCTACCACTTCAAGTTGCTCATTGTTGTATACAATGCATGGATTTTCGTCATTGAGGTTCTTTACAAGCATAACCTTGGTTGTGGATCCATTCACGACTAACCCGCTATGTAGGCAAAAGCGTTCCAAGACACTCATAAGCTTTTGTGCATCTTCTAAGGTATGTGCCAAGAGCACTATATCATCGGCATAAAGCAAAAACATGATCACCGCAGTTCCGATCTTAACCTCTTCTATGCCTTCTTGCTACATAAAATCAAGAACCATGCATTCCAATTCATCAATGAGTAGCCCAAAGAGGGTTGGGGAAAGTGGGCATCCTTGTTTGACACCAATGGTGCTTGCAAAAAATTCTGAAATTCCATCTCCCATACGTAATCGACAAAAGTGAACATGAGAAAGAAGAGGGGAGAGAGAAGATTGTAAGTGTAAAACGGTGTATACCTCTCCTCCACCAAACGCGTGACACAAGGCACCCAAAGGTGCACACCAAAGTGTCCTCTCAGCCAGCTCAAATACAAGTAAAAACCCTAGTGAGATACAAAAGGTGCCAAGCACCTGAGGTGTTGGGAAAACTAAACCGACACAAAGAAAGAGAGAGAGAGAGAGAGAGAAGGGAGGAGATGGTGGGGTGGCATATCGGGTTGCAACAGCTCCACACTTGATCCCCTCACGGCCCGTTACCCTGCGTGTGCCACCAGCTGCCTACTAATCTTCACTCAAGGCGCATCTCCCATGTCAACCCTTTCCCTATACGCAATCCCTCATAATATTTGCCCCGTGCATGGCCAACAGAGTCCCCCACTAGTTGTTGCCCATCTAGGCCTAGATTCTCCGGTTGCCTTTTCCTCACGTTGCTACAAAGACATCCTTCCAAGCAACCTAACGGTGGAGAGTTCTTGCAAGGGTTTCTAAAGCCTCCCCACCCCCCCTTTCTTGTTTTGTTCGCTTTAGTGTTTGTGAGTTTGTGTGTCCTTGCTCATGTGCATGAGTGCTGCTATAGTCTCCGTCGATGTTGTGTAGCCCCTCTCCTCAATCGTGGCCGTCTGGATCTCCGTAGCTGTAACAAGACGGGCACCACGTGCCAATAGAAAAGAACAGATTGAACAGACTTTTAACACTTCAATAACAACTGAACTGAGAGAGAGAGAGAGAGAGAGAGAGACAACACGCGACACGGAGTGGCGGAATTCCACCCCAAAGAGTATTGGCCCCTAACCTTGGCGCCCCTTTCGGTATTTCTTTATATTGCAGCAACACAGTACAAACCGGTACTCCAGAATCTGCACCTTCTCCAAGAAGCATGCCAGAGAATGAGCCCTAACCTCGTATTTAAAGGCCCTTGGCCTGAAAACCAGTTACAGTGAAAAGCCTTCAAAACTCAAAAGCTTCTAGTCCCAAAAGCAATGCCAAAAAGTTGTCAGCGCAATTTACGGAAATCCGTACAATCTTGCCACGTCAACACCGCCAACGTGAAAAGAAGAAATCCGTACAGTTTTGCCACGTTAGCAATCAACGCAATTTTTGAAAATCTCCGTACAGCTACCACATCATCAGTTGCCACGCAATACTGACAGTGTGTGTGGGTCTTGCTTTATTTTAATCCTTTATGTCATTTGGGGCACCATGGACGGGGTCCCCATAAGTTGGTAGAACTTCTTCTTCTATAACTTGTTCTTCTTAGGGTTTAGGCCCCTTGGCCGACATCTGCAAGTTGGCTCCCTTCTTCAGGGCTTTGACACGGCAGCAGTTTGTGACATCTCCCCTTCTTGCAAGAGAGTAATCGTCCGCGATTACAGCATATCTCCAAAACAACTCAAGTTAGCTCAAAAATTTTCGACAGTCATTTCGAGGGACATTCAGAGGGACAATCAGTTTTCTCTTTTCGTTAAGGAGTTAGCTTCTCCTTTCGTCTCTTTTGATCACGGGATTAGCTTCTCCTTTCGTCCATATCGAAACTCTTGATATTCCGGCATAGTAAAATTAGCCATCACACCCAGACCGTATTGATCTTCCACGGGTGTCTTGATGCACTAAAATTACATACCCAGGTAATCTCATCCAATTAGGAATATTCAGTGGTTGGCACATCACAATGCAACACAAATGCTCACATATGCATGTTACAAGACATAGAAACATAAAGCCACCGATGAACACTCCTCCCGCATAACCTAACAAGGTCCGGGCCTGGAGATATTCAACAACTCCCTCATCACTCCTCCCGCAGAACCTAAAAAGATCCGGGCCGGGAGATATAGAGGCCTTTTACAACCAAACGCCCCCCAGACCGCAGGCTGCGTCGTTTGGAGGTGCTGAGAGTAACCACTGCTCAAACTTCTTACTACTCCTCCCGCATAACCATCCAGGTCCGGGACGGGAGTCACAACAACAATAATTTAAAGGCAAACAACCAAACAATCCCCAAACATCCCATCTGCGTCGTTCGGAGGTTCAAACAATAGCAACACAACATTTCTCACTACTCTACCCAGGAGTAAAATCACCAATCATTGAAACCAGTATTAAAACCAGAGTCAAACATTTCAAATCGGCACCAAGACAAGTTCAAAACAGATACCATCCATTTGAAACAAATTTTCAAACGATACTTTCTAGCTATAAAATAAAAAAACAAGTAGAGAGTTCATTCGAGGTTTAGTTTGGACAATAGAACTTTGAGGACGACTGGCTTGTCCTTCCGCATCACGGTTCGGTTCGGTTCCGAACCTCGAGAGTCGCATCATTCTTGTCGTGCCAAGGCATGCCCAACAAAACGTCGCAATTGCCCAACTTCATGATGTGGAAATCAGCTTTTCCATGATAATTTTGAAGTCACTGGAAGCGCACCAATGAGCGGTAACACTTTCTGAGTTTGCCTTGTGGCTAGCTCAGCTTCAATTTCTCCACCCTCTGCATCATAACCAGAGTACATCTGCTTTAAGAATTCTGGATGGATGAAGTTCTCTGAAGCTCTGGGGTCAAAGAAAATAAGGGCTTTGAAGCCATTGACTTTGCCATATGCTCGACACAATTCATTTGTATTCTCAAGGCGTATGCCATAAATATCAGGAACTAGTCCAATAGCAGGTCTAACTCTCTTAGCAGGAGGTGGCGTTGGGGTTCTGTCAACCGTTGGTGCGGGCGTCGGCTCCTCTGGTCTATCAGTGCGTTTGGGACAATTAGAATGATTATGCCCTGTTTGAAAGCATCCAAAGCATCGGCCTTCTTGTAGTAAGGTGTCTTGTTGTTGAGGCGTCAAACGAGGCCTTTGTGGTTAACTTTCACAAGACTCTCGAGAATTTGTTCTTTGTTGGCGAGAGTTGTGGTTCGTGGGTGGCCGGAGATTCTTCTGTGGTAAACTCTAGCTTTCCATAAGTTCTTGCAAGGTAGAGACTTGCTTGGATAGACAATATTCCTGCAATGGTGATGGTAGTCCAATGGTGTATCGCTCGCATTGGGCCTCCAAGGGAATAGATCTAAAGAAGGACACTAGAAGGTACACGTCGAGAAACCTTTGGTTATATTCGTCCATGGTTTCGGTGGCAAGCATTTTCAAGTTCCCCCACTCTGCCAAAATCCAGACTTCAAACATAGAAGTCATGTAACTACGTGCAAAAACTGTCTTGAAAGCTTGCCAGGTCCTTGGAGCATGCGGTTGTGTCGCGATTGAACTCCACCATTGCATAGCATTATCTTTAAGAAATCCCGCTACTCGAGAAATCTTGGATTCTTCGTATAGTTCCCCAAAGCATACATGTTGTCGAATTGTTGTAGGAACTGCAATGCTTTCTTGCGATCTTTCACCTCTGAAAAAGTGAAAAATTTGACTGTCATGCCGACATATTTGAAATCTTTGGGTTCGTTAGACGCATATCCCGGGTATGGATAATAAGGGTATCCATGGGCTACAACCATTGTAGCCTGTTGGCGGTGGGGGTGGAGGTGGGGGCAATGGCGGTGGCAAAGGCGGTTGCACTTGATTAGGGTCAGGTGGTTGCACCATATTCCTGAAGACTCCCTCGATCGGAACAGACGGTTGAGAAGGTTGCTGGTTGGAAGCTCTCGTACTTTCTGGTGCCGAAGGAGGAGGTATCACCTGGGGCATCAGAGGGGGTACCATGTAGTTCAAAAATTGTTGAAAACTTTGCAGTCTCGGAAGATTCTGCTAGAATGCTGCGAAAGAATGTCGTGAAGCTCGTTGAGCAGAAACTACAAATATTCTGCTGAATCCATGAATTCCAAGTCTTGGTTTCTTTATGGCTTATGCCCTGTAAGACAAAGCGACGAAGACCGGAGCGCGCCCGATGCGTGATGAAGTAAGGGTAGGAAGTGGCTAATAAGTCCGGGGTCGGAGGCCGAAGATACCTCAATTAAAATTCCAATAGCTCTGTCTGCTCTTTTGTAGGACCTATATGCTTTCAGAAAAGCACACGTTGAATGCTCTAATACCACTGTCACAAGACGGGCACCACGTGCAAATAGAAAAGAACAAACTGAACAGACTTTTAACACTTCAATAACAACTGAACTGAGAGAGAGAGAGAGAGAGAGAGAGAGAGAGACGACACGCGACACAGAGTGGCGGAATTCCACCCCAGAGAGTATTGGCCCAAAACCTTGGCGCCCCTTTCGGTATTTCTTTATATTGCAGCAACACAGTACAAGCCGGTACTCCAGACTCTACACTTCTCCACGAAGCATGCCAAAGAATGAGCCCTAACCTCGTATTTAAAGGCCCTTGGCCTGAAAAGCAGTTACAGTGAAAAGCCTTCAAAACTCAAAAGCTTCTGGTCCAAAAAGCAATGCCAAAAAGCTGCCAACGCAATTTACAAAAATCTGTACAATCCTGCCACGTCAGCACCGCGAGCGTGAAAAGCAGAAATACGTACAGTTTTGCCACATCCAAACCGTATTGCTCTTCCACGGGTATCTTGATGCACCCAGACCGTATTGATCTTCCACGGGTATCTTGATGCACTAAAATTACATACCCAGGCAATCTCATCCAATTAGGAATATTCACTGGTTGGCACATCACAATGCAACACAAATGCTCACATATGCATGTTACAAGACAGAAACATAAAGCCGCCGATGAACACTCCTCCCGCATAACCTAACAAGGTCCGGGCCTGGAGATATTCAACGACTCCCTCATCACTCCTCCCGCATAACCTAAAAAGGTCCGGGCCGGGAGAGATAGAGGCTATTTACAACCAAACGCCCCCCAAACCGCAGCCGTCGTTTGGAGATGATGAGAGTAACCACTGCTCAGACTTCTTAATACTCCTCCCTCATAACCATCCAGGTCCGGGCCGGGAGTCAACAATAATTATTTTACAGGCATACAACCAAACGCTACCGAGACATCCCGTCTGCGTCGTTCGAAGGTTCAAACAATAGCAACACAACATTTCTCACTACTCCCCGGGAGTAAAATCACCAATCATTGAAACCAGTATTAGAACCAGAGTCAAACATTTCAAATCGGCACCAAGACAAGTTCAAAACAGATACCATCCATTTCAAACAAATTTCAAACAATACTTTCTAGCTATAAGAAAAAAAACAAGTAGAGAGTTCATTCGAGATTTTGTTTGGACAACCGAACTTTGAGGACGATTGACTTGTCCTTCTGCATCACGGTTCGGTTCGGTTCCAAACCTCGAGAGTCGCATCGTTCTTGTCGTGCCAAGGTATGCCCAACAGAACGTCGCAATTGCCCAACTTCATGATGTGGAAATCAGCTTTTCCATGATAATTTTGAACAATCACTGGAAGAGCACCAATGAGCGGTACCACTTTCTAAGTTTGCCCTGTGGCTAGCTCAGCTTCAATTTCTCCCCCCTCTGCATCATAATCAAAGTGCATCTGCTTTAAGAATTCTGGATGGATGAAGTTCTCTGAAGCTCTGGGGTCAAAGAAAATAAGGGCTTTGAAGCCATTGACTTTGCCATATGTTCGACACAATTCATTTGTACTCTCAAGGCGTATGCCTTAAATATCAGGAACTAGTCCAACAGCAGGTCTAACTCTCTTAGCAGGAGGTGGCGTTGGGGTTCTGTCGACCGTTGGTGCAGGCATCGGCTCCTCTAGTCTATCAGTGCGTTTGGGACAATTAGAATGATTATGCCCTGTTTGAAAGCATCCAAAGCATCGGTCTTCTTGTAGTAAGGTGTCTTGTTGTTGAGGCGTCAAACGAGGCCTTTGTGGTTGACTTTCACGAGACTCTCGAGAATTTGTTCTTTGTTGGCGAGAGTTGTGGTTCGTGGGTGGCCGGAGATTCTTCTGTGGTAAACTCTAGCTTTCCCTTTATCAGTTTGTAGCCAACCGCGGCATGGTCCATAAGTTCTTGCAAGGTAGAGACTTGCTTAGATAGACAATATTCTTGCAATGGTGATGGTAGTCCAATGGTGTATCGCTCGCATTGGGCCTCCAAGGGAACAAATCTAAAGAAGGACACCGGAAGGTACACGTCGAGAAACCTTTGGTTATATTCGTCCATGGTTTCGGTGGCAAGCATTTTCAAGTTCCCCCACTCTGCCAAAATCTGGACTTCAAACATAGAAGTCATGTAACTACGTGCGAAAACTGTCTTGAAAGCTTGCCAGGTCCTTGGAGCATACGGTTGTGTTACGATTGAACTCCACCATTGCATAGCATTATCTTTAAGAAATCCCGCTGCTCGAGAAATCTTGGATTCTTCTGTATAGTTCCTCAAAGCATACATGTTGTCGAATTGTTGTAGGAATTGCAATGCTTTCTTGAGATCTTTCACCCCGGAAAAAGTGAAAAATTTGACTGTCGTGCCGCCGTCTTTGAAATCTTTGGGTTGGTTAGGCGCATATCCCGGGTATGGATAATAAGGGTATCCATGGGCTCCAACCATTGTAGCTTGGTGGCGGTGGTGGTGGAGGTGGGGGCAATGGCGGTGGCAAAGGCGGTTGCACTCGATTAGGGTAAGATGGTTGCA
This sequence comes from Adiantum capillus-veneris, assembly GCF_014529385.1. NCBI lineage: Eukaryota > Viridiplantae > Streptophyta > Polypodiopsida > Polypodiales > Pteridaceae > Adiantum > Adiantum capillus-veneris. The sequence continues at coordinate 148,385,920 of NC_140951.1, forward strand.
CCATATTCCTGAAGACTCCCCCGATCGGAACAGACGGCTGACAAGATTGTCGGTTGGAAGCTCTCATACTTTCTGGTGCCGGAGGAGGAGGTATCACCTGGGGCATCAGAGAGGTAACATGAAGTTCAAAAATTGTTGAAAACTTTGCAACGGAAGATTCTGCTAGGGATGCCGCGAAAGAATTTTGTGAAGCTGTTGAGCAGAAACTGCAAATATTCTGTTGAATCCATGAATTCCAAGTCTTGGGTTCTTTATGGCTTATGCCCTATAAGACAGAGCTATGAAGACGGGAGCACGCCCGATGCGCGATGAAGTAAGGGTGGGAGTGGCTAATAAGTCCGGGATTGGAGGCCAAAGATACCTCAAATAAAATTCCAATAGCTCTGTCTGCTCTTTTGTAGGACCGGTATGCTTTCAGAAAAGCACATGCTTGATTCTCTGATACAACTGTCACAAGACGGGCACCACGTGCCAATGGAAAAGAACAGACTGAACAAACTTTTAACACTTCAATAACAACTGAACTAAGAGAGAGAGAGAGAGAGAGAGAGAGAGACGACACGCAACACGGAGTGGCACAATTCCACCCCATAGAGTATTGGCCCCAAACCTTGGCACCCCTTTCGGTATTACTTTAAATTGCAACAACACAGTACAAGCCAGTACTCCAGACTCTGTACCTTCTCCAAGAAGCATGGCAAAGAATGAGCTCTAACCTCGTATCTAAAGGCCCTTGGCCTGAAAAACAGTTACAGTGAAAAGCCTTCAAAACTCAAAAGCTTCTGATCCCAAAAGCAATGCCAAAAAGCTGTCAGCACAATTTACGGAAATCCTTACAGTCCTGCCACGTCAGCACCACCAACGTGAAAAGCGGAAATCAGTACAGTTCTGCCACGTCAGCAGTCCAACAGAATTTCCAAAAATCTTCGTACAGTTGCCACGTCATCAACTGCCACACAAAACTGTCAGTGTATGTGGGTCCTGCTTTATCCGTTATGTCACTTGGGGCCCCATCGGATGGGGTTCCCATAAGTTGGAAGGACTTCTTCTTCTGTTACTTGTTCTTCTTAGGGTTTAGGCCCCTTGGCCGATATCTGCAAGTTGGCTCCCTTCTTCGGGGCTTTGACACGTCAACAGTTTGTGATAGTAGACCCAATGCTCCGTCGATGAGAGTGGCGGTAGTGGTCGAATGAGTGTGCTCTACAGTGATGGGTGCTCCTCTGGCTGTCCCATATCTAGTGAAAAGAAACTTGTAATCTGTCTCTGGGACTGTCTCTCTCTAGCTCTCCCCAGTAAAGTGTCGCTATATCTGAGTAACTCAAGTAGATATAGCCCAAGACATCTCTAATCATCATAACTCATGACATGTAGCTGGGTCGAATCACAAACCCATCACTTGTGAGGTGGAGAAGATGCTCTCTATAGAAAGCCATCTTCATGCCCAACTCCTGTGGCGGCTCTATCCATGTCCTCCTGGTATCCAGCTGGATCAAGTCTTGATGAATGAGTCTAGTAATCTCCACCCGTGTAAGAGACATCAAGGGTGTCTGAACAGAGTACTGGAAAGGGGGCAACCAGTCCATGGTGAAGCCATGCATCTAAAACCATGATGTCATCTGTGCATACCAGCATGAACTGTCCCCCTGACGAGCTAACTGTTTGGAAGACTCAAGGGGCCAGTTTAGCATATCTGTCTCTAGTAGTATCCCACAAGCTGTGCACAAAGGAGACTGATCTGGTAAGCGCCTCAATCTCCATAGGAGGGGCAACTAGCTCTGCTCAAATGATAGCGTGGGGTACGGAGGCCTTGGCTCTGATCAGTCGAGAGATCATAGATACCAAGGGCCTCTCCATACGTCTCCAACCATCCTGGCCTACAGAAGGTTCCCATATCTGCACCCCATCCAACATAGCTGAGGCTACTAAAGTATAAAAGAGCCATAACTTTGTCCGAGGTTCCTGGAACTGAACCTGCAAACACATCCTCTCCAAGCCTCCCAAGGCGCCGCATAAGCTCTAGTTAGTCTAGTCTTTGCTGCTCTCCCCTAAAAAAACCTCAACCCAATGAAGAGAACCCCAAGGTAAGTGTATGCATCTGTATACTCTACAATCTCCTGACCATATGTGAAAGTCGGTGCCGATCTCCCGATCCACTGTGGTGTGGTGTTAAACACCATAACCTTGGTTTTACCAAGGTTTACAGACAATCCACTATCCTCTGCAAAACTGTGTAATGCATCCAATTGTCGCTGCATACCCTCTGGTGAGTCAAAGATCAACACAATATCATCAACATATAACAACAATGGGAACCACGTCCCTGCCAGCTGGACACCTCTATCACCCTCTTTGTCAATGTAATCAGACACCTCATCAACATACATACCAAATAGAGTAGGAGACAATGGGCAACCCTGTTTCAACCCAATGGTGGAGTAAACAAAATCACATATTCCCTCTGGGGTGCGTACATGTCCCATCACTGATCTGTATATAGCCATTATCCTTCAAATAAACACTATGGGCACCCCCATCTCCTGCAGTCTGCGCATCAATCGAGCTATCGGTACCATGTCAAATGCTTTGCGGAAATCCACAAAGCTACAATAAATCCGTCTCCCATGTGACATGCCCTCCTCAATGATGGCTCTGAGTGTCAAAATATGATCAAGAGTGGAGAAACCCCCCCCCCCCCCCCCCCCCCCCCCCCCAACACACACACACAGAGACAAATGAAATGAGATGTACTATTGCCATCTTCAAAAGGCCAAAATGAGACAGGGCAAGTAAAATGACCTGGGAGATTTCTTTATCCCTCTGTACTAAACCTCGATCCTTTGGTGTGCTCTCCCTGAGTAATCTTTCCCTAAAGGCTAAAACATCTTATCTCTAGCAAATAAAGGCCACGACATTTTTGATCTGGGTAGGCCATAATTCTAGATAATGGTCCAAAACCCTCTCTGAACAGACAAAGGAAATGCCCTCTCAATACATAATAGACTGGGCAATAACATATATAGTGCTCCTCATTCTCTGGTGTTGATCTGCAAAGCAAATGCTTTGCTTTGAAGGCACTTCAGTATATCTCTCAGCCCCTATCTCTACCTAGTGTGAGGATGTACGCATCTAACCAATAGGCACATCTCACCCCATGTGAGACATGTCTGTCCATGTATCTGGCTGGATAATAAAATCATCCTCAATAATACTGAGAAGATGTTTTTTTGAAGAAAAAGACATCTTTGTGCCCAATTCCTGCACAAGTGCAATCCAAGTCCTGCGGGTATCCAGTTGTGTGATATCTTGTCTAATGAGCTGGCTAATCTGATATCTGCTCAAAGTAAGGGATGGCCCATCTAAAGAGTACTAGAATGGAGGTAATATGTCCAACGACATCTGAGCATCTCAGCAAGTAGTGTCCCCCCTCTCTACTAAGCGTCGGGATGACTCCAGCAATATCCGGGCATATTTATGTCTCAGCAACTCCCACAAATTGTGCAAACGATACTGATCAGGTGAGTGCCTCCACTAAAACGATGGGTGCCGCAGCAAGCGTTGCTCTCACAATCTCGTGGGAGACACAACTCTTGCTCCCAATCATCATAGATACGACGGTGACAAGTGGCCTCTCCATAGTTCTCCACCCATCATATGTACGGCCATGTCTAGTACAATGTCCACACTAGGTCCCCATATTTGGATGCCATATAGGATGGTAGATGTTACCAAAGCATCAAACAACCAGAGTTTTGTGTGAGGCTCCTGAAATTGCACCTGTGATCACATTCTCTGTAGTCTCCCTAAAGCTGCATAGCCTCATGTCAATCAAACATCTGCAGTCCCCCTCAGGAAAAGGATGGTCCAGAGACCAGCACCCCTAGATATGAGCAAGAATCAGCGTAGTCCACTGTGGGGGAGCAGGAGAGAGAGCCCACTTGCTACTCTATGCAATGAGAGTGAAGGAGAAGAGGAGAGTGGCGCAGAAGAAGCACACGCAGAGAAAAAATACGTGAGAGAGAGAGAAAACACGTAGAAGTTTGGGAAAAGTCACGATAGATACATTTTGGGCTTGACCTTTGAGTATATGAGTAAGTGACTAGGGGGCCATTCACACTTGGGCCCCCTCACTTATAAGTCTTTTTAACTTAGAAGTTAATAAGTACAAGGCACTTAGGCCTTTATTCCCTAACAACCTCCCACCTAAAGGCAATGTACCTTGGGAGAACAAAGAATCAGCTAACTATGATACATCAGCTGATCATGCACTTACTCATCCAACACCCATCATCTGACGGCAATATGCAAACCGCTCTGCTGGAAGACTCTTGGTCAAAAGATCTGCAGAATTGTCATCTGTGTGCACCTTGACAAGTGTAATGCTCTTGTCATCAAGCACACTCCTGATAAAATGATACTTCACCTCTATGTGCTTTGTCTTGGCATGAAAAACAGGATTCCTTGCAAGCATAATAGCACTCTGACTATCACAGTGTAGCACAGGAACCGGTGACTTAATGCCAAGCTCTTCTACCAAACGCATGAGCCACAAAGCTTCTTTGCATGCCTCAGTGGCAGCCACATACTCAGCCTCAGTGGTAGACAAAGCAACACATTTTTGCAGTCTAGAAATCCAAGAAACTGCACCTCCTGTGAATGTAAACACATATCCAGAGGTAGACTTCCTGCAATCTGGATGTCCAGCAAAATCTGCATCTGTAAAGCCATGCACAGATGTCTCACTCTTCCCAAAACAAATGCACAAGTCTTTAGTGCCTTTCAAGTATCTCAAGATACACTTCACTGCTTCCCAATGCTTTTTGCCAAGATTGCTCATGTACCTGCTTACCACTCCCACCGCAAATGCAATGTCCGGACGTGTAGCAACCATAGCATACATCAAACTGCCAACGGCTGATGCATAAGGAATCTTGGCCATTTCAGCCCGCATATCATCTGTGTTTGGGCAGTCATGTGCAGTCAGTTTTACATACGGAGGCAGCGGAGTACCAAGTGCCTTTCCCCCATCCATATGAAAACGATGTAGCACCTTATTAACATAATCTCGTTGAGATAGATACAGACGTCTGTTGGGTCTATCTCGAGAGATACGCATGCCCAAAATATGATTAGCATCACCAAGATCCTTCATGTCAAAGCGATTCTTTAGGCTTTGCTGTAATGCATCCAACTCCGTGACATTTTTACCCGCAATAAGCATGTCATCAACATACAAAATCAGCAATAGAAGAGATCCATCACTTGCCATTTTGATATACAAACAGTGATCAGAATTACTTCTTTTGTATCCTTGAGACCTCATGAATGTATCAAACTTGTGATACCATGCACGGGGAGACTGTTTCAAACCATACAAGCTCTTCAAGAGTCGACATACTTTCTTCTCTTGCCCCTTTGACACAAAACCTTCTGGCTGCATCATATAGATCATCTCAAGCAAATCGCCATGCAAAAACGCTGTTTTGACATCCATTTGCTTTAACTCCATATCTTCAGAAGCAACCAGGCCTAAAACAAGACGTAATGTGGCAAGCTTTACAACAGGAGAAAAAATCTCATCAAAATCAACACCATGCTTTTGCTTGTACCCTTTAGCAACCAAACGGGCCTTGTACTTAGAAGAAGCATCAGATGTGACCTTGGTCTTGTAACCCATTTACATGGCAGAGCCTTATGCCCTTTAGGCAAATCAACCAAGTCCCATGTATGGTTTTTCTCCAAAGACTGCATTTCCGAAACCATTGCTTTGAACCATTTCTTACTGTCTTCCCGTTGCATAGCCTCTTTATAGCAAGACGGCTCACCACAATCAGTGAGCATGACATAGTCCAAAGACGGTTCATATCTATCGGGGGGCCTTGTCACCCGAGTAGACCTACGCACCCAATGATCCATAACAGGTGGATTTTCAGCCTGTAAACCATCAAAAACAGCAGGCTGTTCAGCCGGTTGCATCGCAACAACGGGCGGTCTAGGAGCATCAACCTGTTCCCCTACCTGTGGTGCATCAATGGCAACGTGTTGGGGCTGATTTTCAGCAGCTAATGGCTGATTTTCAGCAGCTAATGGCTGATTTTCAGCTCCATTTTCAGCATGTAAAGGCTGCTGAACATTGGGCCTTCTTGGCTGTCCATATGTAACATCTTCACGAAAAACAACCCGGCGCACTTCCTCGACCTTTGTGGGCTGTTTGTGCATGCAATTCTCATTGAAGATGGCATCATTGCTGCGTATGATTTTCCGTAATGCGGGATCCCATAATCTATACCCCATTTCACCATCCTCACCATATCCTAAGAAAATGCATTTATGAGACTTTGGTTCTAGTTTGGTGCGCAGTTCACTCCGGATGTGAACATAGGCCTCACAACCAAACACTCTTAAATGTGCATATGAGGGTGGCTTGCCAGACCACACCTCCTCAGGCACCTTTCCACCCAAAGCCTTGCTAGGTGAGCGATTAATCAAGTGAATAGCTGTTTGCACAGCTTCTGCCCAAAAACCATGAGGTAATGCAGCATGTGACAGCATACTCCGAACTTTCTCTTGGATAGTCCGGTTCAACCTCTCTGCAACTCCATTCTGAGAGGGATTAAAAGGAGCCGTGAGCTCTCTTTTAATACCTTTAGTAGCACACAAAAGTCAATATAATGCTTTTGATACATACTCCCCCCCATTGTCTGAGCGCAAAGACCTAAGCTTCTTGTCAGTTTGATTCTCAACAAACGCAAGAAACTTCTTGAAAGTATCCAAAACATCGCTTTTAGCACGTATTGGATACACCCACACCTTACGTGTAGCATCATCGATAAACGAGACAAAATATTTCTTTCCCCCTAAGGACAACTGTGGCATTTCACATACATCGGAATGCACTAAGTCTAACCTGTCAGACTTCAAAGAAAGAGACCTTTTGTGCGGTGTTTGACTGTGCTTACCATAAATACAGTACTCACAATGAGAAAAATCAGCATACCTCAAACACGGCAAATAGCCACAACGAGACAGAGTTTCCATTCCTCTTTTACTCATGTGTCCCAACCGGCCATGCCACAAAGAAACACTTGGCTGCTCGGTTACGACGACAACATGGTCACGCACACTAGATACATGCAAAGGATACAAAGTGTCCGATTTACAACCCTTGGCTACAATCCGGGCCCCTTTACAAATTTTCCACTTGCTATCACCAAAAGTGGTGTGATAGCCTGCATCATCTAGCTGCCCTGTACTAATCAAACTCTTCTGGAGTTGTGGCACATGGCGCACTTTGTGCAAAACAAAAGTCATACCATCAGCAAAGGAAAACTGGACACTGCCAATACCTGCAATGTCACATGCATAGTTGTCTCCCAAATAAACAGTGCCCTGCACCTCACCTGAGTACTGTGTAAACCAATCCCTATGAGGTGTTACATGAAAGGAGGCACCTGAATCAAGATCCAAGTATGCATGTCCACATCAGAACCCATAGCAAGGGTATGTGCATCCACAGAAGAGGCATTGAGTACATCAGTGCTGCTGTCACTGTCAACTACTAGCAACATTGATTTCCTCAATCAACACAGTGCTCTTCTTGGCATTTCCCTTGTCCTTTGCATCAGTTTCAGCACCCTTGTTCTTCTCTTTCTTCCACTCATAGCTTTCCCGTTTATAATGCCCTTTCTTTTCCACAATGATGACACACAACATCTTTCCTACGAGATTTGCTGCGTGCCCTGTCCTTACTGTCAGATTTCTCCTCTGTGAGGACCTGCCTCTCAAGTGTCAAGTGCAATGCATTAGAAGACCCACCTGTGGTGTTCTTCTTGTTCATCTCTTCCATCAAGATATGAAATGAAATGTTATATTAACGTCTTTCAAAAGGCCAAAATGACCTATGAGACCAATCAGTTACAAAATAGTGAATCTAATACCATGTCTGGGTACAAAAGAACTAGAAAAGAACTAGAAGTGGAACAAAATACTACTACTACTACTACAATCTAAAACTACGTGGGTGTAGCAGCTGATACAATAGGTACCCGGTAAACTGGATGTAACAGTGTGTGAAACAAAGATGGAAGAAATGGTGAGGATCCATCCTCATCTGCACTCTGGATGTCGAGAGAGTATGGCTCGAATCTTCTGTTGTAGTCTCCGTCGATGCTGTGTAGCTCCTCTCCTCAGTCGCGGTCGTCTGTATCTCTGTAGCTCCAATGCTCGGTCGATGAGAGTGCCAGTAGTGGTCGAATGAGTGTGGGACGAGCTCTGCAGTGGTGGCTGCTCCTCTGGCTGTCCCATATCTAGTGAAAAGAAATCTGTAATGTGTCTCTGGGACTGCCTCTCGTTGTCCTGGCCATAAGTAAATTGTGGTGCGGACCTTCTCTTCCAATATGGGGTGGTGTTAAACACCACGCATTAGTTTTCCCAAGGTTTACAGATAAGCCACTGTCCTTTGTGAAAGACCGTAGTGCATCAAGATGTTTCTGCGTGCTCTCTGAGGAATCTGCTATGAATACAATGTCATCAGCATATGAGAGGCACCCACGTACTACCAAACTGTGCTCCTCAATCTCCTCCTCTAACAATGTACTCATAATCGCATCAATACATATTCCAAAGAGAGTAGACGACAATGGGCATCCCCTGCTTCACCCCAATTGGAGTAGACTGGTTTAGATAGACCCTCATAGGTCCGCACTCTACCCACTACCGTATCATACAATGCACTAATCCCCCACACACTCTCGTTGGGCAATCCCAATGGTTATACAGTCTTTGCAGCAATCTAGCTCCGAGGACTGTGTCAAACACTTTGTGGAAATCCACAAAGCAACAGTGTACATGTTTCCCTGCAGATCTACCCTCCTCAATAATAGCTCTCAAAGTATGTATAGAAATCTTTCTTGAACCTTGCCTATCCAGGGGCTCAGATCTCTCTCCTCTGCCCATCTCTGCATATGATGCTCAAGAACGGAGGCATATAGCTTGGCAAGAGTGTGACTAATCATGATGGTGCGATAGTTAGTGGGCATGGTTGGACCCCCTAATTAATGTATAAGTACTGTAGTACTCGCGCTCCAGCTTTCGGGAAAGCCTTCACACATGGCTCTGTTGAACATATGTGCCAAAAGTGCTGCCATAATGTTTTTAGCATGCATAATATGCTCAGCCACCAATCCATCATGATCTTGTGCTCTACCAGCACGAAACCTGTCTATAGAATCTCTCACCATGTTCTGAAAAAGGTAGAGGTACGGGGACAAGGCTCTGGAGACGTCAGAATAGGGGGCTGCCCAGGTGTTGTATATAGCACTGTAGCATACTGCTCCCGCTCCCATGTGTCCGACGAGGTGACTGATGGTGAGGTATTCTACTCCCCAAGCAGTTTCCATGCATCTCTAGAGTCCTACCTCAAAAACATATGATACAAGTCTCTCAGAGAACGCATGTTTCTTTTACCTAGCAAGGCGTCGAAAACATATCCGTGATTGTCTGTAAGTAAGAAGTCCCAAAACAACCTCACTCCAAAGTATCCCGTGCCACTCTGCACTCCTTGTCATATGAGTTGTTCTAGGGGACACAAGTAGACTGTCACCTCCTTGGATCACTGGAATGTGGAAAGGCCGTTTCTGCTGATGTATGGAGAGTCTTACATAACTGTTGTGTGAGCTCATCCAAAGGCATATGAGGGTATACATCACATAGGGACCAAAATATCTCTACCATATACTCCATCTGTCTCTCTAGTGGAGTGGTCAACAGCCACACCTACCGGCCTAGGTGATACCTCAAAGTCCTCAATCCATGTGATCAAATCAAGTGGTGCTAGAACGCAGTCCACCATGCTTCCCCCATCCTCATGTCGTAGTGGATGGCAAGTAAGACCCCTAGATTGTGGCCATCTCTCTAGACCATTAAGAATGGCCAATCCATGAGATGCCCCCATTTCTAGAAGGTACCTCCCGTACTCAGTCACCTCTCCCATGTCTAGTGAACACCTCACAATGCCCATGTCTTGCGGGTCCAACTCTTGTAGCTGTATCATAGAAAGGGACTTGATAATGCCTCGCCCTGGCATTGAAATCTCCGACGTCCCCAATCCTCGAGTCCAAGATTATGTATTAAGATTGTGCCTTTGAGGGTGCATAATGAGAGGTGATGGATGGGAAATAGCATACTGCTATGTATAATGGCCTCTAACTCTCCAAAAATATGCAGACCCATAAATATCGTGCCTCCTCATCTTTGCGTACCACATGTGCATTAAGGTGTGGCTCCTTCCTGGATAGGACTGCTGCTACTCCAAAGCCTCAATTTCTCAAAGCTGACCTTGCTTCCTTTCGGAAAACTGACTCCCATGTGTAGCCCAAAACCCGAGGCAATGATCCATTGGGTGGTTGGTGAGTGACGAGACTGTGTGTAGAAGATGATGTCCCTTCCTTTACAAGTATCCTCAAATATGCCACCCTCCAACCTAAGTGCACCATTACAATTCCACACCGTGAACTTTATTGCAGTCTCATAGGTCTTTCTCCGTCATTTGGTGGATTTGTAAAGAATAATGACCTTCCCACCTCTATAAAAGGACATCTTTCCCTCTTTCCTTGCAGCTAGGATCCGAGGCATACATTCTCACATGTGTGCTAGCTGGTTGGACATAAACCGTAAGATCATCCCCCAAAAATATAACTGTCCCTTATAAGGTTTTTCTCAAAAGTTCTTCTCAATGCAGTAAACAGTAAACTCCAGCTTAGCTTCAATTGAAGGGAAGCATAAAATGAAGGCCGCCTCTCAAGAACACTCACCCTCTTTGCCCATGTTAGTGGTTCTTCTTCCCTTCTTCCAAGCAACTATATGCATAGGTATTGAGAGGCCCATCATCTTTCCCAGCTCTTGTGTATGCTCCCCCACCGTCTTCTTTGGCTTTAGCCCTGTGACCCTCACATGTGATGCATGGGTATGCCTCCTTTGCTCCTCTTCTAAAGTGGTGTCGGGGATGAGGTCAAGCTGAATTTTCCTTTTCTTAGCCACTTGGATCCATTCGTCAGCCTGTTCCACTTGCCTTTGTGTCGTTTTTAGTACCTCTACCCAAGTCGTGGTCTCCTCTGCCTTCTTTTCCTCCTAGCTTGAAAGTTTTGCATGTGTTCCCAAATTTTGTTCACTTCTGTGATATTGGGTGTGAACTCTTCCTCTTCGAAGTTTGTTCTTTTCTTGGCCTCTGCCAAGTCCTCTTTTAGCTTCGCGATTACCTCCTCGTGTTTCAACCTTTGACTTCAAGTCACTACATACCAGCTCTAGCGTCTTAATCTTGTCTGTAAGTTCCCTGTTTACAACATTAATGGCACTGTCAGCCTCCTTCTTCACCCGATTACCTGCTTGGTTAATAAGTGTTTCAATGTCAATTGTTTCCATGATGGAAACTCCCCTTACGCACGCATTTTTTCCCACAGGTTTCACAAGAGTTTCGAAGTCCACACCTTGCTACATGCATAAATATCAACATGTTTGTACATTCAATGTCCCATACATCTTTACACTACCACAATTTTGTTACATCAGCATTGTCCCCAAAATTGTCAAACGCAACCAAGCACCCCCTGCAAATTCCCTAATTTCCTGTAGCCATGTGCAACTATCTGATGCATTTGATCATCGTGTTATAGCTCAATGCCACCTTTTCCGTATATCAAGGCCACTCCACATGCTCTCAAATTTTTGGATTCACTTCTTCCACTTTTGTTGCCCCAAACACGTGACCTGCTGCTTGAAGGTTTTGTTGTTGTTGGTTAAAGATGCCAATGATTTGTAGAGTGTCGAATGCAACATATATATGATGACAATGACGATGTTGAGCACTACAAGAAAAAGAGAAATTGTTTTGATCTCACTGTAAACACTTAAACAGTTTATGTTTTTAAAAACAAATGGGCCTTTGGAACAATGGCTCAACCATAACAATACCTTTACCTAGCCTACTAAGCCTCTGAATAAATTGAGGTTCAAGTAGAACCCAAAGTCTCTTCACAGCGTCCAAAGATTGTTGATCATCAGGACTTAATGTTGCAACACAGCTAGATCCTGCCTCTGGAGATGATTGCAGCAAAATGCACTTTCACACACAGGAGCAGCTATGACTGATCAACAGGAGACACAAAGAGCAGACCCCCTGCTTAACCAAAGCAGGGTCCTTGCTTGTCAACACAAGCAGGCCCTAAGCTTCATAAATTTCAAAGAAATTCAAAGGCACACGGACAAGTTGGGCAGCATGTAAGAGATGATGAGAGCTCCTTCAAGTTAATTGAATTGCAAGCGCCGCATGTGAGAGGGAAATCAAAGGTACCTCTGAACCTTGCATATCGCGCTGCAATTGCCTGCCACCTTTGGTTCACTGCTCATGCAAGGAAGAGATTCTGAATGTGCGAGCTGAGAGAGAAATGAAAAAGAAATAAAATGTTATATTAATGTCTTCTAAAGGCCAAAATGACCGGTGAAACCAAAGAGTTACATCATGGTGAATCTGATACAAGGTCTAGATAAAAAGAAATAAACTAACCAAAAAGAAACCCTACTAGAGCTATAAAAGGTGGGTATCGAGAGCTTGAGGGGTACATATACAAAAGGTGAGTGTGTATCTTAGAGAACAGATACAAAATGGTGGATATGTGTGTATCTAAACCTGGAGATGGCTCCCATCGGTCGATGCATGATCGTGCCAATGTCCTCCATGGTGAGAGTCTGCACAGGGCATCTCCCATGTCTAGCCAATATAGATTTGATCCTCTGTTGCAACCTCCTCCAGGGCGATGGGAGCATCCCCTCATCCTGGGCCTCCTCAATCTCCCCAGCTCTACTGCTCGATTACTCAGTATACCTCTGCTAGTGATATGCCCTATATCCCTCCTCTCTAGGTGCTCTCGTCTCTGCTCAATCTCTAGATGGAAAAACATTGTGAGCTATCTTTGGGTGTGTCTCCTCATATGTGAGCCTCTCCCTCTCAAGAACCCTAATCAATATTATTGAATCTCCAGTAGATAGAGTCCAAGACATCTCTAATCCTGGTATCTCCTAACTCTAGATAGAGGCCCAAAACCCTCTCTAAAGAGGCAATGAAAGTGGCCACGTATCTCATAGTATGTTGTACATCAGCATATGAAATGGAGCTCGTCACAACCTGGCCTCAGTTGTGATGCCTCTAAATCGGCCAATCTCAATCTCCAATTGGTGTGATGATGTCCGAATCTATCCAATAGCACATCATAAGGCGTGGGACAAGTGAGTGTCCATGTAGGTGGGCCTAGATAAGAAACCATCCTCTGTGAGCTGGAGAAAATGCTTAGTATGTAGTCATCTCTGAGCCCCAGCTCCTGTATAGGCTATATCCATGTCCTCTAGGTATCCAACTGAAACAAATCTTGTAAGTCTAGTGACCTCCCTCTCTATCAAAGAGAGAGAAGGTACATATAGAGAATATTGGAAGGGGGAGAGCCTGTCCATAAAGAAACCATGGAGCTGAAACCATGTTGTCATCTGTGCATACCTACATGATGTATCTTCTTGTGTTGTCAAGTGCCGTAAGGACTCAAGAGCCAGCCGAGCATAACGATCTCGTGGGAGCTCCTAAGCTGTGTATGAATGTCACTGATCTCGTAAGAGAGTGGTCAAGCCCTGTGGGGGGAAACTTTGCTAACGAGAGAAGCTACAAGGCTCTGTGCAATCTACGAGTATGGGAGCTCCCCCCTCTCTTTATATGGGGGATTGGCCACAATGCCCGACCCACACTCATAGTCACTACCCAAAACAAAAACAGCAAAAACAGAAAGTAAAAGAGATGTTTAAGAGTTTGAACAATACCACAATGGTCAAGAAACAGTGTTTTCTAAAACTAAAAAATATAATGTACAACTAGTATCATAGGAGACTTAAATATATGACAAGAAGCCTAGAATGATAGATTTTGTGACAAGCATAGATGTTCATCATGATCCTCATGATCATACATTCAATACCCTACTTAGAGTCCTCGAATAATGTATATCATGATCAAAGTGGGCTGCTGAAGCAGCAGAGGCAAGCTCCCGGCTCAGATGCTCACAACTCAGCAAATCAGCCCTTGAGCCCTTGTAGCTTTTGATCAGCCAATACCTCCACTTAGAGTCCTCAAATATTGTAAATCATGATTCAAGTGGGCTGCTGAAACACCAAAGGCGGGCTCCCGACTCAGATGCCCACAACTCAGCAAATCAGCCCTTGAGCCCTTGTAGCTTTTCATCCCTCTGTCACAAAGGGGCAACCTTGTAAGCGTAGAGCATTCCCAAGAGGTGGTTGCACATGCTATTTGGGCCCTTGCACAAGCACAGCACAGCACCTTTGAGCCACCACTCAGAGCCGTTTTCGGTTCAAAGATTAGCAAAAGTGGCGCTCACGTTTTTCCTCCAAATTTGACGTTAAAAATTCTTAAGATCCAAAATGCCGTTTCAGCCGGTACAAAACAGCAAAGAAATGGTGTTTCGTTTTGGACCTGCCAAAATGCCGTTTCATGTGACTATGCCACACCCAACACTTGACGACCCATAAAATGTGGGAATATGGAGAATCATAAAGCTAAAGTAGGGCCCCCAGCCAAAAAGGCCCAAGTGGGAAAACCAAACCAAATCTTGGAAAATCCCCATGGTGCATAGACTGTAGAAAAGCCACCAGGTCAGGCATAGCCACAAAGATGCCCTCAATCACTAAATCTAGATAGAAACCCAAGAGATGACCTCCAAAAATTTTAACACCCCCTCTCAAATCCTCGGCACACAACAAGACCTAGATCCACCACCTCTTTACCCCAGAACCACAAGGCCAAGGACAGACAACCTTATCCACCAATGGCAAACAAATCCGCACAACCGCCAGCAATGTCTCCAGGCTCCAGAAGCCTATGTCAACTATACAGACTAGAGCTCCGTTGCTTGTACACCATGTCATGTGGGCATGCCATCAATAGCTATAGGTTATAGGAAACAGTATGGAGGAGGCAAATAGGCCAGTTGAACCCTTCACACGGACCGGGCTGAGCAAACTTACAAGGTTATAGATCACATCCAACCATATCTAGCAACATATCCACCTAAGAAGACCATGTAAACACAATGCAAGTTAGAACCACCACATCTTTGTCGGTAAACTACAACAAAGACCCTCCATTTTCCATCTTCCACATATCAAGTCAATGACAAATCACAAGAGAATATCCACCATGGAAAGGTGCAAACTGGCCTCCAAGGTTGCAAGTAACCTCCCGTGGAAGGATCTCCAAAATCCTCTACAACGGCAAGTATCAACCGTCTAAAATCGGTCCAAAATCAGTCCCCCTCTACCACACAAGTTCTCCAACTTGCTGGCTGAAATCTGCATAGATACCAGCCACGAACCGTAGCACTCAAGTCTTAGAGTTCATGTCACGTGACACATCCAACCCTATGTGTCCGTGGACAAGCTACAGCATGACCAAGGTTCAATTCAGTCAAGTTAGTCTAGAATAGAAAGTCATCTGGCACTTTTGTGAGTCTGTTCGTAGACCGTGCATGTCCAAACACTTAGAGTAGATGCATATCCTCTAGAGTAGTAGATGCATATCCTCCAGTTGCACATAGCATGATCATCAACATTACCATCAAAATCCATCAAGAGCATTTTCCACTGCATAAAACCTATTTTCCCTATTTTTGACATTTTTCACTTATTATTTTAAGTGACTTTTGTTGGGAAGTGGGTAGGGAAAATTTACTAAGCAAGTATATATAGAAACCTAGCGCTAGCACTTTCTAGCAGAAGAGGCAGCAAGAACTCAGTTCAACAGGCACCTTTTCAGCAAGACCCCCAGCAGGCCTAGCGTTTTCTGCATCAACAAGAGACCCTAGCGTTTTTGCATCCACATACCAGCCTTGGCGTTTTTCCACTTGCAGATTCCCGACGACATTAGAACAGCATATCAGCCTAGCGTTTTGCATTGCAAGACAACCGGCAGCAGCAGAAGACGGAATTCAGCCTAGCGTTTCTGGATCAGCAAGACCAACCAGCATTTTAAAAATTCTTCACGATAAGGCATCAAGAAGGACCAGCGTTTTCAGTTTTCAGCAGTCAGACTTCACAATAGAATCCCCGAACCTCGCAGATCTCACCTTCCCGCAGCAGATCCTCGTCGCATGGTCAGATCCATCAAAGTTTGCAGATTCAGCCAGGAAAACACAGATTTCAGCATCTGCGTTTTCAACGCGTCGTCGTCGCCATCGTCACCAACATAGAGTCAATATTCAGTAGATAAAGATTTGCAGATTTCAACCATTAGCGTTTTCAGATTTCAGCCCGTCTCATCGTCGTCGACATCATCGACAAGTCCAAAGCATTGTAGAGATTTGTGCAATCAATAGTAGACCGCTCTCGCCATAGAGAGTGGGGCCTTCGGAGGAGGGTTTGACAACATTCTGGTGTCGTATTCTTCTCTCTCTATCTCTCAATCTCATGCACCTTCATTCACAGTGTTCACCACTTTGTTTTTGTCCATTGCACTCTCACTAAAGGAGCGGAAGGCTACTTTTTGCATGTGTTGATCAGTGCAGAGATCCAGCGTTTGGACACTCTCTCTCTCTAGCGTTTTGCATGTTGCTAGCGGTGTGTGTGCGACACATTCTCTCTCTAGTGTTTTCTCTTCCCTCCATCGATCTCTCTCTCTCTCTCGCTCGAGCGTTTTCTCCCTCAACAATCCCTCTTCCTTCAGCTAGCACTTCCTCTTTCCTTACCGTGTGCACACCCTCTCGGTGTGGCATTGCATGCGGTGAGTTCTCGTGCCTGTTCGGTGGGCGGTACGCGCTAGGATCTTGACGACAAGGAGATCCAATGCAATAGATACGAGATCTATTGGTTGTCCGCTACGGACAGGAGGTTTGCTCACATTTGTAGACAAGTTTATCACCTTTGAAATGATATCAGAGTCGCGGCATGCTCTTGAATCGGATCGGTGATTTGAGCAAGTTTTTGGTGCTGATTTTTTTCAACAAAAAGAGACAGTTTGCTGTTTTTTTGCACTTTTCACTCTTTTGGGACTGATTTCGGCTGTAGTATGCAGATTCGCATATTTTCTCTTCTACCTCAACCTAGCCTTATCACATGCCTAAATTCTCCAACACCATGGAGAAGAGTGATGATTCTGAAACAAGTTCAACCCATGGTGACGAAGGACATCATGAGAAGACCGGCAGCAGTGAAACCACCGTCAACGAGGAATGAGGAGATTGGTCCCAATTTTATTCGGGCATAGGTGATCAACCAATCAAGATACCTACACTCCCTACCTTTTCCTCAGATCGGCAATTGAATGGAGACATCTATGCCATTTGGAAAGCTACCATGATGGCAGTCTTTGACTCTTATGAGCTTGAAGGTTTCGTCTCGAGCATAGGTGATCAACCAATCAAGATACCTACACTCCCTACCTTTTCCTCGGATCGGCAATTGAATGGAGACATCTATGCCATTTGGAAAGCTACCATGATGGCAGTCTTTGACTCTTATGAGCTTGAAGGTTTCGTCTCGAGCAACTTTCAAAAGCCAAAGGATCCGGCGAGAGCGAAGTTATGGGAGCGTGTCAATGCTTGGATCCCGTCTTTCATTATCCTCAACAGTACACCATCAGTTATTAGCCACATGCGATTGATGAAAGATGCAAAGTTGATTTGAGATATGCTTTCTTCCCTTTATGATCGAGTTTCTCCAATGAAGCGGATAGCCCTCGAGGTGCAATTGAGGACCTTGGATGTGAAACATCTTCCATGCGGGATCCTATCAACAAGATGCAAGAGCTTCAACAAGAGATACTTAATATGGAAAAGCTTATCAGAGGATATGGCCATCCAGCTTTTGGCCCAATTATCTCCTCGGTACACCAACTTTTACTCTTCATTGATTACAAGTGGCTGGCTGAATACTATCTCTTGGGACGAAGATTGTTCCAATGGTATTGGACTAGGAGGAGAGATTAAATACGGAGAAGAAGTCGGGCTCCGAAGCCTTGACCGGTTCTTCCAACAACAAGAAGCAAAGCAACAACACCAAAGACAAGAAGAGTGATGCCGAGCATGAAGCCTTAAAGGCGGAACGGCATTGAAACAGTTGCGGTGAGAAGGGATATTATTGGAGGAAGTGTCAAAGCAAGTTGGAGATGCTTCGACTTCTTCGGCAGTAATGGTACAGTCACCAGTCTTTATTCATTTGGAGATTCTGCCTTCACATGACTCTCCACGGACATCGAAGGTTGCGGCGCCTTTTGCGGTTTGAGATGATCATGATTGGATTCTTGACAATGGTGTGTCACAACACACGACACATTCTAAGGATCTTTTGTCCAACATGCGACGACATTGTGATGCCATCGTCATTGGCGACAAATCTAAAATAACTATTCACAACGAGGGATCCATGGAGCTCATTCCCGACGGCAAAGGGGGTATGTATAGTACCATAGTAACAGGGAATGGCCGTTTTCAGGTCTCCGTTCCCCGTTCCCATTCCAAGTTCCCGTTCCGAATCCCCGTTCCGTGTTTCAAACGAGAGTACCCGTAACAGGGAATGGCAATTTGTTCCGCGTTCCCGTTCCCAGTTCTCGTTCCGGTTTCCCGTTCCTGGTAACTATTGATGTATACCTCCAAGGTACTTTATGCTCCAAAGTTGGAATTTCATCTTATGTCTGTGCACGAGGTGTACAAGGTTGGCATGGTGGTGATCTTTACAGAGGATTCAGTATCTATTCCGGATTAGCAATCCGACAAAAAGGTCAAAGGAGGCTCAGTGGAGAACGGACTCTACAGGCTCCATGCTCTTTCCTCAGCCACACGGATACCCCCAGGTGATCTTTGGCATTACAGATTTGGTCATTTGAACAATGCTTCTCTTTGGCTTGCTTTTTGTGAGCAGATTACAGGCTTACCAAATGTTGGGAGTAAGCATGGGAAATGCATTTGCATTCATGGGAAGTAACATCGAGAATCTATTCAGAGGCTTGCTGCACGCCGAGCCATTGCCTTTTTGGAGTTGGTTCACACCGACCTTTGTGAACCTATGCAGACCCCTTCCCTCGGCAAGGCTCTTTATTTCATGTTATTGGTGAATGATTTCAGCCGCTTTACTTAGGTATACTTTCTACAACACAAGCACGAGGCATTTGGCCTCTTCAAGAATTGGCGTCCTCTTGTGGAGAAGAAAAGCAATCAAGTGTTGAAGACTATTCGATTGGACAAAGGTGGGGAGTTTACCTCCAATGCTTTTATTCGCTGCACCTTTGACATCAAGTCCCCATTTGCCTTCAAAACGCATCCCCAATCTTGTCCAACTCCTCGTTGAAAATCGACAATACTCCTCTTATCGCCTACTTGTTGAACAATGCAGGTACTCAAGGCTTCTTTGCCACAAAATTGAAGCAAAGCACCATCAGCCCCCTCCCAATGCAAAAACGCACATTTGAGGACGGTCTCCATCACGAAACGCAGCCACAAATCACTCTTCTGCTAGCTGAAAAACACAGCAACCATCAGCCCTTCATCTTTCTCAGTTCTGTGCACCATTCTATATCCTACAAAAGATGTGTATTTCTGAACTACAGAAACATCAAGGCCTGGTATAGTACACTTCAAGATAAGCAGCCATCAATTGAGGCTCATATTCATGTTCACCTTACAATGCAAGCCAGCTGATCCCGCCCTCTAATACATGAAGTGCAATGAGGAGGGGAAGGTGTTCGAGCGTACCCTGTTGCCGCCGGCAGTGGCAAAGACATTGTAAAAACGCGAGTCTATGAAGTTGAAGCAGACCGCGTAGACGGGGCGCTTGCCCTCCTGCAGTCTGTTGCACACCTTGTACTCTTTCCGCCTCTTGGCACCCCCGCCAATTAACCCCACCACAGGGTCTGTCCCCAGCCCGCTCTTCACAGACATGTCGAACCAATTTGAAGTGAGTCGTCTTCCCGGGAAAATTTTGCAACCTTGTGCAAAGACGAAGAGCTCCTCGCAATAATTATATGGCTGGGTTTGCGGGCCTCGTCTATAAACGTCACGGGCTTCAAATGTTTTTTTTTTGGTGTTACAAAAGATGTTACTTTCTGCCTCAACCTAGTCATGACAGAGGTTTGCAATCTTTGTGCTAAACGAAGAACAGATCCTAAAAGATTTAGTGGTATAGAGTACTATATTTTTTAGATGGCTAAGAATTCATCGGAGGTGTTTATCAACTTACCTGGATATCTATTGTATCTTCACAGCTGATATTACACAATCTTATGAAAACATTCCTCTCTCAGATAATGACGGCCTTCTAGCAGTACTCGATGAGATTGTCAACCTGGCTTTTTCTAACAAAAAACACAAGGATTTGAAAAGATCTCAATGGTACGAACACCTTGTTGGGTTAAAAAGCCACTGCTTTGCTTTGACAAATTTACTATAATTATGGTAATTAAATGGGTATTGCAGAATTCCTTTGTTCAATTAGGGCCAAACTGTTATAGTCAAAAGATGGGAATACCTATGGGATTCTCCTGCTCACCAATAATGTGCAATCTATACTTATTATTTTTCGAATACAAATGGATGTGTTCAATAATGAAACACTATGAGAAGGCCAAACAACTTTTAGTCTTCAATAACACGTTTACATTCATGGATGATTTATTGAGTATAAACAATCAGACCTTCAAAGACTACCTGGGTGAGATTTACCCACCTGGCCTCATGATAGAGCCTACCTCTCTAGAAGAGTTGGTGATAGATGATAAAACTACAGTTAAAAAAACCTGCTTTTTGAACATGAAAATTCAGCTTCACTATCCCTTTATTGGACAATACGCTACACGCTTCTTTTGGAAGCGGGGTAATCTATCACTTAATCGTGCCGAATTTGTTAAGAAGAAAAGTAATAGACGTATAAAAAATAAGTGTAATACATGCTTAGGTATTCTGTCACTTATTATATACTCATCTATGGATAACTTTTTCGCCTCTGAAGAAATTAACAAGCTGATTTGCAAATTTTATAATAATGGTTTCCTACGGAGTGAACTGGTTACTAGCATAATAAAAGCTATTAGCTTAAATAGCTGCCCGGGTGCCAAAATTGATCCTGTTTTACTTTGCAATCTAAGAAGGAAGTAGGCCCATACCTAATGGGTGTAGGACCTTATTAGGTATGTGCATGGGTATGGGTGTGTGCACACGCGCACGCGCACACACACACACACACACAAAATGTCTGGGAGACGATTTTTTTTAATCTTATTCAGGGGCTTGCTTAGCTCATATCTTGTGCAACTTGTAATGGCATGAAAATGTTGTTTGACCGAACATGGACTTTTTTCATGGCCATATGTGAATGGACTTGTTTGAGTTTACATATGTTGTCCTCTTGTAATTGGTTTTACTTACACTCTACGTAGAAGATGACTTAAGTATCGAAGCAAAAAATCTTACTCCCTGCATGTCTATACACGATGAGTTGGCCTGCATGTTTATACGCGATGAGCTGGATCTGCAAGTGGTAGATTCTCCCCCCTTTTTTTGAAGCTCGTCTACTGGCATTACACATGGCCTCATTTATTGCATAATCGCCTGTAGATTGATGACTGGTCGTAGATGATTGGTGGTGCTGCATTCGGTGGTATGTGTTGCGGATTACTCTTAGCCTTGATCCTTCAAATCATATATAAAGGTTAGGGTTCTCCCTCACTTAGCAGGTTTTTGTACATTCAGTCAGTAGTTGTTGTTGTGAGGTATGTTGTGTGAGTGACTGTACTTTGAGTGTGCTACGCTATGGCTAAAGGGAAGGATAAACAACAAGCTTTGGAGGTTCATTCTCTGGCTTCTCCTTCTCAGGTGGAGTTCTTTAGCTTTGATAGTAATACCCCTTTGCTTGGTAATTAAGAACTGATGGACATTTCTAAAGATGTTGTGATGTGCTTATGGCTTGTGTTTGCTTGCGGTTTGGATGGGTGACTTTGGACTAGCTGTGTTTTTCATGATAAAAGGAATATGGTTAAATGTAGCCACATTAAAGATGGTTATTAAATCAGTTGGATATGGTTCTTTTAGAATTGGATTGATGGTGCTCGATATGGTAAGACATCGCACTGGTTTGTTGAATAAACATGCATTAAGGAACATGAAAACCTAGTTTCAAGAACGTGTGCTGGATTTTTCACTTTACTGCTCAATGGTCTTTCAAAAAATACATTGGGAATATATGCTAAGCCGACTCTTTTTGGAGTACTTTTGCTGGTATGCTTATATGACCACTCTTTTGGCTTCCTCCTGGGTTGGCATGGTTATACTCTAAATCCCTTAGCCCTATTTTTAGTTTTTGACCTAAGACTCGTTTGGGTCTGGACCTATGACGGTTTATTGAGAATTGGATAGGTGGTTGCTTGATATGGTAAAACTTCTCAATGGTTTGGTTGATAACATGCTTGAAAGAATTGTCGAGAATACTTGCCTTCATGTATATATGCTGGTCTGATCTGTTTGGGCTAAGTAGGTTTGCCAAAGAATGCCTTTGGTTGATATATTGAGTTGATTCTTTTCTGTTAAGTGCTTTTTTTTGGTATGATAATATGAACACTATTTTTTCTTCCTACTAAGCAGGTAGGGGAGTTACATTATCTCCTTAGCTCCATTTAGTCTCGACCTATGGCTATCTTTACTTGGTATAAGGCTCTGTTACCATTTATGCTGCTGATATGGGCTGCTTTCAATTTGTACTGACAACTTGGAAATTATCCTTTTTGTTTAGCAGGTATAGCTGAGTATAGTGTTGTCTTGGCTGATGTTGTATACCTCAGCATAAGGCTGTCGGTTCAGTTGGGCATGAAGTTGGTTTTTCAAGAAATACCTTGGGTTGTTTTGCAAAGAAGTTACATTTCCGACGAGTACTTCTTGGTTTGCGGAAGTAAAAACTCAGTTTGGCTTCCTGAATCCTCCTTGGCTGGCTAGAGCTCTACACTAATCTCTTTTGCTCCAGTTAGGCCTTGACCTAAGGCTCCCTTAACCTGTTGTATAAAGGCACATTTACCAGTTATGTTACTGATATGGGGTTGCTGTAGGCTGCTATAGGTGTGTGTTAATAACCAGGTAATTATCCTTCTTAGTAGATATAGCTCATCATAGGGTTGTCTTGGCTGATGGTGTTTACATTGGCAAAAATAGGTGTTAGTTATAGTTGTGTAATGGAATTCTTTTAACTTATGGTATGCTAATGAACCTACTCTTTTTTCCTACTAGATTTCCATGGGTTTACACTCAACTCATTAGCTACCAAGTGTCTTGACCTAATGCTAACTACACTTGGCAAAAAGCATAGCAACCAGTTATGCTGCTGATATGGGGCTGCTTTTGGTTTGGATTGATAATCATGTAGTTATCATTCTTAACTAGCAGATATAGCTTGACATAGTGCCTTCTTGGTTGATGCTCTATATTAAAAAGAAAATTATTGTCTTATAGAATTCGGTTAACTTATGATGCCTCAAAACAATGAATGACATGGCTGGATAGATTTAGTTACCAGCTCTTAGCTGGAAGCTTATAGTATGACCCATTTCCGAATTTTGTGTATAATACTCCTGGGTTTTTTCATATTTATGACATAGACAATGTGTCTCTCTCTTTTTTTTGCTTCCTACTAGACATACATTGGTTTACACTGAACTCCTTGGCTACCATAACTCTAGACCTAAAGCTGACTTCACATGGTATAAGGCACCGAAACTAGTTATGGCGCTAAAATGGGGCTGCTTTTTGGTTTGTGTTGATATAACCAGGTTGGTACTCTTCTTGTTTAAGAGATATAGCTCAGCATAGGGCTTCTTGGCTGATGTTGTATACATTAGCAAATATAGTTGTTATTTACGGTAGTCTAATGGAGTTCTGCTAACTTATCACACCTCAAAACAGTGGATGACGTGGTTGGATGGATATAGTTACCACCTCTTAGCAGGACTCTTATAGGATTATCTATTTCCTATTTTTGAGTATAAAACTCTTGGTTTTTTTAGTTTTTTTAATATTCTCGACATGGACATTATGTCTGGGAACATAGACAAGATCTATTGTTTGTAGGTGTATTTTACCCCCTAGTTTCCTTTGACATAAGGAGTAAGATGATATAACTTGGTGGGACCAAACTAAAGGCATATATGTTTTTATAAACTAGTTTTGATGATTCCTTATTGTCTCGGCATGTTATTGTAGCATGTGCAGATTACCTCAGATAGCATCTTAGTAAGTTAGACTCTCGGTTTCCTAAAAGTTTGATGGAATCCAACCATTTGGTGGCTGGTGTCTCTCACAATTATGGCAAAACCTGTCAGGATTTTCTTATATACAAGATGTTATGACAATTTTAGTTGCAAAAAATGATTTGTCTATTGTTATTAGGTTATACCAAGGTATAGGCTGACTACTCGGATGAGTACTGTAGTCGATCCGATAAAGAGGGCACAAATCTTGAAAAAGCTTAAAGCAGCTAGGGAAGAATATATGGCTTCCTTTGCGGCTAAGAACATGGCATGGTCAAGGAAGAGAGCCTATCTTAATAGAACCTGCAAGAATAAGGAGATAAATTATAAAGATTCTTAACATAAATTAGTCTAATGATGACAATCATTGGTAGTTTGTAGATTGTTGAAGTTTTTATGATGTTGTAATTGGCTACCAAAGTCTATTTAAGTTTATCTTTCAATGCTAAGTTTACTTGCATAAAAAATGTTGTACCTTTGTGACATGGATAACAACTAGGATGCCCGTACATCACCTGTATACAAAGCCAATGCTAACAGAATGTTATGTTGTTTCTATGGGTGTAGGTGAGGGCTACTCTCTTTGGTTCAGCTTTTGGTTGCTTTATTGTTTGGAAGATTTGTTGCTCGGCCGAAAATTTTGAAGGGATTCCTACCTTTTGGGATAATGACTTGTACCAACCTGATGATATTCATTTGTACAAAGTTATGCTATCTAAGTTTGTTTTGTACAATAAACCTTGTATTTATCTGGGTATCTTGGTCTTTGAACATGTATATGTTCGTCTGTGGGTAATATAAGTAAATAACTAAAACACACACACACACACACACAGAGCCTCGTTTCATCATTAGAATTTATGAATGATGCAAAGGTCCTTCTTCCTAAGAGGAGTCTATTACTAGTTAGTTCTTTTGTGGTGAAATGTTGATTATAAATGTTGTTTTGATGCTTTGAAGAATAAAAGTTACTTTCTTTTTGGGTCATTCAATTCTAAAACCGGTTTAATATGTATATTTTAGGTAGACCCCACCTTCATACACCAAAATCTACCATCCAAAGGTTTATATGACAAAAGAGGACTTTTGTAAGTCTACAACCTCAGGTTGGTTGGGGTTCACAACCCACATCTGATGGATGTCTCAGAGAAAGGCTGGCTGCTTGCGTTCACTGTGGTATGAGAAAAAGGGCAGAAGGTGAAGCTTTGAACCATACGGCAAGAGTTTCACAATAAATTTATGAGTCCGTTGGGAACACATAAGCACAGGATTTCCAACAAGATGGCCATAGTAAAGACACACATGATTGACAGGAAAATAGTGAGCAAATCGATGTTGGTAGGTGCATCATCGAAGGTAGTGTGGATATGGCAAATAGTCGACGTAGTAGAGTTGGCACATGTCATATTGTCTCATGTACGAGCAAAAGTCATAAATTCATGATGTGATATCAGATGGTGCACCAAGAGTTTCCTATAAATGCTGAGTGGTTTGCAAAAGCATTTGATTTTAAAAATTGCCAACACGCAGAGTTGTCTCTTGACAAGTCTAAACACTAGGTTGCTTGGGTTGTCATGGTTGAGAGCTCAATTAGTTAGTTGGGAGCACATAAGCAGGAGATTTCCAACAAGATGGCCATAGTAAAGACACACATGATTAACGGGAAAACAGTGAGCAAATCAATGTTGGTAGGTGCATCATCAAAGGTTAGTGTGGATACAACAAATAGTCAACATGTAGAGTTGGCACAGGTCATATTGTTTGATGTACAAGCAAAAGTTAGGTAGCTTGAAATTGATATAGGGTAGATATCCAAAGAAATGCATCAAGCACAAGTGGAAATGCAGGTTTAGTCAAAGGCAAACAATTTTTTGCATTAGTTACAAGAAGCACAAGAAGAATTAGCCACACTTGAGGTTCATGGCAATGTGTAGTTGGAGAGGTCGATGAAGTTGCAAGTTGTGATCAATGCAAACTTACAAGCTCTTGACGTTCTTGGTGTTGTAGAGAGTGGCATGTCAAAAAACAACAATGTTGTAGCCATACATGTTGTTTTACGAAAACATATCATATATTGTTGTACCTTGTATTGTGTGTCTGAACAAATTTTACTAGATTTTTATGTCCTCGGAATCCAGGAGAGGTTATAACAAAAGAATATGCTTTTGGCGAGACTTAAAGCCTAGGAGGATTTTGTTGTGGCAATGCACTCTTACAGTTACAACAAGGCAAATCATGTGTCCATCACCTCCTATGCCAAATATATCTCAAGGAACCATAACCATTGACGATCCATGCACAATGTGTGGAATGGGTCTTCAAAATAAAATGGTAATGGGTGTTTGCATGCTACCATGGAAACACCCATTATCCATATCACAATTTCTATGTCGCAACTTTGTGCATGTTAAATGATATTTTCTTGGCAATGGGATGCAGTGTAGAGATCCCTGCTTCTGTGAAGATGATGTTTGGTGCAAAGACAACGTGTTGCTAAAGACAAAGGTACCCCCGTAGGTATGTTGCCAATATTGCTAACTCAAACTTCCAAGGAAAAATATCTTGTTCAATCACACATTTATCATCATTTAATATACAGGAATAAGCATCAGATAGCTATCACAAATGTAAGCTTGGTTATAACTACTAGACATGCAACTTCTGGTTAGCTATTATATAGCTTCTCTCTAGAATACAAGCATGTAACAATATTTGCTAGCTATTAAAAACCTATAAGGTGGTGGTAGCCATCTAATGCTTGTTTAATAGCTTTACAATACCTATTGCTTGTGTTATGGTTAATCTATAGAACTTTTTTTTCACTATATGGCCATTATTGGCTATCTATTTTAATAGAGCTAACATCTATCTACTAATAGTTTTTAGGTAGCTATTATAGATGTAATCCTATTATAAAGCTAATGTATATCACACACAAACTCCTAAATAGCAATTTGGTAGCTATAAAATAGCTATTAGCTGGTAATAGCTACCTGATGCTTGTTAAATAGCTCCACAATAGTTGTTGATTGTGTGTAGTATATATACTTTCTCATTCACTATGTGGCTAGTATTACCTAGTTATTAACAACCAAAAGCTACCTATTTGATAGCCGTTTTTTGGATATTCGTAATTCCCATAGTAAGCTACCTCACCCTACCAAAATCACCTAAACACTATGGCGACCTTCACTTTTTCATTGTACATAGGCGTGCGTAAGTTAGGGGGCCTTTCCCATTATCTCCTTGAAAATCTTCAGTTAGCTAGTTATTGAGCTAGTTGAGTTGAATAAAATAAAATAAAAATAAAAATAAGAATATTATGGTCCATTTTTGTGTAAATATTTCAATGAATAAGAGGACCTAAATATAGGTATTTTTATTATTTTGGTATTAATTTAAATATTTATACTTAGGTGTGTGTTATTTGTCTAAGTATGCTATGTACGTTGTCTCACCATTATCACATTTTTTCTTACCATTGTGCATACTCTTTATTCTATAAATAAATCTTTTCATCCAAGCCTCTTAAAATTTTGGTGTGAATCTACTCCAACAAATATGCTATGTACCAATATTGACTCACCATTACCACAACTTTTCTTACCATTGTGCATACTCTTTATTCTCTATATAAATCTTTTCATCCAAGCCTCTCTAAATTTTGGTGTGAATCCACTCCAAGACAAAATCACAAAATACCTTTCACCCGGTCATTCATTTTTACTAAATTAGTATTTTCTATATACATTTTCTCTTTGATAAAATTACATCACTAAATACAAATGAGGGCCCCCTCACTTGATTCCCCTATATTTTCATATCTTTTATTTTTCCATTTTATATTTGGGCCAAAGCATGTATTGGTGGTACTAAAAAGGGGTGTTTTGGACAGTCCTCTGGTAGCACTTTATAAGCCTCATCTTCATGTGTTACATGTAAAATAAAGTAGCATGTTATATATCAATGGATTATTTTTTTCATGTAGAATCTAAAACTATAAAGTCCAACAAGTTTTGATTTTTTCTACAAAAAAATTACCGGTCCTCACTTTTATTAAAGGGTACTGTCAAAAAGTGGTACCACCTATACATGCTTTCACCCATTTACATACAGGTGACACTATTCTAAATTCCATGAATTATTTGTAGACTAATTTGTTTTTCCCCATCATATCTATGTATCATATTTGTGAATAATCTTAGTCCATGCATGTTTTCAAATCTTTAAGAATCTTCTAGGTCATGCTCTCATGCAAGGAGGGGCTCACTTTTTGAGCCCTTATGCAGATCCAGCAAAAGGGGGGCCACATGAAGACTTTTGCAGTGAGGAAAAACAGGCATTTTGGTAGAATTTTTGGCGTCCACCTCCACTCCAATTTTGAAGAAGTGCTCAAAATAAAAAATATAGACCACAAGCTGAATAATCTCCTAAAATGTTTTCATTATTTTTGGAGCTATGACCGGTCATATATGATTTTTTTGGTGGACCCCAATCTGTCCACCTTTCTCACAAGTCACCCTAGTCTTCTCTCACTACATTCAACCGTCTTCCTTCAATCATTTAACTCATTCTATCCATTGTAAATGTATCACTAACTTTTAGTGATTACTAAAACTAACTTCTAACCTACTAACACAAATATCTATTAACCTAACTCTAAAAGGTACCTAAACTCAAGACAAGTACATATAGTAAAACCTCTCTCTCTCTCTCTCTATCTATCTCTCTCTCTCTCTCCTTAATTCTCTAATCTTACCTTATCTACCATCAATAATGATTTATCTTGAGCCAACATCCATGACTCAAGCAGACAAAGAAGGCCCGCAATATTTTGATATTAAAAAAAAACATAATCTGGATTTGTTAGCTTGTAAAATAGGATTACCAATAATCTTAGTGAGGAGTTTCTAACCTATAAATAGGTCCCTCTCGTGCTTGTAATGAGCTCTTACCTCTCATCTTGGATCTCTAATCTCATATCTCCCACATAGCACCCCAACACTATATGCACGAGGAGAGACTTAAGTGTAGTGACTACTTTGTGATCTTGATACTTGGTGTGAGGGAAGCTTGACACTACACATTGCAAGTGAGAGAGTGTGAATGTCATATCTCAAACCACTATTGTACATGATTTTTGATTATCAACAAGTTGAGGTTTTGATGCTTCAAAGGTGTGTTTTGGCTTCAAATCTTCGTCTTTTCATTTGCGAAATGTTGCTCATTGAATGCAAGGTGACTCGTATCTTTTAAGTTTTGCCATTTGAGCTTGTTTGAGAAAATAGTTAGTGTGTTTTCATTGACTAATTCTTGTCCATTGTAAGAGGGTATGGTGGTGAGAGGTGTCCCACAACCCTAAGAAATTCGTGTGTGATGGCAATGGTTAGCATTCACTAAGCATTGGTTTAGTTGTGTACAAACTCTGTGAAAGCGTCTTAACAAGCAATTTCATTTTGCAACTTTTCACACCAAGTATTGCACAAAGTCCATTCCTCTCTCTTTCTTCCCTTCTCTACATCATTCTTGCTCCACATGGTGCGTGTTTTTGTGTGGGATTGTTTGTGTGTGTTTTGTTGTGTCTCTTTTGGTGAAAAAACTCGCTTGCATCCTAGTTTGCATCCCATATAACTAGTTGGTGCTGCTTTTATTATTTGCGTTTGGTTGTGGGTTCGTTGTTGTGCTTTGTGCATGTGGTTGCCCCAAGCCCAACTGAGTAGCACGGAGCCTTGAGGAGTGTTTAGAAGTCACCGGATCGCCTCAATTTTGGTGCCCCCACGGAGGAGGGATTTATGTATGTTGCCGTTTCATATTGTGTAGCCTTTAGCATAACCAAGTAGGTTGCATGAATCATGGAAATTTGTATGACCCCTTCATCCCCATTGCAAGGCAAAAGATACACATCATTGTTAGCACTAAGCTACAATTCCAACGTGTGATTTGTACAATTGTAGGTCCTTGTAGGTTAGTGAAAATAACGCATCAATGAATCCGTTTATATCTCCTCTCATTAGGTACGATCTTAGTTTGGATGTTCATATTTTTGTTCTATTTTAAGCGTTAGGCTATGCATACACCATGGATAATGGATTAGGAATATAGATTTATCCATTTCACTCTACACCACATATTAGGATAAACATTTCCATTAGTAGGAAGATCCATTTTTAACAACGTACCATGTTTATGTGTTGTGCTTAAAGGACAGGTGAGATCCTTGCATCCCCACAACCTTTAATCTTGCCTCTTATTGACTATAAAAAATCACTTGATGTGCTTGTTTTTATTTTGCTTTAGAATAGATTGCAACCTAGCAAACAATGTGTGTGCAAACCTTTTTAAGAAAGAAAACAAAAGAAACATTTTTTTATTCTAAAAGTGTTTCGATGGAGGCCCAACGCCAAATATCAGGATATCCTCTCTTTTTTGGAGAGCATGGTGAGGATGCCGAGTTATTTTTACCAAATTTCAAAATGGCTTGTCTCATAAAGAAGGTGATAGGAGATGAGGAATGCTTAGAAATTTTTGAGGTAGTTACGAGGAAAGATGTTAGTACTTGGTTTTCCTTGCTATCTGAGGAAGTTAGAGGAATCTATAGGGAGGTTTTGGATCACTTCAAGTGACACTTTTTCAAACCCCAAAAAAACTATAGCAAGAAATTGTTGCCCACAAGCAAGCATACCTAGATGACTACTACACCTACAACCAGGAGGTTCTACGTCTTTGGGCTATATGGGTAAGAAATATTGCTAACCCCGAGGATGGTGCATAGTTTTTAAAGAAGGAGAGATTCATAAAAATTTTATTTCCCACACTCAAGGTAAAAGTTGAGGCCGGTGCACCTGCTATCTTTGATGCTTTTGAAACTAGGGCTGCCTTGAAGTACAAAAAATTGAGGTGCATTTAAGGAGAGATTCCCATAGAGGGTCCTAGACCTAAGGAGACAACACAAACACCAACTTCTAAATTGATGCCCGACATAACGACTGAGGTAATTGAAAAGTTGAATGAGTTCTTGAGCAATTGTCAATTCACCTTGGACAAACTGTAGGTCCCAAGGGACAAACAAAGAAAACCGAGGATGGAGAGCCACGACCTAGGCGAGTATTACAATGTTAGAATCGCAAGGAATTGCACGGGATGTATAATTTTCCTTGGCCCCGTGGGTGGGAATCTAGGGAGACCTAACTTAAATTATCCAGTGATGAATGCATGTGAAGGAACTAGTCAACAACCAATGCTTCTGCAAAGACCAAATGGAGCAAGACCACCTTTGCAAGGAGTGGAAGGAGTTTCGCCTTTACAAGATCCAAATATGCATGTGGTAGAGGTGAAAAATTCAAATGAGGTGGACATGGAAGAAAATGGCATTAAGCGTGGCCATGGAAAAAGTAAGGAGAAAGAAGGACTCACATCACAAAGTGACCATGGACGAGGCAAGAATGTGAAGGAGCCCAAGGAATCCAAGAGGACTAGATGTCATATCAGTCTCCAAGACTTCCCTCTCGGACATGGTATGGCTTCATACAACCTATTGGAAGACATGAGAAGTAAGGGTCTTGACATCTCATGGCCTCAATTTCTTGAATTGTGTCCACAAGTTAGGAGGGAGTTAGCAAAGGCAGTTAACACTAGGAGAAAGGTAAAAGAAGGTGTGCCTGTTGTAAAAATTGCACAAGATGAAATAAATGAGGATATTGTTAGGTTTCAAGCCCTCCCCAAGGTCAGTTCAGCTTTAGTTTTGCATAGAAATTTTTGGTTCTATATATGTAAATGCTTTACAATCAAAAGAATAGTGTTGCTTTTTCCTTGTTTCTTTGTCGAATCTTGCTCTCTCTCTCTCTCTCTCTCTCTCTCTCTCTCTCTCTCTCTCTCTCTCTCGTTCAATCTCTGCTGCATGCTCCCTCAAGGTACCATGGCTCCTCATCGACTGCATCCACCCTAGCTGCCGCACCCAACACTGGTATCAGAGCTTGGCATGGGCCTCAACTTGACTTAGCTTGCGGGAACTGTCACTTGCAGAGGACTACTAGCCTTCATCAACCTGCATGATTTCAATTGGAAACACCATCAAATAGATGACTTGGGATGCTGATGAGCCTTCGACACATTCTCATCCGCTAAACCTCCATCTATAGCTCGCTGTGAGCAACATCTGCCATCGGCGCTGTTGCCTCTGATACAAAATTCACCATTTTCTTTTCACACTACCTATAAATGGCAGCCATCTTCTTTGAGCCTTGGCTAGAGGGCCTTCACACCTCAAGATTGCGAGTCCAGCAAGGTTCTCTAAGCATACAACATATTAAAACACTATTAGTTGTTGCAGCTATCGGTGGTGCCGCTAGGCATTTTCAACACTCTCTGCAGACGACATCTCAAAATGCCTACTACAAAGGCATATCAAAACGTGCTACCTTCAAGCAAGTGGGCAGTCACACCAAGCGAGAGCGTTTTTTTGGGCTAAATAATTTTGAATCTTTCAAGCTCAACAAATTGTGAATTCCAGTTTTCCAAATATCTTGAAAAGCATCAAACTCTCAAAAGCTGCAAAAATTGGCTTCATCAATTACAAAAGTGGTGATATGAGCACGGTTAGGATAGTCGACATCGACAATACTTGGCAACTGTATAGAAGAAACAGTCACAAGAAGATGGTCAATCCACATATGCATATCGAATCAAGGTATTTTTGACCAATTGAAGCTAGCAATGAAGCTAGTGAAGACTCTTTTAACTATTTGCTTCAAGCACTCGGCATATCAGTAGATGCAACACATGAAGATGTGCTTTGAGATTGCGGTACAAGATTTTACAGACCATTTTTGCCATTTTAGTGTCATAGATTTTTCATCTTTTGTCTATTGTCAACACAATCATATACTTCTTCGTCAAAGCCTGCTTTTAGCTTGTCTGTTGTCAATTATTGTCATTTGTACCGGC
The DNA here is from genome assembly GCF_014529385.1 of Adiantum capillus-veneris. Lineage (NCBI taxonomy): Eukaryota > Viridiplantae > Streptophyta > Polypodiopsida > Polypodiales > Pteridaceae > Adiantum > Adiantum capillus-veneris. The sequence goes on from NC_140951.1 coordinate 148,419,182, forward strand.
TAGACACTACCACACATACATAAGTGGTAAGACCTCCCAAAAACATTTGTTCTCAGTCCATTTTTTTCCTGCTTCTCATGAGGCTACTGGATACACCTTAAACCCAACATTTGGCACGCAGTGAACTAAAAACTCGTTTTCACGGTAGCCTAACGGAAGCACCAAGTTATGGATACACCAAAATCCTTGGTTGTGAGAGAACCTAAAACTCACATTTGTTGGGTACACCAAAAACTCGAGATATCATGAGAGTGATGTAGTTCGGGCTTGAGGGGGGGTTGTTAGCCCTCCCCGTGTGATCATGCCCTTATGGCATGCAGGAAAGGTCAATTCAGCTTTAGTTTTGCATAACATTTTTTGGCTCTATATATGTAAATGCTTTACAATCAAAAGAATAGCGTTGCTTTTTCCTTGTTGCTGTGTTAAATCTCTCTCTCTCTCTCTCTCTCTCTCTCTCTCTCTCTCTCTCTCTCTCTCTCTCTCTCTCTCTTCAATCTCTGTTGCACGCTCCCTCAATGTACCATGGCTCCTCATCGGCTACATCCACCCTAGCCGCTGCACCCAACAGATATTACACCTGTGGTAGATTGCTACATCAAAGGGAGATTGGTTAGGAAAGGTCTAGTGGATGGGGGTGCACAAATTTGTATCATGAGAGAGTGCCTCATGCAAAGACTAGGCATGCACATCCATGAGACACCCGAAATCAAAGTCAAAATGGCAAACAATAGCAAAGCTAAGTGCTTAGGCATTTGTAAAAATGTTTTTATGGAGGCCTTTGGCATTAAGAAGGCTGTTGATTTCTATATGTGCTCCCCTCTCACCTCCATAATTCTCATATGGACTTCTACATGTACATACACATCTCTATGTCTCTCTCTATCACTTCTAAGTTATAATTCCATCTTACCTCTTCTATGTACACGATGATTAACCATTGGAACTTGAGGGATATCATCAACCAAATTGCCATTTTCATCACGGTAATCAACCTTGGTGACGACGGCATAAAGAAGAGTAGGAAGAAGAAAAGATCGACATTCATTTTTTAGAATCTACACAAAGGTGAGTCCAACTTATTTAAACCTTCAACAATCACAAGAATTCCCTCAATACATTCACCCATCTTTCTTCAACCATTTAATTCATTCTATCCATTGTAAATATATCACTAACTTTTAGTGATTACTAACACTAACTACTAACCTACTAAGAAAAATATCCATTAACCTAACCCTAAAAGGCACCTCACCTCAAGACATGTGCATATAGTAAAACTTCTCTCTCTCTCTCTCTCCGCCTTAATTCTCTAATCTTATTTTATCTACCATTAATAATAATGATTTCTCTTGAGTCCACATCCATGACTCAAGCAGACAAAGAAGGCCATCAATATTTTGATATAAAAATAAATAAATCATGATCCATATTTGTTAGCTAGTAAAATAGGATTACAAATAATCTTAATGAGGGGTCTACAACCTAGAAATAGGCCCCTCTCCTTCTTGTAAATGAGCTCTTACCTCTCATCTCGGATCTCCAATCTCATATCTCCCACATAGTACCCCAACACTGTATGCACAAGAAGAGACTTAGGTATAGTGACTACTTTGTGATCTTCACACTTGGTGTGATGGAAGCTTGAAACTACACATTGCAAGTGAGAGAGTGTGAATGTCATATCCCAAACCACTATTGTACATGATCTTCTATTATCAACAAGTTGAGGTTTTGGTGCTTCAAAGGCGTGTTTTGACTTCAAATATTCCTCTTTTCATTTGAGAAATGTGGTTTGGTGAATGCCAAGTGACTCGTATCTTTTAAGTTCTATCATTTGAGCTTGTTTGCAAAAATAATTAGTGTGTTTTCATTGCCTAATTCTTGTCCATTGTAAGAGGTATGGTGGTGAGAGGTGTCCCACAACCCTAAGACAATCTGTGTGTGATGGTAATGGTCTTAGCATTCACTAAGCAATGATTTAGTTGTGTATAAGCTCCGTGAAATCATCTTAACAACTATATCATTTTGTAAGTTTGCAAACCTGGTCTTCCCTTGCTCTACATCATTCTTGCTCCACTTGGTGCGTGTCTTTGTGTGGAATTGTTTATGTGTGTTTTGTTGTGCCTCTTTTGGTCGTGACAAAACCCGCTTGTGTCCTAGTTCGCATCTCATATAACTAGGTGGTGCCCCTTTTCTTGTTTGGGTTTGGCTGTGGGTTTGTTGTTGTGCTTTGTGCTTGCTATTACCCCAACCCCAATTGAGCAGCACGGGAGCCTTGAGGAGTGTTTAGAGGTGGATTCTCTTGCTACCCGCCCAGGACCGCCTCACTATAAGTAATTACTATTATATATCCAAAGTTATCTATAACTGCTTCTCAGGTAGCTTTTGACCCATTATTAATACTTGCTTGACACACAACATGTAACTAGTGATTAGGTAGCTATTGTCTCCCATAGTGGTGATATCTATTTGCTAGGTATAGAGAGCTATTAGCTGGTAATAACTACCTGATGCTTGTTAAGTAACCCCATAATTTCTATTGATTGTGTGTAGTATATACTTTCTCGTTCACTATGTGGCCCGTATTGCCTAGTTATTAATAACCAATAGCTGTTAATAGCTTGTAAGTAGCTATTGCATATGAAAAGCTGGTTATAACTGCTTCTTAGACACCTTTTGACTAGTTAATAGACAGCTTTTAACCAACTATTAGGTAGCTATTGTCTTCTGTAGCTAGTGGGTGATAGATATTTGTTTGATATAGAGAGCTATTAGGTAGCGAATTCTTTCCTAGCTAGTGGGTGATAGATATTTGTTTGACGATAGTTATTAGGTAGCTATTGTGTTTCGTAGCTAGTGGGTGATAGATATTTGTTTGATATAGAGAGCTATTAGCTGGTAATAGCTACTTGATGCCTAGTAAATAGATTCACAATATTTGTTGATTGTGTGCAACATATGCCTTTCTCATTCACTATGTGGCTAGTATTGCTTAGTTATTAACAACCACAATATATATCTAATAGCTTGTAAGTAGCTATTACATATCCAATATTGGCTATAACTCCTTCTCAGGTAGTTTCTGACCAATTATCAATAGCTGCTTGTCAGGCAATTTTTAATGAGCTATTAGGTAGCTATTGTCTTTCATAGCTAGTGGGTGATAGATATTTGCTAGGTTTAGAGAGCTATTAGCTGGTAATAAATAGCTCCATAATAGCTGTTGATTGTGTGTAGCATAAAGTTTCTCATTCACTATGTAACCAATATATCCTAGTTACTCACAACCAGTAGCTATTAATAGCTTGTAAGTAGCTATTGCATATGAAAAGTTGGGTATAACTCCTTCTTAGACAAATTTTGACCAGTTAAAAAGCTGCTTGACAGACAACTTTTAACCAGCTATTAGGTAGCTATTGTCTTCCATAGCTAGTGGGTGATAGCTATTAGCTGGTAATAATAGCTACCTGATGCTTATATTAGATAGATTCACAATATCTGTTGATTGTATGTAATAAATACCTTTCTCATTCACTATGTGGCTAGTATTGCTTAGTAATTAACAACCATGATAGATGTCTAGCTATTACATATAGAAAGTTGGCTATAACTCCTTTTTAGGTAGCTTCTGACCAGCTATTAATAGTTGCTTGTTTGACATTTTTTAACCTGCCATTAGGTAGCTATTGTCTTTCATAGCAAGTGGGGTGATAACTATTTGCTAGGCTGAGAGAGCTATTAGCTGGTAATAGGTACCTCTGATGCTTGTTAAATAGCTCCACAATAGCTGTTGATTGTGTGTAGCATATACTTTCTCATTCACTATGTGGCTAGTATTGCCTAGTTATTAACAACAAATAGCTATCTAATAGCTTGTAAGTAGCTATTCCATATCCAAAGTTGGCTATAATTGCTTCTCAAATAGCTTTAAACCAGTTATTAATACCTACTATTAACCAATTATTAGGTAGCTAGTCTTCCATAGCTAGTGGGTGATAGCTATTTGCTAGGTATAGAGAGTTATTAGTAATAGTTGTATGATGATTGTTTAATATCTACATAATTAATGTAGATAGAGTTATGAGATATTAGTGACAATTAACCAATTATTAGGTAGCTAGTCTTCCATAGCTAGTGGGTGACAACTATTTGCTAGGTATAGAGAGTTATTAGCTAGTAATAGATGTATGATGCTTGTTTAATAGCTACATAATTAATGTGGATAGAGTTATGAGATATTAGTGAAAATTTACAATTAGTTTAGGGCCATCAATGTTTGTTGAAAGGTTTTACTTTGTTTGCAAAATGTAAACTTCTACTTGTATTTGCAGATTTGTGTCTCTTCATAACAACCAAGTACCTCTATGCTCACCCCATCGCAGGCCTCAGCTAGACTTGGCATGCAGTCAACGACATTTATAGTTGACTCTGACTATTAGAGGGAATCCCCAACAAGGGCTTTTTGTAGCCCCTTCAAGATTCAACAGATACCAATAATTCAAAAAAGTAGCAATTGTGACGTTGCTACAATTTGCTCCACAAGCCAAAAGGATGGTCTTGATAGCAAAAGGTGAGATCCTAGAGTATCTTGTTGAGATTCATGTTTTCTGGCTCTTTATCCATTGTTCAACGAGTAGCATGTTGAATAATTCCTCAAAAATGTAACTAGGGTTATTTTTCAGAATGATAGCTTCAACAGTAAATTTATATGTGGCTTTATGTCCTAGCACTAACATTGCAATGCCTTGGCCCACATCTTTTCACTTCTTTCTGGCCTGAGGGGTTTCCTTAAAAAAATTGCTAAATGACATCAGCAGAGCAGGGTTTCTCGCTTTGTCCCCTGCTCGTTTCCTCCTATAGCGTTCCTGGCGTCTAGGGTGCTGAATAGCAAAATGATAAAACTTGATATTCTCTGTTTTTCCCCCACGCTCACTTGAGTTGTCTGAACACTCATCTGCATCATTATTTATTTCGAGATGTTCAGAGGAGTTATAAAACTCTTCTTGTTCTGGTGGTTCTATCGTCTCATCTCCTCCTGGTATAATGCTTACCATGTAGTAGGGTCACACATCATAGCCATCCTTATCGCAAAATTTTGTTGTTGGACTATCTGTAATGGTACAAACATCCAATGTTGCTAGTATGTGTTCCCATTCTAGAGGTTCCAAGGCATCTTCAGGGAAAGGTTCCGGAATATACTCCTGGTCCTCAGTCGCTCTTTCTAAGACGCATTCCTCTCTTCTTAAGCTTCCACAATGTGAAGCTCCGCACATCCATAGCTCTTTTTGTTGCCCTAACCATGCTGGGAGTTCCGATCCTGCACTGGTGTCTAGTTAACATCCTTGTAACTATGGTCTTTCAGGTGTATTTTAGTTGTTGTCTCGCCATGTCTGAGGTATATGTGGTCGTAACCCCAATCTTGGACCATCTTCAATTGTCGCATGAATGGTCTTCCCAAGATGATCTCACAATTGTTCTTTTTGTCGAAATCGACTATTGCAAATGTATGCTCATACTCGATTCCACACGAAGTGACAATCACTTTTTCTAAGAGTCCTAGAGGCTTCTCCATGAACCCATCTGGCAATTGCAATTTCATTTTGGTAGCTCTTAAAGCTGGTTTTCCCCATTTTTTCCAGATTTCCTTGGTGGCGATAGCAACTCCCGCTCCACTATCAAGAATAGTTTTGGAAACTACTCCTTGGAATTCTACTGGTAGCGTGGTGTTTCCATCTTCTCCCTCGCAATACTCTCCAACCTTGTTTAATGGTACTGGCCTAGTGTTTAGTTGAGGCCTGTCCAATTCTCTGATCCCTTCGTGAATCTTCAAGGTGGGGTCTTTCACTCCAAATTTTTCTAGGCATTTACCTACTGTGGTCCACATGTTTGGTCGTAACCTTAGGAGTCCGGCTAATGTGATTGTGCATGCCACCGGGGTGAACAAAACTCAATCATTCCTTGTGAATCCATCACTTTGTTAGAAGAAAGTCTTTGAGATGGGATTGCTCTCACTTCAGACTTGGCTTCATACTCTCCTAGGTAACGGTAGAGTGTTCAACGAGTTTGGTTGGCTGTGCCCCGAACTAATTGATCCCTGGTCTCCCCCTTGTAAATGTATATCAAAGTTCATTTGTGACCTTGCCTCAAATTCTTCAATAGGAGGTAAGATCTCATTCTTCTCTTTTCTCGTGCTATTCATGTGGTTACTCACCTTGTTAGCCTCGTTGGCCTCACGGATTTGCTTCCACAGATCATCTAGACCGTTACAGTCCTTACCCATTTCTGTTAATGTTTTAGGCTGGAACCCGTCACTTGCCTCATCTGTTGTATTTGGCACTATGATAGGCTCTCCTCTGGACTCATAGGCATTCGTGAGTCTTTCCTTTGTTTCTACTTGTTCCTCTAAAGTTGGTTGGATAGGGGTTAGAGCTGGTACTTCATGCCAATTTGCAGGTTTACCAAGCGGGTCTTCCATCAATGATTGAGCTGTTTTAATCATCTTTCTACACATTTTCAACCTTTGTTTTTCTATTTCAGCATATGGATAAGTCATCCATCTTTGCTCCTGGGTTTGGTTCTTTTTGAGTCTGGCTTCATAAGTTGTTAGAAGTGCATCCAACTGCTCATTTACCTTGTTTGCTAGTACTGATCCTCCTGATCCTGCACTTTTGGGCTCTGCTATTTCCTTGGGTGCTATGGTTGCCGTGGTATGTGAGCTTAAGCTAGCTAGATCCTCTAACTGCTCTAATCTATCCTTTGTATGTTTTAACTCCTCGGATAGAGCTGTTTACTCTCGTTCTTTCCTGGCTTTTATACGCGCCTTTCTAAATTTCCAAGTGCTTCTCTGATTTTTCGTTTATGAACTTGGGCCATCGGTTTTTGGCTCTTCAATTATGGGTTCGTTCGTCATTCTTTGAGCTTGGGCTCGTGTCACCGCCTGAATAGGTATGATTGTTTCATTTTCTGACCCTCCACTGGAAGGTACTGTTTCTAGCATGTTCAAGGTAGTTTTTGCTCCTTTGCTCGGGTTTTTAGGGCAATTAAGAATCAAATGAGTAACTCCACACTCGGTGCAATATGCGTTGACTCTAATGATTTCATCATGAGGACAGTCTCTTAGCCAATGGTCTCCACCACACTTATAGCAGGGTCCCTTGGGTTGTTGAGGTGCTCCTTGAGCTCCTCTTTGTTGGTATGCATGTCTCTGTCTGCCCATGCCTCCGTTGGCTATGAACAACAATGTTCGTTTATCTAAGCTATATCTTCCTTCTCTTGCTGCCTGTGCAGCTGTTGGTGGTCCTGTACTTCCTATCATGCTCCATGGTTCTCGTGTCAAGGGTTCTTCCGGTGGATAATAGACAGAGTTTGCCGCATATCCATTGGGATCTTCATAATATGCATGCATAGGCACTAAATCCTTCTCCTCTGATTCGGTTACGGTTGGTGTGTATCTTATACTGACTTGTCGTAATCCTGGTAGGGGTGGTTGTTGCCCCAACACTGGTTGTGGTCTTTCTACACCTATAGGTCCTGGTAGGTTGCCTGCTTGATACCTAGGCATTGGTGGAACTTGAGGAGAAGCTACCTGAGCTTGGGGAGCATAAGTTCTCTCTCTCACATATCCCTTGTTATAATAACATTCCTCTGTCCCATGGTTTGTCCATTTTTGTTCAATAACACACCACTTGGGCTGTTTAGCATGGGGTTTGGCGTACAAGTTAATCTTTTTTAGCACTTCCTCTACAAGCTGCTCTTGGTTTACAGCTACTTCTCCTTTCAGTGCTGTCTTAGAAGACTTGCTTCCACTTTGTTGTGAAGATGAATCGTTGTCAAGGTCCTTGAACTCCCCCTCTTTGTAGACCGCACAATTGTCCACAAGATAAAGAGCCTCCTTGGTCAACTCATTCAACGTCGTGCTCCTCTTCATATGTAAGTCCTTCTGGAGATCTGCATTCCTTAGTCCTTGGATGAATATAAGCATAAGTCTGGACTGAGTTGGCAGTTCTTCCACAGGGCAGAACTTAACATATCTTTTTAGTCTTAGGGCTGCTTTTCATACAGATTCCCCATCTTTCTGTTTGAATTTATGGATTTGTGAGACTGTATTATGAGCTATCCCTCTTTGTGAGAGTTCCTCGATAAACTCGTCAAACACTTACTCCATAGACTCAAAGTCTCTACGCTCTACAGAGTCAAACCAAGTAGAAGCGTCATCCTCTAGGGTTAGTCCAAACCCTGCAAATTGGGTAGGGAAGTCTAACACCTGTTCAACCCTAATTACACGCACAAAGGCTGCTACATGATCTCTTGGATCTCTGTTTCCTGTGTATTTCTTGTTTACCCATTTTTGCACTTGAGAAGGTCTAATTCTACGATGGTCTACAAACCTCATCATTGGATCTCCGTGTCCTAATCGATATACCTCCTCTGGTCTTCTGTAGTAAGCCATAATTTCTAACAGTTCTTGCCAGAGATGGTTCATCTCTTCGAACTCGTTCTATGGGTGGTCTTCCAGGCTCTGTTGACCCTTGAGTCTTTGGCTTACTCTCTCCTTGATACCTTGAATATATTGGTGGTTCTTGCAAATCCCTTAGCCCTCGTGCGGCTTGATAACCATCTCGGTTTCGGTCTTATTCCAATGTTGCACTCTGTCGAAGACATGCCTGCAATGATGGCTGAGTTGCTGGTTGGTTTTGATTGTTGAATGTCTGCGGTCGGGTAGAATGTGAGGTAGTGTCATACTCCTCTGAAAAGGGATTTGTCGACTTGCTAGGGGTGTAGGTGGCTCTTGGCACTTCGTCTGGGGCATATGTTGATGCTCCTGGAACTGTTGCCTTTTCTACCTCCTCTGGGAGAATACGTTAGTATTCTCGCCCGTACCTATCAACAAAAACTATATCCTTCCCCATAGCAGTTTCATAAGAGAATAAGTAAAGAACCTTGTCTTTGCTTAATTCGGTTAAGTATGGTTCTTTGCATCGTAAGTAAGCGACTATTCCCTCACTCTCATGCTTGTAGATTCCCACGTTCTCATTATAAGTTGAAACCTTGGTTGTTTTCTTATCATACATAAAAATTGCTCCAGGTCGATCAATGTTTGGTGGCGGTTCTTGAGCTTCTGAAACCATTTTCCCATTCGCCACGTTATCTCCATATCTGTTGTAATCTTCAGGGTTACTAACTATCAAATAGTGGTTCCCCTTTTTGTCTCGGAATCTATCTCCATCTGCGTTTGTTCCTTCTAAGAAGATCACAGTGAGCTTGGAATCATTCAAAGGATTTAGGGAGGTGCTTCCTCCTGGCATTAGTCCGTCATAGGTGAAACCTCCTGGCTGTTGACTACCCATCATGAAGAAAGATTTGTCTGACGAAGTGTCAGTATCACTACCTTCCTCAATAATCGGTGCTAGTGGATCTAGCCTTGCCTGAGTTACACTCTCCTCGGTGGACACTAAGCTACCTTGGTCACTTGCCACCTTCTGGTCTCTAAAAATGTATCTCCTGATGTTAAATTCATCAAACTTATAAATGCAATTTATCACAAATCCAACCACTCACCTGGCAAAGAATCAGTCTCCGCACAACTTCTTGCTTTGCTGAATATACCTGTACACAAGCGTTTAATTTCGGAAATCGAATCAAAGCATTTAACTGTTAGAGGTTATCTTAGTAATGATTGGTATAATTGGAGAGTTAATCTCAAACACTACTGTATTTTATACACTGCTGATGTTCTAGATTAGGTCTGCTAATTTAGAACTGTACTTCCCTCGGATGTTGGTCAATTTACGTGAAAAAGTTTGAATTCAGTCTTTGCTCCGTCATATGGACAAACAAGGTCCAAATTCACTTTTGAAAGAAGTTCTGGAACCCTTAAGCCAAATGGAACCTCACTGTCTAAGCCCAGTCAATTTTTCTCTTCAGTAGGCCCCAATAAACATCCTACGTGTAGGATGTCTCCTGCTCTGTTTTACTCGGATTTTTGCACTATGGATTCCCCTTGATGTGTTGAGTCCACAACTGTTTTTACTTTTTGATTTGGACACCTATAAGCTGGTCAATGGATCAGAAATCTGTTCCGACAGCCTATTGCTGGTCAAAATTGACTAGGAGGCTTGCCTCAGGCTATACAACACCTTGCTATGCCCACAGTCAGTATCTGGCTTTAATTTCTTGCTTTAGACATCCTATGCATAGGATGTCTTTTTGCCTAGAATGGCTTCAAATTCGAAGCACAGGCTCCCCTTGAGTTGCAGATCACTTTGGTATGCTCAAAATTAGGTTTGGAGTGCAAAATCACACAGAAGACATCCTACGCGTAGGATGTCTCTTGGCTTAAAATTAAATTGATAGAAATGCTCCTGATGCTCTGCAGCTCTATCAAAAACACTCACAGTAACTTTTGGACTTCACTTCAGCTTTCAAACACACTTTTGCGTCTTTTACAACCTTGTGATGAATTTACCAAGCAAGTATACATGCATGAAGTGCTCTAGATCCTGAATCATGATGTCCTACTTACTCTACTGCTACTCATCATGTGAAATGGTGATAATGGTGTTTTGGTTGCTCTTTGGCCCCTCCGGACTCTCAAGCTCTCCTCTCACCGCTTCTACCACTCCAAATCCTACACAAGAACTCAACTAATACCTAAAACTATCTCAGTCTACCTAAATCTACCTAAGTCGAAGGATCTAGGCCAGACACACGCTTCCTAGACTCCCTCTAAGACCTAGAGAGTCCTCCAGCCTCTGGTCCTATCTAAATGTAAAACGAGACTCTTGGCAAGCCAAAGAATCCCTATCCTCAAGGACTAGTCTCCGTCACCTACCTAAGGTTTTCGTCCCCGGCAGCGGCGCCAATGTTGGACGGATACGCCGCGACGGATGTCAACACAACGAGAACTCACCTAACAAGATTTGTCAGCTAAGGAAGAAGCTCGACCCGCAGGCGGGTGGAAGCAAGCATAGGGTGTCAACCTACACTCGACTGACTCCTAGCTAATTCCTACAGAGGTCTCTACCCAATGTCTAAGTCACAGCCTTCAAGAGTGCATAAGAGGAAACTTCCTACAACGCTTTCTAGAGCCGACACCCATCAAACAATCTCGAAATTCCACAGAACTTGAAGGAGACCCTACTAACACCAATAGGTCTCTCTCCCTAAGGTCTTCGAACCAAAACCCCAACCCAAAACACCCGGTGCAAAATCACGTAGAATATCTGGCCAAAATTTACAGGTCTTCGTTTCCAAAATCTAAAGTGCCTAATGTGTAGCTCTACTCAATGTGAACGCGTGGATATGCTGCAATGCAAAATCGAACAACGTATGCTCACCGAATCACCAGATGAAGCTCGTAGATGGAGCTCGCAAAACCAGACCGTATTGCATGCAATGTAGGTATCGGCGCGTAGCTCTCATCGAGGGAAACACGCTGCACTTCTCCGCACTCGATTTCGACCATCAGTGCACACGTAGCATCAAGATGAAACTCACACTCTCTCTCGTACACAATACGCTCACTCATAGACTTCAAAACTTTTTAAAAATGACAAAAGGTTCTACATTAAGGTCAAAAAGTGGTATAAATACCTTACAATTCTCAAACCCTAAAGTTCCAAATCAACCATCTACTCAATCTAACTGTCAAAACTAGGATACAATCTGAAAACTTCTGTAAGCCCCAATATATACAAGGTGAAATGTCCAGTTTTCTCAATAAATGAATAATTACAAAAAATGATAATCTACCAAGTAGTCAGTTTTCGTAGGGTGTGTCCAGCTTCTAACACCCATCCAATGCACTCTTACGGAGAACTGCTAAAAAGCAGACCATGTTTATGGAATGATCTACAGAAAACCCTAGAGAAGGTGGGAATAACGGGGCTAATCTCAAAAAAATTGGGAAGATTGAAACACGAAATGGATAACAAAGAGATTCGATCTGTTCCAATGAACAAAGTCGGAGAATACTATGAAGGGGAAGAAGGAAACACCATCCTTCCAGTGAAATATAATGACATAGAAACCATGGCAATACTGGATAGTGGGGCAGGCATAGCCATAGCCACGAAAGCAGTATGGGAATCTTGGGAACAACCAGCCATTATACAAACTCGAATGAAATTGCAATTGGCTGATGGACATATTGAAAGACCCTTAAGACTTCTTGAAAAAGTGATAGTTAATTCCTGTGGGATTGAATATCAACACACTTTTGCCATAGTAGACTTTGGGAAGAAAATCAATTATGAAATCATATTGGCAAGACCTTTCCTGCGATAGGTACAGCTTATCCAAGATCGGGGAAACAACTATCTAAACTTGAACGCAAGTGGGATCTATAACAAGGGTTAATCTAAAAAATCACACTTATAGAGATGTCATGAAAACGCCCATACAAGAGTTTGTTTCAGTCTCTTCGGCTGAAACTAAGCTTCCTTCTTGGTTGAACAAAGACACTCCTATTTGGATGTGTGGAGCTTCCAAAAACGGGAGCTTAAAAAGAGAAGAATGTATCTTAGAAAGGGATTGCACATACGAGCCTATGTATCTAAACCCTTTCCAGATTGTTTGTTTGAGCCATTTGAGTGGACTCAAATTTTAGCGACAATGGATGTATGTGCAAATACGTTTATGCCTACTCAATTTTGCAATGAAGATGTCTATGACATGATTCCCATCCAAATGATTTCAACCCTCTACATTGAAGGTGGAAATGAGGAACCCAAGGACTTGATGAAATCTCAACAAGTCTTTTTAGACCTCTACTACAATGCAACAGATGAGTTAGAAGAACACTTAGCTACCTCAAAAGATTCGGGGTTAGAAAAAGAACATGTGAGAGCTAAGCTACTCATGAAAGGAGGGGAGGAAAAGTTTTTTGACCTTCCAAACCAGAAAGCGGGAAGAGAAAAATGGTATAGACAAAAAAGAGACACCAGAAACTTGAAAGCTAGACCTATGCCATCAGTCTCCAGTAGAACAGTTCTTGATGCAGATAGATGCACATGATTGTGTCAAGGAAAAAATCTCTGCCAGATATCTTTCAAACAAAAATCCAAAAATATCGAAAACATCAAGAAAAGCAAGGAAGGATACTCAGGCAAAGCAAAAAAAAAGAGAACAAGAAGTCAACCATGACACGAGTTGAGCGGAAAAAGAAATATCAAGAGTTGAAAGAAGCTCTAAAGGAGATATATACGAACCAAAATGGAAACCACAGAAGATGATGGTAAAGATGTAATGAGCGTTCTATCCCATTACAAAGAATATACTCTCCAAGACCGAAAAATCATAGTCGAACAACCTGTTAGAGAACTAAGAAAACAGGACGAGTCTTACGAAGGGCCTGAAAACGCGAAAAAGATAGATTTGGCTAAACCAGGAGAAGAACCTAGGCCTGCCTACATTGCAAATGACCTAACAGAAGAAGAAGAAGAGATTTTGATAAGCTTACTAAAAGAATATCGAGATATCTTTGCTTGGTCTTACAAGGATCTCAAGGGTGTTGATCCAGAAATCTATCAACATACCATACCCATGAGAGATGATGCGAAACCAAGTAGACAAAGGCCATACACATACAATGAAACATTTGCCAGAAAGATCAAAGAAGAGATCGAAAAACTAAAGGAAGCCGAATTCATTTATGAAATTGAACACACGGATTGGGTGTCTCCAATTGTGATAGTACCCAAGAAGAATGGAAAATTGCGAGTGTGTGTCAACCTCAAGAAAGTGAATGTAGCTACCATTAGAGACAACTTTCCTTTTCCAATCACTGAGCATGTTTTATAACGACTTGCACGAAAAGAAGCTTACATGGATTTTTGGGATACAATCAACTTTTGGTTGACCCAAAAGATCAGCATAAAACTGCTTTTGCAACAGAATGGGGTATTTTGTCTATCGGGTTATTCCCTTTGGGTTAACTAATGCTCTTGCCACATTTCAAAGATTGATGAGTCATGCTTTTAAAGAATATCTTAGGAAATTCTTGGAAGTATATATGGATGATCTTTACGTACATTCATCAATCCGGTCTGATAATTTTGAACACCTCAAAAAGGCATTCGAAAAATGTAGACTTTATAGGATTTGCTTAAATCCTGAAAAGTGCACATTCATAGGTAGACAAGGAAAACTATTGGAAGTATATATGGATGATCTTTACGTACATTCATCAATCCGGTCTGATAATTTTGAACACCTCAAAAAGGCATTCGAAAAATGTAGACTTTATAGGATTTGCTTAAATCCTGAAAAGTGCACATTCATAGGTAGACAAGGAAAACTATTGGAAGTATATATGGATGATCTTTACGTACATTCATCAATCCGGTCTGATAATTTTGAACACCTCAAAAAGGCATTCGAAAAATGTAGACTTTATAGGATTTGCTTAAATCCTGAAAAGTGCACATTCATATAGTGTCTAAAAATGAAAAAACTATTGATATGGATAAAATTCATGTTATTGCTGATTTGCCTAGACCAATAACAGTCTCAGTGGTTCAAGACTTCATGGGACATTGTGGATATTATAGACGGTTCATTTACATGTATGCTATAATTGCAAAACCCATGTATAGCTTGATTACACACTTTGAATGGACTGATGAGTGTGAAGAATCCTTCATTAAGCTTAAGTAAGCTCTTACCTTAGCTCCAATATGGAAAGCACCAGATTGGAATAAGATATTCCACATACATGTAGATGCTTCCATAGGGTATATACTAGCTCAACCAAGAGACGGGAAAATTGATTTTCCTATTTCTTATGCTAGCCGATAGTTGAACATGGCGGAAAAGAATTATAGAACCACAGAAAGGGAAGGATTAGGAATGATCTATGTCGTAAAAAAGTATGGACATTACCTATTAGCAAACAATTTTGTGTTGTTTGTGGACCACCAAGCCTTATTGTACTTGGTCAACAAGCCATACAACACAGGAAGAATAGTGAGATGGTTCATCATTCTTTTGGAATTTGATTTCACTGTAGTTGTGAAAAAGGGCAGCACTCATCAAAGAGCATATCATTTGTTTAGGATTGTTTTAGGGGAACCACCTAAAGGAGTAGAGGATGATCTACCAGATGCATATCTGTTCTCCGTGGAAATGATACCTCGATGGTTGGAAAATATGGTATCATTGATGACCATAGCTCAAGTGGATTCGCAAATACCACTTCCTATTACAATCGGATTAATTGAGCAATTGGCTATGTATCAACTACTAGCTGGTGGGCTATACAAAAGAAACCGAGATGGAATATTTCTCTTATGCATTAATCCTGAAGAGAAAACCCAATACCTAAGTCAAGCACATATTACCATAGTGTGACTTCACTTTGCGGAAGACCAAACTATGCAAAGGATCTTGAGACTTAGAGTATTTTGGCCAACAATGAGGAGTGATGTTTTCTCTTTTGTAAAGGACTATCCTCAATGTCAAAAACAAACACCCATACCTCAGATAACATTGTTTCAAATGTCACTTGTTCTTAAGTGGAGTAACTATCTAGTTACTTACTTATTGAGCTGAACATTTCCTGAGGATATGAGTAAACACCGTCAAAGAGCAATTGAAACTGAAGCAAGAGACTATGCTCTTATTGGAAACCAATTGTATCAGAGAGGTAAGGATCAACATCTACGTCTTTGTGCAAATGAAGACAAAATATATTCCGATTATAGAACAAGCACATGATGGATTGGCTGGAGGTCACTTTTCTAGTGAGACCACAACAAGAGCAATCTTAATGGCAAGCATATGGTGGCCAACACTTTTTGCAGATAGCAAAGAATATGTTCGGAGATGTGATGCTTGTCAACGAGCAAAAATGCCAAAACGAGTAGATAGCATGCCCTTAAGACCAATGATGGGAGCTAGAGCTTTTGCAAAATGGGGTATAGACTTTGTTGGGCCAATACAGCCACCTGCTTATAGAACTCAAGCTAAATACATTATTGTAGCTAGGGATTATTCGACTAAGTGGGCCGAGGCTAAAACAAATCAAAACAATGATGCCAGAACCACTGCCGCATTCTTATATGAGTATGTATTCACAAGATATGGAATGCCAATAGAAATTATGAGTGATAGGGGAATTCATTTTCTCAATCAGGTAATCGAGTATCTGATTTATGAATTTATGGTCATTCATAACAAATCAGCTCCCTATCACCCACAAGCAAATGGACAAACTGAGCATATGAATAAGATTCTTAGCTCAGTATTGACTAAAGTGGTTAGTTCAGGAAGGACAGACTAGGAAATGAATCTCCATGTAGCTCTATGGGCTTATCGAGTTTCATTCCAAACAGCTTTAAATGCTACACCCTTTAACCTTGTTTATGGTCTTGATGTCATATTACCAATATAATTTCTATTGCGGAGACTAAGGGTAGCTAAGGATCTCGAGTGGACTGGACACAAATTGACAGAGAGACTTGAAGATTTAGAGAAGCTAGATGAGCAAAGCGCAGTAGCTCACATCTATGCACAAAAGCAGAAACAAAAGCAATTTTTGATTTCCATTTAATTACAAAAATCTTCAAAAAAGGGGACTTAGTTTTAATCTGTTCCCTTAAGCAACACATTCCCAAATTTAAGAAAAAGGAAAACGGACCGTTTATCAGTGAAGATGTATCTCCAAGTGGAGCAGTTAAGTTGTCCACCCTAGATGGTGAACCAATGGCTCCCCGATGAGTGTAAATAGTGTATATACTATCATAAAATCATAAAAAAATAGTCCTTTGTGGTTATTTTTCATCATTTTTCTCGATATTGAGACTTAAAAATGGAAAAATCCAACAAAAAACAATAAAGATGTGTTTTTCAATGGATTTTTCCTAACTATTCGATTTTCACTTTGCTTTTTTAACGCATTTTGTTATTTCCTTTGATTTTTCCAATAAATAGGTCAAAAATTAATAATAAAGAGCAACGGAGCTCAGATGGAAAAATTGAAGACACGGGTTATCAAAAAGACAAGGCGGACAAGCACAAAAAGTTTCAATCAAATTGGCAGATGGAAGCGGGAAGCCTAAATTAGGCGGCCATACCTACTTTTGCAGAATTCTTGCAGAATGAGCTACAGGAATCCGATTGGGGAAATTTTTGCTAACATAGATTTCATGGCCTAGTAGGACTAATAGGGGAATCTAGGAAAAATTGGTTCGGGAAGTCCGGGTATAGATACCCAAGGTAGGCTAAAATCACCTCATTTCTAGTTGTTGCCTTTGGAGAGAGAGCTTTTGACCCTCTTCGCGTGTATTTTACGGAGTCCACAGTCACCTGTTTTCAGTGTTGTCCCACACGAGACATGAGGGGTAAGTTCCTTACTCATCAATGATCCATTTTGTACGGCCAGTAGCTAGTTTAAACCCTTAGAAAAAACCCTAGAATCCGAGCAGTGCACGAAGACCTACGACCAAAAATAGACCATAGCGGCCTGTCAGCTCAACCAAATCGAATGAGATTTGAATTGTAGCATTTCCCAATGTATTAGAACACTTCTATATCAGCAGTTGAACATTCGGCAAGGGTCGATGGGGTCCCAAGTAGAAAAGCTAGGTTTTTGACATATGCCAAAATTGGATTCTGACTCCACAAACAGCTTACCTACGAGATTATACACAATGTATATGATTGGTTTTGTGAAATCAATCAAGCAAAGATCTCAAAAATCAGAAAACGGCTCGATGGCTACAAAGTGTCAAATTCGACATACGAGGTCAAATTGACTCCAAATGGGCCAAAATTGGATGAGTTGCTTCACGACTATGTTGCGGACAAGTTTATAGCTTCAAAAGTGTCTAACCAACTCTACAGGCAGTGTAGTCACAAAAATAAGAGATTCACAGTCGACAAAGCACAAAGTGATGCCGGCAAGACCAAACTTTACCAAATTCAATTTAGGACTTGTTTTAGGTGTATAGAATGTGTTAAGTCAAAATTTACAAGTTTTGCAAGAAAATATTGACTGCTGTAAATAATCACAATTATTTACTTATGCACTATTTTGGCTTGAAAATTGTATCATCGCCTCACCTATCACTTGTACACACCTTTTACATGCCAAATATCAAATATGAGCCAAAATGATCAACTACAACTTGGGAAATTGCCAAAAAATGCAAAGAAGTCCTTGTAAGCCAAATTTTGATTTATGAGCCAGATTTTTTGATCCAAATCACCTCATATCACATACACAGGGTTTATACCATGCCTAGAACCAAGTTGCACCAAAAAAAGTTTTTGTTTTCAGTTTATCTTAGGCTTAGTTAATGCAGTCTGCTAAGATGTTATCTAACGTTTAACCTAACATAGCTAAGCGTGATTACCTGTTTGGTTAACGGCGACATAGGTTGGCTCATCAAAGCTTCGAAGAGGAAATACCTTGAAGAGGGTCTGTTTCGCTCGATTTCTGCCATCCTAGGACTCCATGTTTTGTGAAGGCAAAGAGGACTTGAACCTCTCGCAGCCCCGGTGCTATCGCCTCGCTTTTCCGCTCGCAATTTCAGGATCGGAAAGGAAACAAGCGACACCAAACAAATCACGGCTCTTTTGGTTTGGTTGAGATAATATTATTCATCCTCAGACAAGTGAAAGCAAAGTTCCCGTTTTTCTTTCCTACTAGCCCATGACCGGACTCGAACCGGTGCCGTTTCCTAGTACATAGAAAGGCTCTATCCAAAGGTAGTAGCTACATTACATGAGCCGAAATAGCATAGCAGCTACATTACATGAGCCGAAATAGCATAGCCGGCTCTTTTTGTTTTGTTTGGATAAAGGATATGCTAACTTTAGCAGCTTGGAGTGGCTCGCGCTCTCACGTGGGCATCATTCCTTTCGAGCTGGGTCTCATGGCCGGAATCAACTATCTGCATCTCAATAACAATTCACTGTCTGGCACAATTCCTCCCACACTGGGGGACTGTAAGTATCTGGTGTGGGTGGATCTCAACAGCAATGAACTGGAGGGCACCATCCCTAAGAGCTTGCCAAGCAAGCAGGGAAGGTGATAGAAGGGACACCAGCTTGCATTTAGCCTTTTTAAAGCATCTTTAGGCGATCAATGCACAAAGTATGGCTTGGGATCAGTGCTTACCAGTTCGCCCGGCTTAGCAAAATTCCTTCCAAAGGTACAAACTTAGCGTCTCTACTCGGATATCGTGGACCATGCACGTAAACGAATTTGTACAGGCAACGAGTGTGGGATACTTGAGGAAGAGCATAGGATCTAACGCAACACAAGTAAAAAACTTGAAAAAGAGATACAAGTCGTGCGTGAACAAAAGGAGAGACTATTTGAATGAATTAAAGCTTTAGAGCTATGGATATCAAATGCAAAGGATGACAGCTCTTTTGTTCATGACTTACGCGAAATGCCTAGTTGCTCTACACCCGATTTGTTAGCCTTACGCCAGCCTTCGAATCGTTGCGAAACGAATAACGAGAACTGGGGAAAAAAGGAGGCGTAGCGGATTTACACTCAACGGAAGGAGGAAGATGGCCAGAGGCATCGACAAATGAAAGATGGCGCGTTGCGAAACTAAAGTAGCAAACCGAAGACAGACTCTAATAGGTCAAATCCAAGACCGAACCACGATAAATTGAAGTTTTACCATCCATTACAACGTGAACCACCAATTCCCTGCAAGGCAAAGGATGGAACAAATAAGATATTTTACAATCGCTGATTTTGTACGCTTTGAGGCCGGAGTGGTCACTGATTTTGTACGCGTATGCTTTGAGGCTATAAGCGAAGTGGTCACTGATTCTGTACGCTTTGAGGGCAAGGGATAAGAGAATAATTAAGTTACTGGCGCTGCAATGCCGGTGGTATCGAGGCAACTCCTAATGAGATGATATGTCTGCTTCATAATAAAAAGTTATGGATACGACGCACGGAGAAAAAAAAAGGCTTAAACCACTAGTAAAGCTCCAATTTATTTCATGCGTAGAAATCAATTCAAACAACTTTGGCAAAGACACTCTGCTAGGCCAACACTGACAGTGAGAGATGAAAGCGGGGAGCGAATGGGATTAGATACCCCTGTCCTAGTCGTAAACGATAATCGCTGCGCGTATCAACCCCTAAGTGCTGTAGCTAACTTAGCGTTAAGTATCCCGCCTGGGGAGTATCGTTTCCCTTAGATCTTTAGGTGCTAGGCTAACGTAACCTCTCGGGACCGATGGTAGTCTAGGTGGTCCCTATGCTGGTGGGCAACCAACCCCAAACGCCAAGGCCAAGATTACAGGGTGGAGTAAATGGCCAACTCGTCAGGCTCATGACCTGAAGACTGCACGTTTGAATCCTGCCCCCGCACTACATGTTGTCAGCAGTTTTAAAGCAAAGAAAAACACCGTTTAAAAGAAAAGGAAAGCAAGTTGTAAGCAAAGAAAAAGATGCGATAGAGAAAGCAAACAAGCGAAAGCAGAAAAAGATGCGTTTGCTTTAAAAGAAAGCAAAATCAAAGCAAAGCAATCTTTTCCGGCCAACTGCTTTACTCCGTTCGACATTAGCTTTTTTCAGTGCTAGCTACACTACATAAAAGCATTTATGAAAATGTGTAAAAACAGATGTTAAAAGAAAAGCATTAATTGCACCATGCTCTTGTTTGGTTTAGGTTTCGTTGCGGGGCTTTCTGTAAGCGGAAGTTGTTTTTTTGTTTCTTTTGTGCGGGGCATGCTTTTGGAATTGGAGAGGCTCTGAAACCTTGCGGATTTGTATCGAGCACAGTTCAACTTTCTTTATTCACAAAACCAAGTAGGATAAAATCTCTTGCTAAGACTGCGGGGAGAGCAGCTATGGTGTTAATTCAGTCTTCTTCTTTGGCTAACACGCTGCATAGGCATACCGAATTAGCTTTGCTGGAGCGCCCGCCGTGAAGCCAAACTATCCCTCAGGGATCCCGGACCAAGCGCAAGTGGGGACTTCTCAACATCGCAAGTCACCTCTTGACGATCTGTCCATTAACCACACAAATATTTACATTTGATTATTATAGTTTGACTATTATACGAGAACACTAGAGAATCTTTGTCTTTAGGCTTTAGCCAATCTTTACGTAAGAAACCACTAAACTAAGAGGCCAGGTCGGTGATAGCAAGCTGTGTACTTGTCGGCTATCAATCATAAGGTGGAGTGAAATTGGATAGCCAGAGTGTTTTTGGGCACTCAACAAAAAGAGAGGCGCACAGGCGACAAAGTAACAGGGGGCTTGGGGTTGTTGGGCTTCCCCGTTTGGCTCACGTAGCTTAAGGGATGGAGTATTCCTATGTACCAGGAAAGGAAACGGCACCGGTTCAAGTCCGGTCGCGTTCCTGGATCGGAAAGGTCGCGGTAGTATCTATTATTTAGTTGAGCACTGCTTTGTTGATCTGAGATTATGCTTAACCCCCACTCGGTCTCAATCCCGGGACGTAAGATGATTCGCCTTGCCGATGGCCGTTCCGCTTACGGTTATTGGCAAGAGCTGGTAACTAACCAAGAGATCATCAACGACAAAGATTGCCCTTTTTTAACCAAAAAACCGAGTTTGATCCTGGCTGAGAATGAACGCTGGCGATATGCTTAACACATGCAAGTTGAACGTTGTTTTCTGTTTATAGAACATTTGAAGACAAAGTGGCAAACGGGTGCGTAACGCGTGGGAATCTGCCAAACAGTTTGGGCCGAATCCCAAAGAAACAAAAGCAAAAAATCAAGCTTCGATAAAGCTAAAAAGCGCTATTTGATGAGCCTGCATAGTATTAGGTAGTTGGTTGGGTAAAGGCTGAACAAGCCGCAGATGCTTAGTTGATCTTTTCGGACGATCAGCCACAGTGGGACTGAGACACGGCCCAGACTCCATAGGGAGGCAGCAGTGGGGAATATTGGACAATGGGCGAAAGCCCGATCCAGCATTATCGCGTGAGTGAGTGAAAAACGTCGCGTTAGCGAGGAAGGGCAATGCCGCTTGTAAAGCTTTCGTCGAGTGACGATTATGACAAGACTCGAAAAAGAAGCCCCAGCTAATTCCGTGCCAGCAGCCGCGGTAAGACAGTAGGGGCTAGTGTTATTCTGAATGACTGGGCGTAAAGGGCACGTAGGCAGTGAATTAGGTTGAAAGTTAAAGACGCTAGCTCAATTGGCGGAATGCTTTCAAAACCAATCTACTTGAGTGGGATAGAGGGGAGTGGAATTTTGTGTGGTAGGGATAAAATTCAGAGATATACGAAAGAACGCCGAAGTAGCGAAGGCAGCTTTCTGGGTTTCTACTGACGCTAGGGTGCGAAAGCTTGGGGAGCAAACAGGATTAGATACCCTGGTAGTCCATGCAATAATTGATGAGTGTTTGTCCTTGGTCCGCGGATCGGGGGCTCAGCTAACGCATTAAACACTCCGCCTGGGGAGTACGGTCGCAAGACTGAAACTCAAAGGAATTGACGGGGGCTTGCACAAGCGGTGGAGCATGTGGTTTAATTCGATACAACGCGTAAAACCTTACCAGCCCTTGACATATGAACACTTCACGTATGAACACTTGACATATGAACAAGTGTGCTTGTGCTTAACGGGATGAAACAAAAATTCATACAGGTGCTGCATGGCTGTCGTCAGCTCGTGTCGTGAGACGTTTTTGGTTAACTCCTATAACGAGCGAAACCCTTGTTTTGTGTTGCTAAGACATGCTGCTCTCAAAGGATCAATGTCATTATTTACTTGTCAACGGGGCGGTACGAGATTGATGACACTTCGTCTGTGCCGATGTTGCACTCACACGAGACTGCCTATAGTTCTACTATGGAGGAAGGTGGGGATGACGTCAAGTCCGCATGGCCCTTATGGGCTGGGCTACACACGTGCTACAATGGAAATTACAATAGCAAGCAGGGCCGTAAGGCGCATCGAATCCATAAAGTTTGCCTCAGTTCGGATTGTTCTCTGCAATTCGAGAACATGAAGTTGGAATCGCTAGTAATCGCGGATCAGCATGCCGCGGTGAATACGTACCCGGGCCCTGTACACACCGCCCAGCACACCCTGGGAATTGGTTTCGCCCAAAGCATCGACCAGAGATCACCTATTGCTAAAGTGTTTCATGCCGGCGTTGAGTGTGGCCGATTTCGGTATGGGTGGTCTCCTTTGCGCATATCACGGTTGGGTCAGTGAAGTCGTAACATGGTAGTCGTAGGGGAACCTGGGTTGGAGGGAATCTTAACGGGAGGCGCTAGCGTCTTTTTATTAACTATACGTGAGTTGATAAAGTCAATTCGTTCGGGTAAGCTAACTGTGCGAGGGGGAAGTGTGGGGTTGGTAGCGATTAAATAATCAAAGGCTTGTACTAGCTGTATTTGCATTTTCTCTGGCAGGTGCTCTTGTCGTTAGCACTTTCTTGTTTCTTAATCAAGCGTGTTTGTTTTGTCCGGGCATCCTAGTAAAACGCGGAACACTTGATCCCATTCCGACCTCGATATGTGAAAAGCGTTTTCCGCTATATGTACTGAGAATTGTTGGGAGACATAGTTGACAGCCAGGACCCACTAAAGATGCGAAGAGGAGAAGAGAAAGGAATGCCATAACGGATAGCAAAAGCTAGGCAATTCTTTGAATTAACTGCAGTAATTCTTTGAATTAACTGCAGTAATTCGACCACCAAAGTGATGACGTGGCTGCAGTCATTCTAAACAATTGCTAGCGGCAGATGCTGCAGTCATCGGACATTTCCTTACTATCTGAGTGGATGCTTCCACTGCGCGGGGACTGGACCAATGTGATCTCGCCTTAACGTTGGCGGTCCGGCTGATGGAGAAGAGACAAAGGCCTTCTTTGACCAAGAGTCACACCTTTATGAAAATATTGCATCGGCACTTGTACCCTAACGTTGACCTTACATTAGAGATGAGAAAAATGTATAGTCTAATCTCAATCGAGAGATAGAGCGGCTTGGAAAGGCCGTGTGACTTGAGGAGCATAAGGCAATGGTTATGGCAGCCGCCAAACTCAAGACCAACGTTGTACTTACCGGCACTTTCCCTTCGGGAGCCTAAGGTCCCTGTCTTCCGCCGTGTAGGGTAAGTGCCTGCAGCGCCCACTTTTGCCGGGGGAAGTGCCTAACGGCACTAACTCTTTCTCAACATTCCATTCTTTTCAAATCGAAAAGAGAAAACTGTTTGAAAAGAAATGGCTGGCTGAAATGAGATTCCGCAGAATGCAAAATTGCTTGCGTTGGGGCAAACGTCACTCCGCTGGAGAGAGAGGGCCCTAAAAAAGCGCGCTTCTTTGGTTATCCCTTTCAAATCGCGCGCCCTGTCTGCTTTACAAGCAAGTGTCCATGGAGACCCGATTGCCAAGGCTACTGTCATTTCAGCTTAGCGGGAGGCTCCTACCCCACCATGCGTTCCTTTGGGGAGGGTGTGAAGCTAACAAAACAATGCAAGAGGTGGCATCATAGAACCCGCTAGGAGTGGCAAGACTACTGATCAACGCAAGTGAATTGTGCGACAACGCTTCGTAGAAACCATAAAGCTGCTGTATCATTACGGGCCAGTAGGCACTCTGTTGGCGAAGAATGAACCAGAATGTGATTTGGGACACGACAGGCCTCTGCGTGCCGCGATCGGCAAATGATCACCGGAGTATAGCACAGGATCGCTTTTCCTTGTAATAAAGTCAACATGTCGACAAGGTAAACCCAATGGGCTCCCCTCAGGAGGTCTGGTCGTAAGATCAGATACCGTCCAGTGGGCAGAAGACGATATGAAAAGCCACCAGCTTGCTTTACTGGGTAGGGTAAAATAGGCAGCGGAGGTAGATAAAGACATATCTATTCAATGAATCACCGACCTGACCTTTTGAGTTGGGGACCCAGTGCTAACTCGTATCATGAATGACGAAGCGCGAAAAGACCATTTATACGCACTTCGTGCCTTAAATGAATAACTGCGAGCAGTAACGCCACAGAGGTTATGCAAGGGTCGCTGGGCTTCCCCCGCTAGGGTTCCCCTGGCTGAGCCGGCTGCCCTTTCTTCTGGTTTCATGCATACTGGAAACCAAGGAAACTGAGTTGCGCTTTGCTTCTAGCTTCTCTCTAAACGCTCCGAGCGATTCCTGAAATGCAGGAACCAAAACCTGCCGGGGCCTAGACTTCCCATTCGTCATTTGAGCCGTATGCAAGGAAACTTGCACGTGCGTTTCAAAGAGGGGGGAAAGCTCTTCCGTTCGGGGCTTACCTATATGAATAACCAAGATCGGATATAGCTGGTTTGCCGCGAAATCTATTGAAGTAGAGCGTATAACGTTTATGGCTTGAGGTAGAGCACTCAATGGGCTAGAGTATCCCAAAGCTTGACCGACCCCAAGGAAACTCCGAATACAGGCCATGGGTTTGTACAGACAAACTTTGGATGGTAAGATCCAAAGTCGAAAGGGAAACAACCCAGATCCTACGTTAAGGTCATTAAGCAATCACTTAGTGGAAAAGGAAGTGATCAAGCGATGACAACCAGGCGGTGGGCTTCGAAGCAGCCATCTTTCAAAGAAAGCGTAATAGCTCATTGGTATAGCTTCATGGCACTAAAAATGTCTCGGGGCTCAAGTGACTCACCGAAGCGACGAGACCTTGAAAGAAGCTTTTTCAAGTGTCAGTAGCAGAACGTTCTGTCAATCAAGGAAAGTTGTTGGTGACAACACCTGGAGGTACCAGAAGTGAGAATGCTGACATGAGTAACGAGAAATCATGTGAAAAACATGATTGCCTGCCAGTTCTAGGGTTTCTTCGTTCAGTCAATCTACGCAGAGTGAATCGGTCCCTAAGGAACCCCGAAAAGGCAACGTTCGATGGGTACACGAAAGCGACGAAGTTGATTTAACTACTGAACCATGCGTGTTTGTTAACCTCGTGAATTGGATGATTGGGCAGGGGGCTACAAAGTCACTCCGGCTTTATGCAGGGTTGAAACTCCCGGGAAAAAACTTCGTGGAATTGGGAGGGTGATTGAACATTTAAAATGCAAAACCAACCGTACCCCAAACTGACACGAGTGAACAAGTAGAATATACTAAGGCGCTTGAGAGAACCATGTTGAAGGAACTCGGCAAAATGGCCCCATAACTTCAGAAGAAGGGGTGCTCTCCTATTGAAGGATTGGGAAAGCGGCACATATTGGGGGTAGCGACTGTTTATTAAAAACACAGGACTCCGCTAAGTGGTAACACGATGTATAGAGTCTGAGACCTGCCCGGTGCCGGAAGGTAAAAAGGAGAAGTGTTATAAGCTTTGAATGGAAGCCCCGGTAAACGGCGACAGTAACTCTAACTGTCCTAAGGTAGCGAAATTCCCCGACAAAGGGGTGGTTTGACAGAGATGTTCGATAACATAATCCGGCAATATGCTGGGACATCCGCCCGAATATCAGTATCCAATACTCATACAGAACATGATAAAATCAAAAAAATTTGGCTGTCGACTGCGCGAAGCGCTTTCAACCAACCTACGGCCTATCCACGGCTGAATGGAAAATGTAGTTGGTGGCACGGACCATCAACAGGATAGCAAGTTGGAAATACATCGTCTTTTGAGCCCGCGCCTGACCATTTTCATAGCCTCGTGCCATGCGCCCGCAAACATAGTTCCAAGATCTAAACTCGATCCCCAACGACCACACGCCAGACATCCTTCGAGATGATGATATAGTCCGAACTTATAGGCGACTATAAGGCCATAGGCGAGGATGGCATGGAACTGAATACCATCCATTGTCGTTTGATTAACTTTATTGTGTCGCATAAGTAGCGACCTGCATGAATGGTGTACACAGTAAGTTACGCCAGCCTTCTAAGGTTTTAGGCCACATTACATGCGGGAACATTTTAAAGATCTAAGTGCACTTGTCTTCAAGGACTTAGATATGACACAATGGACGATCCGCAGGATTGGGGAATGGAAAATCATGCACTTGCTCCAGAACATCCAGACTGGATAGCAGAGGTCCAATCCCCAGAGACTTTACATGAAGCGCCCAGGCTACCGCTATGGCTTATTCTATTGGAACTGAGAAAAAGGCCTGGGTAAAGAGAAAGCCCAAGCTAAACCAAAAAGTTTAGCAAGACTTACAGGTAACGACTGCCCCGCTGTCTCCAACATGGACTTAGTGAAATTGAATTCTCCGTAAAGATGCGGAGTACTAACGGCTAGACGGTAAGACCCCGTGCACCTTTACTATACTTTTGCAGTGACGTCCTTGATTTAATGTGTAGGATAGATGCAAGGTGATGGCAATGTTGCCACCAATCTTGAAATACCACTCTCTCGTCGTTGGATTCCTAACCGCCGCTGCTGTCAGAAGCGGGATATTGCAAGGTGGGTAGTTTATCTGGGGCGGATGCCTCCCAAAGAGTAATGGAGGTGTGCGAAGGTAGGCTCAAGCTAATATTATAACAGCTTATGAGCGTAATGGTAGAAGCCTGCCTGACTGTAAGACTTACTAGTTGGACAGAGACGAAGGTCGGCCATAGTGATCCAGGAGTCCCGTGTGGAAGGGCTCTCGCTCAACGGATCAAAGGTACGCCGTGGATAACAAGATGATGACTCCCAAGAGCTCTTATCGACGGAGTCGTTTGGCACCTCGATGCCGACTCATCACATCCTGGGGTTGAATAAGGTCCCAAGGGTTCGGTTGTTCGCCGATGAAAGTGGTACGTGAGTTGGGTTTAGAACGTCGTGAGACAATTCGGTTCCTATCTACCGTTGGTTTTAGATAACTGCGAGAAGCTTGCCCTAGTACGAGAGGACTGGGTTAGGTCAACCTATGGTGTTCTGGTTGTTGTGCCAGTAACAGCGCCGGGTAGCTAAGTTGGTAGGGAAGAACCGCTGAAAGCATCTAAGCGGGAAATCCTTCGCTAGACAAGTTCTTCTACCGGGTGAAAGAACATCACTTTGATAGGCGAGAGGTAAAAGCGCCGCAAGGACAATGGGCTTCCTCGTACTAATCTCTTTTCAAGATTCCACTAACGATGTTGTATGGTTACCCCAGGTGGGGCAAGGGATGGCACGAAAGCGCGTACGACACACACCTTAGCATGAGCACGTATAGCCGAGTAAAAAAACGATCTAAAGAGATGGGTAGCTAAAGTAGTAACGAGTTGAAATCCTATACGGGTCGTAGTTATCAAGTATTTTGCTTGCGTAAGTTAGGAATGATATAATACGTAACGTGACGTATAGGATACGATATAGGCTTTGTTTTAAAGTGTTGTTGTTAAACTAGATGAGAAGCCACGTTGCAAAACAACTCCTTTTCACCATGCATAGACCAAGCCGACGATTAAGACAAATAGAAAAACAATTACTTCAACGAAAGCAAAATAAGCCCAATTCCCGCTATAGCCCTAGAAAAATACGGTTTCGACTTTCGTGAAGAATTAAGAAAATATGTAAACTCTTCGATCCTTGAGATACTCTTCGACAAGAAAACTTTTTCGTTTGTAAAACAGCAAGCAAACTGACCCTTATGAATGCCAGCGCTTGAGCAAAGGGTTTGGGCAGTCAAAATGTCTAGCCCATCAAAGGAATATGTACTCACATAGGGAAGGGACCCTGATCTGTAGGCTTCCTATGTCTTGGGTGCTTTAGAGGGCCCGGCATATATGCCAGTGTGGCAAGCCACCATGTCTACCTTGCTCAGGGAGAGTTCCTCTAAGAGGATTAAACGGTCAATTACCGCCCTTAGAACCCCCTCAAGGTCGCGCCTTAGATTGGCTATGGTAGCAGCCCCCCCGCTTGTTCTTCAGCTAATACCTAAAGCGGGTAACCCACCGATTCTGTATAGGTGGTAGCGAACAGGTGCCGTACTGAGCTCTTTTGGTTAAAGTAGGTGCTTTCCCTTGGCCAGAAGAGCCTATAGAGCCGCTGTGCACTCGTCGTTGAGTCGCTTGACCAGGCCCCGGCAGCGACTCGGGGTGGCGGTTAGCCGGGTTTTCCCTAGCTTAAGGTGCCGTGCCAAGGGGTAAGGCGTCCCGGCCAATGTAGTGCTGGGCTCCAGGCAACAGGGAAGTTTTCTTAACAATTTGAATTTCCTAGCCTAGTTATAAATTTAATGTGCTAATCTGTATACAAATGGAGACGATCGGACTTGAACCAATAACTTCATGCTTGCAAAACATGCGTTCTACCGATTAAACTATGCCCCCGCCCTCGTTTCCTGTGCAACACGTATCATATAGGCAAACAAAAGTTTTCTTTTAAAGCAAAGAATTTGTGTGGCTAGCGCCATGTAGTCCTTATTCCACTGATGCTCAGGCGAAAGAACCGAAGCTCTAAAAAAAGGTCGGCACGCGTAAATCGACTAATTGCTTCTCTCTGGACGAATCCAAAAAAACAAATGAAATGACTATTCTTTCGAAAGCTCTTTTAAGACGCTACGAATAGATAGGCATGGTCATATGCTAAAAGGGTAATCCGTGATAGATAGATAGAAAAGGACGCGGTAAAGGGAGGAATCCTTGGGCCTGACCTAATCTCGTAGTCATAGTGCTATCGTTGGCTTCTGCATTTAAACGATTAATTTCACAACCCAACATTCACGCATGCCAGGAAAGCATTGGCTAGATGCCCTTGCTAGCACTTGAGGTCAAATGGCATTTCATCTTAACATGATCCGGACCCATAGCTTGTTAAGAGTCTATGTGCTTACTAAACCTGGGATGCTACGTAGCGGTTGCCAAGGCGGGACTTCAAGTTGCAACGAATTATCATGATTCGTTTACGTCGTAGAATCAATTGACATTCTTCTAGCAATTTCTTTGTTTTCAACGGAAACAGCGGCGTTTATGGCATTTCTTTATCCACGGTTGACATAGCGAAGACAGCAGCTCTTGCCAAGGCAGTAGCTCTATGTCAATAAGGGCTAGCAACAGAGCCTCCTCCTCGCGTGTCCAAATCCCTAGCAAAAGGAGTAGGTAGCTGGGGGGAACCCACATACATCCATTGCATTCTAAGCTAGGGTCCCTTGTCATGTACCATCATGGCACAGTGGGTTTACTTAAAAAAAATTGGGGATGGAGTCGAACCATCATTCTAGGACTGTAAGTCCAACGCATTACCATTATGTTACCTAGTTGGGGGGTGACCAAAGCAAAGGCCACCCCGAAGTAACCGTTATTTATCTAGACTTATCTTTAGGGTTGTTTATTGATTTCCTTAAAATACGAGGAATATCGAAAAGGCCATCATCAAAGCAAACAGGGCAATAGCTTTTGTTAAGGCAAAGCCTGGAGTAACATAACGGAATAATTGTTTGGCTAATGATAGATTTCACGCCACAGAGCTTGTCAAAGGACTAAATACGTTTCCAATACCTACTGCTGCTCCTTTTCATCATAGGGCAATAGCTTTTGTTAAGGCAAAGTCTGGAGTAGCATAACTGAATAATTGTTTGGCTAATGATAGATTTCACGCCACAGGGCTTGTCAAAGGACTAAATACGTTTCCAATACCTACTACTGCTCCTTTTCTCATTCTCGGGTTCATCCTTGCCATTCACTTTTTCGGGAAGCAGGAAGGGGAAAAGCCAAGAAATTTCCCCCAATGCTTCCTATTCTCCGGGGTCATTATCGCCCGACCCAGTATCCTGACTGTTCCCTTCATTTCCGGAAGGAGTGTCTTTCTCCAGTTTTGGTCCCCTACAGAAACACAAACTCGGTTCCACCAAGAATGTTTAGGCACTTGTGATTGTGCAAGGTGATCTGGCTTGGAAAGCAGCTCCTCTTCTTGTTGTCAGGAAAAGGGGCTCTGGCTCTTTGCCTCGCTAGTCTCGGGAGCCTCGCTAGTACCCTCCTCCTTCCTATTCTTCGATGACGAAGGGCTTCCCTCAACTTCGCTTGACGGCCCTGAGCTCAATTCGTGTCCGGCCTTGTCTCCTTCTGGAGTGGAGTTGTCATCCTTGATTTCACAAGTATCCCCTCCAAACTCCTCTTGCCATAACGGCGCCCCCGAAGATGATGGAGGAGGAGGAAACGAGAAATTCTTTGTCGACGTGGAGCCTTGTTGGGCGGGCTGCTGGCTTGTTTCCTCTTCCGGCCTGTCTTCTGAACTGTCGGAATTGGAAGAATAGAAGTAACAAGTTAAAAAATTGCCCCCGCTAATTCCTTCCAAATTCGTACATTGAAATGGCGACCACTAAGAAAATGCATTTGATATGAACTCCCGAGTCACTCTAGAGTGACACCGTACAGGTAACTCTTAACGAAGAAATGAAAAGGGTGCCCATTTTTCTTTTTGGTAGCCAAGTTCATTGGAAACCCCCCGACGGCTAATCATCGAAATAGTTAGACTTTTTGAAGTTTCGAATAGGTTATTTTTCATGGCATCATTTTTTGTTGATGATCTCTTAGTTAGTTATTGGCAAAGCCAATAACCGTAAGCGGAATGGCCATGGCAAGGCGGATCATCTTACATTCCGGAAAAGGGCTGCCCCAATAATCTCCAGTCACCATACCAGTGCTCAACTTAATGACAGAGTAGTAGATGATCCTTCCTATCCAGTTTGGCTCATGACCGGGCTTGAACCGGTGCCGTTTCACAGACTCTCTCCTTTAAGTTACATGAGCTGCGAAAAACTAAACTACTACCAAGCGAGGAAAGCAAAGCTCTTTTGAGATAGAATTTGGGCACATTGATTCTTATTTGTAGGCAACTATGGCTCCTCGAAGCGAAGAACTGTACGAACTATAACGTAGGCTACCGCTCTACCCTTCGAAACTCAACCAACTAAACTCTCGGTGTCTACGGCGTTAGAGTGAACTTCGTGCCCAAATGAGCACGCAGACACGGGGATTTCAAAATACCTTGATCAAATAGGGTGTCGTTTGCTTAATTTCCTTGTCCGAGCAATGAAACAACTCTCTATATTACGTAATTAATGGGAGGCAGGGAAACGTAATTAATTGTCCGTCCGAGCGGCAGGGAAAAGGTACTTTGAAATCCCTGCAACCAAGCAAGCACTGCCTGCGGCACTGCTTTAGTAGCAAGAAAGGCGGTGGACTGGTAAGCCTATCTGTCCATACGGTGGTCTACTTACTCGATTCTGCAGCTACCGCAGCTCTAGCCGGGGCCAATTATGCCACTTTCTGCAAGGTGGAATGAAGTTTAATCATGAACCGTGATAGATTTCTATGACTGCTCGACCAAACTACGAATTAGTGAGGGATAGCTATACCGAAATACGTAATAGCTACTCGCTTATTCGGTCATGCAAAAGAGAAGGGCCAGTATGAAAAAATTGAAGCCCGTAGACGTTAGTCAACACTTTGCCCTTCAACCACCAAAGATACGTATTTTATAACTGTTTGTCCAGTCAATGAACCTATTACAGGCTTTGATTTGTATTCTCAAAGCTGCTGCTTAGCGTTGATTGCTTCGTATCCCTGAATTGAAGAAGTTGCAACTGTTTGGCGTTGTCTATGGCTATGATTGCATCGCGGCGGTTCATGCACGGCACGGAGACCCTTCTCACACTTGTCCTGACGTTAACTAACCGGGGCTAGGGAACTGAACTATTGGTAGTGTAGTGTTTGTTAAATGTAAAGACATGTCCTTTAGCAGTAAAGGCCTAACACTACCGCTGGGTGATCTAAGCGAGTCGCCCGTCTCGCCTCAACGTACCAAGCATTGCTAGACAATAAGGTGATGGACCAGGGCTTATACAACTTTACTTTAATAGTGAACTATTAAAGGCCATTAAAATTAACGATTTAACCCTTAAACAAAGAATCTATTATGGTTAATAATTAAACCCTATTTACCCTTAGAAAACAAGTTGTTATTAACGAGTTGCACTAGCTCTTCCTTTGCTTTAGTAGCACCTTTGTTCCTACGACATAAAGCTAGCCCCTGTAATGGCAAGCGAAGGGTTTTCCGGGGGAAAGCCCGAGCGATTAAGCACTATATCTTTTATTAGTACAATGCATTTACATTCAACGTAATGGTAGGATTAACGAAAATGCCTTTAAGAGTCTAAAGAGACACAGTCTTTGGCAAGTGAAGAGAAAGCCCAATTAAAGATGCAAGTGTAGCAAAGGGTTTTTCGCGGGGTGGGAAAGCCTGAGCGGAGCAGCCAATTAAAGAACAATGATTGCATTCCTAAATTGTTAAAGACAGAGAGCTTCACCCGTTTAGGTAACCTAGCTATTACGTTGATTTGTTTCATCCTTAGTTGTTTGATTTCTTTTCCAGAATACCATGTAGAATGTTATTTTAACACTCTACCCTAGTTTTTTTATGAACCCGGTGGTTCGCGTGGTAATGGATGGTGCTTAATATTCCTTTTTCCTTTTCTTTTCTTTGCCTACAACTTGCTTTCTTTTTCTTTCTTTGTTTGTAGTCTCGTTGATTTTAAATGCTTTACAAAAGAAAATCCTATTCTATTTCTTAAGCCTCGTGCTATGTACGAACCAGTTAAGTTATGAAGCGACCTAAAGCAGAGCAAGTGGTTTCACGCAAGAAAAAGTTATGAATACCCAGCCATGTTACTGTTGATAAACAATCTTTGAGATAAACTCGGTGCCGTGCCCCTTTCGCTTACTTGTGCGATTCCCCTGGATTTTACTCGATGCATCGGCCTTCGACGCTTCTATTATCATTAAGATGTATATGGGGGCAGGGGGCAGACCCCCGAAGAGATTCAATGAGACCACTCGAATACATAGACAACGTGCCATTTCATAAGTAACTAGGAAAAGCGGGGCCACTAGCTTAGTTCCTTTTTGCCTTCAAGTTTTCTTTGACTTTTATAAGAACTGCGAATATTTGGATAAGCAATTCTTGTTTATCAAGCGCTTCTTCTCGGATGTATTCCTGTATAAGGGCATCTATCCAAAATTCTAAGTGCGAAAAAAAGAAGCCATAACTATCGGTTGGTGGCTTTTGAAATTTCATCTTTCAAACTTTTTTTGTTTTTTGTGTCCAAGATTGCGGTTTTTCATCTCTTGTATCCATAAACTTTTTCTTTTCGCTTAGCTTTTGGCCTCAAGGCTTCCCTTCCGAGAAGACAAGACGGCTTATCCCCTCCCTAACGCCGATACAATCAAAATGGTGGACCGAGAAAAGATTCGTCAACTATTACTGCTTGCTGCCAACGACACATCTTTACTTTATGACATTTAGCCTCTTTCATTGACAGTGTGATGAAATGGGGCCGTGTCTTGGATAAAGTCTAAACTCTGTAGAAAGAAGGCTATAGACACGCACGTATGAGCAATAGCTCTCTTGTGTTTAGTTTGCCCACATGATACGTGTTGCACATGAAACGAGGACGGGGGCGTAGTTCAATCGGTAGAACGCATGTTTTGCAAGCATGAAGTTATCGGTTAAAGTCCGATCGTCTCCATTCATATACAGATTAGCATATCAAATAGAAATCCAAAAGAAAAAAGAGAAAAAACGCTCTCTTTTTTGTGCTCTAGCTACCATCAAACAGTCCTCCTCGGATAACTGGTCCAATCCGAGAATAGCTATAATATCTTGAAGTTCTTTGTAACGTTGCAAAGTCTGCTTAACCCTTTATGCCGTCTTGTAATGCTTCTCACCCACAATCCAAGGCTGCAGCATAGTTGACGTCAAATCCAACGGATCCACGGCCGAATAGATACCTTTTGCTACTAAGCCTCTTGAAAGCGCAGTTGTAGCATCTAAATGTGCAAACGTCGTAGCGGGGGCTGGGTCAGTCAGATCATCTGCAGGTACGTAAACAGCTTGAATGGAAGTTATTAATCCTTCCTTGGTGGAAGTAATTCCTTTCCTTTCCTTCCCTTTCCTTTCCTGCAGTAATCCCATTTCCGTACCAAGGGTAGGTTGATAACCTACGGCGGAAGGCCAATAAAAAAGGGTACTCAACAACGCATTAGCGTGCGGAACCAAAGCAGCCCTTCACTCAAACTGACTCATGCGAATGCGGGATGAAGACAAGTGAAACCAAGACCCTAAGGAAACACACGTTGGAAGAACCAACGAGCTGTCCTAGCCGCGCCTTATCGAGGCGCATGTTTACTATATTCTTAGTACGGCCATTGAGCTGTGAACAAGATATGCTAAAGGCAAGTGAGAATGAAAGGAAAGCCTTGAATCTATGTAAAGCTTACAATCATAACGAAAATGCAGCTAACCAAGAAACACCTAGTCCTATTTTACCACACCACTTGAGCTTAATGAAGAAAGAAACCCGCTGATTTCAATCATTTAAACACACGACGATGTTAGATAAGAACATAATTAATCTCTTGTATATATACAAAAAAGCACCTCTTTGGCTAACTAGCTAAGTGACGCCTTTTTGTTTAGTCCCTGCGGCGGTTGGCTTACTTTATCGACTGTGTAGTAACCTTTCTCTTTTTTTTAAGCGTAAGCTTATATTGAGCTTTAACAACTTTACACGGCCATTTCCTGCATCCCTTGCCAACTCCAATAGCTTAGAGGTCCTTGACCTTAGTGCAAATGTGTTCACAGGAAAGGGAGTATTCCTGCATTTTTCAAGCATCTGCATGAAGATCTATGCACAGAGTATGGCTTGGGTTCAATGCTTACCATGAGAAGAGTTCACCCCTTAAGGCTAAGCAAAATTCTAAACTTCGAGAGCAGAGATGCAACCTTAGCATTTCTATGCAGACATTGCACCATACTACATCCCATACCTTCATAGATAGCTCGTCCTTGCACCACTTGCGCCAATTAGGAGCTCTGATTGCAATAATAGTGGCTTACGTGTTGGCATTTGTCTTTATCATTACGGGCATGGTTGGGTGTTTCCATCATTTGACTAAAAAAGAGCAGCATATAATATAAAGGAGCTGGTGCATGATTTAGTAGCTCCAGAAGAAACCAAGATGGAAATAAGTGCAGTAATAGCTTTAAAGCATGGTTCTTTTTCCTTTGAGCATTTTTTGAAAGCATTGAATCTTGGCAGTCGTGTGAAGAATCTTCTTATCACATGTGCTGTTGCGTTATTTGAAGAAAAGATGGAGGTTGCAGAGCTAGCAATGCAAGATCTTCATAAATCGGCGTCTGCGTTTAGAGATCCTTTAGAAAGACTTGCTGCATACATGTCTGAAGGGCTCGTAGTAAGGCTTCATGCTTTTAGGTCCACTATATACAGGTGAAAAGAGACTAAAGGGTTGGGTTCCCTTTCTGCTGGGGAAATCGAGGGCCATAACATAAATGCAGGAGACTGAGATGCTATGCTATCTAAAGCATGAAAAGGAGACCGCTTAACGTGAAGGGCTGGGATTGGGTTACTTTTATAGCTGCTGTAGCGCTACTATAGCTTGTTGTTTTTGGTGCTTTTCTAAAAAGAGAGAAAGCAAACCAAAGCAAAAATAGAATTTCTTGCTTGCGTTAATAAAACAAAAAAGCGTTGATAAGGTAAAGGTAGCGGCTACCGTTACAGTTATCAAAGTAGACTTATGTGTCGTTTGGTTTGCCATTTTGAAGGGATGGGAAATGGGGTGACCACTGCACTTTTTCCTTTGATTGTCTATTTTTGCTGTTCATTGTTACGGAACGGAGGCAACGACACAGTTACATTCTTACCAAGGTAAGATCGGCAGGAAGAGTGCTCAGGTAACAGCCTGGCCATCATATCATAGGGAAAGAGTGTCTTGTAATTTTGGATTCTGTCCTGTACTTCAGCATAATCATCAAGGAAAAGTGTAGGAGGAAATGGGATTCGAACCCATGATACAATGTATTGTATGTTGATTTAGCAAACCAATGCCTTAAGCCGCTCAGCCATACCTCTGGGAAGGGAAGGGATCGGACCTTCCCCCAGCGTTAGTTCGTATTTTCAAGTTCTGTTTTATAATAAAAAAAATAAAGTCTATATCTGTATCTATAAAAGGAAACTACAAACTATGAAAATAAGATACGATCGATTATCCACCCAAAAAAAGCAAAAATCCCACATACAAAAAAAAGTCGCAAATAAAGTTAATCCAGGTAACATAACGAAGGCATAATGATAGTAGGGTCAAGATACCACTGCCCTCCGAACTGGACGTGGAGATCTCCCCTCATCTGGCTCTCTGCAGCACGCACTTTCGAAATAGTCCCCATTACTGCTTCCCTTAATATCGTATGGGGGTTTACAGGAGATCCCAGAGCCTTAAGAGCACTAGTAGTCGTTACGTATGGCTCTTGCTGAGATTGTTTTTTTCCTGTGCTCTAGCTATTTTGCCTTTCATACCTTTTACCGTATGTATAGTGACGGCAGCGTGATTCCATATTATCAAGGAAAGGCATGGGGCTGCAATTTTCCCTACTTTAGCGAAACCTAACATACCGCGACCTTTGTTAAATACGCCTACCATGCCTTTATTCATTTTAACATGCCTTGTGGAAAAAAAAAGGAGTCCGAGGCTTATTAACTCACGTTCTTGCTAGCACTACATTAACTCTGGCCTTTACGTCCCTATTGTCACTTTTTGGGCTCGTAGAGTCGAGTTTACCGTTTACCCACCACGGAGCTTAGGGCTAACAAGTCATGACATACTCCTCGCACAACAAATCCACTTTAAAGTTAACTTATTTACTTAGCCAATTTCCGGAATGTATACGAAATCCCATAAGGACGTGAGATCTCAATAGCACCCTTGTCTAAGGCTTTGAATGAGACTTCGTATCCAAAATACAAAAACGATCTCACTATAAAGTCGTTGAAAACTTTATCAAAGAACCGGTGCTTATTCAAGAAGCAATAAAGTCTATTACCGAAAGTACTGGTTTTAAAAGCAAAAAGTAATTCGTTTGCAAAAAGATTTACATTATACGCCGTAAGAGCCCCTAAGATGCTTAACGTAATAGGTACTAGTTTGATAGTGATTAGAGTAGCAAACTCAGATTCAGCAAGAATATCATTTTTGGGTAGCATTGAAAGGGAATTGGCCCAAAAATTAGTACCTAAACCAATCATCATATCTGTCCCTAGGCCACCCCATTGCTACTAGAAAGGCCCGGCTTCAAAACCGTACGTGAAGCTTCTTCTACCCGCCTCATACGTCTTCTCCCAGGATCGAAGATCTTTATTGGCTTTACGAACGAAGGTTCAAAAAGGGATTTTCAATATGACAATGCCTGCATAGGAGATGAGGTTGCCTTTTATTAAGTCTTTGTTTCAAAAAACAATTCTATACGGATATGTAAGGCAATCTCTAAATATATGTATACCTGGAGATAGATTACCTAAACAATTTTTCTTTGGGCCAAAGAGGCTTCTGGCCTTTGTTTGCGTTTGCAAAGCTTTTTTTTTGTTGTTTGTAGTTTCGTTGATTGATTTTAAACGCTTTACGTTTTACTAAGCTTCTGTCTTACTTTTATGTGCTCTTAGCTAGCCATTCAACTATTCGGTTCGGCGATTACTTTTCAACTGAAAAAAGAAAGTAAAAAGAAAGAAGGGGTTGTGCAGCTTTTCCTGGCATAGCCCCGGGAGCCTTTGGCCCTATAAGTCTTTTTGTTGTCAAGTATTCTTTGTTGGAATGGAAGTTATTTTGTTGGCCGGCTTTATGAGACGAGTAAAGGAACCTCTCCAGTTCCCCGCCCTCCCTTATGTAATGTGCTTTCGAGGACTTGCATTCCCATTGAACCTTTATTCGTGTGGTCAACTCCGTAGCGCGGGGTTCACCTCACCTCCACCCGTAAGTTTAGTGGTTGGCAAAACAAATAAAAGCTAAAGGTGCAAAGTAGTCGCTTTTCTCTTTCTCAGGCTTTAGTATCTATATTCAACAAATGAGTACTATAGCCTTTCTACCCAACATGAGACCTTCTCTTGCCCT
Organism: Adiantum capillus-veneris; assembly: GCF_014529385.1. Taxonomy (NCBI): domain Eukaryota; kingdom Viridiplantae; phylum Streptophyta; class Polypodiopsida; order Polypodiales; family Pteridaceae; genus Adiantum; species Adiantum capillus-veneris. The sequence continues at coordinate 148,457,997 of NC_140951.1, forward strand.
CTCTATTCCTTGCGACCCTAAGGTCACCACTTACCCCATCGCCGAAGTCTGGGGTGTTTGTTTTTTGATTACCCTGTGTGACTCGTATTACTATAATCTTGCGTGTATATTTTGTATGAGTTGCCTAGATTAAAGAACATACATTTTGTTCATATCGTTCGTTGGGGAAAGAAGCTTGTTGGTAAATTATAGGTCTACAACTGCCTTAGCTTTGGGCCAGGGGATTTGTTTCCATCAAGGTATTGTTTAAGTATTATCTATATAAAATATACTTATAGTCCATTTCTCTTTCCATTGACCATCGAGATCCTAAATCTCCAAATGGGCATATTCCTAGCCTTTATTTGTTAGGGCTTTTGCTTTTCGGAGAATCCTGCTCCCGTAGGGCTTGTAGCTTGGCAGCCCACCGCAAGGGAACCTTATTAGGGTACTCCATTTTCAAGTGTATTGAACAGTTATAGTGGCCCATAGGCGCAAGATGTACCTTGTGGGGAGGTCTCTTGGACATAGTCTTTTCATGCAGTGGCTGTTTATTAGTCCATGGTCCATTGGATGTTTGATGCAAGGCCGAAAATTGACACTGCTTGTACCCTTTGTTTTTGCCCGAGGGTGAACAAACAAGTATTCTTTAGCTACTGGTGACAATTGAAAAATCTAACACATGCTATTGCTGAAGGGAAAAGCAAAGAAAAAACAATAAAAGCTAGGAAGAAATAACTCGACTTAGTCTCATGCTTCTGCAATAGTACCTATTATGATCAGTTACATTATTGCCGTCTATAACAGAATAGAATGGGTAGGAGCATTTGTTTATTTATGTAACCGATCGTACATAGAGGGAGATGGGTAGGTACCGGCCGGTGTGACACATTTAAGCCATATGGTTCACTGTGTTACCTGTAAGGCGGTCAAAAGACAGATAACGCCGAAGAATCCCCGCATAACCAAGAAGCAAGACCCAAGAGGCGCCACCCCCTCTTTCGAAAGGGAGGACGGATTATAAGAATGGATCTCATCCTTGGCCTTAAGAAAAACTTAAGATTAGACCATAATACAATGTTTGACATGTAAAATGATCTCAGGTGCCGATCCTGGCGTAGGTTGAAAGCCCTTTCACTGTAACCAAATCTATTTTTAATTGGTTACAGTGGCTGGTGTATGCAAAAAAGAGCAAGCGTTGTTTGCAACGAACATGGCTAGGCATGTGTATGCCCTTTATTGTGCTAAAGGGCCTTTGTACATAGCGACATACCTTAAAATATGCCATGCTGCTTACAATTGTACCAGGCCTTATCATACATAAAGCTGATTAGCTATAAACTTTAACATGCCATGTGTCTCACTTTCTTGATTGCGTGATAGGGGATTTCTTAGATTAGTTTTTCTTTGTTATCGTTTTGCGATGATGGGCAAGGTTCCTGTCAATTCTTGGTTCGGATATACGAGCTTTCTCTACAAAATTCTGTCCGTCTTTGACGTATCATCGATTACCAACGAGGCACCTGGGGTTACGATTCTAGTCACTCTGTTTGGGCTTTGGCTAGGCTGGCTAAACCCCCTAATCGCTCAAGACTTCGATCAATGAACAGATTGTCTTGCCGTTTACTGGGGAAATGGTGGCTGGCTAGGGTTAGGGGGAAAAAGAACCTGAACCACAAGGAACCAGCCCTTACTCATCATGGGGGCTACGGGACGGTCCCGTGGACCTCTTGCCTAACCCTCTAACGAGGAGGCCCGCCCTTTGCGAGCCTCTCCAAGAAGGTTATGCCTTACGGGAATCGAACCCGTTTCTTCGACATGAAAAGACAATGTCCTAACCGCTAGATGAAAGGGACTTGGCAGGAATGAAATTGCTTGTCTTGGCTTTATCATTTTATAACCGAAATCAGATGTGCTTAAACTAACTCTACACCCAGCCAAATGCTTATGGCAAAAGGTTGAAGACCTACGGTCTATAGTATCTCCTCTCAATCCCTTTGGGTTAACCATTTTCGTATATGAGAGACATAGCCTTTACAATACAACTCCATATACGAAATTTCCGGTTTCAAAATGCCTAGATGACTCGACTCAAAGTGCCATGTCTTCAATTTAAAGTTACAATGCTTGTTTGATTCGTGGACAGAGTTATGCCATAAGAAGCCGCCTTAGCGCAAAGAAAGATCGTGAAAAAAAGACAAAATGCCCAGTTAGACAATAATCGAGGTGACAGGATTCGAACCTATGGCCCTCTGTACCCAAAACAGATGCGCTACCAGACTGCGCTACACCTCGTGGGCCATCCCCAGTAATGGTTGAGAGTTGGCTATAGCAATCAATTAGCGCTTGGTACCTGATCTTTTCTCACTCAATCTCAAGGAGGAAGGGGGCAGCCTTTCCTTTGGCTGCCAGCTACTAGAAAGAAAGTCTTATGTCTTTGTTGCATGGCTGTTTAAATAAAGCAAAGGGTCTTCGCTTCAAATAGTTAACGTCTTACAGGTCATGAGGCGGTTCCCCTTAAAAGGAAAGTATTTGAATGTATATGGGACTAAAATAAATTCCTTGCATCACCCTTCGGTAGCTCAGCAGCTGTTAACTGATTGGCCTACGGTTTCAATCTTACCTACCTTGGCATAGAGGAAGCTTTAAAAGACCCCGCCGTATCCTCTATAATTCTTGTTTCTAAAGGTGCTGATAGCTTGGAAGGCGCGTCTGATTGTTTGCTTTGACGTTTTTTCTTCACTTTACCCTTTCATGAATACATTTTATGCATAACCTTTTTGTTTTTTTTCTTTGCTTTCAAAGTTTGCTCACTTGGTGAAAAAGGTAAACACGACAGACTTAAAATCTGTTCCGTTTCAAGGGTTATCGGTTCGAGTCCGATAGTGAGCATACCTGTTAACCTCGGTGGAATTGGTAAACGCGACATACTTTTTTTGAATTTGCTCTAGGTTATCGGTTCGAATCTGATAGCAGGTACAGACGTGTTTGAATTGATTTTAAGCCTCTAAAGCTGAAGGGGCGGGGAGCTAGCCCCGAGGGTGGGTATAACTCAATGGGTCAGAGTGTTAGATTGTGAATTTGAAAACACGGGTTCGAATCCCGTTACTCGCCAAAGACACGTCGTCCCAAGCAAAACAAAAGTAAATGGCGATTTTGAGTCGCGTGTGAATTCGTGCAACTCGATGATATGAAGCACGTCTGTTTAGGGTCGATTCGGAGAGAATCTGTTCCGTCGTCGCACCAATTCAATTGTTCCTGGCCTACTTTGTAAGTGAGGTTACAGACGGAAGGTCATATGGTTTACCTCGTGAGGTTATGGATGACAAGCCATGAAAAGTTTTGGTCCATTTTTGATGGTTGCCTGAAATTGCATGCCTAGGAAATGTGTTTCTTTCCTTTCAAGATCCCCCTTTAGCTGCTGATCCGATCTCAAGCCCCAACTACATTTTCCGATTCAGTAATATGTATGGGTTTATGTATTAAAAGAAACTAACCCTAATCTTGGCTCAAAAAGTCGAAGCGGGAAGTGGCCAAATAAAAGAAGCGTTTGATTTCAGTAAATCCGCAGCCCGGAAGAGAGATTTGGATTGTATTTTCCTTCTCTTAATTTAATTCCAAAGTATACTTCGTGTTCAGGAGAGCAAAGCAGAGTGCAACAAGTTTAATAGCGCTAGACCTTTCATGCGATTAGGAAATTCCACGGCAATGGTCCCGCGAATTCAAAAAGTTACCACCATAATGGCCAGCCCAATTGCGAATTCCACAGCTGCCACTGTTAACACTAGTGAAGCGAGTGATTAACCCATCATATCATCTGAAGAGACGGGAAATACCGGAAAGTTCAAATTGACAGCCAATAGCATTGACTCAGTTAGCGTCAGCATAATAGTAATATTTCTTCTGTTCAAAGGAATTCCCCGAATACCTGAAAGAGAGAGAATCATGGAAAATGTTAAATATTTAACCAGATCTGTAATAAAATAAGAAGTATTTTTTTGTATTAGTTCTTCTCTTAATAATCATGGCTGTTTTCTTTCAATTTAAGCGAAGTGAAGGAAAGGCAAGTAACCCCATATACCACTATAGCGAAAAGTGACCAAAGCATGATGCAGGTTCAGTTAGAAGAAAAAACCCGCTAGCCCTAAACAAGGGCAGGCAAAGCATTTCCGTAGGTATATGATTTAATGTGTACTTTTCGCATCCTACAGGACTTGAACCTGTGACCTTCAACTTAGAAGGTTGTTGCTCTATCCGACTGAGCTAAGGATGCTACGCATTACAAACACCTCCAGTAGCCTTACCTTAGTAATTACTACAGAAGAAGAGTCTTCTTTTTGAAATGAACCAGCTATTACTATACTAACATTTAAGATTTATTCATCTAGCCAAAGGTAGAACTAGATTAGAAGAAGAAAAAAAGAAAAACTGTTTGTTTTTTCTATGTTTTTTGTTCATTGCCATAATAGAAAAGAAAAGAGGCAATCTTAGACCATTGATTGCCAAAGACAGCATGTGCCTACAAGATGAAGCGTGAGGAGACACAAACTGGTGGCAAATGCTAGGGTGGAGTTAGTTAAAGTAGCAAAGGTGGCAACTCCTATTAAGGCAGCAGCTCCATGCCAACTTTGGCTAGCAACAGAGCATCCTTTTTATATGTCCAAGTCCCTAATAAAATAAATAGGTAGCTGGAGGGAACCTACATACACCCATTGCATTCTAAGGTAGGGTCCCTTGCTATGTACTGTCATGTCACAGTGGGTTCACTTTGCCCTTTTCCACTGCCGAGGTGAAGGGAAAGGAAGGAAGGCAGACCCTGGACCAAACCACACTTTTGTAAGAAAAACTGGGGATGGAGTCAAACCATCATTCCAGGACTGTAAGTCCAACGCATTACTATTATGTTACCTTGTTAAGAGGTAACCTCAATAAAGGCCACGCTACCAAAAAAGAAGTAAAAAAACAACCAAACTACAAAGGCAAGAGTGCGTAGTAGCTCACTGATCTGATCAAGCGCGCTTGCGCTGAAGATGAGCGGGACTAAGCGGTCTGTCGAAGCTGTGGCGCAAGAGCAGTAAGGGAAAATACAAATAGAAGCGCCAGTGCAAGCAGGTGTAGACAAATCTACAACGAGAATCTTTGTCTTACCTTTCGACAACGCCATTTTTTATTTAATTTAATCTATTCGCTTTAAAGTTCATTTTAACGAAAACGAGCGAAAATAAATAAGCGAATATTTCCAACGCAAAAGCAACGAAAGCTCATAAAGAAACCTTAAATTATTGGCTTACCTAAAGAAGTACTGCAGCCTATTTAGTTTTTCTCTTTCTCATAACCAATGTTTTTATTATGATTTCATTGAATTTTTTGTTATTTTGGTATATTCACACGGGAATGGAAGAGACCTTGGCAGATCATGTTCACCACGAAGTCATATGAAATTGGATTTTAATTTTCCTTAGAATCTTACTATTAGTTTCCATCAAAGACTTTTGATTGTTTTTTGTTCTCTATAATTGAGCGGAAAACAAAAAACAAATTAAATTATGAAACGATCTATACGTATGGAACACTAGATTATTTTTACCCATATTATTTAGAGGTCGAGCATGATAAACTCAATGTTGTGGTATTTTCTGAACCTCACCATAATTATCTGAAACATCCCTATAGGGATGAAATAAATAAACACTGTCTTCTTTAATTCTTGAGAGGTTGGGTCTTCCCCGACCCAATGCGAAACAAAATCTACAGCTGTACCAATAGGGTTATGTCGAAGCACTCGAAGCTAAGCTCCGCGGCCAGGTAGCAGAGTCTACAAAAGAGTCTGCATTCGCCGAGTGAACCAATGATTCATGGAAAAGATTATGATTTTGATAGTGAACTTGAAACAACATTTTCATGAAAGACAAAGGTAGAGGAAGAGAATAAATGCTTTCAAATCACGTTCTCTTTTAAGCATCATTTTAATCCTAAGCGGCCTCTTGTGATGATTGCATTTCCAGCTTAAGTCTTTTGTGCCTCTAGCAAGGTTATGAGCTTGCTTTTGCAGAAAGATAGAGTTTGCATGCCTATCTTACCTTTCACATTGGATGTCTGACGATAACTAAGACATAACGTATAATAACATAACCACTAACGTATTAAATGAGTTAGCTAAGGTGCAAAGATGTAGTCGTTAAACGCGTCATGTCAGCCAAGGTAAAGGGGCAAGCAACCCTGAGGAGAACTATTATGTGCTTGCTCTTTTATGTTTGTATAACATTCCCTGCTTCAAATAAATCAATGTCAGATGCCTGCTGCTGTACTTGTAATTCATAGAAAGCGTCGTGCTCTTTATACATTGCCAAATAGGCTTCTATTTCCCTTGAAAGAGTTAGCTTCTTTTTTTGCTTTAATGTGTAAATTTTATAACTTAGCTAACAGCTAAGGGCCGCGGCTCCCGCAACTAGGACCGCTAAAGCAATTGTTTCAACTTCCGGATGCTTGTAAATCCAATGCATCATTTTTTCTTTTCTTCGTTCAATTTGATATTTTATCTAAAGCTTCATAAGACATGATACGCCAATTAAACATAGCCACATGCAAAGGAATGGATGAAAACAGTTATAACAGCACTGTGCTAGCAAGAAACTAAGCTCATTTCAAAGAATTAAAATGTAACAACCTTAACGAAAAGCCGCCTTGGAGTGTAAGGTATCCAGTCTGCCATTTATTTGCATGACTTTGCTAACTTCAATGAACGGGGGCAAACAACAGGGATAGGGATGATTTATTAAAAATGCCCTGCCCTCATAATGGTATGGTAAACAGCCAATTCTTGCTTGCTTGCTTGCACCCTGACGCAAACTTAAGGTAAACTTAAAGTGTGCGTGTTAAACCTTTTTTTAATCCTTTTTATCGCCAGCCTTGCTTGAAAGCTAGCTTACTTGATGACTTTCGAATTCAAGGAACAAATAGCGTAATTAGAATTGAAACAACGGTATACTTGCTAGCGCTTTCGTTTCATACATCTATATGATAGTGAAAACTGCTAGAGACAGATGACGACGACGTATAGTTTTCTTTACTTATCACTATACTTTTATAAATAAAGGTAGTGCTTAAGCGTTTAATTATTGTCTCTATTGACAATCTACACCTATCAATTAACTCTATATGTGATAGGGTCACTAGAATGTAGTAACAAAGACTGCTTCTACTTGCTTGCTTTGGGACTACTAATGCAAACAATACTAGGATAAAGAAAAAAACCAAGTGGCATGGCAAAACAGACTTTAAGCCGATACTAGAATTAGCATGAACGCGTGGCTATGTCTATCATAAATAGGGGTGGCGTGGCACGCTATGAACATTCGAGTATTGGCTCTTTTCTTCTATTAGGGTTCAAAGTTTTCCTTGTTAGCATTATATTAGCTAGGTTTGTTTTAAAAGTCAGAGTTGATGATATCCATGGAAAGGAAGGACTACCTTTGCCCTCCAAGTAGAGCATGTAGCTTGCTTCCATTAACAATATTTACTAATAAGTAAAGTAAAAGACGTAGATAACAACAATAGTGGATCTAGTAATAGTGAAAGCAAAAGTGGCATTAGTGCGAATAAAGTAATGAATTAGTTGAATTAATTTTGCCAACCCTACGTTCGTGAAGTAACCAGTTGCTTCCCTGGAAGTGTCAATTAGTCGTTAACTCGCCGTATCGTCAAGGTAGAAAAATTGGTTTATTTGGAGTTAAGAAGACGGTTCTTATCATGGAATCGATCAATAATATTGCAAAAGCTCATGGCATAAAGGTGTATCTATATCTGGTGGGGTAGGAAATTGTACATGTAAAAGTAATGACCTCTACATGGCATGGAAACAAGGGAATCAAAAGTTATTAATGTTGGAATCGTTATTTAAGAAGCTATAGATGATTTTATTGATAGTGGTATACGCGTTATGAGACATATTAATAACAGGCCAGGCTCTATAAGTCATTTTCTTAGGGCAAGCAAGAAGGGACAGATGATTTTGAATTGAAAGGGTTGATTGCAACGGTCGTTTCGTTATCGTCGTAGGTTTATTTCTTTTATTACATAAATGTGGATTGATAAATGTCAATTAAACTAAGCCTTTCGCCATTCGTAACTTGATTGAATGACACTGTAATAGCTCGTAATTGTAGAGCTGCTAAGAGCATAATACGAAAGAGAGACCCCATCATATGGTATGGAAAGTTCGAAGTTATGCAAAATCATCCCATACTGTACCTACTTCGCATAGGTTGAAAATACAGGCTTTTGTTTCAGCCCATCTTAATAGAAGGATGCGCCATTTGTTTGCATCCATTGGTTCGTGGGAGGCGCAAATCTTTAGGAGATTAGATGGCCTGTCTGTCTTTGTCTTTTGAAGCTTAGATTGAAGCTTGTTTCTTGATGTGAGGTAAGGTTTTTGCATAACAATTTATTATCCCTTGCCCCACATAGGGCGATTCTGTATCTGTACTGAGTTAAGACATGCTTCTTAGTCTTTATAGACTATACTAACAATTAAAAATAAGCAAGGCAACTGCTGTTTCGCCTCTTGCTTGGAGCAGTTCGACTTGGGATTAACGCAGCGGTTTGGTTTCCTTGCGCATTCGTTGAAATGGCTGGATCTTGGTCTATCAAACCATAAGTAGCAGATTTGACTACTTTGGCCCTTGCTGTCCTCGGAATCATGATTAAGGCTACCTAGCATGCATCTAGGGCTGCTTGCGGCTCTTAGATTTAAGACAAAAATGAATCCTGAGCCAATTGAGTCTCCAATTTTCAGTTCACCAATACAATAAAGACGCAGCCATAGGTTGAGTGTTGCGCGATTGTAAATCGAACACTCATTAAGATTTTGTACAGTGTTCGGTAGGTTCAATTCCTACAGCATCGAAAAGAATGCATTGGATGGATGCCTAGGCATTGAGAAAAAAGGACGCTTCCAAAGGCGAAAGGCCATGGGGAGATACCGTCTATGATCCATGGGTTTCCAATCGGGAAACCGTATCTAAGCTTGCCGGGCATGCCGTGTGTTGCGGCTCTGCCTCGGACTTGAGAGACTTAGCGAATTGAAACATCATTGTAGCTAAAGGAAAGGAAATCAACTGAGACTCCGTTAGTAGCAGCGAGCGAAAGCGGATTAGGCAAAGAAAGGGGAAGGGGCCCCGAGAAAGGGACCTCCGCTTTCCCTGCCCTGTGCAGGAGAGAACTTGTAGTAGGGGGAAGGCGAAGACACCCGGTGTCTTCGCCCCTTCCTCAAGGAATTATGAAAAGGTTGGAACATCTAGCCAAAGAAGGTGATAGCCCCGTAAATCTTTCCTAACAAGTTTGATTCCTATTGCAAAACGCGAATACCGTGTTTGAATAATGATCGCTTTGTAGTGACTAAGGGGGACCACCCTCGTGGCCTAAGTATTCCTCAATGACCAATAGCGTACCACAAGTACCGTGAGGGAAAGGTGAAAAGACCCTGCCGTATGTCGGGAGTGTAATAGAAAACTTGAAATCCGATGCAAACTATCAATCGGAAGATCAAAGCGTTGAAAAAAAAAGCAAAGCCACAAATGTTTAATGGAACGCATACGCGAAGCTAAGAAAGCGCTGTAGCCAGGCAAAGCCACTAATGTTTGCCTTGAGCGAACCCTTGAGCGAAGCTTCGCGTTGTCGGCTCTTGCTTGGCGCACTTTCCACTTTAACGGCGTACCTTTTGCATAATGGGTCAGCGAGTAAATGGGAACAACGGCTTAAGCCATTAGGTGTAGGCGTCATGAGGTTGAATCTTCAGCGTTGTTTCTATTTGACCCGAAACCGATTGATCTAGCCACAATCAGGTTGAATCGAGCTCTCCACAGAGGCCTTAGAGGACCGAACTTGATGTATGTGGCAAAATACGAGGATGACTTGTGGCTAGGGGTGAATCAAAGAGCTACGACTCCAGAAAGTGCCTTTGTTGAAGTCCTTTGGACCATAAGAACCTATAGGCAAGAAAAGGAGTCCTCCTTTGGCCTTTCGCCCCACAAGCGTGCGAACGCTTTTTCAATAACTGGCTCATAACGGTGAAACCAACTGTTTCTGGAAGTAATGGCCACACCGTGGGAAGTCATGAAAGCTTCTCCCCCTTTGTTGCTTGCGATTGAGTGCCCTTTTTTGCCCTCAAAAGTTGTTTTGAAAAAACACCTTGTTTTGTAGTTAGGGAATCCCTCTTTTCTTTTCTTTTCTCTACGCTACAAGCTAGCTCACTGACCCCGTAACGACTGATTTAAAAGATGGGAGCATGATTGTTAATGCTAACACGCCGGTTCTCACCCCGACCGAATCCCTCTCGAACCTTTGGTTCTCTGGCCATATGCACCGGCGTATCGAGAGCTAAAAGAAAAAAAACTAAACAAAAGACCAACCACGAAAAGTTCGCTAGCATCGTTTCTATACGATATCCTAACGAGGTACGTTGTCAACAACGATGGTGTCAAGGCCACAAACAATGGTTACGAGGTTCACAATGATGGCGTTAAGGCCAATAACGATGGTAGACAGGAAGTGAAATATGATGGGGCAAAAAAAATCATTTTTAATAGGCAAATGCGTAAATAATGATAACGATTACGTAAGTGATGTTAAAAAAATCTCAATGACAATCCCGGTTATTCCTACGAAGATGATGCGGTTAATGCTTGAAAAAAGAGAAATGATAGTTTTCCTTACTTGTTCGTTGCTGAGGAAAGGAAACAAAAGAACTTTTTTGCATTATTTCATGGCCCGATGAAACCAGTGAGGGTTTCAGTTAGTAGCATAAGCTAGACAATTGCTAGCGGCGGATTGACGTGGCCGCAGTCATCCGACCTCTCCATGATATCTAAGTGGATGCTTCCACTGGGCGGGGACTGGACTAATGTAATCTTGCCTTGACGTTGGCGGTTCCACGGTTTCAGCCCTGCCCTCCAACTAGCAGGTCACAAGGGAGGCCTTCCTGCCCCTGTTCATTACTCAAGATTGTTTGTTCTGTCCGGGCATTATAGTAAGCGCGGAACACCCGATCCCATTCCGACCTCGATATGTGAAAAGCGTTTTAGGCCATATGTACTGATAGTTTTCGGGAGATGTGGTTGACAGCCCGGACCCTAAAGCGATAGCAAAAGCTAGACAATTGAAGAATGACGTGGCTGTAATCATTCTAAACAATTACTAGAGGCGGATTGACGTGGCTGCAGTCATCCAACCTCCCCTTGCTATCCGCTTCAATCGAATGGTGGAAGACAAAACGGGGATTGGACCAATCTGATCTCGCCTTGACGTTGGCGGTCCAACTTACTGTTGTTAGCCTAGGCTAATGACTTACCAAGAGATCCGAAACATTGATTCACATTGCCATGAATATCGGCCGGGTAGCAAAAGCTAGGCAATTGTTTGGTTACTTTGGTGGCAAAAGAAAAAGAACAGGCAACATTATTTCCAAACCTTAGGAACTGTGTGAATCAACACGTTAAGGTAATGCTACTACACTGCGTTGATCAGCAACGACAGGTAACGCTACATAGCAAGTTAATTAACAACGACAGGTTTGGCGCCACGCCATTAGGAACCGCCATAAATGCAAGATACTACCCTAGCTAGGCGAACACCAAGGCAAGGGAATCAACGAAAAACATTCAATTAAATAATGCAAAAGAAATCATCGCAACAGTAGGTATAGGTATTGGAAACATATTTAGTTCTTTGACGGTAAGAAAGTTGCAATATAAGAAATTTTAGTGGAATGGCCGGGCTACTAGAGGTCCAATCAACTTTTCTTCTTTGTTATCGTGCACTGATTGAAGCGTAATTTTGTCCGTTCTTCATGCACGTATTTCCTATTAAGCTTTCTTCAAAGAGCCTTGCGTTTGTTCCTTGGCTCGGAGAAGAAAGCACGCGATGATGAAAACTGGACCGGTAAAATGGCATGAGCTAGGTAAAGCACGCTACTAACCAAGTAAGGAAATAATCAACAACACGCCTTTACAGGGATAGGAAAGGCTCAATTATGCAAAGAAAATTAGCCGAGAGGGATCAATTGCGGGGTGGAGTAAATGGCCAACTTGTCAAGCTCATGACCTGAAGACTGCGGGTTTGAACCCTGCCCCCGCACTACATGTTGTCAGCAGGCCCTACATTGCTGTGCGCCTAACGCTTCTCCTTATCGACGCGTTGTAGGTAGTATAGTGGCTGAAATCAGTGCCTGGAGCAACTCGCTCTAGTCCTGGATTAGTGTTATTGCCGTCCTTCAACGAGCACACAGCTTGCTATCGGCAACCTGGCCTCTTAGTTTGGTGGTTTGCGTGGTAAAGGATGGCGTTGTCGCCGTGCAGACGCTGCGACAAGGATTCTCATGTAATAATCAAACGATTGAAAAAGCGTGGCTTTGCGCAGCAAGTGCTAAGCAACCTGCGCACCACGTTTCTGTCCTGCAAATCAGCCACTATCGCTACCTGGCTTACTTGGATCATTCCACCTTACAAATTATCGTATAATAAACGCTTATGTAGCTGCTACCTTTGGATAGAGCATTCCCATGTGAAACGGCACCGGTTCAAGTCCGGGGAAGTCGTGAGCGAAACTGGATTGGAGTATCTATCATTCAGTTGGGCACTGCTCTGTTGATCTGAGATTATTGGGGTTCCCCCTCAGGCCCCAATCCCAGGACGTAGGATGATCCGCCTTGCCGATGGCCGTTCCGCTCACGGTTATTGGCGAGAGCCGGTAACCAACCAAGAAATCATCAACGAATTGTCAAAGATTGACATTTAGCCTTATTTTACGTACTTATGCTGAGAAAGCTTTCCGAGTAGGCAGGGCCCGATGAAATCGGTGAGGGTTTCAGTTAGTAGCATAAGCTAGACAATTGCTAGCGGCGGATTGACATGGCCACAGTCATCCGACCTCCCCTTGCTATCTGAGTGGATGCACCTCATCCTTCCACTGGGCTAACGGGGACCGTACCAATGTGATCTCGCCTTGACGTTGGCAGTCCGGCTTAAGGTTGTTAGCCTAGGCTAATGACTTACCGAGAGATCATCAACGAAACATTGATTCACAAAACCATGGCATATAGATTAAAAAAAAATAACACAAAAGGTTGGTAGCAATTGAACGATCCTTGTGCCAACTGTATTTGCACTTTCTCCGACAGGTGCTTTTGTCGTTAGCACTCTTTTGTTCATCAATCAAGCGTGTTCGTTCCGTCCCGGCATCCTAGTAAAACGCGGAACACCCGATCCCACTCCGAGCTCGATATGTGAAAAGCGTTTTTTGCCATATGTACTGAGAATTCTCGGGAGACGTGGTTGACAGCCCGGACCCACAAATCGTATATGCGATTACCTTCAAATGCGAATCTGGTATCCGCCAGAAACAATGCAATGAAAGAGCTATGCCATTCATATTACTTTAAACAAGGAGCAAAGGGTTCAAATCCCATTTCCTCCTAATCGTGATTACCTATTTGGTTAACGGTGACATAGGTTGGCTCATCAAAGCTTCGAAGAGGAAATACCTTGAAGAGGGTCTGTTTCGCTCGATTTCTGCCATCCTAGGACTCCATGTTTTGTGAAGGCAAAGAGGACTTGAACCTCTGGCAGCCCCGGTGCTATCGCCTCGCTTTTTCGCTCGCATTTTCAGGATCGGAAAGGAAACAAGCAACACCAAACAAATCACAGCTCCTTTGGTTTGGTTGAGATAATATTCTTCATCCTCAGACAAGTGAAAGCAAAGTTCCCGTTTTTCTTTCCTACTAGCCATGACCGGACTCGAACCGGTGCCGTTTCCTAGTACATAGAAAGGCTCTATCCAAAGGTAGCAGCTACATTACATGAGCCGAAGTAGCATAGCCGGCTCTTTTCGTTTTGTTTGGATAGAGGATATGCTAACTTTAGCAGCTTGGAGTGGCTCGCGCTCTCACGTGGGCAGCATTCATTCCGAGCTGGGTCTCATGGCCGGAATCAACTATCTGCATCTCAATAACAATTCACTGTCTGGCACAATTCCTCCCACACTGCTGGACTGTAAGTATCTGGTGTGGGTGGATCTTAGCAGCAATGAACTGGAGGGCACCATCCCTAAGAGCTTGCCAAGCAAGCAGGGAAGGTGATAGAAGGGACACCAGCTTGCATTTAGCCTTTTTTGAGCATCTTCAGGCGATCAATGCACAAAGTATGGCTTGGGATCAGTGCTTACCAGTTCGCCCGGCTTAGCAGAATTCCTTCCAAAGGTACAACCTTAGTGTCTCTACTCGGATATCGTGGACCATGCACGTAAATGAATTTGTACAGGCAATGAGCGTGGGATACTTGAGGAAGAGCGTAGGATCGAACGCAACACAAGTTAAAAACTTGAAAAAGAGCTACAAGTCGTGCGTGAACAAAAGGAGAGACTATTTGAAAGAATTAAAGCTTTAGAGCTACGGATAGCAAATGCAAAGGACGACAGCTCGTTTATTCATGACTTACGCGAAATGCCTAGTTGCTCTACACCCGATTTGTTAGCCTTACGCCAGCCTTCGAATCGTTGCGAAACGAATAACGAGAACTGGGGAAAAAAGGAGGCGTAGCGTATTTACACTCAATGGAAGGAGGAAGATGGCCAGAGGCATCGACAAATGAAAGATGGCGCGTTGCGAAACTAAAGTAGCAAACCGAAGACAGACTCTAACGGGTCAAATCCAAGACCGAACCACGATAAATCAAAGTTTTACCATCCATTACAACGTGAACCACCGATTCCCTGCAAGGCAAAGGATGGAACACATAAGATATTTTACCATCGCTGATTTTGTACGCTTTGAGGCCGGAGTGGTCACTGATTTTGTACGTGTATGCTTTGAGGCTGTATGCGGAGTGCTCACTGATTCTGTACGCTTTGAGGGCAAGGGATAAGATAAGGATGGAACACATAAGATATTTTACCATCGCTGATTTTGTATGCTTTGAGGCCGGAGTGGTCTCTGATTTTGTACATGTATGCTTTGAGGCTGTATGCGGAGTGCTCACTGATTCTGTACGATTTGAGGGCAAGGGATAAGAGAATAATTAAGTTACTGGCGCTGCAATGCCGGTGGTATCGAGGAAACTCCTAATGAGATGATATGTCTGCTTCAGAATAAAAAGTTATGGCTACGACGCACGGAGAAAAAAAAAGGCTTAAAACCCCTAGTAAAGCTCCAATTTATTTCATGCGTAGAAATCAATTCAAACACCTTTGGCAAAGACACTCTGCTAGGCCAACACTGACACTGAGAGATGAAAGCGGGGAGCGAATGGGATTAGATACCCCTGTCCTAGCCGTAAACGATGGAGACTAATCGCTGCGCGTATCAACCCCTAAGTGCTGTAGCTAACTTAGCGTTAAGTATCCCGTCTGGGGAGTATCGTTCCCCTTAGATCTTTAGATGCTAGGCTAACGTAACCTCTCGGGACCGTTGGTAGGCTAGGTGGTCCCTATGGTGGTGGGCAACCAACCCCAAACGCCAAGGCCAAGATTGCGGGGTGGAGTAAATGGCCAACTCGTCAGGTTCATGACCTGAAGACTGCAGGTTCGAATCCTGCCTCCGCACTACATGTTGTCAGCAGTTTTAAAGCAAAGAAAAACACCGTTTAAAAGAAAAGGAAAGCAAGCTGTAAGCAAAGAAAAAGATGTGATAGAGAAAGCAAACAAGCGAAAGCAGAAAAAGATGCGTTTGCTTTAAAAGAAAGCAAAATCGAAGCAAAGCAATCTTTGCCGGCCAACTGCTTTACTCCGTTCGACATTAGCCTTTTTGCATGCTAGCTACACTACATAAAAGCATTTATGAAAATCTGTAAAAACAGATGTTAAAAGAAAAGCATTAATTGCACCATGCTCTTGTTTGGTTTAGGTTTCGTTGCGGGGCTTTCCATAAGCGGAAGCTGTTTTTTTGGTTCTTTTGTGCGGGGCATGCTTTTGGAATTGGAGAGGCTTTGAAACCTTGCGGATTTGTATCGAGCACAATACAAATTTCTTTATTCACAAAACCAAGTAGGATAAAATCTCTTACTAAGACTGCGGAGAGCAGATATGGCGTTAATTCAGTCTTCTTCTTTGGCTAACACGCTGCATAGGCATACAGAATTAGGTTGGCTGGAGCGCCCGCCGTGAAGCCAAACTATCCCTCAGGGATCCCGGACCAAGCGCAAGTGGGGACTTCTCAACATCGCAAGTCACCTCTTGACGATCTGTCCATTAACCACACAAATATTTACATTTGATTATTATAGTTTGACTATTATACGAGAACACTAGAGAATCTTTGTCTTTAGGCTTTAGCCATCCTTTACGTAAGAAACCACTAAACTAAGAGGCCAGGTCGGTGATAGCAAGCTGTGTACTTGCCGGCTATCAATCATAAGGTGGAGTGAAATTGGATAGCCAGAGTGTTTTTGGGCACTCAACAAAAAGAGAGGCGCACAGGCGACAAAGTAACAGGGGGCTTGGGGTTGTTGGGCTTCCCCGTTTGGCTCACGTAGCTTAAGGGATAGAGTATTCCTATGTACCAGGAAAGGAAACGGCACCGGTTCAAGTCCGGTCGCGTTCTTGGATCGGAAAGGTCACGGTAGTATCTATTATTTAGCTGAGCACTGCTTTGTTGATCTGAGATTATGCTTAACCCCCACTCGGCCCCAATCCCGGGACGTAAGATGATTCGCCTTGCCGATGGCCGTTCCGCTTCCGGTATTGGCAAGAGCTGGTAACTAACCAAGAGATCATCAACGACAAAGATTGCCCTTTTTTAACTAAAAAACCGAGTTTGATCCTGGCTGAGAATGAACGCTGGCGATATGCTTAACACATGCAAGTTGAACGTTGTTTTCTATTTATAGAACAGTTGAAGACAAAGTGGCAAACGGGTGCGTAACGCGTGGGAATCTGCCAAACAGTTTGGGCCGAATCCCAAAGAAACGAAAGCAAAAAAGCAAGCTTTGATAAAGCTAAAAAGCGCTATTTGATGAGCCTGCGTAGTATTAGGTAGTTGGTTGGGTAAAGGCTGACCAAGCCGGAGATGCTTAGCTGATCTTTTCGGACGATCAACCACACTGGGACTGAGACACGACCCAGACTCCATAGGGAGGCAGCAGTGGGGAATATTGGACAATGGGCGAAAGCCCGATCCAGCAATATCGTGTGAGTGAGTGAAAAACGTCGCGTTAGCGAGGAAGGGCAATGCGGCTTGTAAAGCTCTTTTGTCGAGTGACGATTATGACAAGACTCGAAAAAGAAGCCCCGGCTAATTCCGTGCGAGCAGCCTCGGTAAGACAGGAGGGGCTAGTGTTATTCGGAATGACTGGGCGTAAAGGGCACGTAGGCAGTGAATCAGGTTGAAAGTTAAAGGCGCCAGCTCAACTGGCGGAATGCTTTCAAAACCAATTCACTTGAGTGGGATAGAGGGGAGTGGAATTTCGTGTGGTAGGGATAAAATCCGGAGATATACGAAAGAACGCTGAATAGCGAAGGCAGCTTTCTGGGTTTCTACTGACGCTAGGGTGCGAAGGCTTGGGGAGCAAACAGGATTGGATACCCTGGTAGTCCATGCAATAAACGATGAGTGTTTGTCCTTGGTCCGCGGATCGGGGGCTCAGCTAACGCATTAAACACTCCGCCTGGGGAGTACGGTCGTAAGACTGAAACTCAAAGGAATTGACGGGGGCTTGCACAAGCGGTGGAGCATGTGGTTTAATTCGATACAACGTGCAAAACCTTACGAGCCCTTGACATGAACACTTGACATATGAACAAGTGTGCTTGTCCTTAACGGGATGAAACGAAAATTCATACAGGTGCTGCATGGCTGTCGTCAGCTCGTGATGTGAGACGTTTTTGGTTAACTCCTATAACGAGCGAAACCCTTGTTTTGTGTTGCTAAGACATGCTGCTCTCAAAGGATCAATGTCATTATTTACTTGTCAGCGGGGCAGTACGGGATTGATGACACTTCCTCTGTGCCGATGTTGTACTCACAGGAGACTCCCTATAGTTCTACTATGGAGGAAGGTGGGGATGACGTCAAGTCCGCATGGCCCTTATGGGCTAGGCTACACACGTGCTACAATGGTAATTACAATAGGAAGCAGGGCCCTAAGGCGGAGCGAATCCATAAAGATTACCTTAGTCCGGATTGTTCTCTGCAACTCGAGAACATGAAGTTGGAATCGCTAGTAATCGCGGATCAGCATGCCGCGGTGAATACGTACCCGGGCCCCGTACACACCGCCTGTCACACCCTAGGAATTGGTTTCGCCCAAATCATCGACCAGAGATCACCTATTGCTAAAGTGTTTCATGCCGGCGTTGAGTGTGGCCCATTTTGGTATGGGTGGTCTCCTTGGTGCATATTTGGGTTGGGTCAGTGTGACTGGGGTGAAGTCGTAACATGGTAGTCGTAGGGGAACCTGTGGCACTGGAGGGAATCTTAAAGGGAGGCGCTAGCGTCTTTTTATTAACTGTACGTGAGTTGATAAAGTCAATTCGTTCGGGTAAGCTAACTGTGCGAGGGGGAAGTGTGGGGTTGGTAGCGATTAAATAATCAAAGGCTTGTACTAGTTGTATTTGCATTTTCTGTGGCAGGTGCTTTTGTCGTTAGCACTTTTTTGTTTCTTAATCAAGCTTGTTTGTTTTGTCTGGGCATCCTAGTAAAATGCGGAACACCTGATCCCATTCCGACCTCGATATGTGAAAAGCGTTTTCCGCTATATGTACTGAGAATTGTTGGGAGACATAGTTGACAGCCCGGACCCACTAAAGATGCGAAGAGGAGAAGAGAAAGGAACACCATAACAGATAGCAAAAGCTAGGCAATTCTTCGAATTAACTGCAGTAATTTGACGACCAAAGCGATGACGTGGCTGCAGTCATTCTAAACAATTGCTAGCGGCAGATACTGTAGTCATCTGACCTTTCCTTGCTATCGGAGTGGATGCTTCCACTGGGCGGGGACTGGACCAATGTGATCTCGCCTTGACGTTGGCGGTCCGGCTTATGGAGAAGAGACCAAGGCCTTCTTTGACCAAGAGTCACACCTTTATGAAAATATTGCATCGGCACTTGTACCCTAACGTTGACCTTACATTAGATGAGAAAAATGTATAGTCTAATCTCAATCGAGAGATAGAGTGGCTTGGAAAGGCTGTGTGACTTGAGGAGCATAAGGAAATGGTTATGTCAGCCGCCAAACTCAAGACCAATGTTGTACTTACTGGCAGTTTCCTTTCGGGAGCCTAAGGTCCCTCTCTTCCGCCGGGCAGCGTAAGTGCCTGCAGCGCCCACTTTTGCCGGGGGAAGTGCCTAACGGCACTAACTTTTTCTCAACATTCCATTCTTTTCAAATTGAAAAGAGAAAACTGTTTGAAAAGAAATGGCTGGCTAAAATGAGATTCCGTATAATGCAAAATTGCTTGCGTTAGGGAAAACGTCACTCCGCTGGAGAGAGAGGGCCCTAAAAAAGGGCGCTTCTTTGGTTATCCCTTTCAAATCGTGCGCCCTGTCTCCTTTACAAGCAAGTGTCCGGGGAGACCCGATTGCCAAGGCTACGGTCATTTCAGCTTAGCGGGAGGCTCCTACCCCACCATGCGTTCCTTTGGGGAGGGTGTGAAGCTAACAAAACAATGCAAGAGGTGGCAACATAGAACCCGCTAGGAGTGGCAAGACTACTGATCAACGCAAGTGAATTGTGCAACCACGCTTTGTAGAAACCATAAAGCTCCTGTATCATTACGGGCCAGCAGACACTCTGTTGGCGAAGAATGAACCAAAATGTGATTTGGGACACGATGGGCCTTTGCGTGCCCAGATCGGAAAATGATCACTGGAGTATAGCACATGATCGCTTTCCTTGTAATAAAGTCATCATGTCGACAAGGTAAACCCAATGGGCTCCCCTCAGGAGGTCTGGTCATAAGATGAGATATCGTCCAGTGGGATGAAGACGATATGAAAAGCCACCAGCTTGCTTTACTGGGTAGGGTAAAATAGGCAGCGGAGGTAGATAGAGACATATCTATTCAATGAATCACCGACCTGACCTTTTGAGTTGGGGGCCCGGTGCTAACTCGTATCATGAATGACGAAGCGCCAAAAGACCATTTATACGCACTTCGTGCCTTAAATGAATAACTGCGAGCAGTAACGCCACAAAGGTTATGCAAGGGTCGCTGGGCTTCCCCCACTAAGGTTCCCCTGGCTGAGCCAGCTACCCTTTCTTCTGGTTTCATGCATACTGGAAACCAAGGAAACTGAGTTGCGCTTGCTTGTAGCTTCTCTCTAAACGCTCTGAGCGGTTCTTGAAACGCAGGAACGAAAAGCTGCCGGGGCCTAGACTTCCCATTTGTCATTTGAGCCGTATGCAAGGAAACTTGCACGTGCGGTTGAAAGAGGGGGGAAAGCTCTTCCGTTCCGGGCTTACCTATCTGAATAACCAAGCTCGGATATAGCTGGTTTTCCGTGAAATCTATTGAAGTAGAGCGTATAACGTTTATGGCTTGAGGTAGAGCACTCAATGGGCTAGGGTAGCCGAAAGCTTGACCGACCCCAAGGAAACTCCGAATACAGGCCATGGGTTTGTACAGACAGACTTTGGGTGCTAAGATCCAAAGTCGAAAGGGAAACAGCCTAGATCGTACGCGAAGGTCCTTAAGAAATCACTTAGTGGAAAAGGAAGTGATCAAGCGATGACAACCAGGGGGTGGGCTTGGAAGCAACCATCTTTCAAAGAAAGCGTAATAGCTCACTGGTCTAGCTTCATGGCACTGAAAATGTCTCGGGGCTCAAGTGACTCAACGAAGCGACGAGACCTTGAAAGAAGCTTTTTCAAGTGTCAGTAGCGGAACGTTCTGTCAATCAAGGAAAGTTGTTGGTGACAACACCTGGAGGTACCAGAAGTGAGAATGTTGACATGAGTAACGAGAAATCATGATTGCGTGCCAGTTCCAGCGTTTCTGCGTTCAGTCAATCTACGCAGAGTGAATCGGTCCCTAAGGAACCCCGAAAGAGAAACGTCCGATGGATACACGAAAGCGACGAAGTGGCTTTAACTACTGAACCATGCGTGTTTGTTAAACTCGTGAATTGGATGATTTGGGCAGGGGGCTACGAAGTCACTCCGGCTTTATGCAGGGTTGAAAATCCCAGGAAAAAACTTTATGGAATTGGGAGGGCGATTCAACATTTAAAATGCAAAACCAATCGTACCCCAAACTGACACAGGTGAACAAGTAGAATATACTAAGGCGCTTGACAGAACCATGTTGAAGCAACTCGGCAAAATGGCCCCGTAACTTAGGAAGAAGGGGTGCTCTCCTATTGAAGGATTGGGAAAGCGGCACATATTGGGGGTAGCGACTGTTTATTAAAAACACAGGACTCCGCTAAGTGGTAACACGATGTATAGAGTCTGACACCTGCCCGGTGCCGAAAGGTAAAAAGGAGAAGTGTTATAAGCTTTGAATGGAAGCCCCGGTAAACGGCGGCAGTAACTCTGACTGTCCTAAGGTAGCGAAATTCCCCGACAAAGGGGTGGTTTGACAGAGATGTTCGACAACATAATCGGGCAATATGCTGGGACATCCGTCCCAATTTCAGTATCCAATAGTCATACAGAACAGGATAAAATCAAAAAAATCTGGCAAATGACAGCGCGAAGCGCTTTCAACCAACCTACGGCCTATCCACGGCTGAATGGAAAATGTAGTTGGTGGCGCAGACCATCAACAGGATAGCAAGTTGGAAATACATCGTCTTTCGAGCCCGCGGTTGACTATTTTCTTAGCCTCACGCCGTGCACCCGCGAACGTAGTTCCAAGATCTAAACTCGATCCCCAACGACCACACGCCAGACATCTTTCGAGATGATGATATAGTCCGAACTTATAGGAGAATATAAGGCCATAGGCGAGGATGGCATGGACGTGAATACCATCCATTGCCGTTTGATTAATTTTATTGTGTCGCATAAGTAGCGACCTGCATGAATGGTGTACACAGTAAGTTACGCCAGCCTTCTAAGTAATTATTAGGTTTTAGGCAACATTACATGTGGAAACACTTTAAAGATCTAAGTGCACTTGTCTTCAAGGACTTCGATATGACACAATGGACGATCCGCAGGATTGGGGAATGGAAAATCATGCACTTGCTCTAGAACATCCAGACTGGATAGCAGAGGTCCAATCCCCAGAGACTTTACATGGAGCGCCCCGGCTTACCGCTATGGCTTATTCTATTCGAACTGAGAAAAAGGCCTGGGTAAAGAGAAAGCCCAAGCTAAACCAAAAATTTTAGCAAAACTTACAGGTAACGACTGCCGTGCTGTCTCCAACATGGACTCAGTGAAATTGAATTCTCCGTGAAGATGCGGAGTACTAACGGCTAGACGGTAAGACCCCGTACACCTTTACTATACTTTTGCAGTGACATCCTTGATTTAATGTGTAGGATAGATGGGAGGTGATGGCAATGTCGCCACCAATCTTGAAATACCACTCTCTCGTCGTTGGATGCCTAACCGCCGCTGCTGTCAGAAGCGGGATATTGCAAGGTGGGTACTTTATCTGGGGCGGATGTCTCCCAAAGAGTAACGGAGGTGTGTGAAGGTAGGCTCAAGGTAATATAATAACAGCTTATGAGCGTAATGGTAGAAGCCTGCCTGATTATAAGACTTACTAGTCGGACAGAGACAAAGGTCGGCCATAGTGATCCGGGAGTCCCGTGTGGAAGGGCTCTCGCTCAACGGATCAAAGGTACGTCGGGGATAACAGGCTGATGACTCCCAAGAGATCTTATCGACGGAGTCGTTTGGCACCTCGATGTCAACTCATCACATCCTGGGGTTGAATAAGGTCCCAAGGATTCGGTTGTTCACCGATGAAAGTGGTACGTGAGTTGGGTTTAGAACGTCATGAGACAGTTTGGTTCCTATCTACCGTTGGTTTTAGAGAACTGCGAGAAGCTTGCCCTAGTACGAGAGGACTGGGTTAGGTCAACCTATGGTGTTCCGATTGTTGTGCTAGTAAACAGCGCCGGGTAGCTAAGTTGGTAGGGAAGAACCGCTGAAAGCATCTAAGCGGGAAATCCTTGTCTAGACAAGTTCTTCTATCGGGTGAAAGAACATCACTTTGATAGGCGAGAGGTAAAAGCACCGCAAGGACAATGGGCTTCCTCATACTAATCTCTTTTCGAGATTCCACTAACGATGTTGTATGGTTACCCCAGGTGGGGCAAGGGATGGCACGAAAGCGCGTACGACACACACCTTAGCATGAGCACGTATAGCCGAGTAAAAAAACGATCTAAAGAGATGGGTAGCTAAAGTAGTAACGAGTTGAAATCCTATACGGGTCGTAGTTATCAAGTATTTTGCTTGCGTAAGTCAGGAATGATATAATACGTAACGTGACGTATAGGATACGATATAGGCTTTGTTTTAAAGTGTTGTAATTAAACTAGATGAGAAGCCACGCTGCAAAATAACTCCTTTTCACCATGCATAGACCAAGCCGACGATTAAGACAAATAGAAAAACAATTACTTCAACGAAAGCTAAAATAAGCCCAATTCCCGCTATAGCCCTAGAAAAATACGGTTTTGACTTTCGTGAAGAATTAAGAAAATATGTAAACTCTTCGATCCTTGAGATACTCTTCGACAAGAAAACTTTTTCGTTTGTAAAACAGCAAGCAAACTGACCCTTATGAATGCCAGCGCTTGAGCAAAGGGTTTGGGCAGTCGAAATGTCTAGCCCATCAAAGGAATATGTACTTACATAGCGAAGGGACCCTGATATGTAGGCTTCCTATGTCTCGGGTGCTTTAGAGGGCCCGGCGTATATGCCAGTGTGGCAAGCCACCATGTCTACCTTGCTCAGGGAGAGTTCCTCTAGAAGGATTAAACGGTCAATTTTCTCCCTTAGAACCCCCTCAAGGTCGCGCCTTAGATTGGCTATGGTAGTAGCCCCCCGCCTCTTCTTCGGCTACAGCCTAAAGCGGGTAACCCACCGATTCTGTATAGGTGGTAGCGAATAGGTGCCGTACTGAGCTCTTTTGGTTAAAGTAGGTGCTTTCCCTTGGCCAGAAGAGCCTATAGAGCATGTAGCATGCATTAACTGCCGCTGTGCACTCGTCGTTGAGTCGCTTGACCAGGCCCCGACAGCGACTCGGGGTAGCGGTTAGCCGGGTTTTCCCTAGCTTAAGGTGCCGTGCCAAGGGGTAAGGCGTCCCGGCCAATGTAGTGCTGGGCTCCAGGCAACAGGGAAGTTTTCTTAACAATTTGAATTTCCTAGCCTAGTTATAAATTTAATGTGCTAATCTGTATACGAATGGAGACGATCGGACTTGAACCAATAACTTCATGCTTGCGAAACATGCGTTCTACCGATTAATCTACACCCCCGCCCTCGTTTCATGTGCAACACGTATCATATAGGCAAACAAAAGTTTTCTTTTAAAGCAAAGAATTTGTGTGGCTAGTGCCATGTAGTCCTTATTCCACTGATGCTCAAGCGGAAGAACGGAAGCTCTAAAAAAAGGTCGGCATGCGTAAATCGACTAACCGCTTCTCTCCGGACGAATCCAAAAAAACAAATTAAACGACTATTCTTTCCAAAGCTCTTTTAAGACGCTACGAATAGATAGGCACGGTCAAATGCTAAAAAGGGTAATCCGTGATAGATAGATAGAAAAGGACGTGGTAAAGGGAGGAATCCTTGGGCCTGACCTAATCTCGTAGTCATAGTGCTATCGTTGGCTTCTGCATTTAAATGATTAATTTCACAACCCAACATTCACGCATGCCAGGAAGGCATTGGCTAGATGCCCTTGCCAGCACCTGAGGTCAAATGGCATTTCATCTTAACATGATCCGGCCCCATAGCTTGTTAAGAGTCTATGTGCTTACTGAACCTGGGATGCTACGTAGCGGTTGCCAAGGCGGGACTTCAAGTTGCAACGAATTATCATGATTCGTTTACGTCGTAGAATCAATCGACATTCTTCTAGCAATTTCTTTGTTTTCAACGGAAACAGTGGAGTTTATGGCATTTCTTTATGCACGGTTGACATAGCGAAGACAACAGCTCTTGCCAAGGCAGTAGCTCTATGTCAATAAGGGCTAGCAACAGAGCCTCCTCCTCGTGTATCCAAATCCCTAGCAAAAGGAGTAGGTAGCTAGGGGGAACCCACATACATCCATTGCATTCTAAGCTAGGGTCCCTTGTCATGTACCGTCATGCCACAGTGGGTTTACTTAAAAAAAATTGCGGATGGAGTCAAACTAGCATTCTAGGACTGTAAGTGCAACGCATTACCATTATGTTACTTAGTTGGGGGGTGACCAAAGCAAAGGCCACCCCGAAGTAACCGTTATTTATCTAGACTTATCTTCAGGGTTGTTTATTGATTTCCTTAAAATACAAAGAATATCGAAAAGGCCATGATCAAAGCAAACAGGGCAATAGCTTTTGTTAAGGCAAAGCCTGGAGTAACATAACCGAATAATTGTTTGGCTAATGATAGATTTCACGCCACAGGGCTTGTCAAAGGACTAAATACGTTTCCAATACCTACTGCTGCTCCTTTTCTCATTCTTGGGTTCATCCTTGCCATTCTCTTTTTCGGGAAGTAGGAAGGGGCAAAGCTAGGAAATTCCCCCCCAGTGCTTCCTATTCTCCGGGGTCATTATCGCCCGACCCAGTATCCTGACAGTTCCCTTCATTTCCGGAAGGAGTCTCTTCCTCCGGTTTTGGTCCCCTACAGAAACACAAAACCCGGTTCCACCAAGAACGTTTAGGCACTTGTGATTGTGCAAGGTGATCTAGCTTGGAAAGTAGCTCCTCTTCTTGTTGTCAAGAAAAGGGGCTCTGGCTCTTTGCCTCGCTAGTCTCGGGAGCCTCGCTAGTACCCTCCTCCTTCCTGTTCTTCGATGACAAAGGGCTTCCCTCAACTTTGCTTGACGGCCCTGAGCTCAATTCGTGTCCGGCCTTATCTCCTTCTGGAGTGGAGTTGTCATCCTTGATTTCACGAGTATCCCCTCCAAACTCCTCTTCCCATAACGACGCCCCCGAAGATGATGGAGGAGGAGGAAACGAGTAATTCTCTATCGGCATCGAGCCTTGTTCGGCGGGCTGCTGGCTTGTTTCCGCTTCCGGCCTGTCTTCTGAACTGTAGGAATTGGAAGAATAGAAGTAACAAGTTAAAAAATTGCCCCACTTATTCCTTCCAAATTCGTACATTGAAATGGCGACCTCTAAGAAAATACATTCGATATGAACTCCCGAGTCACTCTAGAGTGACACCGTACGGGTAACTCTTAACGAAAAAACGAAAAGGGTGCCCATTTTTCTTTTTGGTAGCCAAGTTCACTGGAAACCCCCCGACGGCTAATCATCGAAATAGTTAGACTTTTTGAAGTTTCGAATAGGTTATTTTTCATGGCATCATTTTTTGTTGATGATCTCTTAGTTAGTTACTGGCAAAGCCAATAACCGTAAGCGGAATGGCCACGGCAAGGCGGATCATCTTACATTCCGGAAAAGGGTTGCCCCAATAATCTCCAGTCACCATACCAGTGCTCAACTTAATGACAGAGTAGTAGATGATCCTTCCTATCCAGTTTGGCTCATGACCGGGCTTGAACCGATGCCGTTTCACAAACTCTCTCGTTTAAGTTACATGAGCTGCGAAAAACTAAACTACTGCCAAGCTAGGAAAGCAAAGCTCTTTTGAGATAGAATGTGGGCAGATTGATTCTTATTTGTAGGCAACTATGGCTCCTCGAAGCGAAGAACTGTACGAACTATAACGTAGGCTACCGCTCTACCCTTCGAAACTCAACCAACTAAACTCTCGGTGTCTACGGCATTAGAGTGAACTTCGTGCCCAAATGAGCACGCAGACAGGAGGATTTCAAAATACCTTGATCAAATAGGGTGTTGTTTGCTTAATTTCCTCGTCCGAGCAATGAAACAACTCTCTATATTACGAAATTAATGGGAGGTAGGGAAACGTAATTAATTGTCCGTCCGAGCGGCAGGGAAAAGGTATTTTGAAATCCCTGCAACCAAGCAAGCACTGCCTGCGGCACTGCTTTAGTAGCAAGAAAGGCGGTCAAGTGGTAAGCCTATGTGTCGGTGGTCTACTTACTCGATTCTGCAGCTACCGCGGCTCTAGCCGGGGCCAATTATGCCACTGTTTGCAAGGTGGAATGAAGTCTAATCATGAACCGTGATTGATTTCTATGATTGCTCGACCGAACTATGAATTAGTGAGGGATAGCTATACCGAAATACGTAATAGCTACTCGCTTATTTGGTCATGCAAAAGGGAAGGGCCAGTATGAAAAAATTGAAGCCCGTAGACGTTAGTCAACACTTTGCCCTTCAACCACGGAAGATACATATTTTATAACTGTTTGTCCAGTCAATGAACGTAGAGGCTTTGCTTTGTATTCTCAAAGAAGCTGCTTAGCGTTGATTGCTTCGTATCCCTGAACTGAAGAAGTTGCAACTGTTTGGCGTTGTTATGGCTATGATTGCATCGCGGCGGTTCATGCACGGCACGGAGACCCTTCTCACAGTTGTCATGACGTTAACTAATCGGGGCTAGGGAACTGAATTGTTGGTAGTGTAGTGTTTGTTAAATGTAAAGACGTATCCTTTAGCTGTAAAGGCCTCACTCTGCCGCTGGATGATCTAAGCGAGTCCCCGGTCTCGCCTCAACGTACCAAGCATTACTAGACAATAAGGTGATGGACCAGGGCTTATATGACTTTCCTTTAATAGTGAACTATTAAAGGCCATTAAAATTAACGATTTAACCCTTAAACAACACGTAAGCCCCCTTGACAACACGTAAGCCACTATTATTGCGATCAGAGCTCCTAATTGGCGCAAGTGGTGCAAGGACAAGCTATCTATGAAGGTATGGGATGTAGTATGGTGCAATGTCTGCATAGAAACGCTAAGGTTGCTTGTCTGCACTGGAAGTTTAGAATTTTTCTTAGGCTTAAGGCGTGAACTCTTCTCATGGTAAGCACTGAACCCAAGCCATACTCTGTGCATAGATCTTCATGCAGATGCTTGAAAAACGTAGGAATACTCCCTTTCCTGTGAACACATTTGCACTAAGGTCAAGGACCTCTACGCTACTGGAGTTGGCAAGGGATGCTGGAAATGGCTCTGTAAAGTTGTTATAGCTCAATACAAGCTACTGGAATTGGCAAGGGATGTAGGAAATGGCCCTGTAAAGTTGTTGAAGCTCAATACAAGCTTACGCTTGAGAAAAAGAGAAAGGTTACTACACAGTCGATAAAGTAAGCCAACCGCAGGGACTAAACAAAAAGGCGTCACTTAGCTAGTTATTCAGCTAAAGAGGTGCTCTCTCTTTCCTTTCGTACGGACTAAACAAAAAGGCGTCACTTAGCTAGTTAGCCAAAGCGGTGCTTTTTTGTATATATACAAGAGATTAATTATGTTCTTATCTAACGTCGTCGTGTGTTTAAACAATTGAAATCAGCGGGTTTCTTTCTTCATTAAGCTCAAGTGGTGTGGTAAAATAGGACTAGGTGTTTCCTGGTTAGCTACATTTTCGTTATGATTGTAAGCTTTACATAGATTCAAGGCTTTCCTTTCATTCTCACTTGCCTTTCGCATATCTTGTTCACAGCTCGATGGCCGTACTAAGAATACAGTAAACATGCGCCTCGATAAGGTGCGGCTAAGACGGCTCGTTGGTTCTTCCAATGTGCGTTTAGGGTCTTGGTTTCACTTGTCTTCATCTCGCATTCGCATGAGTCAGTTTGAGTGAAGGGCTGCTTTGGTTCCGCACGCTAATGCGTTGTTGAGTACCCTTTTTTATTGGCCTTCCGCCATAGGTTATCAACCTACCCTTGGTACGGAAATGGGATTACTGCAGGAAAGGAAAGGGAAGGAAAGGAGAAGAATTACTTCCACCAAGGAAGGATCAATAACTTACATTCAAGCTGTTTACGTACCTGCGGATGATCTGACTGACCCAGCCCCCGCTACGATGTTTGCACATTTAGATGCTACAACTACGCTTTCAAGAGGCTTAGCAGCAAAAGGTATCTATTCGGCCGTGTATCCGTTGGATTCGACGTCTCATTTTTGCAGAGGAGTTGTAGATACTGACAGCCATTAGCAGCCTGTATTCCCCTGATGCAACGACGTACAGCCAGAGCCGCGCGATCTCTAGTATAGTAGGTGGCCCTCCTTGAAGGTTAGCTTCTTTCAGTCCAACCCTTTTAGGGTTGTCAATGGGCTCTGAGCTCCCTTCAACCCAAGGTAAGGCAGTTCCCTTCCGTCCAAATGACTTTAAAAGATACCTTTTTTGAAACAATCCGTACGCTTAGCATCTCTGGACCCCCTGCCGCTTCTTTTTCTCCGTCCTCGTAGCTTCGGCGTCCCCACCTTCTTTATTAAATAAACAATATGTACTTTTAGCTTCTTCGTCTCTAAGACCCCAATGCTTCTTTTAACAGTACGCAATACAAAGAGAAATCCCGGCGTTACGAGAATCATTAAACGAGAAACCCCGGCGCTTCTTTTTCTTCCGACCCCATGGTTCTTCTTCGTTAAAAAAAAGCTCGTAAGCTTCTTTGTCTTTTAATAGTACACAATCGAATTCAAGTTCGGCGTCTCCACCTTCTTCTAACAAGACACAATTGAATTCAAGCATTTAAAAGATACTTCCTTACCTTTTTTGGTAACGCCAGTGGAAGGGTAACGACAGATTAAAAGAAGATGGAAAAGGTAAAAAAGCAGATTAAAGCTAGCACCTTCTGCATGGCATTAACGTGTGGATAAATGCTAGCAGCCTTCGTATGGCATCAGTCATGAATTAAAGCATGCAGGCAGATAAAAGTGTGCATTCTTGCTAAGCGTGTTTTGACGTTATTTCAGCTTGCTTAAGAAGCACTGCCCAAGGCAGTATCCGAGATTGTGCTTACGAAAGTATCTAGCCAATAAAGAGGTCCAGGTATATGACTTTTTGTCCTAGACTAGAGTTTCGCTTGTTGGGAATAGATCATTGATTATAATTATATCTCTTTTCCCAGCATCGTTCTTATTGAGAGGGCTAATACGTTTAGCTTTGTAAAAGCAAAGATAACACGCACCCTTTGTTTACTAATAGCGATATGCCCCCACCTACAACATTAGGCTCATTGAAAGAATGGCTGGATGAAGCCAGCCCCTATAATTAACAGCTCTAAAGCACGCACCATCTTAGCAAGCTACGCTTTGGGGTGGGGAAAGCCCGTAGTAAGGCCAATGCCAAGATGCAAGCGAAGGGATTTTCGGGGGAAAGCCCGAGAGGCTAATTAAAGAAGCGGGTACTGTGGGCCCTCTGTTTTACGCATTTAACCGGTAGCGAGCCGAATGCATGGTTTGCCAGTTCCACCGAATACTCTATTGATGTTGAGGCATGGGTGCACTTGCTAATGGTGTGTGTGTTGTCCTTATTAGACTCAGTTAGGCCTTTATTAGGCATGTGCGCCTTCTTGCTGCTCATGCGCGTGGGATATGCCTTATCCATAGCCTTCTGTATTGTGTGGGGGGACCCTGTCTGACGCTAGCTACGATCCCTTCTCCACCGATCTGTAGTTCATGATCCGTAAGTCTTACCCGTGTCTTGGAGACACGGTCGGGAGCCGCCAAGGGCAGTTTTTGAGTCTAGTAGGCCAGGTCCCTTTTTCAACATGCTATGGGGCTCTAAAAAAGAAAATTATTCCATAGAGTGAGTCGAGCCCGTCTCGCCACAAAGCAACAGCAGCGTGCAGACAATCGATCTATCTGGCAATTCATCCGGTTACTTCACAGTCGCCAAAGAAGCCCCAGGAAGCATCAAACATCTCCAAGGAAATCCATGAAGCAATCTCTATATAGCAAGCACTGGCACCCAGTGCAACTTCATAAAAAACAATCAGGGAGAAAGTAAAAGAGAATAAAGCACATGTAATAGTTACTATGGTGGTTCCTTTTGACCCTAAGAAACGACCAAAAGCACCTTCTATGAAGCTACCAAGCAGAGGCAACGATACTGTTAGTAAGTACGTACTTAATGAATCCTTTCTTTGTTTGTTGCGGTATTCATGGCAGTTCTTCTTTTATGGCTAATGCTTCATCTTATTGAGTTATCAACAAGATTAGATTCGACAGAGACAGGTAAAGTCGTTATGATCGAATAAGATAGGAATTGGAATCTTTTTTTTCCCCTTATTTTCTGCTTTATTTTAGCATATTAAAGCAATTCAAATAGTCTGACAGTGCTTTGCCTATTCGTTTTTGGCTGGCATTTAGGAAGTTTTATGTTATAAGCTGTAAGTCGGGCTATCTATAGTTAACTTTATACCTTAAACGGTGTAGAGTCACTATGTATAGGAGTCTGGCCGTTAATGACACGGGGATGGCTCGTTGTAGTCCTTGCTTGGGACGCTGACATCTAAAGCTCCGTTGGTTTATCAAGCAAGTTAAAGGCTGCTAGTAAAGTAAGATTATTCGCTATCCTTCCTGAGGCAATGAAAATTAAATTGAAATGCCATAAATATCGGTAAAACAAATCAAATAGAAACCTTTTTCTAATGGATTAGCTTTTTTCCTTATTCTCATGTTTATTTGCTTTGCGTGCAGAATGCTCAAAAACTCCGCCGATGCCTACGGAAAGGCCACATGCAGAGTCCTTTAATTCCCTAGTCTTTACTAACAATTCAAAGGGAGTTCCACAAGAACCTGCTCCGGGCAGTAGCTTAGGTTCAAGTGATTCAATGCCTGACTAGGAAGGGACCCTCCCACTTTGGCAGATTCGCTTAAAGGTATTATATCCTCGGTTTTTTTTAAAGTTCTTGTATGTATTGGATTTTTTAAAGTGCCTTCTCCCCCAAAAAAACTGCCTTGGCCCAGATCTATTGGTCTGGGGCCCAGCCCCTGTAGCGTGAAAAGCTTGGCAAAAAAAGTGAATCATGCCATCTCGAAGTCAGAAACGTATGCCTCTAGCTCGGCGCTTTGTCTAGAAGCACATTCACCTAATGAGCAAAAAACCCTAATGAAGGATGTAGAGAAAACAACACTTATGCAAGAATAGCGAAACGCTATACCGAAAGCTATCCGCTTCTAACTCTCCCAACTAAGCCCCATTGCGGCTACAGGCTGCCCATCGTGACCATCCCTTTTTATGTTGCTGCCATGAAGCTGACTGTCCAAGCTGCCACTTTCCATGTATTGATTGATAGATTAGCAATTTGTTGCTTTATTAGCTGCCTTGCAGTAGCTTAATGAGGGAACGAGGTTAGCTCAAAGAACTTAAACTTCAACTTGGCAAGGTGAATCTTACATAGGTTGGCTTGTTTTTGTGTTGCTTCGAAAGCTAGAGAAAATACAAGCCTTTTTGAAGGGAAGCGATAACACGTAACCAGGGCATACGTAGGCGCGAAGCCGTTGAAATCGTATTGGCATGGGCTAATCGCATTACTACGCTTAGGACAAGAGCCTCGTCACTATGTTATACAACCTTAGACCCTACTTACGTGTAACACGGCGAAGCACTTGAACTTTTAGCTTCCGCTTTGAATACATGAATAAATTGAGGCCCGAAGGGATGAACACGTTAGTACTGACTGATTTGCGATGGCTAAAGTCTTACCGCTCTCTAAGGGACGAAGGGGGCAGTCGAAGCAAAGGCGCGATGCGTTTTCATGTAACCGATAGATTGGCGTTGCCATAGATATGAACTGCCCGTTGCCTGCGGTCCTCGTTGTTTCATTGTACAGAATACCTTTTCCTTGCCTCGCCACTTAGGATCAAGACTAATGTAGGGTACGTACAAAGCAAAAAAGGAACCGATACGATCAAGAAAGAAAGATAGCCCCCGTAACCCCTAAAAAGTAAAGATAGGCGATATCCTGTAAAGGCAGCCAAAGTAGGCCTCGTGGAACTGAGAAAGGTTAGCCTCCCCGCAACCAAGCAAGCATTGCTTTGATAGCAAGAAAGGCTAGAGGTTGTAGGCAGAAAGTATCGAAAGCAGGCAAGAAGGGAAAGTGGGCCAGTGCAATAACCAAGAAATTATTGATCCTTTGCTTCTATTTACTCAATTTTCTTCCTTCCTTCCCGTGGTTGGCTTGTTTTGTTTGCCCTAGCGACACCATTAAGAGGACTGGGTGATTGTGATTAGAGATCAATTCATTGTCGCTTCGAGTACACAACAATGTTACGAAACCCGTCATGGCGATAACATGGTAATTTAGAAACAAGGCGTGTATGAGGAACTATCAATGTCTACGGTTTGCTTTGGGATTGCTCTTTGGCACTTCAGGGCTCAACCAAATAAACTCTCGCTGTCTACGGCGTTAGAATGAACTTCGTGCATCCATTTATTTATACGGAATTACCAACGCTAGACTGGACGTATTCGACCATGCGCCCATATTATGCAGGAAATACCAGCGATACTTTTTAAGAGCAAAGGGTACAGGAACGTAGTGGCGTTCTCAACTCGTTCCTTTGATCCCAATATAAATTGGATCGACGAGAAATGTTAACCCAACCCTACTTGACACTTTGTGCCCCTCGCTCCCTAGTCTTGGCATATGATTTAAAACATCGAAAAGGTGGGCTATAGGAAAAAGCATAGGGAACCGCTTACTTTAAATAAAACAAGAACTGAAAGAAAGAGGACTGAACATAATACCGGGTGGAAGATACATGCTTTACCTTGCAAGTTGTGAAAGCTTTCTTCTCAATAAGAGTGAGAGTTAGTGGTATATAGCTTTATCGAAGCCCGAAATGAAACGATGTTGCACTGAAGAGGACTCGAACGCCTAACTACCCGGTTCGAAGCCAGGGACTCTATCCAATTGAGCTATCGGTGCGGGGGGGTTGGGTCAAGGAAAGCCCAACCCTGGAAATGTTTTTTGCGTTATTTCAAAATAAGTTTACGTAATTAAAGAAAATTAACTCAATTAAAAGACAAAAAAGTCAATCTTTGTCGTTGATGATCTCTCGGTTGGTTACCGAATAATTTAACAATCTCTTCCCTAAAAGAAAGTAATTACTTGATATATGTAATCCGTAATATTCGCATTCAGTCGTCAGCTGTGATTTTTACCCTCCCCAGGGTGTCCACTCTGCCCGTGAGACAATTTTTTAACCACGACGTCTACGTTTAAGTTAAAAGGCAGTCCCTTTACGAATCCGGCTTCTAAGCCTATGAAACTTAACGAAAATCTGGATAGCGTCCCTGGCTTTATTATGAACTGCTTGGATTTTATCCGCCTCCTTCTGCGAAACAGTTATTTCTGTTTCTGGATTCGGCATGTCTTGCTCAACAAAAACTACTTGTGGAGTCGAAGGCAAGAGCTCAAACAGGGCTTTATACATGTCAATCAAAGGTTGCGCCTGGGAGACTATTTGCGCGCCATAATGCGCTATCACTTCTTGGGAGAAGGGGACCTTCAAGAGGAGTTCTATGCCCTCTTCCGGGGACATTCTTAAAGGGAGAGATACCCCAGAGATGAGCATCAAGCCAGGAATAAGATCCTTATGGAACGACGTAAACAAACGGGAGTTTGCCTCCTTAAACTGTACAGAAATCGGAGCCCATTCCTGCATCGTGGCTTCGCTGACTATGGAGGGGTTTAACTTGGCAGAGATAGAGTTTACTAGATTGTTTATTTGTGCAGGCTGCAGTTGTGAAACGAATTCATAACCGTTCTCAACGCTGGGCAATCTGCCTTGTTGGTAGATTTTTAGTATTTTATCACAATCTTGCCAAGTTTCAAATAAGATTGAACGGCAATCCTCCTCCTTTAGTTGCATAAACTGTGAATGTGAAGACGCTTGAGTTACTATTGAAGAACTACTAGCACCCATATTCATACAGAATGCTGTTTCAGCAAACCCAAGCCCAATTAGATTTAGTAAAATTAAAAAAAGAGCAACAAACAAGAATACCTTTCTCAACGTAAGAAAGGAAAGATATATGGTGAGGTTATTAAAAAGAAAGGAGAGATATATGTTGAGGTTCTTAGAAATAAAGGAAAGATATATGGTGAGGTTATTAAAAAGAAAGGAGAGATTTCTGGTGAGTTTATTAAAAATAAAAATAAAGGAGAGATTTCTGGTGAGGTTATTCATGGAACTAAATACGTTTCCAATACCTACTGCTGCTCCTGCTAGGGCTATGGTAGCTGCTCCTACTCCAATTAATTTTGCACCTTCTAACGTAACTAATTCTTAAGTGTCTGTGTAATAATAATAAAAAGGTATAGCTAGCACGCAAAAAAAGCACTTTTTTGTCTCAGAAAAGAAACAAAAAGAAATGTTATGAACACTTGAAATAAGATTTTTCTTAGTAACTTGTTATTTGACATTGATTTATAATTCAATGTGTATGATACTACTAATGCTATAACTATACTTAAAAGAATACTTATATCATATTGTATTAAATTACTATTAAAATTGTCAATTAAACTATTCTCATTTATTTCACCTAAATAACTATTATTTATTATATGAAATATTAATGGAAATAAACTTACCACTATTAATAACAATAGTTTTAAGCTTGATAACTTATTACTTATTACTGAATTTACTATATGCGGGGTTGAAACACATTGTATACCCGACAAAGAAGAAGAAAAAGCAATTGGTTTCAACGAAGAAGCGCAAGGCAATGAAGTAATTAGCTGAGAAACTGCGGGTTTCAACGAAGAAGAATTTGGCAAAGATGCTACGGGTTTCGACGCTGCGGGCGAAGACGGAGAAGCTACTGACAAAAAAGCAATTGGTTTCAACGAGGAAGCTACGAGTTTCGACGAAGATGATTTATGCGTATTCATTGTTAATTTTGGGACCGAGGATTGTTCTATTGATTGATCCTCAGCAGCAAGGTAACGAGAAAGAATCAGGTGACAATAAAGGATCAGCCGACGATAAAGGTTTAGGAAAAGGCAACAAACTATCAGACGTAGACGATATAGGATCGGACACATTAGATACACAATCTAGCACTGACGATACAGGATTAGGCACTGACGATACAGGATCACGCATAGATAAAGGATCTGGCACTGGCGATACAGAGGGGTTTGGTTCTGAAACCGATAAAGGAATTGATACTTCAGTAAACATATTGGTTACAGGATTATTAACATCTGTTTTAAATTTGTTGTAATCTTTTTATTTACTAATCTAAAATTATAGTTACATGAATTACAAATCTTCAAAAAGTTAGCGTTTGTTTTAAATTTAAGTAACTTCTTTATTGTATCTTTATATAAGATCTTATCCCCCTTAATTTTTTGAAACAAAATCAAATAATTTTTTAGAATCTCAAAAACTTGTTTTTTTTCTTCCTTCTTTTCTTTCACTTTTTATTATTCTTTTCGAGCGCTTCTTTTCTTTGAAGCATTGAGGAACACGAGGAAATCACCACACCAACCATGAAAGTTTCTGTCCCGCAAATCAGCCACTATCGCTACCTGGCTTGAATCACTCCACCGTACATAGCTGGGTCATTCCACAGATCAGGCATGATGCCATCCTTCTCTTGCTACCTTACGGCTTGGATCATTCCATTGCGGAGTCGCGGCTCTCCGTTTGGTTTGCTTGCCTTCATTGGCTGTCTGCATGGACGGATAGGCAACTCGGTTGGAAAGCTATCTCCGACCTTCCATTGGCAGACTTCCTTCGATACCCAATACAGGAGTCATTGCGTTGGAAGACAACCACTTCGATAGCTGTGCAGAAACCCGGGAAATGTCCATGGGTATCGAAAGCCCCGCCATCCTGCCCTGCCCTGCATTTCACGCGATGCTTCTACTATACCATTACTTAGCGCTTCCCCAGTGATTGGCGCGGAAGGGAAACCGGCGATAGCACTACGACTACGAGGTCAGGCCCAATGATTTCTCTATCTATCGCACGGAACCCTTGCTGGCATGCGATTACCTATTTGGTCAACTAGCTATTACATAGGTTGTCTCATAGGCTTGCCTTTAGGTTCCGTTTTGAAAGGTGATCTCATAACATAAGTCAAAGCGCTTCTCGTGTCCATGTGACAATCCGTATAATATCGAGACAATATGCCCTGACTAATGCGGCCGGCGTAGGAAACCGGAACAAACGTCTTCGATTCAGAAAGACACAAAGCATCCTCCTGACGTAATAGAATTGGTTGATGGCATGAGCAAACAGCCGGAAGATAATGTGTTTGCGTGAAATTGACGATTTGACCATTAGATGATAAATAAATCATGGTTTATAATTATACTTCGTTTTTCTCTAATAAAAAAGTGAATATTGAAAGGTTGCACGCTGATATCTCAGCTACATGGCAGTCTGTAAAGCACAATCCTAGCAAGCGAAGGGATTTTCGGGGGGAAAGCCCAAGCGATAAAGCATTAGCCATATCAAGAATTACTTTACTTTACTTTACTTAAATGTATCTACAATTTGAAGCGTAATGGTAGGATTGACGATCCTGCCTTCAAGAGTCTAAAGATCCCTTACTGTGGGGCAGCAACGGGTAAAGGCAAGCGAAGGGATTTCCGGGGGAAAGCCCAAGCGATTAAGCGCTATATCTTTTATTAGTACAATGCATCTACATTCAACGTAATGGTAGGATTAACGAGAATGCCTTTAAGAGTCTAAAGAGCCACCGTCAAAGGCAAGTGAAGAGAAAGCCCAATTAAAGATGCAAGCGTAGCTTTAGGTTAGTTTTTCAGGGGGGGAGGGAAAACCAATTAAAGAACAATGATTGCATTCCTAAATGGTTAAAGACAAAGAGTTTCACCCGTTTAGGTAACCTAGCTATTACGTTGATTTGTTTCATCCTTGGTTATTTGAGTGAAAATCTAGAATACCATGTCAAATGACGGATTTGCTTGCCCACTAATGTTATTTTAACACTCTACCCTAGTTTTTTCATGAACCCGATGGTTCGCATGGTAATGGATGGTGCTTAATATTCCTTTTTTCTTGAATTTTATTGCAACTTTTATAAGGCTCTTTACCCTGGCTTGGTGAGTCAGTCTTTTCATTATTTTACTCTGTAGGTTGCGAACTCATGGTTTTGCTTTTGTCAGAGGAGCTAGTGCTTTCCAAAGTTAAGTTTCCTTGGTCCCCTTTTTTAGGTAAGTGCTTGCCTTCTTTTAACTCACTAGTTTGATGCCTAAGCTCTATAGCTTGAAGCCTTTTATTAAGCTAAAAAGAAAAAAAGACAAAGATGAGGGTAACGAAGGGATCATACTTCTTATACGAACCCTTTTTGCGTGCATGCGCAGTATGAATTTTTAAACTAAACCCCACCTCGAGGGCAAGGATCTGCCACTATAACCAACCACTAAGAAACTGCCATGAATATGGAAAATAAAACAGCCTTTGAGTGTGCTAAACATCGAGGCAAAACAAAAAAAAAGATAAATTTTAACAATGGAATTTATTTTTTTAGGTCTGGGCCTTGCCCTCGGGAGTATTATAACTTGCAGTATTTCTTCATGCTTTGTTATACACATTTGAAAGGAACGACATAACGCGCTTTCAGAAGTCGAAAGGCTCCAAAGCATTGCAGAACGCTATCGAAATCAATTCCAAGTGTTGTATAACCAACAAGAAACCCAACGTCGACTAGGGGAAGAAAGGTTACGCTTTGAGGGGGGGTTACTTTGGGAACGAGCACAAAGAGAAAACCCCCGTAGGGAAGTCGCTTTACCAAAGCAAACTAGAATTGAAATTGACAATTCCGACCCAAGTACTACTGGGGACGTATTCTTTTGACCCAACCCTTTGTTCTTGGATACTTAAAGTTTCGGGAATCATTTTATTGGCAGGTCTTTATTGGATAATCACTAAAAAAGTAAACAAAAGGGTAAAAATAAAATTTACACATGAATTAATTTTATTTGTTACTTTAATCAATTCTTTTGTTTACCTTTTTACCCCTATTTACGTTTTCATGATGGCTTTGGAATTCTATGAAAGGGTCTCGGGAGCTAGGATGTATGCCAGTTATATATGATCAGGTGGAGTGGCATAAGATCTGCCTTTGGGCTTGAGTGGAGACACCTTTTCATTTACATAATAATTTGCTTCTCGTATTGACGAATCGGAGGAAACACCAACCAACAACCGTATCTGGAAATAATGATTAGTGGATATCGGTACCGTCACTACAGAGTAAGCTTTGGATCGGGGATTCAGTGGTGTAATGTTAAGAGGTCATGCGACATGAAGACATCGATAGCAATATAGGGAAGGTTCCCATCAGGCAACGGTTCTGCCCGACCTCGCTCAAGCACACTTTGACTGTAAAGACTTGGTATGAAGCCTTGAAGACGACGTCTCTTAATCCAAAATAGAGGCTAAGGTGGGCTGAGGAAAGGGCAGCGTAAGCAAATGTGTATAAGCCCAGTAAAGCATAACCAAGGCAAGGCTAGGGCCATCTTTGACTGGTTAGTCTGATGGGCCAGCCGTGAACGGATTTACCCTTGGCCTCTAGGTATATTGAAATTGCATGAGTTCACTGGAGTAGAGCACGGTTTGCTGAAATCGGCATAGGTTAGATGCCATTGATGGAACATGATAAGCCTGTATTTACCTGTGCATCCGTAAGGGCTAAGCATGTAACAGAGTATGGGTAAAGAAAGACCTGAGATGCAAAGTCTGAGTCTGCAAGTACGTGACCCGCTTTAAATCGAATTAAATTAAAGAAACACAAATCGATTAAAGAAGGAGGCGGCTTTAAGCACAGAGTTTAATTGGGTCGGATAAAGGGTAAACAGCCTGTCTTTCGTAAAATTGTGGCGGTATGGAAGTATGGAGATCTGGAAATAAATTCCTACAAGCCAGGCTCTGTGGACTGGTAACTAGTCTTGGCCAGCTTAACATAAGCCCTTAATCTATGCGTGCATCGGAGCTATATCTTTTTTTCTACGAAGCGGATGTAGCGTTTTGACTTTACTGGTTACGGTTGCCTGCTTTTTGCCGTAACGTGGGCCACGCGGTAAGTGGCCCGAGGCAAGCAAAAAGCTTAGGAAAATGAACCGAACTCTCAATCCAAAATCTGGTTCTATGGACGCTTACGCATAGACTATAAATGCCCCTCATCCCTAAGCGCCTGCAGATGCGTTACAATGGCGGGCCTCCGGAAACGCATTTGAGCCGTATGAAGGGAAACTTTCACGTACGGCTCCGTTGGGGGGAAAGCTCGACAAAGGGGCCTATCTATCCTAACCGAGAGTATGCTGGGATTTATGAAAAGCAGCACCTTATGATGTTCATGACTAATCGGATTCCAACATACTAGTGGGTACTAGGGGAGATTGCTACGATCGTTATTGTATCTGTATTGAAGAGATGTGAGAAAGTATTTGAATCATCGTACAACGTCTCAATGAAATGCCCAGCGGCACAATTAAAGCTGATGATTGTAAGCTATGTCCTTTATCATGACCTTAAATGAAAAAATCCATGGAATCTCTAATTCACCATTTTAAACCTTATACATAAGGGGTTTTTGTACCAGCTTTTTCTATTTATACTGCAGCTGAAGCACCTAAAGGAGAATTTGGTGTGTTCTTAGTCAGTAATGGAACCAATCGTCCCTATCATTGTAAAATAAGAGCACCTGGATTTGCTCATTTACAAGCACTCGATTTTATGTTCAAAACTCACATGCCAGCAGATGTGGTCATCATCATCGGTACTCAAGATACTGTGTCCGGAGAGGCAGATAGATAATACAATACACACAAAAAAGAAGAAAAAAAGACAAAGATGAAGGTGACGGAGGCTCCAGTGCGGGTTTGAAGGAACTGGTTCCTGAACCAGACACGGTGATATGTGAAGTTATCTATTAGTTCCACTTACAGGGTGTAGTCAAACCAATTACTGTCGATCGACGCGGTGTCGGTCGACACGGCATGATCAAATCCCGTGGTAACCCTAATCCTGTATCACCTGTGCCGGATTCTGTATCTAACGTTTCCATTCATATATCTAACGTATCCGATCCTATATTGTCTACGTCAAATAGTTTATTGCCTGTACCTAAACCATTATCATCAGACAATTCTTTATTTGCAGCTGAGGATCAATCAAAAGAGAAGTCCTCAGCCCTAAAAACAAATACATTTCAATTTTCTTCATCTTTACCCCACTCATCGAAACCAATTGCTTCTTCGTCAAAGCCCCAAGCATCGAAACCAATTGCTTCTTTGCCAATTGCTTCTTGTTTTCTTCTACAGCTTCTTCGTTGAGTATACAAAGTACTCCTGCTGTAGTAAATTTAGTAATAAGTACTAATTTATCAAGCCTAAAACTATTGTTATTAAAAGTAGTAAGTTTATTTCATTAATATTTCATATAATAAATAATAGTTATTTAAGTTCAATAAATGAACTTAGTTTATTTAACAATTTTAATAGTGATTTAATTACAATTAATATACCTATTATTTGTAGTATAGTAATAGCATTAATAGTATCATACATATTAAATTATAAAACAATTGCAAATAAGAAGTTACTATTAAAATTTTTACTTCAAGTGTTAATAACTTTTGTTTTTGTATATTTTGTTTTTGATTACTACAATATAAATTTTTTTAATAAGATTGAATCAATACTGTATCACGTAGATGAGCCTGAAACTTCTACAATAAAGCTAGACGAATCATCAGTATGGTATAAAAACCCAAAAGTTATTGTTTTGTTAGGAATAGTAGTAGCAGTAGCTGTAGCAGCAGTTGTTTACTATTTTAATGGAATTGATCCCAGTTCAACAGTATCTCAAGATATTTCAAGTTACACGGAATCTCAAGTTCTTGAAAATGTTAACTCTTCACAAGTATCATTAGGTGAAATAATATCGGAAAGGGTAAATTCTAATGAATTTCAATTAGAAATAATAAATAGAACCTCAGAGGAAATATTATCTGATATTGTAGCTGCAGGAGATGTAGCCCGAATACAATTAGAACAATTAGGTAGATATTCTAAAGAAGTACTATTTAATATTGCAGCAGCTCAAATGCAATTAGAAGTTTTAGGTAGAACTTCAGATGAAATGATATATGATATTGCAATAGCAGGAAATGCAGCCCGGGTACAACTAGAACAAATAGGTATTGAGCCTAACTACAACCAAGTGCATAATAATATTGATAGGATAATAGTTTAAATGAAAGGTATAGTTTACCTTATTAGTTTAAAATGGATATTTAATCACAATTTAACACCTAATGTAAATTCAGTTCTTTCTAATGAAAGGCCACTTTTGTTTAATTCAAATATATCTACTACAAATTCAATATCAACTCAAACTGAAAATTCAATATCAACCCAAACTGAAGATTCAATATCTACCCAAACTGAAGATTCAATATCTACCCAAACTGAAGATTCCTTTCATCAAGCATATAATATAGAAAATGTCTTAGGGAGAATGCACCAATTCTATAATGAAGCTATGTCATTAAGCGAGGATTCAGTTGAAGAGATAGAGGGACGTCGTGATCTATTGGGTATTTCGGAGATACGGGATATAGACTCTACAATGCTATCTTTAGTAACTGAGGTTTCAAACACCAATAACTCTTTAATAACTTGTACAGATCAATCTCCAATAACAGTAACAGTAACTGAGGTTTCAAACACTAATAACTCTTCAATAACAACTATCCCCTACAGTTTAACCAATCAAACTCCAGTAACGATAATAGAGAATCTAAACACCGATAACTCTTTAGTAACTTGTACAGATCAATCTCCAGTAAAAAGAGGTTTCAAACTCTTTAGTAACTAATGTACCCTACACTTTAAGCTCAACTGATATGTCTACCCCGATACAATCAGATGATGGCGAAAATGAAGAATAAATGATAGTTTCGTTGTAATATAGTCTAGGCCCAGCTCTCCAAAACGCTATCCACTCGCAAGAGTGGATACGCACCGCGCTAGACGGTAGTACCGGGAAACCAGAAGATAACGTGGTTTGCGTGAAATTAACAATTCGACCACTAAATGTAAATGATTTCTCTATCACGGGATAAAGTGCCATTTGTCCTTGCTTGTAGAAAATGGCATATTTGACATAGTTGAGGAAATTAAAGCATTATAAGCTATCTATTTAATGCTTGACTGACGAAACCGTGAAGGCTATAGGTAGTCTACGTACTGATGAGCGTATGAAAATAAGTCGTATTACTTCATTCTCAGGGCGTAGTGAGGCAGGCCGGGAAATTTCACCCAAGTGCAAATAGATTTTCTATCCGTCCCGTCCGTACGGCGTAGAGTCGGGCATGAAACGATGGGCACCGAAGAGGAGTTGAACCTCTAACTACCTGATTGCCACGGACTCTATCCAATTGAGCTATCAGTGCGGGGGGGTTGGGTCGATAAAAGCCCAAGTGCACCCTTTCCTTGTTGCAAAGCAAATCTTCTCTGCGCTACCTTCTTTTGCCACAACTACATCACTTTCGAAGTTTTTCTCAAAAGCCATCCCAATAGCCTCTTGAGCGCTTTTCCTTATTTTCTTTGGGAATAGGTGGAAGGGCCTTGTAGATTATGAATAAAATCAATATCATAAACACTAACCCTATAGCAGCCACATCTACGACTATTGCTAGTGCAGACTCAGGGAATCTGAAAGGGTCAAGCAGGCCAACTGGGAGTGGGAGTAGGATTAAGTAGGTACTGAACTC
The DNA here is from genome assembly GCF_014529385.1 of Adiantum capillus-veneris. NCBI lineage: Eukaryota > Viridiplantae > Streptophyta > Polypodiopsida > Polypodiales > Pteridaceae > Adiantum > Adiantum capillus-veneris. Next base: position 148,501,727 of record NC_140951.1, read on the forward strand.
TGAACGGAGATAACTAGCAATTCTTTTTTTGTAAGTTTACGTAATCAAAGTTACAAAAAGGGTTAATTCAATTAAAACATAAAAAAATAAACAACCAATAATTTAATACCAGATATCTAGAGGTGTAAATAGAGCTACCATGAAAAGCAAACGAACCCTTAAAATACGACAATTGTTTAGACAAGTTCTTAAAAAAAGAGATTTTAATTCTAGTAAAAAAATAACCATTACTAGTAAAAAAGAGCATACTAACAAGATAAACAAAGCGCGGATAGTCAACAATATATAATCGAAAATCTTAGATTATGACTTATTTATGAGCGCATTAGTGGATGTGATACTTAGGCCGTAAGGGAAATGCCAGATATTAAAAACTATCCAAACAAAAGTAGCAGATAAAAGCAAAAGGAGGCAAAAACTACTTAAATAAACTTTGTTTTATATCTTTTTTTCCGTTTTTCAGAACAAATAAGGATCAAAAAGCACCGAGTTTAATGAATCATACAAGGAAAGGTAAAATAGAGACGTGATATTAAAAAAATGGTCAAATGTGTGCTTAAGGCCTCTGTCAGTTATATACAAATAAAAAACAAGTCTAGATAGGGCAAAAGTTTAGCTAATAAAAAAATGAGCTCTTTTAAAAACAGATAAAGCGTGAACCATATTAGACTGAAGCGAATCAATATCCAATAAACGCAGTTCTTCTATAATTGTTTTCGAAACAAAATGTTTCATTTTACTAATTAATCAGTTTTATTTAATTAAAATAAAACTTCTTTTTTTAGTTTTTTTCTTAATAATCATGGCTTTTGTTTTGTCTTTACTTTTTAACTAGAGAACAAAAAAACCCTTATCTGCTCCATAGACACAAGTTGTATCGTAGATAACAAACTTAAAAACACAATAAATATTCTCTCTTATATTAACAAAAGAGCTCCTTTCAAAGCGTCGCCTCATCCTTCTTCTTTTGACGCCGGTGAGGCCGGTTTACTAATGTTATTCTTATCTTTTTTCTTTACTTCTTTTTTTGATTTTTAATTTTGTAGCTTATATAGATAAAAGCCTCTATCTATGCTAGCATTAGCTTAGCTTTTAGCCCAGTTAACGGAAGATCTCAAGAGTAATTGCCTGTCCACCGAGCTGGCTGCATAGCATCTTTTGAGACAAAATCGCATTGCCCTTGGCGGATCTGCGACTCACAAAAATGAATCATGCGCCAGCTCTGCACAAACTTGGCCCCAACAATTATAACCATATACACAATTACGGTTGTGTGTACTTAGCGCGGGGCAAGGAAACAAGCATAGGCTTGGTTATGTTTCTATAAAAAAGAAAATAATGATTAGTTTCCGATTAGCGTTTTGCCGTTTCCTAATCAACGTAAATAGAGCTTGATGGGTCCTTGGCCCACTCTAAAAGGAACTGCTAAGGTAGGAAAGAAGGTAATCTCGTCTATGTAATCGTTTGAGACGAGCCCCTCATCTCAAGAATGTTCGTTATCAACTTGACTGCATCGGTATTTAGTAAGTCTAATGGTGTACTAGTTGGTTTACAGTCGTTAGGCAGGGGAAAGTCAATCCAACGAAAAAGGTGGGTGGAGTAAGGGGAAGCAAGTCTGTCTAGTCATTGTTGACGGTGTGGGTAAAAGAGAGAGATTTTGTGCACGCAGTTAAGGCCATTGTATAGTTATGTTGGTTTTTTTTAGCCTAGGCAAAGCCTTAAATATACGTATCGCTATCTATAAAGGCTAACATCTTTTTTGAACTGCCACTTATTGGGATAGGACAGGCAGGATTCGAACCTACGTAGAAAACCTTCAACAGATTTACAGTCTATCGCTTTTAACCACTCAGCCACTCTCCCTATTTTTTCTCTTGCGTGTCACTTAATTGCCCACTGGAGCACTAGGCACTATTAATGGCGGGTGGGATATCCGGTAAGCAGGTCTTTTTTCAATACTCTTACACATGCATGCCCTTTGATATGCTTTTAAATTACACGGCTGACTTGGATTTGATACTCTTGCTTAAGCTTTTGCTAATGGCTTTTTTGGTTTTTTTTTAATTCATAGGTTTGTTTTTTTCCTTAAACTTACGTGTAACTCCTTAAGAAAAGGAAACAAATTCGCCTACTACTTCATCTGAGTCAACCATCTCAGACGACGTTAAAGAACTTAGTCTTTATCTATTAATTCATTTACGTTACCTCCACTTGAAGTACCTAAGGCTACTTTATCTTCAGCCCCTGCTAAAGGCTGGCTTGTTGAATACCCGAAGAAGTTAAGATAAAAAAGGAAGACAAAACTACAGTTATAGCTTTTTGGCCTTGGATTGGGTTAAAGGCAATTATTTTGGCCCTTTCTTTATGTCGAAAAGAGTTTCTAGCAAATACAACGATTCTGAATCTAAAGACAAAACGGAATCCTCCGGGCCTAACATAGCCCCTGAAGACTCTATTTCATGAAGTTAATAGAAAATAGTAAAGAACTTTGAAAAGAAAGCCGACCTATAGTTTACATGCTATTATTGAGATCACCCAGCGCGTCGGGATTGCCTTTTGGGACTGCACTTCGGGGCTCAACCAACTAAAATCTCGGTGTCTACGGCGTTAGAATGAACTTCGTGCCCAAACGAGCACGTAGACACGAGGCATACCCTGATTAAATAGGGTGTTGTTTGTGTTGGCTGGAAACATGGTCAACGTGCTATTACATGCGATGCAAGGATTTTATCAACGTTCATTTCATAGGGAATTGGTCGTGGGTTAAAGTGCCCCGCTCACCGGCCAGCGGATCAAGATTCTTCCATAATTCTTCCATACTAGTGTGTGCTGTGCAATTCTATTGACTTAGATCACAGGTTGGAGATAAGTAAACTTGAACCGCTGGCATCTGCTATAAGGTAAGCTGTCGTTTCTTAGTCCTATCTAAAAGATTTTACCATACAGGCAATAGACAATGACTCCTCTCTAAACACGGCCTACGACTTCATCGTACTGCATTCTTCAACTACAGTTGAATCACGAAAGCAAGCAAGCAAGCAAGCAAGAGGGGCCTTTGAAAGAAAAGGAATACGAACCGTCATTCTAGGATTTGGAGTCCAATACATTGCCATTATGTTACCTAGCCAATAAAACGTTAGAGGTGACCTTAGTAAAGGCCAAGGCCACCCGTTGAAATGATCTCAAGCGTTTTTTGCCTGCAATGACGTTTTATGTAAACCACATAGTAGCAAAACAGTAATTAGTAATTAAGGAAGACTAACCCAACTCCTCGGGACTTGTAAAGCCAACTAGCTACCAACACGACTTGTTGATGCCTATTGAAGAACCTTCTAATGCTGATTCGTGGAGAACTATACAAGACATACGAAATAACTAATATACGAAATGAAAGCGACCAATGGAAATACGCCAGTTTCTTACTCATGTAAATAAACTATTTCTTAGCGACGGCGACGACTTTTCTAAAGCCTTATTTCAGTTATGGTCGAGCAATCGGGTTGAGAGTTCCTTGCCTAACCGCCGATTCAGAACCGCCCGTGACAGTTTCCTGTCATACGGCTCCCCGCATCCCATCAGGTAGGGGTTCTGGAATGCAAGCTCCCCTGCCCTCTTCCGATCGTAACAATGCCCATATAGCAACTGCCGCGCAGGTTCTTTTAGCAGCTCATGCCTCTCAAACAACATAAAATGATGCAATCTCTTTTTACTTATAATGTCCACAGGCAAGAAAAACACACACACAGAAAACATCTACGCCGGCTGCGGGTTCTACTTTCTTGTCGCTTTAGCCTTATCGACTAGCTAGAGCCATTGCTTAGTGGATAACTCCCAAAGAAAACTTAAATAGGGGGCCATAGGACCATTAGCGTATCTGAAAATTAAACCTTCGTATATTCTTCATTTTCCCTTTAAACGAAAATTTCCTTTATCTAGCCGGCTTTTCTGTTGTGTGGATAGATATGTAGATCGCTTTAGTAGAGTCATAGCGAAATCAACTCAAGCAAAAGTAGCTATTGGGTTCGAACCTCGCTTCTGGTTCACCTTTAGGCCATAAGGGCCTATGCTCATTTAATCCGATCCCTACTACTAGAAACCCGCCTTGAGAGGTCACGAAATCAGGCCATACTTTCACTGCCACTCTTACTTTTGCTTTTGCTTTCATTTTCAGAGGTATGTCTATTCATCAAATTGGATCAGATTGTCTATCCATAACAAAGCAAGTGCTACCTGTGGTGAAAAGGCAAGGTCTTTTATACCTTGCTAATCCTAATTTGCGTGCGCTTTCTATCAAAGAATGTTGAAGTATAGTTTATTGGCTGCTTTCTTTTTTTGAAAATTGAATGCGGGGACATTTCTTTTTTTTTAAAAATGATCCTCATCAATATACGGACGTGAGAGCTAGATTAATTTTGCCAGAGGATGTCAGAGAAGCCTTAAAAGAAAAGTCCTTTGCCTCCTCCATAGACATAGAAATCTATGTAAACCAAAGACGAACCACCACTAATATAGAAGAATAAAGGGAAACAACAAAACCATGCTACTCTTTGATGTTTCCTCAGGCATGGCTTTAGTTTCTGCTGTTACGGTTATATGTGCTAAAAACCCCGTCCATTCTGTTCTTTTTTTAATTTTTGTTTCATGTAATACTTCAGGTTTACTTATCTTATTAAATCTTGACTTCTTTGATATGATTTTTTTAGTAGTTTATATAGGTGCGATTGCTGTGTCATTTTTACTTGTAGTGATGATGCCAGACACCGAAATAGCCAAAATCTATGAAAATATCTTACGCTACTTACCAATAGGTGGTATTATTGGACTGATTTTTTGGTTGGAAATCTTTGTCATCTTAGACAATGATTACATTCCAATACTACCAACTAATTTAAATAAAACCTATCCAAAATATACGGTTTATGCTGAAAGAATCTAAAGTTGGACTAATTTAGAAACATTAGGCAATTTACTTTATACCAACTATTTGGTTCCGTTTTTGGTGTCTAGTCTGATCTTATTAGTAGCTATGATCGGGGCTATAGTATTAACTACACGTAAAACTACTAAAGTTAAGAGACATGATGTATTCTAATAAAATGTTATAGATTTTTAAAGAACTATCAAAAAAATACGCAGGAATAAGCAAATACAAGGTCTTGCTACTAAGGGTTGCTGCCAAAGCCTCAATTTTGCTCGTGCGGCCGCTCAGATGCTATCCCCTCTAAATGTGGTATCAGCAGGCATGAATACTCTAAGCCTGGGCCAGGCGTACAGCGACCCTGTCACACCGACTGACAGACCAATAGCAGGCCTCTCTCTGCACTGTAAGGCGCAACACCTAGCGACGGCGGAGTCATTTTTGCAGAGGAGATGCAGATACTGACAGCCATCAGCAGCCTGTATTCCCCTGATGCAACGGCGTACAGCCAGAGCCGCGCGGTCTCTAATATAGTAGGATGCCCTCTAGCAAGATTAGCTTCTTTCAGTCCAACCCTTTCAGGGCTTGTCGATGGTCTCTAAGCTCCCTTCAGTCCAAGGTAAGGTAGTTCCCTTCCATCCAAATGACTTTAAAAGATACCTTTTTTGAAACAGTCTGTACCCTGAGCATCTCTGAACCCCCTGCCGTTTCTTTGTCTTCGTCCTCGTAGCTTCGACGTCCCCACCTTCTTTATTAAAGAAACAATCTGTACTTTTAGCTTCTTCGTCGCTAAGACCCCAATGCTTCTTTTAACAGTACGCAATACAAAGAGAAATCCCGACGTTACGAGAATCATTAAACGAGAAACCCCGGCACTTCTTTTTCTTCCGACCCCATGGTTCTTCTTCTTCATCTTTTTCTTCAAAAGAGTTAGAGAAAGCCCTAGGTTATCTTAGCTTTGAGAACCTATCAACTTCTTCGTTAAAAAAAAGCTCGTAAGCTTCTTTGTCTTTTAACAGTACACAATCGAATTCAAGTTCGGCGTCTCCACCTTCTTCTAACAAGACACAATTGAATTCAAGCATTTAAAAGATACTTCCTTATCTTTTTTGGTAACGCCAGTGGAAGGGATTATTACTCCGCTGTGTTCGAGTCTATTGTATTGATGTGGCGGAGAGCAAAGACAGAGTGAATGCCAAGGACCATTGCTTGGCTCGTGATATTGTCAATGTTATAGTAAACTTGTGAAGGCATAGAACGAGTTGAGCGCCATGAGCTTGCTGATAAATGAAGAGCACGCATGTTAATGGCTGGATTCAAGCCGCACCTGCTAAGCTTATATGTAAACAGCGCAATGAAGTCCCTGCTTGAGTACTACAATGAAAAGTACAGATTAAAAGAAGATGGAAAAGGTAAAAAAGCAGATTAAAGCTAGCACCTTATGCATGGCATTAAGGTGGGGACAAATGCTAGCAGCCTTCGTATGACATCAGTCATGAATTAAAGCATGCAGGCAGATAAAAGTGTGCATTCTTGGTAAGCGTGTTTGACGTTATTTCAGCTTGCTTAAGAAGCACTGCCCAAGGTAGTATCCGAGATTGTGCTTACGAAAGTATCTAGCCAATAAAGAGGTCCAGGTATATGACTTTTTGTCCTAGACTAGAGTTTCGCTTGTGGGGGATAGATCATGGATTATAATTATATCTCTTTTCCCAGCATCGTTCTTATTGATAGGGCTAATACGTTTAGCTCTGTAAAAGCAAAGATAACATGCACCCTTTGTTTACTAATAGCGATATGCCCTCTCCTACGACATTAGGTTCATTGAAAGAATGGTTGGATGAAGCTAGCCCCTATAATTAACAGCTGTAAAGCACGCACCATCTTAGCAAGCTACGCTTTGGGGTGGGGAAAGCCCGTAGTAAGGCCAATACCAAGATGCAAGCGAAGGGATTTCCGAGGGAAAGGCCTAGCGGCTAATTAAAGAAGCGGGTACTGTGGGCCCTCTGTTTTACGCATTTAACCGGCAGCGGGCCGAATGCATGGTTCGCCGGTTCCACCGAATACTCTATTGATGTTGAGGCACGGGTGCGCTTGCTAATGGTGTGTGTGTTGTCCTTATTAGACTCAGTTAGGCCTTTATTTTTCTAGGCATCTGCGCCTTCTTACTGCGCATGCACGAGGGATATGCCTTATCCATAGCCTTTTGTATTGTGTGGGGGGACCCTGTCTGATGCTAGCCAGGATCCCTTCTCCACCGATCTGTAGTTCATGATCCGCAAGTCTTACCCGTGTCTCGGAGACACGGTCGAGAGCCGCGAAGGGCAGTTTTTGAGTCTAGTAGGCTAGGCCCCTTTTTCAACATGCTATGGGGCTCTAAAAAAGAAAATTATTCCATAGAGTGAGTCGAGCCCGTCTCGCCGCAAAGCAACAGCAGCGTCTAGACAATCGATCTAGCTGGCAATTCATTCGGTGACTTCACAGTCGCCAAAGAAACCCCAGGAAGCATCAAACATCTCCAAGGAAATCCATGAAGCAATCTCTATATAGCAAGCACTGGCACCCAATGCAACTTTGTAAAAAATAGTCAGGGAGAAAGTAAAAGAGAATAAAGCACACGTAATAGTTACTATGGCGGTTCCTTTTGACCCTAAGCAACGAGCAAAAGCACCGACGCTGACATCTAAAGCTCCGTTGGTTTATCAAGCAAGTTAAAGGCCGCTAGTAAAGTAAGATTATTTGCTATCTTGCCTGAGGCAATGAAAATTAAATTGAAATGCCATAAATATCGGTAAAACAAATCAAATAGAAACCTTTTTCTAATGGATTAGCTTTTTTCCTTATTCTCATGTTTATTTGTTTCGCGTGCAGAACGCTCAAAAACTCCGTCGATGCCTACGGAAAGGTCACGGGCAGAGTCCTCCAATTCCCTAGTCTTTACTAACAATTCGAAGGGAGTTCCACAAGAATCTGCTTCAGGCAGTAGCTCTGGTTCAAGTGATTCAGTGCCTTACTGGGAAGGGACCCTCCCACTTTGGCAGATTGGCTTAAAGATATTATATCGTCGGTCTTTTTTAAAGTTCTTGTATGTATTGGATTTTTAAAAGTGTCTTCTCCCCCAAAAATCCTGTCTTGGCCTAGATCTACTAGTCTAGGGCCCAGCCCCTGTAGCGTGAAAAGCTTGGCAAAAAAAAAGAAGCATGCCATCTCGAAGTCAGAAACGTATGCCTCTAGCTCAACGCGTTGTCTAGAAGCACATTCGCCTAATGAGCAAAAACCCCTAATGAAGGATGTAGAGAAAACAACACTTATGCAAGAATAGAGAAACGCTATACCGAAAGCTATCCGCTTCTAACTCTCCCAACTAGGCCCCATTGCGGCTACATGCTGCCCATCGTGACCATCCCGTTTTATGTTGCTGCCATGAAGGTGACTGTCCAAGCTACCACTTTCCATGTATTGATTGATAGATTAGCAATTTGTTGCTTTATTAGCTGCCTTGCAATAGCTTAATAAGGGAACGAGGTTAGCTCAAAGAACTTAAACTTAAACTTGGCAAGCTGAATCTTACATAGGTTGGCTTGTTTTTGTGCTGCTTCGAAAGCTAGAGAAAATACAAGCCTTTTCGAAGGGAAGCGATAACACGTAACCAGGGCATACGTAGGCGCGAAGCCGCTGAAATCGTATTGGCATGGCCTAATCGCATTACTACGCTTAGGACAAGAGCCTCGTCACTATGTTATACAACCGTAGAACCTACTTATGTGTAACACGGCGAAGCACTTGAACTTTTAGTTGCCGCTTTGAATACATGAATAAATTGAGGCCCGAAGGGATGAACACGTTAGTATTGACTGATTTGCGATGGCTTAAGTCTTACTGCTCTCTAAGGGACGAAGGGGGAAGCCGAAGCGAAGGCGCGATGCGTTTTTGAGTAACCGATAGATTGCCGTTGCCATAGATATGAACTGCCCGTTGCCTGCGGTCCTCGTTGTTTCATTGTACAGAATACCTTTTCCTTGCCTCGCCACTTAGGATCAAGACTAATGCAGGGTACGTACAAAGCAAAAAAGGAACCGATACGATCAAGAAAGAAAGATAGCCCCCGTAACCCCTAAAAAGTAAAGATAAGCGATATCCTGCAAAGGCAGCCAAAGTAGGCCTCGTGGAAGTGAGAAAGGTTAGCCTCCCCGCAACCAAGCAAGCACTACTTTGATAGCAAGAAAGGCTAGAGGTTGTAGGCAGAAAGTATCGAAAGCAGGCAAGAAGGGAAAGTGGGCCAATGCAATAACCCATAAATTATTGATCCTCTGCTTCTATTTACTCAATTTTCTGCCTTCCTTCCCGTGGTTGGCTTGTTTTGTTTGCCCTAGCGACACCATTAAGAGGACTGGGTGATTGTGATTAGAGATCAATTCACTGTCGCTTCGAGTACACGACGAGGTTACGAAACCCGTCATGGCGATAACATGGTAATTTAGAAACAAGGCGTGTATGAGGAACTATCTATGTCTACGTTTTGCGTTGGGATTGCCCTTCGGCACTTCAGGGCTCAACCAATTAAACTCTCGGTGTCTACGGCGTTAGAATGAACTTTGTGCATCCATTTATTTCTACAGAATTACCAACGCTAGACTGGACGTATTCGACCATGCGCCCAGATTATGCAGGCAAAACCAACGATACTTTTTAAGAGCAAAGGGTACAGGAACGTAGTGGCGTTCTCAACTGATTCCTCTGATCCCAATATAAATTGGATCGGCGAGAAAGGTTAACCCAACCCTGATTGACACTTTGTGCCCCTCGCTCCCTAGTCTTGGTATATGATTTAAAACATCGAAAAGGTGGGCTTAGGAAAAAGCGTAGGGAACCGCTTACTTTAAATAAAACAAGAACTGAAAGAAAGAGGACTGAACATAATACCGGGTGGAAGATAGATGCTTTACCTTGCAAGTTGTGAAAGCTTTCTTCTCAATAAGAGTGAGAGTTAGTGGTATATAGCTTTATCGAAGCCCGAAATGAAACGATGTTGCACTGAAGAGGACTCGAACCCCTAACTACCTGGTTTGAAGCAAGGGACTCTATCCAATTGAGCTATCGGTGCGGGGGGGTTGGGTCAAGGAAAGCCCAACCCTGGAAATGTTTTTTGCGTTATTTCAAAATAAGTTTACATAATTAAAGAAAATTAACTCAATTAAAAGACAAAAAAGTCAATCTTTGTCGTTGATGATCACTCCGTTCGTTACCGAATAATTTAACCATCCCTTCCCTAAAAGAAAGTAATTACTTGATATATGTAATCCGTAATATTCGGATACAGTCGTCAGCTGTGGTTTTTACCCTCCCCAGGGTGTCCGCTCTGCCCGTGAGATGGTTTTTTAGCCATGACGTCTATGTTTAAGTTTAAAGGCAGTCGCTTTACGAATCCGGCTTCTAAGCCTATGGAACTTAACGAAAATCTGGACAGCGTCCCTGGCTTTATTATGAACGGCTTGGATTTTATCCGCCTCCTCCTGCGAAACAGTTATTTCTGTTTTTGGATTCGGCATGTCTTTCTCAACTGGAGTCGAAGGCAAGAGCTCAAATAGGGCTTTATACATGTCAATCAAAGGTTGCGCCTGGGAGACTATTTGCGCGGCATAATGCGCTATCACTTCCTGGGAGAAGGAGACCTTCAAGAGGAGTTCTATGCCCTCTTCCGGGGACATGCTTAAAGGGAGAGATACCCCAGAGATGACCATCAAGCCAGGAATAAGGTCCTTATGAAACGAAGTGAACAGACGGGAGTTTGCCTCCTTAAACTGTACCGAAATCTGAGCCCATTCCTGCATTGTGGCTCGTTGACTATGGAGGGGTTTAACTAAAAAAGAATTAAGTGCTGGTAAAGATGCCATGAAGAAGCAATCTAGGCTGCACTACATGTACCTGAAAGAAGAAGTTAACTAAGTGCGTGCTGTTAAACCATGAATAAGCAATCTTGGCTGCACTACATGTAAAGGGTAGTATTAGTTGTTGTAGTAGCTACATAGAAGGAAGAGATTGATTTCGATGTAGCCACTTAGTCATCCTATAGTTCTGTTAAAGTTTTCGATTCAGAGCTAGAGCTTTCCCCCAAAGCTGATGCACTTTTCACGTAGCTCTTCGATTCGAAAAGACTATTAGATGAATCTATCGTGTTGAATAATTATACTCAATTGATCCTTAGAAAAAGATAATTGAGCTATCATGGTTCGGATTCACCAACCCATTCTTAGTATATTCTTTCCCATTTATTAACAACTTAGCCTATGGCCTTGCGGCTAGGGTGGTTCGCGTGGTAATGGATCCAGGTGCCTCTAAACCTTGCCTTTAGTAAGGACGAAGTGTCGGGAAACGGTTACTTGGAAGAAAAATACGAAGTCGACACTTCTTAGCTTGTTGAGTCGATATCTCTTTTCTTTTTATAGTGTCCTTTGCTCCCTTTCCCATTGTTGTTAATAAATTGTTTTGCTTTGTTTCCAAAGGCTCTAAAGAGGTTTGCTAAAGGCATAACGGAACTAAACTTCATAAAGTATCCGTTGTACCCGATCATTGCGTTGCATAGCTTCACTAAAGCCTGTATTCTTCGAATACACAGAGATCGCGGGTTTGGGGTCTTTTTTCCATGCATAGCTTGTACTTTATCTAAGAATAGTCGATGCTAACGTATCTTACGAAGATTAGTTAACCAACCAAGTTCGAATCCTGCTGTATGATACTAAGAAATTCAATAAAGAGAAAGATTCAAAGTGCAAGGCAAGCGAAGCACAAGGCTTCCCCTTATGAAAGGGAAGCCTGAGCATAGCGATCATCTTTATAGCATTGTAAAAAGAAGAGTGGGAGAGGTACACTGTAGCAATAGGCCACGATTCGGCTTTGAAGCTGATGCTTGTTTTCACGTACGAAGCCATGAAAAGACGTTGTTTCAATGGTTTGTTTTCATAACCCTACATAAGTAGTGACCTAGCTTGAGCTAAAGACTAAGGAAAAAACAAAGTGCAAGGCACATTTCAAAAGAAACTAGTTTCAACTAAGAAATCTAAGAACTAAAGTGTTTTTGGTTTTATCTTTTCTTTCCTGTTTTATCTTTTCTTTTTGGTTTTCTTTGGTTTCGTCGCTTTTGGATTCAGAGAAGCTTGAGCGTAGCAATCCCTACTTATTACCTTAGGTTTTTGTTCTTTTTCATGGAAAAAAGGCAAGGAAAGGAAAGGAAAAAAGCAAGCAAAGGGCAAGGAAGCCTGAGCGATCGCTACCCATGCGCACACGGCAATACAATATAAAGAGTGTACGGGCGCTTTGGCAAGTGTAACGAAAGGATTACCCTATTAAATCAATAGGGAAGCCTGAGCATAGCGATCATTGCCTATTTTATATTATAACTTGGTGCAAAGCAAGCGGAACGAAAGGATTCCCCTATTTGGGTTGGGAAGCCTAAGTGTAGCGATCATCTTTGTTTTCACTTTTTCTTTAGCGCATTTATTATTGCTTTAGCTGCGTATTATTCACTAAGTAGGCAAGGTTTGATAAGTTTCTTTAGCGTAACACCCTATTCATCGTCATCGATAAAACATAATATTGATGCACGACTTCGTGAATGAATGCTTCTTCCAAACTCCTTCTAACGAGCCCGCTTCTGAAAGTTGAAATCTCCCCACCCCGGGCAGGGGGCTACAAAGTCACTCCGGCTCTGTAAGGTTGAAACTTTCGGGTTACATAGGCACGCTGCAAAGAATGCAGGATCATCAGAACGAGGATGCCTCATCCATGATCTACTGGATGGATTCGATATGGGCCCTAAGAGTAGCTTATTTGTTGTGCAGATGTCGGTAGCCCTCATATGCCCGGATACACATGTATCCCTCGTATACTATAAAACCAAACCCTACGATCTATCTATCTATCACGGATTACCCCGTCGAGTGCCTTCGGTCTCGCTGGCATTCCACTCGTAGCGGGCGGGAGATAGGTCGTTGTTAGGGAGGTCGAGCTGGTGAGGTAGGTTAGGGTTCTTAATTCCTCTGCTCAGGGATCGTGCCCGTGAGCTTGTTCCGACATCGAGGCTTCTTTTTCAACTTGATCTTGGAGGGCCAGGGATGTAGTATGGCACGATATTGTTGTAGAGATGCTAAGGTTGCATCTTTGCTTTGCTCTGCTTTGCTCTGTAAGTTAGTTTAGTTAAGTTTGTAATTATGCTGAGCTAAACCTGAACTCTTCATGTGGTAAGCCCTGATCTTAAGCCATACTTTGTGCATCGATCGCCTAAAGATTCTTGAAAAAGGCTAAATGCAAGCTTTTATTACCTTTTCCACTTTCTTGGAAAGCATTATGTGGGCCCTTTATTGCTGCTGCAGTTTGCAAGGGTGGGCGGCAAAAAACTTGTTTCGGAATCCCTAAACTAATTCGTGACTGGTGCTGGGATCAAGCAATTTGCTTGCAAAAAAGTTATGGATACGAAGAAACTAGTGAGAGTAACTACATCAACAGACTACTTGTGTAGCAAAAAGCAACCTTACATCATGAATAATGCGCAAATTTGGGCCAGAATCAGAAAGGAATATCTTGCGCTTCAAGATCTAGATAACGACCAATTTGAGATGCTTGCATACAAAGCGAAAACCCACTCTGCAACCATTCGAACAATATTGGTGCAAGGCAAGCGCTTGTTGGAGCCAGTAGACCCGGAGAGAGAAAATGTATTCTTAACCTCTTTGGAATTACCTGAAGGTTGGGGCGATTATCTGCTTTATTTAACCGCTCCTCTCGTTCAAGGAATACCGATTGTCGACTTGATCTCTCAGGTTACCTGTGACCCGAGCCTGGTTTTGTTGATAAAACTGCTAATTGCATATGGCACATTTGCCATAGAAGAAGAAGAGGGAGAGAATATTGTTGCGAATAATGCCTACCTATGGTTTTTCAGTTCGCAGATGCAAAACCTGTTTAACATTCTCAAACTGATATCGTCGCTAAGGAACGGGGGACCCTGTCTCTTTCCGTGACTACTTGCTTGCATTAACAATCCACCTCTTATTAAACAAAATGAATACCAGTCGAATAAGCTACAACTATTCTTTCGCTCACTACTCTAGCTTTGCTTGATGCCTCTTTTTTAACCACTATATTATGGGATAGGTTTTGACTGAGTCCCTTTGACTGATGAAGAAATCTTATAGTGTGGGTGTCTGCCACAGTGCAATGTATTTCATGAAGTAAGTTATTGAATTTTAGGTAGGAAAACTTAAACTAGAGCACAAGATTGTAGAGGGTTACTTCTTAGCGCCTAAATGCTATGCTTTAGTCTTAGATGAATCTAATAAGATAATTCGTAACAAGGGGTTAGCCAAAGACAAGGTCAACCTTTCATGGTTTATAGAACAGTATAAAAATCTTGAGCGAGTTATTAAAAGTACTTACGAGTCTTCTTTTAAGATTAATTGGCCAAAACTCAATATTTACCGAGCCTCAATTATGTTAAATCTAGGCATTGACCCATCAACCAAAAGAAACCTCGTGATTGATGAGAACAATATATGGGTTGATACCTTACCCTTGAAGGTATCTCAAAAGTCAGTGACAAGACCAAATAAGCTGACGAAATCTAACCTGCAGCCAACTATGCAATTGTCAGAGTCTATGAAGCAAGCTGAGTCATTGCTATCTACGCAATTGTCAGAGTCGTTGCAGGCTGAGTCGTTGCTATCTACGCAATTGTCAGAGTCTAAACCCTTTACACTGCATTCAGATTCGTTGCTCTCCATGCCGCAGTCTGAGTCTAAGCCCTCCATGCAGCAAGCTGACCAATCAAATGATGCCAGAACAATACTCTTTGAACCACTACAAATTGAACTACATCTTTTCTTTGAACAACTACAAATTGAATGTAAGGTAGTCTTTGAGCAACTACAAATTGAACGTAAGGTTGTCTAAGAACAACTACAAAGTGAACGTAAGGTTGTCGAAGAACAACGTAAAAATGAACGTTTAACACATGAGGGCTCAAAGAACAATTACAAAATGAATGTCTAGCACGTAAGATTCTATTTGAACAATTACAAAATGAACATCTAGCACGTGAAAGTATTGAAAAACAACTACGAATTGAACGTCTAGCACGTGAAGAGCTTAATAAAAGGCTTCAAGCTATAGAGCTTAGGAATCAAACTAGTGATTTAAAAGAAAAAGAAGGCAAGCACTTACCTAAAAAAGAGGACCAAGGGCCGAAGACTTTGGAAAGCACTAGATCCTCTGACAAGAGCGAAACCATGGGTTCGCAACCTATAGAGCAAAAGAATGGAAAGAATGGGATTGTTAGCTTGCCACAAGACTGTGGTAAAGAGCGTCGTAAACTAAGCGATAAAAAGAATGGAAAAACTGATCTTAAGCACCATCCATTACCACGCGAACCACCGGATTCATGAAAAAACGTTGGCAGAGTGTTAAGAAAACATTAGTGGGCATGGGAAAAAACGCAAACAGCCTAGCCGGGTATGAAAAGATCAATATAGTAGCTAGGTTACCTAGACAGGTGGAGCTCTTTGTCTTTAACCATAACATAATAACAGAATGCAATTATTGTTCTTTAATTCCCAAATAGCTTTTGCTTATCTTTAATTAGCCGCTAGGATGGTGCTTGCCATTACGGGGGGCTAGCTTTATCTTTATGTCGTAGGAATGAAGGTGCTATTAAATTGAAGGAAGAGCTAGTGCAACTTGTTTTCTAAGGTTAAACAGGGTTTAATTATCAACCATGATAGATTCTTTGTTTAATGGTCAAATCGTTGATTTCAAGCAAGCAAACACGTTATTTGTAGGTTTCTTGGTACTGCTGTTTAGAGCTGTGCGTATCCACTCTTGCGAGTGGATAGCGTTTTGGACAGCTGGGCCTAGAATGTATTACAATGAAACTATCATTTATTATTCATTTTCGCCATCATCTAACTGTATCGGGGTAGACATCTCAATTGAGGTTAAAGTATAGGGCACATTAGTTAAGTTGTTAGGAACCTCAGTTACTAAAGATTGATCAGTACAAGTTACTGGAGATTGCTCAGTACAAGTATAAGGTATAGTTGTTACTAAAGAGTTATCGGTGTTTGAATCCTCTATTATTTTTACTGGAGGTTGATCGGTTAAAGTATAGGGTACATAAGTTATTGAAGAGTTATCAGTGTTTGGAACCTCAATTACTATTACTGGAGATTGATCTATACAAGTTACTAAAGAGTTATCGTTGTTTGGATTCTCTATTATTGTTACTGGATTTTGATTGGTTAAACTGTAGAGGATAGTTGTTATTGAAGAGTTATTAGTGTTTGAAACCTCAGTTACTGTTACTGTTACTGGAGATTGATCTGTACAAGTTATTAAAGAGTTATTGGTGTTTGAAACCTCAGTTACTAAAGATAGCGTTGTAGAGTCTATATCCCGTATCTCCGAAATACCCAATAGATCACGACGTCCCTCTATCTCTTCAACTGAATCCTCGCTTAATGACATAGCTTCATTATAGAATTGGTGCATTCTCCCTAAGACATTTTCTATATTATATGCTTGATGAAAGGAATCTTCAGTTTGGGTAGATATTGAATCTTCAGTTTGGGTAGATATTGAATCTTCAGTTTGGGTTGATATTGAATTTTCAGTTTGAGTTGATATTGAATTTGTAGTAGATATATTTGAATTAAACAAAAGTGGCCTTTCATTAGAAAGAATTGAATTTACATTAGGTGTTAAATTGTGATTAAATATCCATTTTAAACTAATAAGGTAAACTATACCTTTCATTTAAACTATTATCCTATCAATATTATTATGCACTTGGTTGTAGTTAGGCTCAATACCTATTTGTTCTAGTTGTACCCGAGCTGCATTTCCTGCTGTTGCAATATCAGATAGCATTTCATCTGAAGTTCTACCTAAAACTTCTAATTGCATTTGAGCTGCTGCAATATTAAATAGTACTTCTTTAGAATTTCTACCTAATTGTTCTAATTGTATTCGGGCTACATCTCCTGCAGCTACAATATCAGATAATATTTCCTCTGAGGTTCTATTTATTATTTCTAATTGAAATTCATTAGAATTTACCCTTTCTGATATTATTTCACCTAATGATACTTGTGAAGAGTTCACATTTTCAAGAACTTGAGATTCCGTGTAACTTGAAATATCTTGAGATACTGTTGAATTGGGATCAATTCCATTAAAATAGTAAACAACTGCTGCTACAGCTACTGCTACTACTATTCCTAACAAAACAATAACTTTTGGGTTTTTATACCATACTGATGATTCGTCTAGCTTTATTGTAGAAGTTTCAGGCTCATCTACGTGATACGGTATTGATTCAATCTTATTAAAAAAGTTTATATTGTAGTAATCAAAAACAAAATATACAAAAACAAAAGTTATTAACACTTGAAGTAAAATTTTTAATAGTAACTTCTTATTTGCCATTGTTTTGTAATTTAATATGTATGATACTATTAATGCTATTACTATACTACAAATAATAGGTATATTAATTGTAATTAAATCACTATTAAAATTGTTAATTAAACTAAGTTCATTTATTGAGCTTAAATAACTATTATTTATTATATGAAATATTAATTAAAATAAACTTACTACTTTTAATAACAATAGTTTTAGGCTTAATAAATTAGTACTTATTACTGAATTTACTATAGGAAGAGTACTTTGTATACTCAACGAAGAAGCTGTAGAAGAAAAACAAGAAGCAAGTGGCAAAGAAGCAATTGGTTTCGATGCTTGGGGCTTTGACGAAGAAGCAATTGGTTTCGATGCGTGGGATAAAGATGAAGAAATTGAAATGTATTTGTTTTTAGGGCTGAGGATTTCTCTTTTGATTGATCCTCAGCTGCAAATAAAGAATTGTCCGATGATAATGGTTTAGGTATAGGCAATAAACTATCTGACGTAGACGATATAGGATCGGATACGTTAGATATAGGAATGGAAACGTTAGATACAGAATCCGGCACATGTGATACAGGATTAGGGTTACCACGGGATTTGATCATGACGTGTCGACCGACACCGCGTCGATCGAGAGTAATTGGTTTGACTACACCCTGTAAATGGAACTAATAGATAACTTCACATATCACCGTGTCTGGTTCAGGAACCAGTTCCTTCAAACCCGTACTTACCGTAATACTACTACTACCTGCACTGGAGCCTCCGTCACCTTCATCTTTGTCTTTTTTTCTTCTTTTTTGTGTGTATTGTATTATCTATCTGCCTCTCCGGACATAGTATCTTGAGTACCGATGATGATGACCACATCTGCTGGCATGTGATTTTTGAACATAAAATCGAGTCCTTGTAAATGAGCAAAGCCAGGTGCTCTTATTTTACAACGATAGGGACGATTGGTTCCATTACTGACTAAGAACACATCAAATTCTCCTTTAAGTGCTTCAGCTGCAGTATAAATAGAAAAAGATGGTACAAAAACCCCTTCTGTATAAGGTTTAAAATGGTGAATTAGAGATTCCATGGATTTTTTCATTTAAGGTCATGATAAAGGACATAGCTTACGATCATCAGCTTTAATTGTGCCACTGGGCATTTCATTGAGACGTTGTACGATGATTCAAATACTTTCTCACATCTCTTCAATACAGATACAATAACGATCGTAGCAATCTCCCCTAGTACCCACTAGTATGTTGGAATCCGATTAGTCATGAACATCGTAAGGTGCTGCTTTTCATAAATCCCAGCATACTCCCGGTTAGGATAGATAGGCCCCTTTGTCGAGCTTTCCTCCCAACAGAGCCGTACGTGAAAGTTTCCTTTCATATGGCTTGAATTCGTTTCCGGAGGCCCGTCCTTGTAACGCGTCTCTGCAGGCGCTTAGGGATGAGGGGCATTTATAGTCTATGCGTAAGCATCCATAGCACCAGATTTTGGATTGAGAGTTCAGTTCATTTTCCTAAGCTTTTTGCTTGCCTCGGGCCACTTACCGCGTGGCCCACGTTACGGCAAAAATCAGGCAACCGTAACAAGTAAAGTCAAAACGCTATATCCGCTTCGCAGCAAAAAAGAGATAGCTCCGATGCACACATAGATTAAGGGCTTATGCTAAGCTGGCCAAGACTAGTTACCAGTCCACAGAGCATGGCTTGTAGGAATTTATTTCCAGATCTTCATACTTCCATACCGCCACAATTTTACGAAAGACAAGCTCTTTACCCTTTATTCGACCCAATTAAACTCTGTGCGTAAAGCCGCCTCCTTCTTTAATTGATTTGTGTTTCTTTAATTTAATTCAATTTAAAGCGGGTCACGTACTTGCAGACTCAGCCTTTGCTTCTCAGGTCTTTCTTTACCCATACTCTGTTACATGCTTAGCCCTTACAGATGCACAGATAAATACAGGCTTATCATGTTCCATCAATGGCATCTAACCTATGCCGATTTCAGCGAACCGTGCTCTACTCCAGTGAACTCATGCAGTTTCAATATACCTAGAGGCCAAGGGTAAATCCGTTCACGGCTGGCCCATCAGAGTAACCAGTCAAAGATGGCCCTAGCCTTGCCTTGGTTATGCTTTACTGGGCTTATACACATTTGCTTACCCTGCCCTTTCCTCATCTCACCTTAGCCTCTATTTTGGATTAAGAGACGTCGTCTTCAAGGCTTCATACCAAGTCTTTACAGTCAAAGCGTGCTTGAGCAAGATCGGGCAGAACCGTTGCCTAATGGGAACTAAACTCTTCTCATGGTAAGCACTGAACCCAAGCCATACTCTGTGCATAGATCTTCATGCAGATGCTTGAAAAATGCAGGAATACTCCCTTTCATGTGCCATTTTCACTAAGGTCAAGGACCTCTAAGCTACTGGAGTTGGCAAGGGATGCAGGAAATGGCCCTGTAAAGTTGTTCAAGCTCAATACAAGCTACTGGAGTTGGCAAGGGATGCAGGAAATGGCCTTGTAAAGTTGTTGAAGCTCAATACAAGCTTACGCTTGAAAAAAAGAGAAAGGTTACTACACAGTCGATAAAGTAAGCCAACCGCAGGGACTAAACAAAAAGGCGTCACTTAGCTAGTTATTCAGCTAAAGAGGTGCTCTCTCTTTCTTTCGCAAGGACTAAACAAAAAGGCGTCACTTAGCTAGTTAGCCAAAGAGGTGCTTTTTTGTATATATACAAGAGATTAATTATGTTCTTATCTAACATCATCGTGTGCTTAAACGATTGAAATCAGCGGGTTTCTTTCTTCATTAAGCTCAAGTGGCGTGGTAAAATAGGACTAGGTGTTTCTTGGTTAGCTGCATTTTTGTTATGATTGTAAGCTTTACATAGATTCAAGGCTTTCCTTTCATTCTCACTTGCCTTTTGCATATCTTGTTCAAAGCTCGATGGCCGTACTAAGAATATAGTAAACATGCGCTTCGATAAGGTGCGGCTAGGACGGTTCGTTGGTTCTTCCAACGTGCGTTTCCTTAGGGTCTTGGTTTCACTTGTCTTCATCCCGCATTCGCATGAGTCAGTTTGAGTGAAGGGCTGCTTTGGTTCCCCATGCTAATGCGTTGTTGAGTACCCTTTTTTATTGGCCTTCCACCGTAGGTTATCAACCTACCCTTGGTACGGAAATGGGATTACTGTAGGAAAGGAAAGGGAAGGAAAGGAAAGGAATTACTTCCACCAAGGTAGGATCAATAACTTCCATTCAAGCTGTTTACGTACCTGCGGATGATCTGATTGACCCAGCCCCCGCTACAACGTTTGCACATTTAGATGCTACAACTGCGCTTTCAAGAGGCTTAGCAGCAAAAGGTATCTATTCAGCCGTGGATCCGTTGGATTCGACGTCAACTATGCTGCAGCCTTGGATTATGGGTGAGAAGCATTACAAGACGGCATAAAGGGTTAAGCAGATTTTGCAGCGTTACAAAGAACTTCAAGATATTATAGCTATTCTCGGATTGGACGAGTTATCCGAGGAGGACTGTTTGATGGTAGCTAGAGCACGAAAAAGAGAGCCTTTTTTCTCTTTTTTCTTTTGGATTTCTATTTAATATGCTAATCTGTATACGAATGGAGACGATCGGACTTGAACCGATAACTTCATGCTTGCAAAACATGCGTTCTACCGATTGAACTACGCCCCCGTCCTCGTTTCATGTGCAACACGTATCATGTGGGCAAACAAAACACAAGAGAGCTATTGCTCATACGTGCTTGCCTATAGCCTTTTTTCTACAGATTTTAGACTTTATCCAAGACACGGCCTCATTTCATCACATTGTCAATGAAAGAGGCTAAATGTCATAAAGTAAAGATGTGTCGTTGGCAGCAAGCAGTAATAGTTCACGAATCTTTTCTCGATCCACCATTTTGATTGTATCGGTGTTAGGGAGGGGATAAGCCATCTTGTCTTCTCGGAAGGGAAGCCTTGAGGTCAAAAGCAAAGCGAAAAGAAAAAGGTTATGGATACAAGAGATGAAAAACCGCAATCTTGGATACAAAAAACAAAAAAAGTTTGAAAGATGAAATTTCAAAAGCCACCAACCGATAGTTATGGCTTCTTTTTTTCGCACTTAGATTTTTGGATAGATGCCCTTATATAGGAATACATCCGAGAAGAAGCGCTTGATAAACAAGAGTTGCTTATCCAAAGATTTGCAGTTCTTATAAAAGTCAAGGAAAACCTGAAGGCAAAAAGGAACAAAGCTAGTGGCCCCGCTTATCCTAGTTACTTATGAAATGGCACGTTGTCTATGTATTCGAGTGGTCTCATTGAATCTCTTCGGAGGTCTGCCCCCTGCCCCCATATACTTAATGATAATAGAAGCGTCGAAGGCCGATGCGTCGAGTAAAATCCAGGGGAATCGCACAAGTAAGCGAAAGGGGCACGGCACCGAGTTTATCTCAAAGATTTTTTATCAACAGTAACATGGCTGGGTATTCATAACTTTTTAGGTCGCTTCATAACTTAATTGGTTCGTACATAGCACGAGGCTTAAGAAATAGAATAGGATTTTCTTTTGTAAAGCGTTTAAAATCAACGAGACTACAAACAAAGAAAAAGAAAGAAAGAAAAAGAAAGCAAGCTGTAAGCAAAGAAAAAGAAAGGAAAAAGGAATATTAAGCACCATCCATTACCACGCGAACCACCGGGTTCATAAAAAAACTAGGGTAGAGTGTTAAAATAACATTCTACATGGTATTCTGGAAAAGAACTCAAACAACTAAGGATGAAACAAATCAACGTAATAGCTAGGTTACCTAAACGGGTAAAGCTCTCTGTCTTTAACCATTTAGGAATGCGATCATTGTTCTTTGGCTGCTCCGCTCAGGCTTTCCCTCCCCACAAAAAACCCTTTGCTACGCTTGCATCTTTAATTGGGCTTTCTCTTCACTTGCCAAAGACCGTGGCTCTTTAGACTCTTAAAGGCATTTTCGTTAATCCTACCATTATGTTGAATGTAAATGCATTGTACTAATAAAAGATATAGCGCTTAATCGCTCGGGCTTTCCCCTGCCCTTTGCTTGCCATTACAGGGGCTAGCTTTATGTCGCAGGAACAAAGGTGCTACTAAAGCAAAGGAAGAGCTAGTGCAACTTGTTAATAACAACTTGTTTTCTAAGGGTAAATAGGGTTTAATTATTAACCATAATAGATTATTTGTTGAAGGGTTAAATCGTTAATTTTAATGGCCTTTAATAGTTCACTATTAAAGTAAAGTCGTATAAGCCCTGGTCCATCACCTTATTGTCTAGCAATGCTTGGTACGTTGAGGCGAGACGGGCGACTCGCTTAGATCACCCAGCGGTAGTGTTAGGCCTTTACTGCTAAAGGACATGTCTTTACATTTAACAAACACTACACTACCAATAGTTCAGTTCCCTAGCCCCGGTTAGTTAACATCAGGACAAGTGTGAGAAGGGTCTCCGTGCCGTGCATGAACCGCCGCGATGCAATCATAGCCATAGACAACGCCAAACAGTTGCAACTTCTTCAGTTCAGGGATACGAAGCAATCAGCGCTAAGCAGCAGCTTTGAGAATACAAAGCAAAGCCTGTAATAGGTTCATTGACTGGACAAACAGTTATAAAATACGTATCTTTGGTGGTTGAAGGGCAAAGTGTTGACTAACGTCTACGGGCTTCAATTTTTTCATACTGGCCCTTCTCTTTTGCATGACCGAATAAGCGAGTAGCTATTACGTATTTCGGTATAGCTATCCCTCACTAATTCGTAGTTTGGTCGAGCAGTCATAGAAATCTATCACGGTTCATGATTAAACTTCATTCCACCTTGCAGAAAGTGGCATAATTGGCCCCGGCTAGAGCTGCGGTAGCTGCAGAATCGAGTAAGTAGACCACCGTATGGACAGATAGGCTTACCAGTCCACCGCCTTTCTTGCTACTAAAGCAGTGCCACAGGCAGTGCTTGCTTGGTTGCAGGGATTTCAAAGTACCTTTTCCCTGCCGCTCGGACGGACAATTAATTACGTTTCCCTGCCTCCTATTAATTACGTAATATAGACAGTTGTTTCATTGCTTGGACGAGGAAATTAAGCAAACGACACCCTATTTGATCAAGGTATTTTGAAATCCCCGTGTCTGCGTGCTTGTTTGGGCACGAAGTTCACTCTAACGCTGTAGACACCAAGAGTTTAGTTGGTTGAGTTTCGAAGGGTAGAGCGGTAGCCTAAGTTATAGTTCGTACAGTTCTTCGCTTCGAGGAGCCATAGTTGCCTACAAATAAGAATCAATCTGCCCACATTCTATCTCAAAAGAGCTTTGCTTTCCTCGCTTGGCAGTAGTTTAGTTTTTCGCAGCTCATGTAACTTAAAGGAGAGAGTCTGTGAAACGGCACCGGTTCAAGCCCGGTGATGAGCCAAACTGGATCGGAAGGATTATCTACTACTTTGTCATTAAGTTGAGCACCGGTATGGTGACTGGAGATTATTGGGGCAACCCTTTTCCGGAATGTAAGATGATCTACCTTGCCGTGGCTATTCCGCTTACGGTTATTGGCTTTGCCAGTAAGTAACTAAGAGATCATCAACAAAAAATGATGCCATGAAAAATAACCTATTCGAAACTTCAAAAAGTCTAACTCTGTTGATGATTAGCCGTTGGGGGGTTTCCAGTGAACTTGGCTACCAAAAAGAAAAATGGGCACCCTTTTCGTTTGTTCTCGTTAAGAGTTACCCGTACGGTGTCACTCTAGAGTGACTCGGGAGTTCATATCGAATGTGTTTTCTTAGTGGTCGCCATTTCAATGTACGAATTTGGAAGGAATAAGCGGGGGCAATTTTTTAACTTGTTACTTCTATTCTTCCAATTCCGACAGTTCAGAAGACAGGCCGGAAGCGGAAACAAGCCACTAGCCCGCCGAACAAGGCTCGACGCTGACAGAGAATTTCTCGTTTCCTCCTCCTCCATGATCTTCGGGGGCGCCGTTATGGGAAGAGGAGTTTGGAGGGGATACTGGTGAAATCAAGGATGACAACTCCACTCCAGAAGGAGACAAGGCCGGACACGAATTGAGCTTAGGGCCGTCAAGCGAAGTTGAGGGAAGCCCTTCGTCATCGAAGAACAGGAAGGAGGAGGGTACTAGCGAGGCTCCTGAGACTAGCGAGGCAAAGAGCCAGAGCCCCTTTTCTTGACAACAGGAAGAGGATCTGCTTTCTAAGCTGGATCACCTTGCACAATCACAAGTACCTAAACGTTCTTGGTGGAACCAGGTTTTGTGTTTCTGTAGGGGACCAAAACCGGAGGAAGACACTCCTTCCGGAAATGAAGGGAACGATCAGGATACTGGGTCGGGCGATAATGACCCCGGAGAATAGGAAGCATTGGGGGGAATTTCTTGGCTTTTCCCCTTCCTGCTTCCCGAAAAAGAGAATGGCAAGGATGAACCCGAGAATGAGAAAAGGAGCAGCAGTAGGTATTGGAAGCATATTTAGTCCTTTGACAATCCCTGTGGCGTGAAATATATCATTAGCCAAACAATTATTTGGTTATGTTACTCCAGGCTTTGCCTTACCAAAAGCTATTGCCCTGTTTGCTTTGATGATGGCCTTTTCGATATTCTTCGTATTTTAAGGAAATCAATAAACAACCCTAAAGATAAGTCTAGATAAATAACGGTTACTTCGGGGTGGCCTTTGCTTTGGTCACCCCCCAACTAGGTAACATAATGGTAATGCGTTGGACTTACAGTCCTAGAATGATGGTTCGACTCCATCCCCAGTTTTTTTTTAAGTTAAACCCACTGTGGCATGACGGTACATGACAAGGGACCCTATCTTAGAATGCAATGGATGTATGTGGGTTCCCCCCAGCTACCTACTCCTTTTGCTAGGGATTTGGACACGCGAGGAGGAGGCTCTGTTGCTAGCCCTTATTGACATAGAGCTACTGCCTTGGCAAGAGCTGCTATCTTCGCTATGTCAACCGTGCAAAAAGAAATGCCATAAACGCCGCTGTTTCCGTTGAAAACAAAGAAATTGCTAGAAGAATGTCGATTGATTCTACAACGTAAACGAATCATGATAATTCGTTGCAACTTGAAGTCTCGCCTTGGCAACCGCTACGTAGCATCCTAGGTTCAGTAAGCACATAGACTCTTAACAAGCTATGGAGCCGGATCATGTTAAGATGAAATGCCATTTGACCTTAGGTGCTAGCAAGGGCATCTAGCCAATGCCTTCCTGGCATGCGTGAATACTGGGTTGTGAAATTAATCGTTTAAAAGCAGAAGCCAACGATAGCACTATGACTAGGAGATTAGGTCAGGCCCAAGGATTCCTCCCTTTACCGTGTCCTTTTCTATCTATCTATCACGGATTACCCTTTTAGCATTTGACCATGCCTATCTATTCGTAGCGTCTTAAAAGAGCTTTTGAAAGAATAGTCGTTTAATCTGTTTTTTTGGATTCGTCCGGAGAGAAGCAGTTAGTCGATTTACGCGTGCCGACCTTTTTTTTAGAGCTTCGGTTCTTCCGCCTGAGCATCAGTGGAATAAAAACTACATGGCGCTAGCCACACAAATTCTTTGCTTTGGAAAGCACTAGCTCCTCTGACAAAAGCAAAACCATGAGTTCGCAACCTACAAAGCAAAAGAATGAAAGGACTGACTCACCAAGCCAAGGTAAAGAGCCTTATAAAAGTTGCAATAAAAATCAAGGAAAAAGGAAGATCACGCAACATCCATTACCACGCGAACCACCGGGTTCATGAAAAAACTAGGGTAGAGTGTTAAAATAACATTAGTGGGCAAGCAAATCCGTCATTTTACATGGTATTCTAGATTTTCACTCAAACAACCAAGGATGAAACAAATCAACGTAATAGCTAGGTTACCTAAACGGGTGAAACTTTTTGTCTTTAACCATTTAGGAATGCAATCATTGTTCTTTAATTGGTTTTCCTTCCCCCCCTGAAAAACTAACCTAAAGCTACGCTTGCATCTTTAATTGGGCTTTCTCTTCACTTGCCTTTGACCGTGGCTCTTTAGACTCTTAAAGGCATTCTCGTTAATTCTACCATTACGTTGAATGTAGATGCATTGTAATAATAAAAGATATAGTGCTTAATCGCTTGGGCTTTCCCCCGGAAATCCCTTCACTTGCCTTTACCCGTTGCTGCCACAGTAAGGGATCTTTAGACTCTTGAAGGCAGGCTCGGCAATCCTACCATTACGTTTCAAAATGTAGATACATTTAAGTAAAGTAAAGTAAAGTAATTCTTGATATGGCTAATGCTTTATCGCTTGGGCTTTCCCCCTGGAAATCCCTTCACTTGCTAGTATTGTGCTTTACAGACTGCCATGTAGCTGAGATATCAGCGTGCAACCTTTCAATATTCACTTTTTTATTAGAGAAAAACGAAGTATAATTATAAACCATGATCTATTTATCATCTAATGGTCAAATCGTCAATTTCACGCAAACACGTTATCTTCCGGCTGTTTGCTCATGCCATCAACCAATTCTATTACGTCAGAAGGATGCTTTGTGTCTTTCTGAATCGAAGACGTTTGTTCCGGTTTCCTACGCCGGCCGCATTGGTCAGGGCATATTGTTTCGATATTTTACCGATTGTCACATGGACACGAGAAGCGCTTTGACTTATGTTATGAGATCACCTTTCAAAACGGAACCTAAAGGTAGGCCTATGAGCCAACCTATGTAATAGCTAGTTGACCAAACAGGTAATCGCATGCCAGCAAGGGTTCCCCGCGATAAATAGAGAAATCATTGGGTCTGACCTCGTAGTCGTAGTGCTATCGCCGGTTTCCCTTCCGTGCCAATCACTGGGGAAACACTAAGTAATGGTTTAGTAGAAGAATTGCGTGAAATGTAGGGCAAGGCCGGATGGCAGGGCTTTCGATACCCATGGACATTTCTTGGGTTTCTGCGCAGCTATCGAAGTGGTTGTCTTCCAACGCAACGACTCCTGTATTGGGTATCGAAGGAAGTCTGCCAATGCAAGGTCGGAGATAGCTTTCCAATCGAGTTGCCTATCCGTCCACGCAGAAAGCCAATGACGACAAGCAAATCAAATAGAGAGCCGCGACTCCGCGATGGAATGATCCAAGCCCTAAGGTAGCGGGAGAAGGATAGCGTCATGCCTGATCTGTGGAATGACCCAGCTACGTACGGTGGAGTGATTCAAGCCAGGTAGCGATAGTGGCTGATTTGCGGGAGAGAAACTTTCGTGGTTGGTGTGGTGATTTCCTCGTGTTCCTCAACGCTTCAAAGAAAAGAAGCACTCGAAAAGAATAATAAAAAGTGAAAGAAAAGAAGGAAGAAAAAAAACAAGTTTTTGAGATTCTAAGAAATGATTTGATTTTGTTTCAAAAAATTAGGGGGGATAAGACCTTATATATAGATACAATAAAGAAGTTACTTAAATTTAAAACAAACGCTAACTTTTGAAGATTTGTAATTCATGTAACTATACTTGTTATTCGGTGCCTAATCCTGTATCGTCAGTGCCGGATTCTGTATCTAACGTGTCCGATCCTATATCGTCTATGCCTGATAGTTTGTTGCCTATGCCTAAACCTTTATCGTCGGCTGATCCTTTATTGTCACCTGATTCTTTCTCATTACCTTGCTGTTGAGGATCAATCAATAGATCAATCCTCGGCCCCAAAATTAACAATAAATACGCATAAATCATCTTCGTCAAAACCCGTAGCTTCTTCGTTGAAACCAATTGCTTTTTTGCCAGTAGCTTCTCCGTCTTTGCCGCAGCATCGAAACTCGTAGCATCTTTGCCAATTGCTTCTTCGTTGAAACCCGCAGTTTCTCAGCTAATTGCTTCTTTGCCTTACGCTTCTTCGTCGAAACCAATTGCTTTTTCTTCTTCTTTGTCGGGTATACAATGTGTTTCAACCCCGCATATAGTAAATTCAGTAATAAGTAATAAGTTATCAAGCCTAAAACTATTGTTATTCAAATTGGTAAGTTTATTTTCATTAATATTTCATATAATAAATAATAGTTATTTAGGTGAGATAAATGAGAATAGTTTAATTGACAATTTTAATAGTAATTTAATACAATATGATATAAGTATTCTTTTAAGTATAGTTATAGCATTAGTAGTATCATAAGCATTGAATTATAAATCAATGTCAAATAACAAGTTACTAAGAAAAATCTTATTTCAAGTGTTGATAACATTTCTTTTTGTTTCTTTTTTGAGACAAAAAAGTGCTTTTTTTGCGTGCTAGCTACACCTTTTTATTATTATTACACAGACACTTAAGAATTAGTTACGCTAGAAGGTGCAAAATAGAAGCAGAGGATCAATAATTTCTGGGTTATTGCACTGGCCCACTTTACCTTCTTGCCTGCTTTCGATACTTTCTGCCTACAACATCTAGCCTTTCTTGCTATCAAAGCAGTGCTTGCTTGGTTGCGAGGAGGCTAACCTTTCTCAGTTCCATGAGGTCTACTTTGGCTGCCTTTGCAGGATATCGCCTATCTTTACTTTTTAGGGGTTACGGGGGCTATCTTTCTTTCTTGATCGTATCGGTTCCTTTTTTGCTTTGTACGTACCCTGCATTAATCTTGATCCTAAGTGGCGAGGCAAGGAAAAGGTATTTCGTACAATGAAACAACGAGGACCGCAGGCAACGGGCAGTTCATATCTATGGAAACACCAATCTATCGATTACACGAAAACGCGTCGCGCCTTCGCTTCGGCTGCCCCCTTCGTCCCTTAGAGAGCAGTAAGACTTTAGCCATCGCAAATCAGTCAGTACTAACGTGTTCATCCCTTCGGGCCTCAATTTATTGATGTATTCCAAGCGGCAGCTAAAAGTTCAAGTGCTTCGCCGTGTTACACGTAAGTAGGGTCTAAGGTTGTATAACATAGTGACGAGGCTCTTGTCCTAAGCGTAGTAATGCGATTAGGCCATGCCAATACGATTTCAGCGGCTTCGCGCCTACGTATGCATTGGTTATGTGTTATCGCTTCCCTTCGAAAAGGCTTGTATTTTCTCTAGGTTTCGAAGCAACACAAAAACAAGCCAACCTATGTAAGATTCAGCTTGCCAAGTTTAAGTTTAAGTTCTTTGAGCTAACCTCGTTC
Source organism: Adiantum capillus-veneris (assembly GCF_014529385.1). Lineage (NCBI taxonomy): Eukaryota > Viridiplantae > Streptophyta > Polypodiopsida > Polypodiales > Pteridaceae > Adiantum > Adiantum capillus-veneris. The sequence continues at coordinate 148,531,257 of NC_140951.1, forward strand.
CCTTATTAAGCTACTGCAAGGCAGCTAATATAGTAGCAAATTGCTAATCTATCAATCAATACATGGAAAGTGGCAGCTTGGACAATCAGCTTCATGGCAGCAACATAAAAAGGGATGTTCATGATGGGCAGCTTGTAGCCGCAATGGGGCTTAGTTGGGAGAGTTAGAAGCGGATAGCTTTCGGTATAGCGTTTCGCTATTCTTGCATAAGTGTTGTTTTCTCTACATCCTTCATTAGGGTTTTTTGCTCATTAGGCGAATGTGCTTCTAGACAACACGCTGAGCTAGAGGCATACGTTTCTGACTTCAAGATGGCATGATTCACTTTTTTTGCCAAGCTTTTCACACTACAGGGGCTGGGCCCCAGACCAGTAGATCTGGGCCAAGATAGGATTTTTGGGGGAGAAGGCACTTAAAAAAATCCAATACATACAAGAACTTAAAAAAAGACCGAGGATATAATATCTTTAAGCCAATCTGCCGAAGTGGGAGGGTCCCTTCCCATTCAGGCACTGAATCACTTGAACTTGAGCTACTGCCCGGAGCAGGTTCTTGTGGAACTCCCTTCGAATTGTTAGTAAAGACTAGGGAATTAGAGGACTCTGCCTGTGGCGTTTCCGTAGGCATCGGCGGAGTTTTTGAGCGTTTTGCATGCGAAGCAAATAAACATGAGAATAAGGAAAAAAGCTAATCCATTAGAAAAATTTTTGTATTTGAAATTGTTTTACCGATATTTATGGCATTTCAATTTAATTTTCATTGCCTCAGGCAGGATAGCAAATAATCTTACTTTACTAGCGGCCTTTAACTTGCTTGATAAACCAACGGAGCTTTAGATGTCAGCGTCCCAAGCAAGGACTACAACGAGCCATGCCCGTGTCATTAACGGCCAGACTCCTATACATAGTGACTCTACACCGTTTAAGGTATAAAGTTAACTGTAGATAGCCCGACTTATAGCTTATAACATAAAACTTCCTAAATGCCAGCCAAAAACGAATAGGCAAAGCACTGTCAGACTATTTGAATTGCTTTAATATGCTAAAATAAAGCAAAAAATAAGGAAAAAAAAGTAAATAGGGACGAAAAAGTTTTACACACAGCGCTTACTAATCCATCCCACCTACTAACGATTAATTATTAGTTAATGCGTTTACTTTGGTAAGTATTTGTATTAAACAGTCACAAATTAAAATGGTTGAAGCATTACTATCTGGAATCATGTTAGGCTTAATTCCAATAACCCTAGCTAGATTTTTTGTAACTGCATACTTGTAATACCGACATAGTAACCAATTAAATACTCGATGAAATTTAGTTAAGAATCGTCCTACCTAAGATAAGATTTTGATATTGGGAAGGGGGAAGGATTCAAAAGATATCTGTCGAATCCTCCCCCTACCTCCTCGCCTCTTCTCTATCCAAAAAAGTATTTCAGGAAACAAATAGCAGATGTGCCACTTTTCTAACGACGAAAATTAATTCTATTCCTATTTCAATTTTAATGTGTACCGCTTAAGCAATCCTTGGGTAGGTAAGAAAAAACACACCCTATAGGATTCGAACCTACGACATCGGTTTTTGGAGACCCACATTCTACCAAACTAAACTAAAGGCGCCCCCTCCTAACTTAAAAGGAGTCACTTCAATCTCCGAAGTAAAAGTTACAGCCAGGGAAGTAGCGACAATATATTTGTATTCGTTGCAGTTTTTTTTACAACCCATTTGATCAATGGGGAATAAAGGTCTGTGGCAAAATCCAGCCATAGCATCAAAGTATAATTAATAAAATATTCCTCAGTTGGGCTCATGATCCGAAGCGGCTCACTGACACTAAGATTGCTGTCTTTACTAGCGCCCCCTAGATCAGATCTAGAGGAGTGATTTCTGTCTCCTGTCATACTCTGCGGTTGTCCTTTGAATTTCACTGTCTTTGCACGTAACTGCCCCTGCTCTTCCACTGAATTGCCTTTTTGTGTCAATTGTATAAACCCATATTTACGCCTAACTTGATCAGAATACAAGTCAAACATAAACTTTTCTGACCGTTTCAAGTGAATAACCCGTTCATTTAACAGATTCACTTGTTCCCTTAAATGAGCGCTTTTTTTCTTCAATCCTTAGTCGAAATGATGGCAAAGAAGTTATAAAAAATGCCACTGTTAGTGGTAGTAACTACGAAGGGCAAGGTAATAATGCCACTGCCACTATTAGTGGTTAGGACTACAAAGCAAGGTTACCGGCAAGGACTGCGAACACTACCTTATGAAACCTTCCCTAGACATCTTACGGACCTACCCTCTGGAAAGGGAGTAGCCGGCGATCAGTTCAAGCCTACACGAGTGTAGGTTGCCTTGTTTCGTTCCCTCGATGTCTCTTTCTGTTCTGCAAAAAAAAAAGAAACTAAATAGAATGCAAGAATTCGATCTCCATGTTGCACCAAGTTACTCACGGCCCAGACCCCTACCGTTGAATAAAGCGACAAAAAACTCGTTCAATCGTCGGCTCCGGGTTCCGGTTCTCTAACCAAACTAAAGGTAGTTTGCGTGCGTGGTAATGGATGGTAAAACTTATTCTCTCTCAACAAGAATCTCTTGTGCTTCGTTCTTGGATTTGAATATAGCAAGTTAACGTTAACTAACAGTCTTTGATAGCTTAGCGAGTGTGTTTTTGGCCTGCAAACTACCTATAGGTTAGATAATTTGTTTTGAAAGATGGATAAAGTAGTTCCAGTTTTGCCCTGAGCATTCCACGATAATTGATATGGTAGCTCCGCTTCCGCAGAGTGGGTTTGATGATTCATCATCAGATTGAAAAATCGACAATCAACGTTAAGAGGTCAAGTATCCCACCTCGCCAGTTATGACCAAAGGCGTTGAACCTTCCAATAACATACAATGGCAACAGATAAGTAGCGAATAGGATCAAAGAACCGCATCTGCCTTGCAAAACAAATAAAACCAAAATGTGGCCTTGAATTGACGAGCATAAATGCATGCCAAAAAGAGTCTTTTGAGCCTTTTAGTTGCCCTTACTGTGGCAGCTATGGGCTTTAGCAAGGGATAGCAACAAAAGGGGTACAAACAAAAGTGATGAAAGTAAGAGTGCAAGTAAAGTCCCTATCCCTATGGTTAGTTCTATTCTGAAAAAACTCCGACTCGGAAAAAAAGGAGATAGCTAATCCACAACCTTAGCTGATTTAGCCTCAAGTAACTTTATTTAACGAATTAGTAACTGAAGTAACCACCAACCCTATCAGTCGAATGGGATGATTGCAGGATTGCTGATATTTATTGCAGTCTGTGCTATCGCAAATGATACAATCTATCGGCTTTACAGTGTGATAGACGAAGCCGTTAAGTCCATTGTGTTTTCGATCTCAATAGCCTTGACTTGCCAGATCTAGCCGATGCGGCGACATCAACTTGGTGGTCCTAAGATGATGGGCGATCCTAACGGTTCCCTTTTCCATTCCCTTTCACGCAAGCACGGTTGTAATTTATGCGTTTTTTTAATTTCTTTTTCTATCTTGATTTTTCTCTTTTCTTATCATATTTTCTTTCATTTTATTTATTAAAATTTAAATTATCATGGCGAAGCAAATGGGATAGAAAGTCTATCTAGGAAAGTTCAACCTCCCGATGATGATGAAAGTGACATTATTTTCGATGAAAATGACACTACTTTTGTTTTGGATCCCTTTCATTTTCATTTTCATGTTTTCATCTTTTACAAGCTCCCATGGATATTAAGATAAGAAGAGACCTTATAACGGAAAACAAAACAAAAATAAAAGAAAGCAAAACGGCTTTGGTTAATCATTCCCCAGTGTGATCTGTTAGTCCGAAGCAATATCCGCGGAATGACCCGCACTACTAATGACGCGAACTCTAACCAGAGAACAGACAAAAAAACAGAGATCGTTAGTTGCCATGTCAATAGCTGGGATGTTCAGCCAACTCTCAGGCCTTGATTTAATAGAAAGCTCGAAGCCACAAAAGCAAAAGGCCTAGAGCACACATAGGACGAACAATGAATGAGTGTAAGCCGCGTTGCCCGACAATCGACGTTGCTGACTGCACCGAGGGACTCATTATCGTAATAGCGAAAAAAGTAAGGCAGTGACAACTTGGGGATTGTCATTGAGCGTCCCTAGACGCCCAAGAAAAGTAAGTTATTGATGGCTCTTTCATTCAAGGTCTAGGACGAACCATTTACGCTTGCGGCATCTTCTACGAAGTGTAGCTCACGTCTAAGCATCCGATTAGGGAACGGGACAACGCCCATGAAGCTCCAGAAATAGAAGGCTTGCCTGGCTGTATGCTCTTAGAAAGAGGATTCTCCACCAAGCTCCAGGGCTAACATGGAGACCCATTGACTTTATTGATTATTAATTGTAAATAACAACAAATCATATGTAAGGTAAAGGTATTTAAACTCGTGTTAAATCACTGTCTTAATTGTCTTTGTTTACAATTATAAGTAAAATAGTACTATAGTTTAAAACGCCCGCCTTTCGCCATAGCTTAAAGAGAAGACGCTAACATGACGGGAAGAGCCGTATGAGATCATCAATCTCATGTACGGTTCAGGAGCCAAGCTTATGCAGCAATGTCAGAGCTTAGGTTAACTACATAATTCCAGTTCCACTTTACTACGTGAAGGTGCTCTATAATATTTAGTAAAGCTATTGCGATATGGAAATAAAAGGCATGATAGGGACAAGGGTTTAATCAAACTGTTACGCTCATCAAACATGTTCTTGGTGAATACAGGACTGAAAACTCCTGTAATCCTTTTAAAACATGAAGTGATAGCAGAGGTGTCAATTACTGAATAAGCAAGGTATAATTTTGTTGAAATCGAAGATTCGAATCTAGAAAAAGTAGAAGTAAAGGAGCTTCATTTTTATGAACCAAGACTTCTTTTTCCAAAGCCGCATAAACCGGGAATTATTTTGTCAAAACCATTGAATAAGAAAATAGTTTGGATTGAACCAACTAAGATTTGGCGTGACTGTAACAAGGTCAAAGGGTTGATTTTCAATTTAATTAAGGGTGGATATGCTGTAGTTATTGCGCAGGGCTCGTAGCTTTCCTTTTCAGAAGTCCCTCTTAAAAACGCAACCGCAAGAAGAATAAAAAAAAGTTTCACCTCTCAAAAAAAATCAATTTTCTAGAGGTAGATTCCATGAAAACAAAAGCAAAAGCATAAAATCCAGGAACAAGGATCTAAAGTTTTGCAAAAACAGAAATAAGACATCCCGCAGGAGTAGGACATCCAAAATTCCAAACACGAATATAATAAGACATAATATTGTGGTAAAAAATATTCGTGCTACGCTAGTTTTAAAAGGGAAAAAGCACCAAAAAAGCCACCAGTAGGCATTTAGGCGCCGTCGCAGTTATTTACATAAGTATGTATGGAGCTTTTATGGAGTGGCTTCAAAAAAGATGCATGCAGAGTAAAATAGAATGACTAGGGCTATATTGGACAACACAACACATATTACTTCGTAAATTGCACGTAACATCTTCAAAGAACAAATAACAGGGATGGGGGCTTAATGAATCCTCCACCTCCGGCCGGGGCAGGGGAAATAGCTTAGTCGGTTAGAGTGCTGGTCTGTCACATCAGAAGCCGCGGGTTCGAATCCCGTTTTCCCCGTTAGCATTATGCTAGTTAGGTTTGTTTTAAAAGTCAGAGTTGATGATATCGATGGAAAGGAAGCCTGACTACCTTTGCCCTTCGAGTAGAGCATGTAGCGAAAAAACAAACCTTGTCAGTCTCTACCTGTTTCGTTTGACCAGGCAAAGCAGTCAAGTGTTGCACCCGGCAATGATGATAGTCTAGTAGCCGGAAATACAGCTAGCCCACATTTTAACTCAAGAAGCATAGGACACGTAAACTCCCATGCGTGTAAATCAGCGAGGACCACTAAATGTTCTTGCAAGTTGTAGTCAATACCTAGTATGTAAGCCGTTACCTCAAACTTAGAGGTTAATTAAATAAAGGCAAAGTTGGGTTTTTTCGGTATAGTTGTGAAATAGTCGACAGCTGTAACGTTGCTATACAAAACTGTATGTAAGATTTCCACTTAATACAAGTGAACTCTTCGTCATTTAATTATTGTTGAGAAGATAACTATTCTCAGTCATGACATAAGAGTACAAAAAAAAAGAAAAGTGCGGGGAAAATAAAAAGACATCATGAACACCTTAGGCATTACTTCACTATTGCCCTTTTCTTGAGCTAAACGGGCATATCCCTAATTGCGGATGTTTCCGATAGTCGTCTTATTTGTATGTTTGATAATATCAAAAAGGGAAAATCCCAATAAAAAACGGATTTTGTTTCAAGAAAGTAAAGGCTTAGACAAAGAAGCATTCGGGGGCAAAGAAGCTGGGGATATATTTAACCTTGAAGTATCTTCTAAAACCGTACTGTTAGAAGACAAAGAAGGCAAGGATGAAAAATTCTTATTTATTGTTAATAAAGAAGCTAAGGACTTATCTTTCGATTGATCCTCAGCATGTTTTTGTTTTTGTTTGTTTAAAGGTGATAATCATTTTGTATTCATAACATTTACAGTGGCGTGGTTGTTTGTTTCCACAAGCCTGCCTAAGGGGCTGCGTTAGCATGCCAGGAAGGGACTCAAAGAACAAAAAACCACGTAACGAAAAGAAGCAGTAAATAGCCAAAGCTAGCAACATCGAGATAACATGAACAACAAGCAGGTTACTCTAAATGCTTGCTTGTACAGGTAATCTATATCAGTATGGTTTATCCACCATCTGCAACGCGTCGATAGGTCTGCGAGAAGCCAGGGCCGTGAAGTAGTTCCAAACCCCGATAAGTAGTTAGTTACGATTATGTTTCGTCGTCGCACTAATTGAATTGTTCCTGGTTACGCATGGATTATTATACAAGAATCTTATTTAAATTCGTATTGATGATTAAAAAAATGTTGTTTTTGCTTTCGCTTTTCAGGCCTGCGGGTAGAGGTCCTTGTTAAACGCGCTACCCAAGTCAACCCAACCACTTGTGGTTCCGGTTCTCTAACCAAACTAAAGGTAGTTTGCGTGGCCTAGGCAATGAACCCCAAGGTGCCTAAACGGCAACTATGAGTTGATAGGTCGATTTAGCAAAGTGTAGAACCGTAAAGGCTGTTTATTTCCTTTACTCAAACTCGGTCCCTACGGCTAGATTGTGATTAAGCTTTTTTTAGCTCTTAAAAAGTGAAATAGTAATGGGGCAAAGAGCAGGGATAGGCACAAAACATAAAGCAAGAGGCTCATCTATTACAAACATGCCGGCATGGGTATTGCACACGGCAGCCACCATTGCGCTTTTATTATATAAAAAGGGTAGCGAATGGTGGGTTCAAATTGTAGCCACATGCTTTGACATATACAAGCTGGTACTTGTTACATCAGCAGAGCAGTTGTTGACTAATGATCCATAAACCTTCCTGTGCTAGGGTCGGGTCTTTCGGTTGCTAATCTGTGTAGTGCAGGAGACCAGACATATGCAACAGTCTTCAACTAGCACGGTTCGGTTATAAAGATCGATGTGTCCACAGCAATGTTTACTACGTTAATGCCGGGCCCAGGTAAACAGAAGAGATCTCCCGGTATATAAGCCCAGCCCACTGATAAAGTATAGTTATCCTTACATAACCCTGAGATTCTACAGAACCATGTCTAAGTACAAATAGTACAAAATCTAACTTGCTTGCTCTATTTTTAGTATTGAGGATAGCCCTGTACGACAATCTATAGTGCAGACCATAGCAATTCTGCAAGCGGAAAAAGGGACTCGAACCCTCAACTCCAGCCTTGGCAAGGCTATACTCTACCATTCAGCTATTTCCGCCATGTAACCTTTATCTAGTAAGTGCCAATAAATGTTGTGCTAGGGGCTTTAGCCACTCAACTGAAGGGAAGAGGGATAATGGTTGTTCATTCTTGTAGCACGCGCTAGCTATGAATTAAAGAAGCAAAGCTCGCATAGTAGACGACGCAAACCCAATCGAAAGGATAAGGGCTTAATCAAGCAAGACCCCGACAAGAAAAGCAAAATAAACAAGCGATTGAAAAAAGAAAAAGAGAGTCCTGGCTCTCAAAGAAGCGAATCCGACCCCCTATAGCCTGAAATGGCACCTTATCAATCAATGATAGCATGAGCGAGGTGTTAAGTGATGATTCTTGGAAAAGAACATTCAATGCCAATGCAATAAAAATAACTGTTACTACGAAATAGCTCAGAAAAGACAATATTCAAATGGGACCTTAACAGTGAAAAATCCATGTGACTCGCACGCTCAGGGAGCACTTATTCAGCCAAACTATTCGCATAAGTCGGATAGCGCAAATAGGATCCATTTTTATAAAATCCAAAGTCACCTAGGTTGTACATCAATACGTCTGTCCCCTATCGCTAAGCGTGGGTAACGTTGGATTAAGAACCAAGGGGATTCGAGTGATTCGAGACACCTTCAATAGTCTTCTCAATCCTACCTTTAGACATTACTGTACAATTGATTCTCACGTTCTATAAATTTTCTCTTTAATAGAAACAACAGAAAAGATGTAAAAAATGTTGATTAATTCGACTTTTGCTTTTGCTATTGCTAGATGCAACAAAGAAAAGGCTGCTTTACCAAAGGCAAGATTGAAACGTTACTGAGTGCAATAACTTAGTAAAAGACAAGGTAGCTAACATTATAAGACTAACTACTAGGTAAAACGCTCTAAAGCCAGGGCAACAAAACTTAAAATCTGCTATTAGCGTTTGCAATTACGGGAAGGAGTTTCTTTCAGTCCACCTTTGCAGCCTACAGGGCCTTGTAATAGGGATGCCAACTTGCCACAAGACAGAGAAGCCATGTAAACGTTACAATAGGAATGACGGCAAAAAAGCATGTCTTTGGGAAATCTTTTCCCATTCTATCACAGGATATGATAAAATGCTATCCCGCGAATCCCTGCATTTCATACGATTCGAGATGCAGAAGAGCGCCACACAGAAGCGACTGAAAAACAACCTTCGAAGGGCAATTGCAAAAAGCAGAAATGAAAGCTTAGAGATTCGCATTATTGGACTTACGCAGATGGATAGGGAACGACGAGATCTCGTCGATGCAACTGACAACGACTGCACGGAAACGGAACTTGAAGAAAGTAAAAATTATGCAATTCGTTTCGAGAAGCAACGAGCAATTAAGCAGGTTTGACAGTTTCTCGACTAGCATCTGAAATTTCAAAAAAAAGGTCGTCTAACGCTGCGAATGATTAATTACTATATCGGCTTGCAACGAGCTATGGCTAACAAATCCACGTAATCGCGACTTTCAGCCCCCATTTCATCATGAAGAAGGTTTCATTTTTACCTCTCCTTTTTGCCAGGTAATAAACATTCAACCTGACGTAGCATCATTTGCAAATCAAAGGGTAGAAAGAAAAGTTGTTAACATCGTTTAAGTGGGAGACAAAATCATTTGTATTCACGGACTTAATAAAGTAATGGCTGGTGAATTGGTGGAATCCGAAGACGGTACAGTTGGCATTGCTTTGAATTCAGAATCTGATAATGTTGAGGTTGTGTTGAAGGGTGATGGTCTAACTATATAAAAAGGGGGCTCCGTACAGGCAACGGGTAAGATTGCTTAAATACCAATCAATGACTCGTTTCTAGGTCGCTAAGTAAATGCGTTGGCGCGATGAAAAAGGTCAAATCCCAGCTTTCGAGTTCAGATCGAGAGAATCTCCCGCGCGACGAGCAACGCTTTTGCAAACATTCTCGTAGAATAATGAATTTTCTTCAGGTGAAAGGCTGCATTCCATTCGTAGCGGGCTCGAGCGCATCGGATTCTGTGCGACCCTTGTTTGTTTGTAATAGATGTGCCTATCCTATCCTTGCCCTAGCATAAGAGGGCTTAAACCCCTTGTAGCCCTGTGATATATGCGACTAGACCGTTTTCAAATCGATGCAGAGAAAACCGGGAAAAGGTATTTTTCTTTTCTTTTGAAACTAGGATTCATTCGCTTTACGCATACCAGGATTCAATTGATTGACTACATTGCATGCCATGCAGACCCGTAACGGCTCTGAGCAGACGTGTAGATGGGATGGATGGCAAAGGAGAGTGCGAACGAAAAGGCCCGAACAGAGTCCTCAAAGGCCGCAACTCCAGAGAAATACACAAACACACACGTAGTAAGGCGGTGGCCCGGACTGCCAGTTCCGTTAGTCTAGCATTGGCTAGCTCACTACTGAGATCGAAAACGTAGCGGACAACGCGTCACACCTGAAAAGGTGGGGCCATGCTAATTATGCCACTTTTTTTCGAGTCAGGATGGGGTCAAATTCAGAGCCATGACAGATTCAAATCGTTGATTTCATTTGCCAAAGCTAGAAGCTCGGAGAAAAAGGGAATTAATCTAGCAGATCAACAAGTGCAAAGCGTCTTGGCTAAACTTGACGTAGTGCAAGACGTGACCCGTTGTCTAAGAGACGAAGATGGAACCTCCTTTTTGCCTTAGTAAAGTAAAGCCCTTCAAAAAAACAATAAATTCGCCTTGCCGGAAAAAGGCAAAGCTCGCGCAGCGGAGCTAAATGAATGAGAATCGGATAATCCCAGCGGTAAGTGAAGTGAACTAGTAGCAAGTACTGCGGGTGTGGACACAAATTTAACTATGGACGCAGGCGCAAATTCGACTGTTGTTCGCTCTGATTCCGAAGGAGATGGGCCGTTTGGCTTGTTTAATTAACCTTCGCAAAGTGTCGCATAAGTAGCGACTTGCATGAATAGTGTACGAAGTAGGTTACTTTTTTGTTTTTTGAGGTTTCAAAACAAAAAAGGTTATGGATACAAGAGATGAAAAACCCAATACAAAAAGTCACCTTTCAATTTATCATGACCTGAAGTATGCCAGAATCATTCGCTATTGTTCTATTGATTTCTAAACGGATATATAGATTTGAAATCTCAAAGAAAGAAAGCATATTATATGTTACTCCGGATTATCTATATGAAATATTATTATTCTTCAGATGCCATATTGATACTCGTTTCAATATTTTGATTGATATTTGCGGGGTCGATTACCCTTCCCAAAAACAAAGAATCGGAGTTATCTATTAATTACCGACTACTTAATATAAATCATGCACTCGTATCAAAATCAGTGTAAACGAGATCACTCTTGTAAGTTCAATAATCAGTATATCTTCATTAGCTGATTGGTGGGAGTGAGAAGTGTGGGACATGTATGGAGTGCGCTTTTGCCATTATCATGAGTTACGCTGTATATTAACGGATTATGGGTTCAAAGGTCACCTATTAAGGAAAGACTTTCCCTTAAGTGGATATGTGGAAGTATGTTACGATGATTTGGAAAAATGTGTAGTTTCCGAATTAATAGAAATGGCTTAAGAATTTCGCTATTTTAATTTGGCTAATCCGTGGTGACTAATGCCATCTAGATATTTAAGTAGCGAAAACCGCAGCAATACCAGCACTAGCAACAGAGGCAGAAACAACAGTAGGCGCCTTCCATTAATGCCTCGTATTAAAAGGGAAGGCAACGAAAGTAACAAGGACGTCATCGAGGGCAAGAGGCCGTGAAAGGAACTGTTAAAAGCCATGCTTCTACTTAAAGACTTCTTCGATTGGTTGAAACGTAAGTCCCTCTAGCTGCAATTGAGTCATGCTAATGTAGTTCGTTTTTGTCATCTCCACCATCAAGTTATTAAAAAACTTTTAATGCGAATTATTTCTCTTTTTTTAGGAGTCCCCTCTTTTTTGTCAATTCCCTTTTTCTCCTTTTGGGAGCCTCAAATCGCCAATTGTGAGGCGACGAGAAAGACCCTTCTCACGGAACTCTATCATAGAGAGATTTTTGGGAGGCAATTGCCACTGTCAATTTGTAATAGATTGACACATGAACACGGGCCCACCCCTATAGAACGTCAGATTCAAAACTTTACCCAGGTTCCGGAGAAAGATGCGCGATCTTATCTCCTAGAGGCCTGGAAAGATATCAAAAATATCAGAAGAGGTTGTTCGACAGTGGAATTGCCCAAGGCAACTATCGCATATGAAGCGATTGCCTCCATGCAACCGGGAGCGTTAACTCCCTTGCTTAATACCATAATCTTACGATTGCGGATTTTCTCAGCAGACTTCGAGGGGGGAGATGAGATGATCGAGGAGGAAAACCGGCGACCCCTTGAGCCAGAGTTAAGCCTAACTATCCAACAAAAAAGTTGGATTTCTTCGATCATCCTTGGCATCAAGAAAACCACAGCCAAATTGCTACATATATTTAGTCTCCTAGCCCTTGATTTGAAGGAAGCCGCTAGTGCTGCGGAGCTAAGAATCTTGCGAGTGCCAGAGGAAGCGCCGCTTGAAGAAAGAGTAGAGGCTATACTCAAAATTTAAACGTTTGCAGAAACGTCGCCAAGAAGATGCTGAGGACCCGCAGCTCCTTCCTGCCTTCTTTCTTCGACATTATTTGCAAAAAATATCGCAAAACTCCTCTCATTTAACCTACATATACGGGCTCCTTTTTGAAAAATCTCCCCAACCAATCACAACTACCAGATGTTTTTGGGCAACAAACGCAGGCAGAAGCACTGCTTCAAGAAGCCTTAGTCCGAATGGGCTTGCCGCGGGAGATATTCATCGAGCAGCTGAAAGAACTCGTAGAGGGGGCACAAGCTGACAAAAACGAAAGCGAACATTAAATTAACGCCATCAAAATCTACAGCTATAGCTATACCATTTGGATTAGAGCTCCGCCCCCCGGGCCCTTAGCAGTCAGTTCCTGCAAATCACTCTAGCGTTCGGCCGCATGCCATCATTGGGTCTTCCCCAATGAACCATATGTACTGATAATTGAAGGTGTTTCCCATAAAAATCCCTCTAGAATAAAGAAGCAAACTACAGTTTGTCCTGCATAAAGAAAGAGAAGGAGTAAGTCTTCGCAAGGTGCAAAGGGAGTTGAAGTTCAAAAACGGGTGGGCCTGGGCCCCCTTGTTCGAGGTGTTGCCACGAATCTGGTTGATTATCCCTATGGAGGAGGCGAAGGGCACATGAAAGGAGTTAGACCTTCAGTGTCACCGTGGGGAAGGCCCACTAAATGTGGATTTTGAGAAATAGTGAGGAAACACAGAAATTAGTTTATGGCACCATTCATATGGAAAGGCCCTTTTGTTGATGCTTGCCTGTTAGAAAAGACGAAAAAGATCAGGGGGAGAATCTGGTTATGTTACTAACGGCTTTGCCTTAACAGAAGCTATTGCCTTGTTTGCTTTGACGATGGCTTTTTCAATCTTATTTGTATCTTAAAGAGATGTGCCTAACAAAGACATACAATCATTAGAAACTCTAAAAAAGGCAAAGGAATCTAAAAATGTTTAGGCAAAAGCTACTTTGGAAGCAGAGGCAAGGGAATCACCCTTTATAAACTTTCAAGGAGGCAAAGGAAGCAAGAGAATCTTCGCCATTTTCGAAGAGAGATACGTCTCCGCCCCTTACATACGAGAAGGTGGTTGGCAAGTCCATGAGTTTTTCAGAAGCTTTCCTAAGTGCGTCATGTGGTGTGGGACTACCATTAGTCCATATATTTCAACGAATGATATTTCCTATGTCGCTCTACCACTTCCAAATAGATGGATGCTATAATTTACGTTTCGAACAGGCATAAATACAGCATTGATGGGAAATTGTCCCTTTCCGGATTTCGCTAGATTTTCTATACGATATCCGCAATCTTTTTCAATCTCTAATTCAATAGTTAGAGATATTGGTTGGGTAATGGTAGCTATATATTGCGAATTGTCAATTGCTTCGACGCCAGGTGGTAATGATGGTTGGCCCACAGTTACTTCTTTAGGACCTGTTACAGATGAAAACGCCTCTTGAATATCTTCTTTTGAATCGCCCTAAGCACAATCTCTTTCGGATTAACTAAAGCATCCTGTATTGTCTCTTGAGGACCCGTTATTGTGGAATACTCATGCACGACTCCGCAAAATCTTGCACGTGTTATGCTTGTTCCTTCAATCTCTTGTGACAAAGCTCTACGCATGGCAATTCCTACAATACTGGCTTGACCCCTTTTAAAGGGAGATACAAGGAAACGACTAAAATCCTTTCTTTTTTGGATTCAAGGCATTTCCATTGAATTGCCTGCTTAGAGGTCGACATCTCGCTTTTGCGCATACGTAATTTTTTTTTCTCTCCTTTTGATGTGACTAATCACTAGTTAGACGCGTCTCTTTCTGGGGGGTCTACAACCATTATACGGCATAGGAGTCACGTCACGTATGAAACTGAGGATTATGCCGCTTCTGCGAATAACTCGCAAAGCGGTGTCTCTCCCCGGTCCGCGCCCACTCATCATAACTTCTGCTTGTTTCATACCCCGATCCACTGATGCTTAATTGCATTCTCAGCCGCAGCTTGCGCAGCAAATGGCGTCCTTTTGCGTGTTCCCTTAAATCCACAGGCACCGGCGAAAGACCAAATAATTACCTGTCCCCGGACGTCTGTGATGGTAATGATTGTGTTATTGAAACTTGCCTGTATATGAATGACTCCCTTTTGAACTTCGTGTTTTCCCCCAGGTGAACGAATTTTTCTCGATTTATTTGACTTGACATAATTAATTAATTATTTTTATTGGGAAGCTCTGTTTAATTAATATTATTTTTCAGATATAAATATTTATTATCCTTGTTTCTGTTTATGTTTTGACTTGCAACAAATTACCATGATTCGTCTACGTCGTAGAATCAATCGACATTTTTTACATATTTTTCGAATGGAAGCACGGATTTTCATATCTATAACCTTGAATTAATTGGGTAAATCTACTTGTAGGTTTGCTACATGTTTCTTTGATCTAATCAAGATAGGAAATTTGGCAAGAGAAGTGGTTTGGTTAACTGCCGAAAATCTAAACTAATACCGAAATCTACTGACTATTGTTTGTATGCCTACTTCTAAGGCGGTAGATGATGCGTCCCTTGGTAAGATCATAGGGAGTCAGTTCAGCTCTTACCCTATCTCCTGGTAGTATTCTTATATAACTGCGTCGCATCCTCCCCGATATATGAGTCAAAACTTGACATCCATTATCCGAACACGCTCAAAACGTGGCATTGGGTAAAGATTCTGTAACTGTACCTTCCATGTCAATGAGATTCTGTTTCTTCATCATTTGGAATAAGTAAACCTCCTATTTACATTACAGGTTTCTCCAAATTTTTTTTATTTATTGAAGACGTAACTGGTGAAAATAAGTAACTTTTGTCCCTGTTTCTCCCTTTCAATTACCAAATATGGCGTAGAATTCCCCCCCCCCCCCCCCCCCCCCCCCCCCAGTTTTTCTTCTCCTACGCTCCCGATCTGTAATGAGTCCATAAGACGTTGATAAAATTGCAATTCCCATGCCCCCTAAGATCTTAGGGATTCTTATATGATCGCAATAGATTCTGAGACCGGGTTTGCTAATGTACCTAATAGTTGCCACGTAAGGCTTTTTTTCTTTGCCAAAATATCTCAGTTTGATATCCATAAAAATTTTCCCCCCCTCTGTGTGTTCCGTGATGCTTTTTAAAAAACCTTCTTCCTGTAAGATTTGCACGATACCTCTAGTCATTTTAGTAGCTGGTATCCTAGTCATAGCTTTTCTTTTCGTATTCGCATTTCTGATTGAAGTAACTGTGGTGGAGATGGCATCATTATTCGTGAGATATCAATCGGTAATTATTAGAAATTTTTTTACTTAAGTAATTCCTAAAATCTCCAGCCTTTCCTCTTGGCAAAATCTAAATGATATTCAAGGCGGAAAAAAGGTTGTTTCCTTTCTACTCATTTTCATTGGCCATCCATCTTCGTTTTATTGAGTTGTATCTATCTAAATAGATATAGATAGATTTTTCTGTATATTTGTATATGTGTATGTATTGGACTATTCGACAACTAACTCTTCAAACCCAAATTTTTAAAGGAATTGAAGTTTCTTTGAGTTCTAATAAATGAAACAAGCTTTCTTTTTTTTTCATTAGTTATCGCAACACTTCGGGAGCTAACGAGACTACTCTGGCAAAATTACATTCCCTCCATTCCCTTGCTACTGGACCAAAAATCCTAGTTCCTCTAGGATTTCCTTCCTGGTTGATAATGACGGCCCAAGAGGCTTTCGACTTATTAACGTGGATGCCACGATTGAGAAACGGGGAACTTTGACTCTGTCAACGAATGCTTAGTTGTATTGTTGACATTATATAAAACCAATGAACCTTAATGATAACATTACCAATCTACCACTTATTCTTCATTGGGTCAGGGCTCTGCTTACTATGTTTTTTCTTTGGATTCATCCGGAAATAATCTTGTTATCCGTTAAATTGTTACAATTAAATGAGCTTGCTTGCAAAGAGACAACAAGACTGTTTACCAAATGTCTTGGTTTTCCGACGACATCCAACGTGTTTGGTAAGGTAGGCATGCAAACTCTATCTTTCTTCTTCAAAGGCGTAAGCTTTTTTTGCCAGCCAACCGCTTTACTTCGTTTAAAGTGTGCTAGCTACACTTTTTTATTATTATTACACAGACACTTAAGAATTAGTTACGCTAGAAGGTGCAAAATTAATTAGAGTAGGAGCAGCTACCATAGCCCTAGCAGGAGCAGCAGTAGGTATTGGAAATGTATTTAGTTCTTCGACAAGCCCTGTGGCGTGAAATCTATCGTTAGCTAAATAATTATTTGGTTATGTTATTTTACGCTTTGCCTTAACAGAAGCTATTGCCTTGTTTGCTTTGACGATGGCTTTTTCAATCTTATTTGTATCTTAAAAAAAGAAAACAAAATAAACATGAATAACCTCACCAGAAATCTCTCCTTTATTTTTATTTTTAATAACCGCACCAGAAATCTCTCCTTTCTTTTTAATAACCTCACCATATATCTTTCCTTTATTTCTAAGAACCTCAACATATATCTCTCCTTTCTTTTTAATAACCTCACCATATATCTTTCCTTTCTTTCGTTGAGAAAGGTATTCTTGTTTGTTGCTCTTTTTTAAATTTTATTAAATCTAATTGGGCTTGGGTTTGCTGAAACAACATACTGTATGAATATGGGCGCTAGTAGTTCTTCAATAGTAACTCAAGCGTCTTCACATTCACAGTTTATGCAACTAAAGGAGGAGGATTGCCGTTCAATCTTATTTGAAACTTGGCAAGATTGTGATAAAATACTAAAAACCGGCCAACAAGGCAGATTGCCCAGCGCTGAGAACGGTTATGAATTCGTTTCACAACTGTAGCCTGTGCAAATAAACAATCTAGTAAACTCTATCTCTGCCAGGTACATGTAGTGCAACCAAGATTGCTTATTCATGGTTTAGCAGCACGCACTTAGTTCTTCTTTCAGGAGGGTCTCTTTTATAATAAGAAAAACACTTTAAAGTCTTTAAACTACATTCATTCATTGTAACTCTTTTCATTAATTATCCCCATGCTCTGCATTTTCACTTAGTGCACCCTACTTCAGCATTATTTAATGTACCTACCTCAGCATTATTTAATGTCCCTAGCTTAGTAGGTACATTTTCAACCTTAAAAGGACTTGGTGTCTGGGCCTGAAAGGAATGTTCGTTACGGTCTTATCTCACAAACGGGAATGGAACGCATGAAAGAGCTCATTTGTTTTTCAGGTAGTATTTGTAAAGAAAGTGCAGTTTGCATTAACCTTAAGGCAGCTATCATGCGCGAAGAGCACGTTACGACCTGTTGGCCCTAAGCTCCATGGTGGGTAGGCAGTAAACCCAACTTTACCCACCTAAAGGACAGTAAGGGCATGAAGACCGAAGTTGGTGTAGTGTTAGCCAAAGCGTGAGTCAATGAGTCTTGTTACAGGCTCCCCTCCAGCAGCGGGGCATGCACGGAGAGATGCATGGGCGCAGCTCTACCGAGATTATGGCATGTTAGGTTCCTATCGTGGTAGGAGATAGCGGCCCCCTATCATCCTCAAGATGTGGCGTAGCCATCATATTCATACATATGGTTAAGAGTTTAGGGGCTGAAATGGCTGAAGCACGAGAAAATAACGATCTTCGCTAGAGCTTTTGGGGATTTCCTAAAGGCTCCGGGATCTTTTGCAAACCCTATGTCCAATATCGTATAGCAGATACTAGTTGTATGGTAGGTATTAAGGGAAGCAGAAGCTTTTACTTTTGGATAGAGATTGGATGGGTTAAAAAAAAGCCAAGGGAACATACAAACCTTTGTTGCATTTTAAGTGACCCCAATGTCGTTTGGGCGGCTTCTAAGTGCCCCAGGTCAACCCCTAGGGATTTAGCTTTGAGCAGAGACAAAGCAAGGGAACTCTAGAGTTTTCTAGTAAAACCAAAGTGGATAACCCCCTGAATCTTTGATCGATGGGTTAATGAAACTTGCTAAGCTATTTGGGATGAAAGTTTCAAAGGAGGTTAACCCGCTTAACGTATCATGACATTAGAGCCTGATAAAACTAAAAGGCCGCAACGCATAACTTCACCAAGAGACGAGGTCGTGTAGGAAGCTGTTTGAATAGCTCTAAAAGGCGTGTATGAAAGTACCTTTTTGGATTACTTGCGTAAGTCTGGGCCGAACAGAGAGTGTTACATGGGACTGGAGTTCATAACAAAAGAATGGACAGGCATTTCTTGGTTGTTAGAGCTTGACATCGAGAAGGGTTACGATTCCATTGATTAAGACATCTCTAAGTCTTCCATTGAACGAAGGATGGAAGATTTTGGGTTCATGCTTCTGTTAGACTGTCTTTCTAAGGTAAGTCTGATGGAGGGTAAGTGGAGAAAGCCTAGCCCAAAGAAAAGAGTACTGCAGGGGAGTATCGTTTCTCTCCCTCTATGTAATATCTACCCCCAGAAGCTAGACATGTTCATTGATTCATTGGTTAGATAATATAGCACTATTAAGGCCTGTAGGCTCCGCAAGAGGAATAGGGCATATCTCTGTTTTAAGTCAAATTAGCCTATTATGAAACAAAAAAGAATATCAATCGTAGTTATGGCCAAGAGAGCAGTTATAAAGGCAGGCATCTTCTCGTTCAGGGACCCTAAATTCATTTAGATAAAATACGTGCGTTATGCGGATGACTCATTGCCAGGAATTTCCGGTTATGCGAATTTGGTGAGAGGGATTTGGGACAGAATTACTGAGTTCCTGTAAAATTAGCCACGGTTAGAGGTAGACATGGCAGCTAAGATAAAGCATATTGCTTTTGGAAAAGCTACCTTTTTGGGTATGCGTATTAAGGTGCCTTTGATTAAGAATTGGCCTTAAATCTCCTTAAAACAAAGTGAGTGGCACCTGGGAGTGAAAAACACGGCTCGCTATATGGCTGAAATCTATGGGAAGCGGCTCGGGGCAGCTTTCAAGAAGAGAGCTGTGGCTATGTTGGCAAGAGCTTTGCGGAAGGCGTCTGGAGACCCAGAGAAATCGGCTAGTCAGCTTTCTTGCTCCCTTCTCAAACTAGAAACCTGGCGTTTTTTGCAATTGAATTACTTGAGGACAGGAAGGGCAAGGAAGCGTCTACAGTTTCGAAAGGAAACTATAAAAAAGGGAGAATAGCACCATGCATGAGACCGGAAAGAGGAGGCCTAGGCCAGGTTCTCTTCTCGTTACGTTGAAGTGATAACTCTAGCAACTTAGCGCTTAATCCCATCCTTGGCCCAAAGAAGCGCTTTTGCGTGCTTCGTTTTATAAGGCCTGAATGGAATGAGGCGAAGAAACATCCACCGCGCCTACTTTGTACTTGTCTTGTCTCCCGGGGCTCAGTTCAGGAAAGCGGCCAAGAGCTAAGAAAGAAGCGCTTTATTCTTGTTTTGTTTAGTTCTTGGATCCCTTTTTAAAGGGAGACACGGGGAAGCATAGCTTTCCCTTCTCCATGCATGCAATTTATTTTAGGCCTTTCTAAGCAAGTGTTCCTCTAAAGCAAAGAAAGGAACAGCGCCGCTGTATAGCCCGCGCCGCAAGATTCAATAACCAGGATCCCCAAGACCAGACCAGGCAGTGGGTAGTAAAATTAACTAAGATATCTGGGCTAGATGTGTCCCGGTTCCGGGCCCTTAAAGAAAGAAAAAGCCTCATGCCTCGTTTTCAAAGGGTACAAAAATAGACAATTACGTCTCACTACAGGTTCTAGCTCTAAAAAAGCGAATCTACCACAAATCAAGGCAAGCAAATAGATCTCATATCGCCCAACCCTACTCAGAAGAATCAGAAAATCCATTTTACTTGTCTGATGATGCAATGCCGCAGCTGCCTGCGGTATTCTCATATTCGCAAAAATCAGCAAAGGCAAAAGTGGATTATTATATCCAATGGCCTGCCATTCCCGTTTCGACAGGTGGACACAACACAAGTCGGGGAATAATTCAAGGATTCAATAAGAACTTGGAGTTTGTAGATGAAAGAGGCAAAAAGATTTTGTTGAGATGGGTAGGTACCGGCCAGTGTGACGCATTTAAGCCTTATGGTTCACTGTGTTACCTGTAAGGCGGTCAAAAGACAGATAACGCTGAAGAATCCCCGCATAACCAAGAAGCAAGACCCAAGAGGCGCCACCCCCTCTTTTGAAAGGGGGGACGGATTATAAGAATGGATCTCATCCTTGGCCTTAAGAAAAACTTAAGATTAGACCATAGTACAATGTTTGACATGTAAAATGATCTCAGGTGCCGATCCTTGCGTAGGTTGAAAGCCCTTCCACTGTAACCAAATATATTTTTAATTGGTTACAGTGGCTGGTGTATGCAAAAAAGAGCAAGCGTTGTTTGCAACGCACATGGCTAGGCATGTGTATGCCCTTTATTGTGCTAAAGGGCCTTTGTACATAGCGACATACCTTAAAATATGCCATGCTGCTTACAATTGTACCAGGCCTTAGCATACATAAAGCTGATTAGCTATAAACTTTAACATGCCATGTGTCTCTCTTTCTTGCTTGCATGCTAGGGGATTTCTTAGATTAGTTTTTCTCTGTTATCGTTTTGCGATGATGGGCAAGGTTCCTGTCAATTCTTGGTTCGGATATACGGGATTTCTCTACAAAATTCTGTCCGTCTTTGACATATCATCGATTACCGACGAGGCACCTGGGGTTACGATTCTAGTCACTCTATTTGGGCTTCGGCTAGGCTGGCTGAACCCCCTAATCGCTCAAGACTTTGATCAATGAACAGATTGTCTTGCCGTTTACTGGGGAAATGGTGGCTGGCTAGGGTTAGGGGGAAAAAGAACCTGAACCACAAGGAACCAGCCCTTACTCATCATGGGGGCTATGGGACGGTCCCGTGGACCTCTTGCCTAACCCTCTAACAAGGAGGCCCGCCCTTTGCCAACCTCTCCAAGAAGGTTATCCCTTACGGGAATCGAACCCGTTTCTTTGACATGAAAAGACGATGTCCTAACCACTAGACGAAAGGGACTTGGCAGGAATGAAATTGCTTGACTTGGCTTTATCATTTTATAACCGAAACCAGACGTGCTTAAACTAACTCTACACCCAGCCAAATGCTTATGGCAAAAAGTTGAAGACCTACGGTCTGTAGTATCTCCTCTCAATCCCTTTGGGTTAACCATTTTCGTATATGAGAGACATAGCCTTTACAATACAACTCCATATATGAAATTTCCGGTTTCAAAATGCCTAGATGATTGGACTCAAAGGGCCATGTCTTCAATTTAAAGTTACAATGCTTGTTTGATTTGTGGACAGAGTTATGCCATAAGAAGCCGCCTTAGCGCAAAGAAAGATCGTGAAAAAAAGACAAAATGCCCAGTTAGGCAATAATCGAGGTGAGAGGATTCGAACCTACGGCCCTTTGTACCCAAAACATATGCGCTACCAGACTGCGCTACACCTCGTGGGCCATCCCCAGTAACGGTTGAGAGTTGGCTATATCAATCAATTAGCGCTTGGTACCTGATCTTTTCTCACTCAATCTCAGGGACGAAGGGGGCAGCCTTTCCTTTGGCTGCCGGCTACTAGAAATAAAGTCTTATGTCTTTGTTGCATGCCTGCTTAAATAAAGCAAAGGGTCTTCGCTTCAAATAGTTAACGTCTTACAGGTCATGAGGCGGTTCCCCTTCAAAGGAAAGTATTTGAATGTATATGGGACTAAACTAAATTCCTTGCATCTCCCTTCGGTAGCTCAACATCTGTTAACTGATTGGCCTATGGTTTCAATCTTACCTGCCTTGGAATAGAGGAAGCTTTAAAAGACCCCGCCGTATCCTCTATAATTCTTGTTTCTAAAGGTGCTGATAGCTTGGAAGGCGCGTCTGATTGTTTGCTTTGACGTTTTTTCTTCACTTTACCCTTTCATGAATACATTTTATACATAACCTTTTTGTTTTTTTTCTTTGCTTTCAAAGTTTGCTCACTTGGTGAAAAAGGTAAACACCACAGACTTAAAATCTGTTCTGTTTCAAGGGTTATCGGTTCGAGTCCGATAGTGAGCATACCTATTAACCTCGGTGGAAGTGGTAAACGCGACATACTTTTTTTGAATCTGCTCTAGGTTATCGGTTCGAATCTGATAGCAGGTACATACATGTTTGAATTGATTTTAAGCCTCTAAAGCTAAAGGGGCGAGAAGCTAGCCCCGAGGGAAGGTATAACTTAATGGGTCAAAGTGTCAGATTGTGAATTTGAAAACAAGGGTTCGAATCCCGTTACTTGCCAAAGACACGTCGTCCCAAGAAAAACAAAAGTAAATGGCGATTTTGAGTCGCATGTGAATTCGTGCAACTCGATGATATGAAGCACGTCTGTTTAGGGTCGATTCAGAGAGAATCTGTTCCGTCGTTGCACCAATTCAATTGTTCCTGGCCTACTTTGTAAGTGAGGTTACAGACGGCAGGTCATATGGTTTACCTCGTGAGGTTATGGATGACAAGCCATGAAAAGTTTTGGTCCATTTTTTATGGTTTCCTTAAATTGCATGCCTAGGAAATGTGTTTCTTTCCTTTCAAGATCCCCCTTTACCTGTTGATCCGATCTCAAGCCCCAACTACATTTTCCGATCCAGTAATATGTATTGGTTTATGTATTAAAAGAAACTAACCCTAATCTTGGCTCAAAAAGTCAAAGCGGGAAGTGGCCAAATAAAAGAAGCGTTTGATTTCAGTAAATCCGCAGCCTGGAAGAGAGATTTGAATTGTATTTTCCTTCTCATAATTTAATTCCAAAGTATACTTCGTATTCAAGAGAGGAAAGCAGAGTGCAACAAGTTTAATATTGCTCGACCTTTCATGCGATTAGGAAATTCCACGGCAATGGTCCCGTGAATTCAAAAAGTTACCACCATAATGGCCAGCCCAATTGCGAATTCCACAGCTACCATTGTTAACACTAGTGAAGCGAGTGATTAACCCATCATATCATCTGAATAGATGGGAAATACCGGAAAGTTCAAATTGACAGCCAATAGCATTGACTCAATTAGCATCAGCATAATAGTAATATTTCTTCTGTTCAAAAGAATTCCCCGAATACCTGAAAAAGAGAGAATCATGGAAAATGTTAAATATTTAACCAGATCCGTAATAAAATAAGAAGTATTTTTTTGTATTAGTTCTTCTCTTAATAATCATGGCTGTTTTCTTTCAATTTAAGCAAAGTGAAGGCAGGCAAAGCCCCGTAGGTATATGATTTAATGTGTACTTTTCGCATCCTACAGGACTTGAACCTGTGACCTTCAACTTACAAGGTTGTTGCTCTATCCGACTGAGCTAAGGATGTTACACATTACAAACACCTCCAGTAGCCTTACCTTAGTAATTACTACAGAAGAAGAGTCTTCTTTTTTAAATGAACCAGCTATTACTATACTAACATTTAAGATTTATTCATCTAGCCAAAGGTAGAACTAGATTAGAAGAAGAAAAAAAGAAAAACTGTTTGTTTTTTCTATGTTTTTTGTTCATTGCCATAATAGAAAAGAAAAGAGGCAATCTTAGAACATTGATTGCCAAAGACAGCATGTGCCTACAAGATGAAGCGTGAGGAGACACAAACTGGTGGCGAATGCTAGGGTGGAGTTAGTTAAAGTAGCAAAGGTGGCAGCTCCTATTAAGGCAGCAGCTCCATGCCAACTTTGGCTAGCAGCAGAGCATCCTTTTTGCATGTCCAAGTCCCTAATAAAATAAATAGGTAGCTAGAGGGAACCTACATACACCCATTGCATTCTAAGGTAGGGTCCCCTGCTATGTACTGTCATGTCACAGTGGGTTCACTTTGCCCTTTTCCACTGCCGAGGTGAAGGGAAAGGAAGGAAGGCAGACCCTCGACCAAACCACACTTTTGTAAGAAAAACTGGGGATGGAGTCAAACCATCATTCCAGGATTGTAAGTCCAATGCATTACTATTATGTTACCTTGTTAAGAGGTAACCTCAATAAAGGCCACGCTACCTAAAAAGAAGGAAAAAAACAACCAAACTACAAAGGTAAGAGTGTGTAATAGCTCACTGATCTGATCAAGCGTGCTTGCGCTGAAGATGAGCGGGACTAAGCGGTCTGTTGAAGCTGTGGCGCAAGAGCAGTAAGGGAAAATACAAATAGAAGCGCTAGTGCAAGCAGGTGTAGACAAAGCTACAACGAGAATCCATGAGAATCTTTGTCTTACCTTTCGACAACGCCATTTTTTATTTAATTTAATCTATTCGCTTTAAAGTTCATTTTAACAAAAACGAGCGAAAATAAATAAACAAATATTTCCAATGCAAAAGCAACGAAAGATCATAAAGAAACCTTAAATTATTGGCTTACCTAAAGAAGTACTGCAGCCTGTTTAGTTTTTCTCTTTCTCATAACCAATGTTTTTATTATGATTTCATTGAATTTTTTGTTATTTTGGTATATTCACACGGGAATGGAAGAGACCTTGGCAGATCATGTTCACCATGAAGTCATATGAAATTGGATTTTAATTCTCCTTAGAATCTTCCTATTAGTTTCCATCAAAGACTTTTGCTTGTTTTTTGTTCTCTATAATTGAGAAGAAAAGAAAAGAAAAATTAAATTATGACACGATCTATACGTATGGAACACTAGATTATTTTTACCCATATTATTTAGAGGTCGAGCATGATAAACTCAATGTTGTGGTATTTTCTGAACCTCACCATAATTATCTGAAACATCCCTATAGGGATGAAATAAATAAACACTCCTGAGAGGTTGGGTCTTCCCTGACCCAATGCGAAACAAAATCTACAGCTGTACCAATAGGGTTATGTCCAAGCACTCGAAGCTAAGCTCCGCGGCCAGGTAGCCGAGTCTACAAAAGAGTCTGCATTCGTCGAGTGAACCAATGATTCATGGAAAAGATTATGATTTTGATAGTGAACTTGAAACAACATTTTCATGAAAGGCAAAGGTAGAGGAAGAGAATAAATGCTTTCAAATCACGTTCTCTTTTAAACATCATTTTAATCCTAAGCGGCCTCGTGTGATGATTGCATTTCCAGCTTAAGTCTTTTGTGCCTCTAGCAAGGTTATGTGCGTGCTTTTGCAGAAAGATAGAGTTTGCATGCCTATCTTACCTTTCACATTGTATGTCTGACGATAACTAAGACATAACGTATAATAACATAACCACTAACGTATTAAATGAGTTAGCTAAGGTGCAAAGATGTAGTCGTTAAACGCATCATGTCAGCCAAGGTAAAGGGGCAAGCAACCCTGAGGAGAACTATTATGTGCTTGCTCTTTTATGTTTGTATAACATTTCCTGCTTCAAATAAATCAATGTCAGATGCCTGCCTGCAGTACTTGTAATTCATAGAAGCATCGTGCTCTTTATACATTGCCAATAGGCTTCTATTTCCCTTGAAAGAGTTAGCTTCTTTGTTTGCTTTAATGTGTAAATTTTATAACTTAGCTAACAGCTAAGGGCCGCGGCTCCCGCAGCTAGGACCGCTAAAGCAATTGTTTCAACTTTCAGATGCTTGTAAATCCAATGCATCATTTTTTCTTTTCTTCGTTCAATTTGATATTTTATCTAAAGCTTCATAAGACACGATAACGCCAATTAAACAGAGCCACATGCAAAGGAATGGATGAAAACAGTTATAACAGCACTATGCTAACAAGAAACTAAGCTCGTTTCAAAGAATTAAAACGTAACAACGTTAACAAAAAGCCGCCTTGGAGTGTAAGGTATCCAGTCTGCCATCTATTTGCATGACTTTGCTAACTTCAATGAACGGGGGCAAACAACGGGGATAGGGATGATTTATTAAAAATGCCTTGCCCTCATAATGGTATGGTAAATAACCAATTCTTGCTTGCTTGCTTGCACCCTGACACAAACTTAAGGTAAAATTAAACTATGCGTGTTAAACCTTGTTTTAATCCTTTTTATCGCCAACCTTTCTTGAAAGCTAGCTTACTTGATGAATTTCGAATTCAAGGAACAAATAGCGTAATTAGAATTGAAACAGCGGTATACTTGCTAGCACTTTCGTTTCATACACCTATATGATAGTGAAAACTGCTAGAGACAGATGACGACGACGTATAGTTTTCTTTACTTATCACTATACTTTTATAAATAAAGGTAGTGCTTAAGCGTTTAATTATTGTCTCTATTGACAATCTACACCTATCAGTTAACTCTATATGTGATAGGGTCACTAGAATGTAGTAACAAAGAATGCTTTTACTTGCTTGCTTTGGGACTACTAATGCAAACGATACCAGGATAAAGAAAAAAACCAAGTGGCATGGAAAAACAGACTTTAAGCCGATACTAGAATTAGCATGAACGCGTGGCTATGTCGATCATAAATAGGGGTGGCGTGGCACGCTATGAACATTCAAGTATTGGCTCTTTTCTTCTACTAGGGTTCAAAGTTTTCCCTGTTAGCATTATATTAGCTAGGTTTGTTTTAAAAGTCAGAGTTGATGATATCGATCGAAAGGAAGGACTACCTTTGCCCTCCAAGTAGAGCATGTAGCTTGCTTCCATTAACAATATTTACTAATAAGTAAAGTAAAAGACGTAGATAACAACAATAGTGGATCTAGTAATAGTGAAAGCAAAAGTGGCATTAGTGCGAATAAAGTAATGAATTAGTTGAATTAATTTTGCCAGCCCTACGTTCGTGAAGTAACCAGTTGGCTCGCTGGGAGTGTCAATTAGTCGTTAACTCGCCGTATTTTCAAGGTAGAAAAATGGTTTATTTGGAGTTAAGAAGACGGTTCTTATCATGGAACCGATCAATAATATTGCGAAAGCTCATGGCATAAAGGTGTATCTATATCTGGTGGGGTAGGAAAATGTACACGTAAAAGTAATGACCTCTACATGGCATGGAAACAAGGGAATCAAAAGTTATTAATGTTGGAATCGTTATTTAAGAAGCTATAGATGCTTTTATTGATAGTGGTATACGCGTTATCAGAGATATTAATAACAGGCCAGGCTCTATAAGTCATTTTCTTAGGGCAAGCAAGAAGGGACATATGATTTTGAATTGAAAGGGTCGATTGCAACGGTCGTTTCCTTATTGTCGTAGGTTCATTTCTTTTATTACATAAATGTGGATTGATAAATGTCAATTAAACTAAGCCTTTCGTCATTCGTAACTTGATTGAATAACATTGTAATAGCTCGTAATTGTAGACCTGCTAAGAGCATAATACGAAAGAGAGACCCCATCATATGGTATGGAAAGTTCGAAGTTATGCAAAATCATCCCATACTGTACCTACTTCGCATAGGTTGAGTATACAGGCTTTTGTTTCAGCCCATCTTAATAGAAGGACGCGCCATTTGTTTTCATCCATTGGTTCGTGGGAGGCGCAGATCTTTAGGAGATTAGATGGCCTGTTTGCCTTTCTCTTTTGAAGCTTAGATTGAAGCTTGTTTCTTGATGTGAGGTAAGGTTTTTGCATAACAATTTATTATCCCTTGCCGCGCGTAGGGCGATTCTGTATCTGTACTGAGTTAAGAAATGCTTGTTAGTCTTTATAGACTATACTAACAATTAAAAATAAGCAAGGCAACTGCTGTTTCGCCTCTTGCTTGCAGCAGTTCGACTTCGGATTAGAGCAGCCGTTCGGTTTCCTTGTGCATTCGTTTAAATGGCTGGATCTTGGTCTATCAAACCATAAGTAGCAGATTTGACTACTTTGGCCCTTGCTGTCCTTGGAATCAGGATTAAGGCTACCTAGCATGCATCTAGGGCTGCTTGAGGCTCTTAGATTTAAGACAAAAATGAATCCTGAGCCAATTGAGTCTCCAATTTTCAGTCAACCAATACAATAAAGACGTGGCCACAGGTTGAGTGTTGCACGATTGTAAATCGAACACTCATTAAGATTTTGTACGGTGTTCGATAGGTTCAATTCCTACAGCATCGAAAAGAATGCATTGGATGGATGCCTGGGCATTGAGAAAAAAGGACGCTTCCAAAGGCGAAAGGCCAAGGGGAGATACCATCTGTGATCCATGGGTTTCCAATCGGGAAACCATATCCAAGCTTGTCGGGCATGCCGTGTGCTGCGGCTCTGCCTCGGACTTGAGAGACTTAGCGAACTGAAACATCATTGTAGCTAAAGGAAAGGAAATCAACTGAGACTCCGTTAGTAGCAGCGAGCGAAAGCGGATTAGGCAAAGAAAGGGGAAGGGGCCCCAAGAAAGGGACCTCCGCTTTCCCTGGCCCTGTGCAGGGGAGAACCTGTAGTAGGGGGAAGGTGAAGACACCCGGTGTCTTCGCCCCTTCTCCAAGGAATTATGAAAAGGTTGGAAGATCTGGCCAAAGAAGGTGATAGCCCTGTAAGTCTTTCCTAACAAGTTTGATTCCTATTGCAAAACGCGAATACCGTGTTTGAATAATGATCGCTTTGTAGTGACTAAGGGGGACCACCCTCGCGGCCCAAGTATTCCTCAATGACCAATAGCGTACCACAAGTACCGTGAGGGAAAGGTGAAAAAACCCCGCCGTATGCCGGGAGTGCAATAGAAAACCTGAAATCCGATGCAAACTATCAGTCTCAAGAGCAAAGCGTTGAAAACAAAAGCAAAACCACTAATGTTTAATGGAACGCATACCCGAAGCTAAGAAAGCACTGTAGCCAGGAAAAGCCACTAATGTTTGCCTTGAGCAAACCCTTGAGCGAAACTTCGCGTTGTCGGCTCTTGCTTAGCGCACTTTCCACTTTAACGGTGTACCTTTTGCATAATGGGTCAGCGAGTAAATGGGAACAGCGGCTTAAGCCATTAGGTGTAGGCGTAATGAGGTTGAATCTTTGGCGTTGTTTCTATTTGACCCGAAACCGATTGATCTAGCTACGAGCAAGTTGAATCGAGCTCTCCACAGAGGCCTTAGAGGATTGAACTCACGTATGTGGCAAAATACGGGGATGACTTGTGGCTAGGGGTGAATCAAAGAGCTACGACTCCAAAAAGTGCCTTTGTTGAAGTCCTTTGGACCATAAGAACCTATAGGCAAGAAAAGGAGTCCTCCTTTGGCCTTTCGCCCCACAAGCGTGCGAACGCTTTTTCAAGAACTGGCTCATAATGGTGAAACCAGCTGTTTCTGGAAGTAATGGCCACACCGTGGGAAGTCATGAAAGATTCTTCCCCTTTGTTGCTTGCGGTTGAGTGCCCTTTTTTCCCCTCAACAAAAGATAAAGTTGTTTTGAAAAAACACCTTGTTTTGTAGTTAGGGAATCCCTATTTTCTTTTCTTTTCTCTACGCTACAAGCTAGCTCACTGACCCCATAACGACTGATTTAAAAGATGAGAGCATGATTGTTAATGCTAACATGCCGGTTCTCACCCCGGCCGAATCCCTCTCGAACCTTTGGTTCTCTCGCCATATGCACCGGCGTATCGAGAGCTAAAAGAAAAAAAACTAAACAAAAGACCAACCACGAAAAGTTCGCTAGCATCTTTTCTATACGATATCCTAACGAGGTACGTTGTCAACAACGATGGTGTCAAGGCCACAAACAATGGTTAGGAGGTTCATAATGATGGCGTTAAGGCCAATAACGATGGTAGACAGGAAGTGAAATATGATGGGGCAAGTGAAAAATCATTTCTAACAGGCAAATGCGTAAATAATGATAACGATTACGTAAGTGATGTTAAAAAAATCTCAACGATAATCCCGGTTATTCCTACGAAAATGATGCGGTTAATGCTTGAAATAAGAGAAATGATAGTTTTCCTTACTCGTTCGTTGCTGAGGAAAGGAAACAAAAGAACTTTTTTGCATTGTTTCATGGCCCGATGAAACCAGTGAGGGTTTCAGTTAGTAGCATAAGCTAGACAATTGCTAGTGGCGGATTGACGTGGCCGCAGTCATCCGACCTCTCCATGCTAGCTGAGTGGATGCTTCCACTGGGCGGGGACTGGACCAATGTAATCTTGCCTTGACGTTGGCGGTTCCGCGGTTTCAGCCCTGTCCTCCAACTAGCAGGTCACAGGGGAGGCCTTCCTACCCCTGTTCATTACTCAAGATTGTTTGTTTTGTTCGGGCATTATAGTAAGCGCGGAACACCTGATCCCATTCCGACCTCGATATGTGAAAAGCGTTTTCGGCCATATGTACTGATAGTTTTCGGGAGATGTGGTTGACAGCCTGGACCCTAAAGCGATAGCAAAAGCTAGACAATTGAAGAATGACGTGGATGCAGTCATTCTAAACAATTACTAGCGGCGGATTGACGTGGCTGCAGTCATCCAAACTCCCCTTGCTATCGGCTTCCATCGAATGGTGGAAGACAAAACGGGGACTGGACCAATCTGATCTCGCCTTGACGTTGGCGGTCCAGCTTACGGTTGTTAGCCTAGGCTAATGACTTACCAAGAGATCCGAAACATTGATTCACATTACCATGAATATCGGCCGGGTAGCAAAAGCTAGGTAATTGTTTGGTTACTTTGGCGGCAAAAGGAAAAGAGCAGGCAACATTATTTCCAAACCTTAGGAACCGTGTGAATCAACACGTTAAGGTAACCCTACTACACTGCGTTGATCAGCAACGAAAGGTAACGCTACATAGAAAGTTAATTAACAACGACAAGTTTGGCGCCACGCCATTAGGAACTGCCATAAATGCAGGATACTACCCTAGCTGGGCGAACACCAAGGCAAGGGAATCAATGAAAAACATTCAATTAAATAATGCAAAAGAAATCATCGCAACAGTAGGTATAGGTATTGGAAACATATTTAGTTCTTTGACAGTAAGAAAGTTGCAATACAAGAAAGTTTAGTGGAATGGCCGGGCTACTAGAGGTCCAATCAACTTTTCTTCTTTGTTATCGTGCACTGATTGAAGCGTAATTCTGTCCGTTCTTCACGCACGTATTTCCTATTAAGCTTTCTTCAAAGAGCCTCGCGTATGTTCCTTGGCTCGGAGAAGAAAGCACGCGATGATGAAAACTTGACCGATAAAATGGCATGAGCTAGGTAAAGCACGCTACTAACCAAGTAACAAAATAATCAACGAAACGCCTTTACAGGGATGCGAAAGGCTCAATTATGCAAAGGAAATTAGCCGAGAGAGATCAATTGCGGGGTGGAGTAAATGGCCAACTCGTCAGACTCATGACCTGAAGACTGCGGGTTCGAACCCTGCCCCCGCACTACATGTTGTCAGCAGGCCCTACGTTGTTGTGCGCCTAACGCTTCTCCTTATCGACGCGTTGTAGGTAGTATAGTGGCTGAACTCAGTGCCTGGAGCAACTTGCTCCAGTCCTGGATTAGTGTTATTGCTAGTATGGCTTGGGATCAGTGCTTACCAGTTCGCCCGGCTTAGCAGAATTCCTTCCAAAGGTACAACCTTAGTGTCTCTACTCAGATATCGTGGACCATGCACGTAAACAAATTTGTACAGGCAATGAGCGTGGGATACTTGAGGAAGAGCGTAGGATCAAACGCAACACAAGTAAAAAACATGAAAAAGAGCTACAAGTCGTGCGTGAACAAAAGGAGAGACTATTTGACAGAATTAAAGCTTTAGAGATACGGATAGCAAATGCAAAGGACGACAGCTCCTTTATTCATGACTTACGTGAAATGCCTAGTTTCTCTATACCCGATTTGTTAGCCTTACGCCAACCTTCGAATCGTTGCGAAACGAATAAAGAGAACTGGGGAAAAAAGGAGGCGTAGCGTATTTACACTCAACGGAAGGAGGAAGATGGCCAGAGGCATCGACAAATGAAAAATGGCACGTTGCGAAACTAAAGTAGCAAACCGAAGACAGACTCTAACGGGTCAAATCCAAGACCGAACCATGATACATCGAAGTTTTACCATCCATTACAACGTGAACCACTGATTCCCTGCAAGGCAAAGGATGGAACAAATAAGATATTTTACCATCGCTGATTTTGTACGCTTTGAGGCCGGAGTGGTCGCTGATTTTGTACGCGTATGCTTTGAGGCTGTATGCGGAGTGGTCACTGATTCTGTACGCTTTGAGGGCGAGGGATAAGAGAATAATTAAGTTACTGGCGCTGCAATGCCGATGGTATCGAGGCAACTCCTAATGAGATGATATGTCTGCTTCAGAATAAAAAGTTATGGATACGACGCATGGAGAAAAAAAAAGGCTTAAAACCACTAGTAAAGCTCCAATTTATTTCATGCGTAGAAATCAATTCAAACACCTTTGGCAAAGACACTCTGCTAGGCCAACACTGACACTGAGAGATGAAAGGGGGGAGCGAATGGGATTAGATACCCCTGTCCTAGCCGTAAACGATGGAGACTAATAGCTGCGCATATCAACCCCTAAGTGCTATAGCTAACTTAGCGTTAAGTATCCCGCTTGGGGAGTATCGTTCCCCTTAGATCTTTAGGTGCTAGGCTAACGTAACCTCTCGGGACCGATGGTAGGCTAGGTGGTCCATATGCTGGTGGGCAACCAACCCCAAACGCCAAGGCCAAGATTGCGGGGTGGAGTAAATGGCCAACTCGTCAGGCTCATGACCCGAAGACTGCAGGTTCGAATCCTGCCCCCGCACTACATGTTGTCAGTAGTTTCAAAGCAAAGAAAAACACCGTTTAAAAGAAAAGGAAAACAAGCTGTAAGCAAAGAAAAAGATGCGATAGAGAAAGCAAACAAGCGAAAGCAGAAAAAGATACGTTTGCTTTAAAAGAAAGCAAAATCGAAGCAAAGCAATCTTTGCCGGCCAACTGCTTTACTCCGTTCGACATTAGCTTTTTTGCGTGCTAGCTACACTACATAAAAGCATTTATGAAAATATGTAAAAACAGATGTTAAAAGAAAAGCATTAATTGCACCATGCTCTTGTTTGGTTTAGGTTTCGTTGCGGGCCTTTCTGTAAGCGAAAGCTGTTTTTTTGTTTCTTTTGTGCGGGGCATGCTTTTGGAATTGGAGAGGCTCTGAAACGTTGCGGATTTGTATTGAGCACAGTTCAACTTTCTTTATTCACAAAACCAAGTAGGATAAAATCTCTTACTAAGACTACGGAGAGCAACTATGGCGTTAATTCAGTCTTCTTCTTTGGCTAACACGCTGCATAGGCATACAAAATTAGCTTTGCTGGAGCGCCCGCCCCGAAGCCAAACTATCCCTCAGGGATCCCGGACCAAGCGCAAGTGGGGACTTCTCAATATCGCAAGTCACCTCTTGATGATCTGTCCATTAACCACACAAATATTTACATTTGATTATTATAGTTTGACTATTATACGAGAACACTAGAGAATCTTTGTCTTTAGGATTTAGCCATCCTTTACGTAAGAAACCACTAAACTAAGAGGCCAGGTCGTTGATAGCAAGCTGTGTACTTGTCGGCTATCAATCATAAGGTGGAGTGAAATTGGATAGCCAGAGTGTTTTTGGGCACTCAACAAAAAGAGAGGCGCACAACGACAAAGTAACAGGGGGCTTGGGGTTGTTGGGCTTCCCCGTTTGGCTCACGTAGCTTCAGGGATAGAGCATTCCTATGTACCAGGAAAGGAAACGGCACCGGTTCAAGTCCGGTCGCTTTCCTGGATCGGAAAGGTCGCGGTAGTATCTATTATTTAGTTGAGCACTGCTTTGTTGATCTGAGATTATGCTTAACCCCCGCTCGGCCCCAATCCGGGGACGTAAGATGATTCGCCTTGCCGATGGCCGTTCCGCTTACGATTATTGGCAAGAGCTGGTAACTAACCAAGAGATCATCAACGACAAAGATTGACCTTTTTTAACCAAAAAACCGACTTTGATCCTGGCTCAGAATGAACGCTGGCGATATGCTTAACACATGCAAGTTGAACGTTATTTTCTGTTTATAGAACAATTGAAGACAAAGTGGCAAACAGGTGCGTAATGCGTGGGAATCTGCCAAACAGTTTGGGCCGAATCCCAAAGAAACGAAAGCAAAAAAGCAAGCTTCGATAAAGCTAAAAAGCGCTATTTGATGAGCCTACGTAGTATTAGGTAGTTGGTTGGGTAAAGGTTGACCAAGCCGCAGATGCTTAGCTGATCTTTTCGGACAATCAGCCACAGTGGGACTAAGACATGGCCCAGACTCCATAGGGAGGCAGCAGTGGGGAATATTGGACAATGGGCGAAAGCCCGATCCAGAAATATCGCGTGAGTGAGTGAAAAACGTCGCGTTAGCGAGGAAGGGCAATGCCGCTTGTAAAGCTCTTTCGTCGAGTGACGATTATGAAAAGACTCGAAAAAGAAGCCCTGGCTAATTCCGTGCCAGCAGTCGCGGTAAGACGGGAGGGGCTAGTGTTATTCAGAATGATTGGGTGTAAAGGGCACGTAGGCAGTGAATCAGGTTGAAAGTTAAAGGCGCCAGCTCAACTCGCGGAATGATTTCAAAACCAATTCACTTGAGTGGGATAGAGGGGAGTGGAATTTCGTGTGGTAGGGATAAAATCCGGAGATATACGAAAGAACGCCGAAGGAGCGAAGGCAGCTTTCTGGGTTTCTACTGATGCTAGGGTGCGAAAGCTTGGGGAGAAAACAGGATTAGATACCCTGGTAGTCCATGCCGTAAACGATGAGTGTTCATCCTTGGTCTGCGGATCGGGGGCTCAGCTCTAACGCATTAAACACTCCGCCTGGGGAGTACGGTCGTAAGACTGAAACTCAAAGGAATTGAAGGGGGCTTGCACAAGCGATGGAGCATGTGGTTTAATTCGATACAACGCGCAAAAACCTTACCAGCCCTTGACATATGAACTCTTGACGTATGAACACTTGACATATGAACAAGTGTGCTTGTCCTTAACGGGATGAAACGAAAATTCATACAAGTGTTGCATGGCTATCGTCAGCTCGTGTCGTGAGACGTTTTTGGTTAACTCCTATAATGAGCGAAAACCTTGTTTTGTGTTGCTAAGACATGCTGCTCTCAAAGGATCAATGTCATTATTTACTTGTCAGCGGGGCGGTACGGGATTGATTACACTTCCTCTGTGCCAATGTTGCACTCACAGGAGACTGCATATAGTTCTACTATGGAGGAAGGTGGGGATGACGTCAAGTTCGCATGGCCCTTATGGGCTGGGCTACACACATGCTACAATGGCAATTACAATAGGAAGAAGGGCCGTAAGGCGGAGCGAATCCATAAAGATTTCCTCAGTTCGGATTGTTCTCTGCAACTCGAGAACATGAAGTTGGAATCGCTAGTAATCGCGGATCAGCATGCCGCGATGAATACGTACCTGGGCCCCGTACACACCGCCCATCACACCCTGGGAATTGGTTTCGCCCAAAGCATCAACCAGAGATCACCTATTGTTAAAGTGTTTCATGCCGGCGTTGAGTGTGGCCCATTTTGGTATGGGTGGTCTCCTTGGCGCATATCACGGTTGGGTCAGTGACTGGGGTGAAGTCGTAACATGGTAGTCGTAGGGGAACCTGTGGCTGGAGGGAATCTTAAAGGGAGGTGCTAGCATCTTTTTATTAACTGTACGTGAGTTGATAAAGTCAATTCGTTCGGGTAAGCTAAATGTGTGAGGGGAAGTGTGGGGTTGGTAGCGATTAAATAATCAAAGGCTTGTACTAGATGTATTTGCATTTTCTTTGGCAGGTGCTTTTGTCGTTAGCACTTCTTTGTTTCTTAATCAAGCGTGTTTGTTTTGTCCGGGCATCCTAATAAAACGTGGAACACCTGATCCCATTCTGACCTCGATATGTGAAAAGCGTTTTCCGCTATATGTACTGAGAATTGTCGGGAGAAATAGTTGACAGCCCGGACCCACTAAAGATGCGAAGAGGAGAAGAGAAAGGAACGCCATAACGGATAGCAAAAGCTAGGTAATTCTTCAAATTAACTGTAGTAATTCGACCACCAAAGCGATGATGTGGCTGCAGTCATTCTAAACAATTGCTAGCGGCGGATGCTACAGTCATCTGACCTTTCCTTGCTATCCGAGTAGATGCTTCCACTGAGCGGGGACTGGACCAATGTGATCTCGCCTTGACGTTGGCGGTTCGGCTTATGGAGAAGAGACCAAGGCCTTCTTTGACCAAGAGTCACACCTTTATGAAAATATTGCATCGGCACTTGTACCCTAACGTTGACATTAAATTAGAGATGAGAAAAATGTATAGTCTAATCTCAATCGAGAGATAGAGTGGCTTGGAAAGGCCGTGCGACTTGAGGAGCATAAGGCAATGGTTATGGCAACCGCCAAACTCAAGACCAACGTTGTACTTACCAGCACTTTCCTTTCGGGAGCCTAAGGTCCCTCTCTTCCGCCGGGCAGGGTAAGTGCTTACAGCGCCCACTTTTGTCGGGGGAAGTGCCTAACGGCACTAACTCTTTCTCAACATTCCATTCTTTTCAAATCGAAAAGAGAAAACTGTTTGAAAAGAAATGGCTGGCTGAAATGAGATTCCGCAGAATGCAAAATTGCTTGCGTTAGGGCAAACGTCACTCCGTTGGAGAGAGAGGTCCCTAAAAAAGCGCGCTTCTTTGGTTATCCCTTTCAAATCGCGCGCCTTGTCTCCTTTACAAGCAAGTGTCCGGGGAGACCCGATTGCCAAGGCTACTGTCATTTCAGCTTAGCGGGAGGATCCTACCCCACCATGCGTTCCTTTGGGGAGGGTGTGAAGCTAACAAAACAATGCAAGAGGTGGCAACATAGAACCCGCTAGGAGTGGCAAGACTACTGATGAACGCAAGTGAACTATGCGACAACGCTTCGTAGAAACCATAAAGCTGCTGTATCATTACAGGCCAGCAGAAACTCTGTTGGTGAAGAATGAACCAGAATGTGATTTGGGACACGATGGGCCTCTGCGTGCCCCGATCGGCAAATGATCACCGGAGTATAGCACAAGATCACTTTTCCTTGTAATAAGGTCAACATGTCGAGAAGGTAAACCCAATGGGCTCCCCTTAGGAGGTCTGGTCGTAAGATCAGATACCGTCCATTGGATAGAAGAAGATATGAAAAGCCACCAGCTTGCTTTACTGGGTAGGGTAAAATAGGCAGCGGAGGTAGATAGAGACATATCTATTCAATGAATCGCCGACCTGACCTTTTGAGTTGGGGGCCCGGTGCTAACTCGTATCATGAATGACGAAGCACGAAAAGACCATTTATACGCACTTCGTGCCTTAAATGAATAACTGTGAGCAGTAACACCACAAAGGTTATGCAAGGGTCGCTGGGCTTCCCCCGCTAGGGTTCCCCTGGTTGAGCCAGCTGCCCTTTCTTCTGGTTTCATGCATACTGGAAACCAAGGAAACTGAGTTGCGCTTTGCTTCTAGCTTCTCTCTAAACGCTCCAAGCGGTTCCTGAAACGCAGAAACCAAAAGCTGTCGGGGCCTAGACTTCCCATTCGCCATTTGAGCCGTATGCAAGGAAACTTGCACGTGTGGTTCAAAGAGGGGGGAAAGCTCTTCCGTTCCGGGCTTACCTATTTGAATAACCAAGATTGGATATAGCTGGTTTTTCGCGAAATCTATTGAAGTAGAGCGTATAACGTTTATGGCTTGAGGTAGAGCACTCAATGGGCTAGGGTAGCCCAAAGCTTGACTGACCCCAAGGAAACTCCGAATACAAGCCATGGGTTTGTACAGACAGACTTCGGGTGCTAAGATCCAAAGTCGCAAGGGAAACAGCCCAGATCGTACGCTAAGGTCCTTAAGCAATCACTTAGTGGAAAAGGAAGTGATCAAGCGATGAAAACCAGGGGGTGGGCTTGGAAGCAGCCATCTTTCAAAGAAAGCGTAATAGCTCACTGGTCTAGCTTCATGGCACTAAAAATGTCTCGGGGCTCAAGTGACTCACCGAAGCGACGAGACCCTGAAAGAAGCTTTTTCAAGTGTCAGTAGCGGAACGTTCTGTCAATCAAGGAAAGTTGTTGGTGACAACACCTGGAGGTACGAGAAGTGAGAATGCTGACATGAGTAACGAGAAATCATGTGAAAAACATGATCGCCTGCCAGTTCCAGGGTTTCTGCGTTCAGTCAATCTACGCAAGGTGAATCGGTCCCTAAGGAACCCCGAAAGGGCAACGTCCGATGGGTACACGAAAGAGACGAAGTTGCTTTAACTACTAAACCATGCGTGTTTGTTAAACTCGTGAATTGGATGATTGGGCAGGGGGCTACAAAGTCACTCCGGCTTCATGCAGGGTTGAAACTCCCGGGAAAAAACTTCGTGGAATTGGGAAGGCGATTCAACATTTAAAATTCAAAACCAACCGTACCCCAAACTGACACGGGTGAACAAGTAGAATATACTAAGGCGCTTGAGAGAACCATGTTGAAGGAACTCGGCAAAATGGCCTCGTAACTTCGGAAGAAGGGGTGCTCTCCTATTGAAGGATTGGGAAAGTGGCACATATTGGGGGTAGCGACTGTTTATTAAAAACACGGGACTCCGCTAAGTGGTAACACGATGTATAGAGCCTGACACCTGCCCGGTGCCGGAAGGTAAAAAGGAGAAGTGTTATAAGCTTTGAATGGAAGCCCCGGTAAACGGCGGCAGCAACTCTAAGTGTCCTAAGGTAGCGAAATTCCCCGACAAAGGGGTGGTTTGACACAGATGTTCGACAACATAATCGGGCAATATGCTGGGACATCCGCCCGAATTTCAGTATCCAATACTCATACAGAACATGATAAAATCAAAAAAATCTGGCTGTCAACAGCGCAAAACGCTTTCAACCAACCTATGGCCTATCCATGGCTGAATGGAAAATGTAGTTGGTGGCGTGGATCATCAGCAGGATAGCAGGTTGGAAATACATCGTCTTTCGAGCCCGCGGCTGACCATTTTTGTAGCCTCGCACCGTGCGCCCGCGAACGTAGTTCCAAGATCTAAACTCGATCCCCAACGACCACGCGCCAGACATCCTTCGAGATGATGATATAGTCCGAACTTATAGGCGACTATAAGGCCATAGGCGAGGATGGCATGGAACTAAATACCATCCATTGCCGTTTGATTAACTTTATTGTGTCGCATAAGTGGCGACGTGCATGAATGGTGTACACAGTAAGTTACGCCAGCCTTCTAAGTAATTATTAGGTTTTAGGCCACATTACATGCGGGAACACTTTAAAGATCTAAGTGCACTTGTCTTCAAGGACTTAGATATGACACAATGGACGATCAGCAGGATTGGGGAATGGAAAAGCATGCACTTGCTCCAAAACATCCAGAATGGATAGTAGAGGTCCAATCCCCAGAGACTTTACATGAAGCGCCCAAGCTTACCGCTATGGCTTATTCTATTGGAACTGAGAAAAAGGCCTGGGTAAAGAGAAAGCCCAAGATAAACAAAAAATTTTAGCAAGACTTACAGGTAACGACTGCCCTGCTGTCTCCAACATGGACTCAGTGAAATTGAATTCTCCGTGAAGATGCGGAGTACTAACGTCTAGACGGTAAGACCCCGTGCACCTTTTCTATACTTTTGCAGTGACAACCTTGATTTAATGTGTAGGATAGATGGGAGGTGATGGCAATGTCGCCACCAATCTTGAAATACCACTCTCTCGTCGTTGGATGCCTAACCGTCGCTGCTGTTAGAAACGATATTGCAAGGTGGGTAGTTTATCTAGGGCGAATGCCTCCCAAAGAGTAACGGAGGTGTACGAAGGTAGGCTCAAGCTAATATTATAACAGCTTATGAGCGTAATGGTAGAAGCCTGCCTGACTGTAAGACTTACTAGTCGGACAGAGACGAAGGTCGGCCATAGTGATCCGGGAGTCCCGTGTGGAAGGGCTCTCGCTCAACGGATCAAAGGTACGTCGAGGATAACAGGATGATGACTCCCAAGAGCTCTTATTGACGTAGTCGTTTGGCACCTCGATGTCGACTCATCACATCCTGGGGTTGAATAAGGTCCCAAGGGTTCGGTTGTTTGCCGATGAAAGTGGTACGTGAGTTGGGTTTAGAACGTCGTGAGACAGTTCGGTTCCTATCTACCGTTGGTTTTAGAGAACTGCGAGAAGCTTGCCCTAGTACGAGAGGACTGGGTTAGGTCAACCTATGGTGTTCCGGTTGTTGTGCCAATAACAGCGTCGGGTAGCTAAGTTGGTAGGGAAGAACCGCTGAAAGAATATAAGCGGGAAATCGTTCTCTAGACAAGTTCTTCTATCGGGTAAAAGAACATCACTTTGATAGGCGAAAGGTAAAAGCATCGCAAGGACAATGGGCTTCCTCGTACTAATCTCTTTTCAAGATTCCACTAACGATGTTGTATGGTTACCCCAGGTGGGGAAAGGGATGGCACGAAAGCGCGTACGACACACACCTTAGCATGAGCACGTATAGCCGGGTAAAAAAACGATCTAAAGAGATGGGTAGCTAAAGTAGTAACGAGTTGAAATCCTATACGGTTCGTAGTTATCAAGTATTTTGCTTGCGTAAGTCAGGAATGATATAATAGGTAACGTGACGTATAGGTATAAGATACGATATAGGCTTTGTTTTAAAGTGTTGTTATTAAACTAGATGAGAAGCCATGCTGCAAAATAACTCCTTTTCGCCATGCATAGACCAAACCGACGATTAAGACAAATAGAAAAACAATTACTTCAACGAAAGCTAAAATAAGCCCAATTCCCGCTATAGCCCTAGAAAAATACGGTTTCGACTTTCGTGAAGAATTAAGAAAAGATGTAAACTCTTCGATCCTTGAGATACTCTTCAACAAGAAAACTTTTTCGTTTCTAAAATCGCAAGCAAATTGACCCTTATGAATGCCAGCGCTTGAGCAAAGGGTTTGGGCAGTTGAAATTTCTAGCCCATCAAAGGAATATGTACTCACATAGGGAAGGGACCCTGATATGTAGGCTTCCTATGTCTCGGGTGCTTTAGAGGGCCCGGCGTATATGCCAGTGTGGCAAGCCACCATGTCTACCTTGCTCAGGGAGAGTTCCTCTAAGAGGATTAAACAGTCAATTTCCGCCCTTAGAACCCCCTCAAGGTTGCGCCTTAGATTGGCTATGGTAGCAGCCCCCCGCCTGTTCTTCGGCTACAGCCTAAAGCGGGTAACCCACTGATTCTGTATAGGTGGTAGCGAACATGTGCCATACTGAGCTCTTTTGGTTAAAGTAGGTGCTTTCCCTTGGCCAGAAGAGCCTATAGAGCATGTAGCATGAATTAACTTCCACTGTGCACTCGGCGTTGAGTCGCTTGACCAGGCCCTGGCAGCGACTCGGGGTGGCGGTTAGCCGGGTTTTCCCTAGCTTAAGGTGCCGTGCCAAGGGGTAAGGTGTCCCGGCCAATGTAGTGCTGGGCTCCAGGCAACAGGGAAGTTTTCATTACAATTTGAATTTCCTAGCCTAGTTATAAATTTAATGTGCTAATTTGTATACGAATGGAGACGATCGGACTTGAACCAATAACTTCATGCTTGCAAAACATGCGTTCTACTGATTAAACTATGCCCCCGCCCTCGTTTCATGTGCAACACGTATCATATAGGCAAACAAAACTTTTCTTTTAAAGCAAAGAATTTGTGTGGCTAGCGCCATGTAGTCCTTATTCCACTGATGCTCAGGCGGAAGAACCGAATCTCTAAAAAAAGGTCGGCACGCGTAAATCGACTAAATGCTTCTCTCCGGACGAATCCAAAAAAACAAATTAAACGACTATTCTTTCGAAAGCTCTTTTAAGATGCTACGAATAGATAGGCATGGTCAAACGCTAAAAGGGTAATCCGTGATAGATAGATAGAAAAGGACGCGGTAAAGGGAGGAATCCTTGGGCCTGACCTAATCTCGTAGTCATAGTGCTATCGTTGGCTTCTGCATTTAAACGATTAATGTCACAACCTAGCATTCACGCATGCCAGGAAGGCATTAGCTAGATGCCCTTGCCAGCACCTGAGGTCAAATGGCATTTCATCTTAACATGATCCGGCCCCATAGCTTGTTAAGAGTCTATGTGCTTACTGAACCTGGGATGCTACGTAGAGGTTTCCAAGGCGGGACTTCAAGTTGCAACGAATTATCATGATTTGTTTACGTCGTAGAATCAATCGACATTCTTCTAGCAATTACTTTGTTTTCAATGGAAACAGCGGCGTTTATGGAAAACAGAGCAATAGCTTTTGTTAAGGCAAATCCTGGAGTAACATAATCGAATAATTGTTTGGCTAATGATAGATTTCACGCCAAGGGCTTGTCAAAGAACTAAATACGTTTCCAATACCTACTGCTCCTCCTTTTATCATTCTCGGGTTCATCCTTGCCATTCTCTTTTACGGGGAGCAGGAAGGGGAAAAGCCAGGAAATTCCCCCCAGTGCTTCCTATTCTCCGGGGTCATTATCGCCCTACCCAGTATCGTAACCGTTCCCTTCATTTCCGGAAGGAGTGTCTTTCTCCAGTTTTGGTCCCCTACAGAAACACAAACCCGGTTCCACCAAGAACGTTTAGGCACTTGTGATTGTGCAAGGTGATCCAGCTTGGAAAGCAGCTCCTCTTCTTGTTGTCAAGAAAAGGGTCTCTGGCTCTTTGCCTCGCTAGTCTCGGGAGCCTCGCTAGTACCCTCCTCCTTCCTGTTCTTCGATGACGAAGGGCTTCCCTCAACTTCGCTTGACGGCCCTGAGCTCAATTCGTGTCCGGCCTTGTCTCCTTCTGGAGTGGAGTTGTCATCCTTGATTTCACAAGTATCCCCTCCAAACTCCTCTTCCCATAACGGCGCCCCCGAAGATGATGGAGGAGGAGGAAACGAGAAATTCTCTGTCGGCGTCGAGCCTTGTTGGGCGGGCTGCTGGCTTGTTTCCGCTTCCGGCCTGTCTTCTGAACTGTCGGAATTGGAAGAATAGAAGTAACAAGTTAAAAAATTGCCCCCGCTTATTCCTTCCAAATTCGTACATTGAAATGGCGACCACTAAGAAAACACATTCGATATGAACTGCCGAGTCACTCTAGAGTGACACCAGATGGGTAACTCTTAACGAACAAACGAAAAGGGTGCCCATTTTTCTTTTTGGTAGCCAAGTTCACTGGAAACCCCTCGACGGATAATCATCGAAAGAGTTAGACTTTTTGAAGTTTCGAATAGGTTATTTTTCATGGCATCATTTTTTGTTGATGATCTCTTAGTTAGTTACTGGCAAAGCCAATAACCAGAAGCGGAATGGCCACGGCAAGGTGGATCATCTTACATTCCGGAAAAGGGTTGCCCCAATAATCTCCAGTCACC
Source organism: Adiantum capillus-veneris (assembly GCF_014529385.1). Classification (NCBI taxonomy): domain Eukaryota; kingdom Viridiplantae; phylum Streptophyta; class Polypodiopsida; order Polypodiales; family Pteridaceae; genus Adiantum; species Adiantum capillus-veneris. Next base: position 148,574,966 of record NC_140951.1, read on the forward strand.
ATACTAGTGCTCAATTTAATGAGAGAGTAGCAGATGATCCTTCCGATCCAGTTTGGCTCATGACTGGGCTTGAACTGGTGCCGTTTCACAGACTCTCTCCTTTAAGTTACATGAGATGCGAAAAACTAAACTACAACCAAGCGAGGAAAGCAAAGCTCTCTTGAGATAGAATGTGGACAGATTGATTCTTATTTGTAGGCAACTATGGCTCCTCGAAGCGAAGAACTATACGAACTATAACATAGGCTACCACTCTACCCTTCGAAACTCAACCAACTAAACTCTCGGTGTCTACGGCGTTAGAGTGAACTTCGTGCCCAAACAAGCACGCAGACACGGGGATTTCAAAATACCTTGATCAAATAGGGTGTCGTTTGCTTAGTTTCCTCGTTCGAGCAATGAAACAACTCTCTATATTACATAATTAAAGGGAGGTAGGGAAACGTAATTAATTGTCCGTCCGAGCGGTAGGGAAAAGGTATTTTGAAATCCCTGCAACCAAGCAAGCACTGCCTGCGGCACTGCTTTAGTAGCAAGAAAGGCGGTCGACTGGTAAGCCTATCTGTCCATACGGTGGTCTACTTACTTGATTCTGTAGCTACCGCGGCTCTAGCCGGGGCCAATTATGCCACTTTTTGCAAGGTGGAATGAAGTCTAATCATGAACCGTGATAGATTTCTATGACTGCTCGACCGAACTACGAATTAGTGAGGGATAGCTATACCGAAATACGTAATAGCTACTCGCTTATTCGGTCATGCAAAAGGGAAGGGCCAGTATGAAAACATTGAAGCCCGTAGACGTTAGTCAACACTTTGCCCTTCAACCACCGGAGATACGTATTTTATAACTGTTTGTCCAGTCAATGAACGTAGAGGCTTTGCTTTGTATTCTCAAAGCTGCTGCTTAGCGCTGATTGCTTCGTATCCCTGAACTGAAGAAGCTGCAACTATTTGGCGTTGTCTATGGCTATGATTGCATCGCGGTGGTTCATGCACGACACGAAGACCCTTCTCACAGTTGTCCTGATGTTAACTAACCGGGGCTAGGGAATTGAAATGTTGGTAGTGTAGTGTTTGTTAAATGTAAAGACGTATCCTTTAGTAGTAAAGGCCTCACACTGCCGCTTGGTGATCTAAGCGAGTCGCCCGTCTCGCCTCAACGTACCAAGCATTGCTAGACAATAAGGTGATGGACCAGGGCTTATACAACTTTACTTTAATAGTGAACTATTAAAGGCCATTAAAATTAACGATTTAACCCTTAAACAAAGAATCTATTATGGTTAATAATTAAACCCTATTTACCCTTAGAAAACAAGTTGTTATTAACAAGTTGCACTAGCTCTTCCTTTGCTTTAGTAGCACCTTTGTTCCTACGACATAAAGCTAGCCCCTGTAATGGCAAGCGAAGGGCGAGGAAAAGCCCGAGCGATTAAGCGCTATATCGTTTATTAGTACAACGCATTTACATTCAACGTAATGGTAGGATTAACGAAAATGCCTTTAAGAGTCTAAAGAGCCACGGTCTTTGGCAAGTGAAGAGAAATCCCAATTAAAGATGCAAGCATAGCAAAGGGTTTTTCGTGGGGAGGAAAAGCTTGAGCAGAGCAGCCAATTAAAGAACAATGATCGCATTCCTAAATGGTTAAAGACAGAGAGCTTCACCCGTTTAGGTAACCTAGCTATTACGTTGATTTGTTTCATCCTTAGTTGTTTGAGTTCTTTTCCAGAATACCATGTAGAATGTTATTTTAACACTCTACCCTAGTTTTTTTATGAACCCGGTGGTTCGCGTGGTAATGGATGGTGCTTAATATTCCTTTTTCCTATCTTTTTCTTTGCTTACAACTTGCTTTCTTTGTTTTTCTTTGTTTGTAGTCTCGTTGATTTTAAACGCTTTACAAAAGAAAATCCTATTCTATTTCTTAAGCCTCGTGCTATGTACGAACCAGTTAAGTTATGAAGAGACCTAAATCAGAGCAAGTGGTTTCACGCAAGAAAAAGTTATGAATACCCAGCCATGTTACTGTTGATAAACAATCTTTGAGATAAACTCTGTGCCATGCCCCTTTCGCTTACTTGTGCGATTCACCTGGATTTTACTCGTCACATCGGCCTTCGACGCTTCTATTATCATTAAGATGTATATGGGGGCATACCCCCGAAGAGATTCAATGAGACCACTCGAATACATAGACAACGTCCATTTCATAAGTAACTAGGAAAAGTGGGGCCACTAGCTTAGTTCCTTTTTGCCTTCAGGTTTTCTTTGACTTGTATAAGAACTGCGAATCTTTGGATAAGCAATTCTTGTTTATCAAGCGCTTCTTCTCGGATGTATTCCTGTAGAAGGGCATCTATCCAAAAATCTAAGTGCAAAAAAAAGAAGCCATAACTATCGGTTGGTGGCTTTTGAAATTTCATCTTTCAAACTTTTTTTGTTTTTTGTATCCAAGATTGCGGTTTTTCATCTCTTGTATCCATAACCTTTTTCTTTTCGCTTCGCTTTTGGCCTCAAGGCTTCCCTTCCGAGAAGACAAGACGGCTTATCCCCTCCCTAACCCCGATACAATCAAAATGGTGGACCGAGAAAAGATTCATGAACTATTACAGCTTGCTGCCAACGACATATCTTTACTTTATGACATTTAGCCTCTTTCATTGACAGTGTGATGAAATGGGGCCGTGTCTTGTATAAAGTCTAAACTCTGTAGAAAAAAGGCTATAGGCACGCACGTATGAGCAATAGCTCTCTTGTGTTTTGTTTGCCCACATGATACGTGTTGCACATGAAACGAGGACGGGGGCGTAGTTCAATCGGTAGAACGCATGTTTTGCAAGGATGAAGTTATTGGTTCAAGTCCGATCGTCTCCATTCGTATACAGATTAGCATATTAAATAGAAATCCAAAAGAAAAAAGAGAAAAAACGCTCTCTTTTTCGTGCTCTAGCTACTATCAAACAGTCCTCCTCGGATAACTCGTCCAATCCGAGAATAGCTATAATATCTTGAAGTTCTTTATAATGCTGCAAAGTCTGCTTAACCCTTTATGCCATCTTGTAATGCTTCTCACCCACAATCCAAGGCTATAACATAGTTGACGTCAAATCCAACGGATCCACGGCCGAATAGATACCTTTTGATGCTAAGACTCTTGAAAGCGCAGTTGTAGCATCTAAATGTGCAACCGTCGTAGTGGGGGCTGGGTCAATCAGATCATCCGCAGGTACATAAACAACTTGAATGGAAGTTATTGATCCTTCCTTGGTGGAAGTAATTCCTTTCCTTTCCTTCCCTTTCCTTTCCTGCAGTAATCCCATTTCCGTACCAAGGGTAGGTTGATAACCTACGGCGGAAGGCCAATAAAAAAGGGTACTCAACAACGGATTAGCGTGCGGAACCAAAGTAGCCCTTCACTCAAACTGACTCATGCGAATGCGGGATGAAGACAAGTGAAACCAAGACCCTAAGGAAACGCACGTTGGAAGAACCAACGAGCCGTCCTAGCCGCGCCTTATCGAGGCGCATGTTTACTATATTCTTAGTACGGCCATCGAGCTGTGAACAAGATATGCAAAAGGAAAGTGAGAATGAAAGGAAAGCCTTGAATCTATGTAAAGCTTACAATCATAACGAAAATTCAGCTAACCAAGAAACACCTAGTCCTATTTTACCACACCACTTGAGCTTAATGAAGAAAGAAACCCGCTGATTTCAATCGTTTAAACACACGACGACGTTAGATAAGAACATAATTAATCTCTTGTATATATACAAAAAAGCACCTCTTTGGCTAACTAGCTAAGTGACGCCTTTTTGTTTAGTCCCTATGAAAGGAAAGAGAGAGCACCTCTTTAGCTGAATAACTAGCTAAGTGACGCCTTTTTGTTTAGTCCTTGCGGTTGGCTTACTTTATCGACTATGTAGTAACCTTTCTCTTTTTTTCAAGCGTAAGCTTGTATTGAGATTCAACAACTTTACAGGGCCATTTCCTGCATCCCCTTCCAACTCCAGTAGCTTGTATTGAGCTTTGACAACTTTACAGGGCCATTTCCTACATCCCTTGCCAACTCCAGTAACTTAGAGGTCCTTGACCTTAGTGCAAATGTGTTCACAGGAAAGGGAGTATTCCTGCGTTTTTCAAGCATCAAGATCTATGCACAGAGTATGGCTTGGGTTCAGTGCTTACCATGAGAAGAGTTCACTCCTTAAGGCTAAGCAAAATTCTAAACTTCGAGAGCAGAGATGCAACCTTAGCATTTCTATGCAGACATTGCATCATACTACATCCCATACCTTCATAGATAGCTTGTCCTTGCACCACTTGCGCCAATTAGGAGCTTTGATTGCAATAATAGTGGCTTACGTGTTGGCATTTGTCTTTATCATTACGGGTATGGTTGGGTGTTTCCATCATTTGACTAAAAAACAGCAGCATATAATATAAAGGAGCTGGTGCATGATTCAGTAGCTCCAGAAGAAACCAAGATGGAAATAAGTGCAGTAACAACTTTAAAGCATGGTTCTTTTTCCTTTGAGCATTTGTTGAAAGCATTGAATCTTGGCAGTCGTGTGAAGAATCTTCTTATCACATGTGCTACTGTGTTATTTGAAGAAAAGATGGAGGTTGCAGAGCTAGCAATGCAAGATCTTCATAAATCGGCGTCTGTGTTTAGAGATCTTTTAAAAAGACTTGATGCATACATGTCTGAAGGGCTCGTAGTAAGGCTTCATGCTTTTAGGTCCACTATATACGGGTAAAAAGAGACTAAAGGGTTGGGTTCCCTTTCTGCTGGGGAAATCGAGGGCCATAACATAAATGTAGGAGACTGAGATACTATGCTATCTAAACCATGAAAAGGAGACCGCTTAACGTGAAGGACTGGGATTGGGTTACTTTTATAGCTGCTGTAGCGCTACTATAGCTTGTTGTTTTCGCTGCTTTTCTAAAAAGAGAGAAAGCAAATGAAAGCAAAAATAGAATTGCTTGCTTGCGTTAATAAAACAAAAAAGCATTGATAAGGTAAAGGTAGCGGCTACCGTTACAGTTATCAAAGTAGACTTATGTGTCGTTTGGTTTGCCATTTTGAAGGGATGGCAAATGGGGTGACCACTGCACTTTTTCCTTTGATTGTCTATTTTTTCTGTTCATTGTTACGGAACAGAGGCAACGGCACAGTTACATTCTTACCAAGGTAAGATCGGCGGGAAGAGTGCTCAGGTAACGGCCTGGCCATCATATCATAGGGAAAGAGCGTCTTGTAATTTTCGATTTTGTATTGTACCTCAGCATAATCATCAAGGAAAAGTGTAGGAGGAAATGGGATTCGAACCCATGATACAATGTATTGTATGTTGATTTAGCAAACCAATGCCTTAAGCCGCTCAGCCATACCTCCGGGAAGGGAAGGGATCGGACCTTCCCCCGACGTTAGTTCGTATTTTCAAGTTTTGTTTTATAACCACCTGATTCGAAGCCAGATACTCTATCCAATTGAGCTATCGGTGCGGGGGGATGGACTTCATTAAGCCCCCATCCCTGTTATTTGTTTTTTGTTTGTTTTGTTTACTTTACTTTGTTTACTGCGCTGCCACCTATAATGTGCGAAACTTCTATTGGCCTCTGCCGGTTTATGAGGATCATCCCTTCTCTTACAAACATTTCCCTTCTTTTAATAAGCATCCGGTATCTCAGCAGATAAACATTAATCTAGACTCTAGATATTTCTGCTTATAGTACGTTATTTGATAGCTGCTTCCATAATCCAACGAAAAGCTAAGGTTTCTTAACGTTTTTTGGCAATAATCTTGGGTACATTACGAGTAATCCTTGCAATTCTCACTCTCTTGACTTCGCAAGTAAGCTTGACATTCTCTGTGGCTAATGCCAAAAGTAGAATAACATGAACATCGGGTTCAGTTCAGAAAAGACAAAAAAGGGTTTGGGAAACAATAACACAAGATTTTGTTTTCTTACCATCAATCATACAAAAGTGGACTAATTTATTGATTAATCTTTTTTCTCTATCATCTACCCTCCAAATGTAGCTTAATTTATATGAGTAATTATATGTGCTTTTTTTACAGCCTCCCTTGGGTCTAGATGAGATAAGCCCTGCTAGATGGGCGCACGAATATTTACAATGGGATCAAAGCGGATGGATTTCCATTCCGAAAGTTCTTACCGGTCATTTTGAAAGTCTTCCCAAGAAATTAAATCGATCTGAAGGCAATAAGCAAAAAAAGCAACCATTTGATTTGACCTTTTTATTCGTATCGAATTCTTAGGTTTTTCTGTACCATGTTTTAATCTGCCTCATTTTCAATCCAGGATTCCCTATGAACCTTTAACTCCTCGAATACAATAATAATTGACACCTAACAAATCTTTTACCCTACCTCCTCTAGCCATAACCGCGGGGTTCTCCTATGAATTATAACCCTCGCCAAGGATGTAAGCAATAATATTCCTTCAATTGCTTAAACATGCCTTGGGCTATCTTGCATAAAGCTAAATTGGATTTTTTTAGTGTTCTTGTCGAAACACGCGAGCATACCCCAAAATTTTAGAGACGTTAATTCAAAGCTCAGGTACGTAGTTTGTGACATTTTACTCTTCTACAATGACGAAGCAATTAATTTATGGTAAGCGTATTTCACAATCTGTGCTTTTCTTTATGCGTGCAACCCAGATCTTTCAACTGCTTAAGTGTACGATCGATTCTTTGTGCTTTTAAAGCACACACATCGCAAGGGATAAAATTAAAAATGCCAACGCCACTAATATGAGTTTTTCTTTATTTTAAAAGGGACTTACTTTAAGCGCCATATCCAAAATGTATGAAATTTTAGAGATATGAAAAGGGCAGGTGGAAGGGTCGTGAAAAAAGGTTAAGTTATGTGTGGGGGTTTAATCATACGTCATTAGAGAAGGTTATATGGGTGTCTAATAAGAATATATGAGATTAAAAACTGTGAAAGCTTGCGACTAAATATGAATTGAACTGAATTACCTATAAAGCCATTTGTTAGGATAGAAATCTTTCCGATAAGGTAGCGTGACCTGTTCATAGGTTAAGACGTTGAGTCGTATCTGTGCACTCATTTTGCATTCATTTGCGCTTGGATGGCAGAGTTAGCGAACTGAGTTTCCATGAAGGTGAAAGTCCTTCTTCCTCGAGAACGGGGTAACAGCTTGCCTATGTGCTAGGGGAATGGCATCCGAAAGCGTGAAGCTGGGCATGAAAGGGATTTAGAACCCTTTATGGGGAACTTGAAATCTCAATCAAGGACGCGCATAATGATATCCATCTCTTCGTTGTCTTCGTTGGGAGACAGGGTGGGGATAAAAGGTGTCTAGATAAGTGCCAAGTGGCGGTGCTCCATTCCTGAAGGCTAAGCCTAAGTTAAACTGAACATCAGGCAACCACAATCCTAGCGTTTGAAGCATCTAAACAGGAAGGCAGGAGAGACCCCTGCACCCGAAGCATGGAACAGAGGCCAAGGGAAAGGGGTTGTCTGTCCTTTCCCGTTCCTGGAGTGCGCCTCCGATGTAGAGCGGAAGCCTTACGGCCCGGTTCAAGGAAGTATGGAATCCCGGAACTGGAGAACCCTGCACACCTTTGAAGTCGCACTCAAAAGAGCCGACCATACGGTGAACAGGAATAGGATGGGACAATAAGCAAAGGCCCGGTAGTAATTATCGGGACATGCTGAAATGTCCCCGCATTGCATTCAATTTTCAAAAAAAGAAAGCAGCCAATAAACTATACTTCAACATTCTTTGATAGAAAGTGCACGGAAATTAGGATTAGCAAGGTATAAAAGACCTTGCCTTTAAACTGCAGGTATCACTTGCTTTGTTATGGATAGACAATATGATCCAATTTGCTGAATAGACATACCTCTGAAAATGAAAGCAAAAGCAAAAGTAAGAGTGGGAGTGAAAGTATGGCTTGTTTCCGTGACCTCTCAAGGCGGGTTTCTAGTAGTAGGGATCGGATTAAACGAGCAGAGGCCCTTATGGCCTAAAGGTGAACCGGAAGCGAGGTTCGAACCCAATAGCTACTTTTGCTTGAGTTGATTTCGCTATGACGCTACTAAAGCGATCTACATATCTATCAACGCAACAGAAAAGCCGGCTGGATAAAGGAAATTGTCGTTTAAAGGGAAAATGAAGAAGATACGAAGGTTTAATTTTCAGATACGCTAATGGTCCTATAGCCCCCTATTTAAGTTTTCTTTGGGAGTTATCCACTAAGCAATGGCTCTAGCCAGTCGATAAGGCTAAAGCGACAAGAAAGTAGAACCCGCGGCCGGCGTAGGTGTTTTTTGTGTGTGTGTTTTTCTTGCATGTGGACATTATAAGTAAAAAGAGATTGCATCATTTTATGTTGTTTGGGAGGCATGAGCTGCTAAAAGAACCTGCGCGGCAGTTGCTATATGGGCATTGTTACGATCGGAAGAGGGCAGGGGAGCTTGCATTCCAGAACCCCTACCTGATGGGATGCGGGGAGCCGTATGACAGGAAACTGTCACGGGCGGTTCTGAATTGGCGGTCAGGCAGGGAACTCTCAACCCAATTGATCGACCATAACTGAAATAAGGCTTTAGAAAAGTCGTCGCTGTCGCTAAGAAATAGTTTATTTACATGAGTAAGAAACTGACGTATTTCCATTGGTCGCTTTCGTTTCGTATATTAGTTATTTTGTATGTCTTGTATAGTTCTCCATGAATCAACATTAGAAGGTTCTTCAATGGGCATAAACAAGTCGTGTTGGTAGCTAGTTGGCTTTACAAGTCCCGAGGAGTTGGGTTAGTCTTCCTTAATTACTAATTACTGTTTTGCTACTATGTGGTTTACATAAAACGGCATTGCAGGCAAAAAAAGCTTGAGATCATTTCAACGGGTGGCCTTGGCCTTTACTAAGGTCACCTCTAACGTTTTACTGGCTAGGTAACATAATGGCAATGTATTGGACTGCAAATCCTAGAATGACGGTTCGACTCCATCCCTAGCCTATTCCTTTTCTTTCAAAGGCCCCTCTTGCTTGCTTGATTCAAGGGTAGTTGGAGAATGCGGTACGATGAAAGTCGTAGGCCGTGTTTAGAGAGGAGTCATTGTCTATTGCGTGTATGGTAAAATCTTTTAGATAGGACTAAGAAACGGCAGCTTACCTTATAGCAGATGCCAGCGGTTCAAGTTTACTTATCTCCAACCTGTGATCTAAGTCAATAGAATTGCACAGCATACACTAGTATGGAAGAATTATGGAAGAATCTTGATCCGCTGGCCAATGAGCGAGGCAGTTTAACCCACGACCAATGCCCTATGAAATGAACGTTGATAAAATCCCTGCATCGCATGTAATAGCACGTTGACCATGTTTCCAGCCAACACAAACAACACCCTATTTAATCAGGGTATGCCTCGTGTCTGCGTGCTCGTTTGGGCACGAAGTTCATTCTAACGCCGTAGACACCGAGAGTTTAGTTGGTTGAGCCCCGAAGTGTAGTCCCAAAGGGCAATCCCGACGCGTTGGGTTATCTCAAATGATAGCATGTAAACTATAGGTCGGCTTTCTTTTCAAAGTTCTTTACTATTTTCTATTAACTTTATGAAAATAAAGTCTTCAGGGTCTATGTTAGGCCCGTAGGATTCCGTTTTGTCTTTAGATTCAGAATCGTTGTATTTGCTAGAAACTCTTTTCGACATAAAGAAAGGGCCAGAATAATTGCCTTTAACCCAATCCAAGGCCAAAAAGCTATAACGCTGTTTATTACGTAGTTTTGTCTTCCTTTTTTATCTTAACTTCTTCGGGTATTCAACAAGCCAGCCTTTAGCAGGGGGTGAAGATAAAGTAGCCTTAGGTACTTAAAGTGGAGGTAACGTAAATGAATTAATAGATAAAGACTAAGTTCTTTAACGTCGTCTGAGATGGCTGACTCAGATGAAGTAGTAGGCGAATTTATTTCCTTTTCTTAAGGAGTTACACGTAAGTTTAAGGAAAAAAAAAACCTATGAATAAAAAAAAACCAAAAAAGCCATTAGCAAAAGCTTAAGCAAGAGTATCAAATCCAAGTCAGCCGTGTAATTTAAAAGCATATCAAAGGGCATGCATGTGTAAGAGTATTGAAAAAAGACCTACTTACCGGATATCCCACCCGCCATTAACAGTGCCTAGTGCTCCAGTGGGCAATTAAGTGACACGCAAGAGAAAAAACAGGGAGAGTGGCTGAGTGGTTAAAAGAGACAGACTGTAAATCTATTGAAGGTTTTCTACGTAGGTTCAAATTATGGCTCTCCCATCCCAATAAGTGGCAGTTCAAAAAAGATGTTAGCCTTTATAGATAGAGAAACGTATATTTAAGGCTTTTCCTAGGCTTTAAAACACCAACATAACTATACAATGGCGTTAACTGCGTGCACAAAATCTCGCTCTTTTACCCACACCGTCAGCAATGACTAGACAGTCTTGCTTCCCCTTACTCCACCCACCTTTTTCGTTGGATTGACTTTTCCCTGTCGAACGACTTTAAACCAACTAGTACACCATTTGACTTACTAAATACCGACGCAGTCAAGTTGATAACGAACATTCTTGAGATGAGGGGCTCGGCTCAAACGATTACATAGACGAGATTACCTTCTTGCCTACCTTAGCAGTTCCTTTTAGAGTGGGCCAAGGACCCATCAAGCTCTATTTACGTTGATTAGGAAACGGCAAAACGCTAATCAGAAACTAATCATTATTTTCTTTTTTATAGAAACATAACCAAGCCAATGCAAAAGCCTATGCTTGTTTCCGCGCCCCACGCTAAGTACACACAACCGTAATTGTGTATATGGTTATAATTGCTGGGGCCAAGTCTGTGCAGAGCTGGCGCGTGATTCATTTTTGTCAGTCGCAAATCCACCAAGGGCAATGCGATTTTGTCTCAAAAGATGCTATGCAGCCAGCTCGGTGGACAGGCAATTACTCTTGAGATCTTCCGTTAACTGGGCTAAAAGCTAAGCTAATGCTAGCATAGACAGAGGCTTTTATCTATATAAGCTACAAAATCAAAAAGAAAAAAAGAAGTAAAGAAAAAAGATAAGAATAACATTAGTAACCGGCCTCACCGGCGTCAAGAGAAGAAGGATGCGGCGATGCTTTGGAAGGAGCTCTTTTGTTAATATAAGAGAGAATATTTATTGTGTTTTTAAGTTTGTTTTCTACGATACAACTTGTGTCTATGGAGCAGCTAAGGGTTTTTTTGTTCTCTAGTTAAAAAGTAAAGACAAAACAAAAGCCATGATTATTAAGAAAAGAACTAAAAAAAGAAGTTTTATTTTAATTAAATAAAATTGATTAATTAGTAAAATGAAACATTTTGTTTCGAAAACAATTATAGAAGAACTGAAGAGTTGCGTTTATTGGATATTGATTCGCTTCAGCCTGATACGGTTCACGCTTTATCTGTTTTTAAAAGAGCTCATTTTTTTATTAGCTAAACTTTTGCCCTACCTAGAATTTTTTTTAATTGGTATATAACTGACAGAGGCCTTAAGCACACATTTGACCATTTTTTTAATATCACGTCTCTATTTTACCTTTCCTTGTATGATTTATTAAACTCGGTGCTTTTTTATCCTTAGTTGTTCTGAAAAATGGAAAAAAAGATATAAAACAAAGTTTTATTTAAGTAGTTTTTGCCTCCTTTTGCTTTTATCTGCTACTTTTGTTTCGATAGTTTTTAATATCTAGCATTTCCCTTAAGGCCTAAGTATCACATCCACTAATTCTCTCATAATTAAGTCATAATCTAAGATTTCCGATTATATATTGTTGACTTCCATCTTCCTAGATTGCCGGAGAGTATCATGCGAGTCTGCTAACGTCAAACGAGTTGAGCCTGACTTGGCGGGGCGAATTGAAGTTGTTTCCAAAACAATACTTCCTACAGCTAACACGTATCCAGCGTGAGAAGACACACAAACGTAAGCTGTTACATCTCCTGCCAGCCATTGAGACTAAGTGCTAAGGACACAATTGGCAGGGAAGTAGATTATTCATTTTCTTGATGACGGATAGGATGCACAAACGACAACTCCGGGCGTCGCAGCCTATAGGTGACACCGGCGAGATTCATCTAAGCAGCGAACCCTTAAGCGCGCGTCTGGATAAGAGAGGGTTTAAAGGAATGTGAAGATATAGATAAGATCCACACATAAATAAATGTCTATTCTTATTTTGATGCATATGCATCTATTTAGGATAAAAAGAAAGATTTTCATCAAACGCATTCAAACAAAAGACTATCAGCATCCATTCATTTACAAGGGGCACGCAGTGCGTAGCTGGAAGTCAGAAGCCCATAGTACCTACTTAACTCCCACTAAAGGACCATGCAAACAGCGCTTAACGATTCGGCGGAAGGAAAGGGGCCTATGTATCTGCATGACCCTTATAGATCTTACTCCACGCCGGCTATTTTCATGCAAAGCCAATTTCTACAGATCCCCTAGCAAATATGTTTGCCACTATACAAAATGGGATTGATACTTGCGCAAAGAGTTTCCAGCCCTCGTAACAGCAATAGAACCATGTGCCACAGTATTATTGGCTTGTTTTCTTGTGTAATATAGGTTCATAAGTTACTGTCTACTTGTCAAAGGATTGCAGACACTCAGCCCTTTCCTTCGGGAGGCCATTGACGGCACAATCTTATTCAAGTTAAAGGCTTCCAATTCAAGATACGCTGTCATTGCATCTGGTTTCAGACCCTTCATTTAGTTTAGTAAGTCCGCATAAAGCCTTACGCATCATCGGCCTTTTCTTTTCAAGTACCCAATGCAATGGTACACAAAAGGTAACTTTAGCTAGCTAGCCTGTTTTTTAACGCCATGAACCATGATGTATCATGTAGCCTTGTATGAATAATTATTTAAGACAAGAAAGTTTTTACTTCAATCCGAACCGGCTTTACATATGCTTGCAGGGAAAAAAAATTAATTCAACTTCTGCCCCAAGAAGAGGCAAAAAGAAAAGAGTCGGTTTTCTGCCTTTGGTTCAGAATATAGGCCTTTGTCTGGCCCGGCTTTCTCTCTTTAGGGGGCTATGACAGACGGATTCAGGTCAGTTTTAAAAGAATAAAATACATGCCAACTATAGATAAAAAGCACGCAGCTCTATGTTCAAAGTGTCACAGGAGCAGTAACATATCTTAAATACTACCATCAATTAAAGGCATAACAACCCAATAAGTAGAGTTAGAGAGCCATATGATAGGTAACCATCTCGTACGGTTCAGGGAGGAATCGAATCGGCGGGAAGATTTTACTCCATTAAACATACAGGGAATTGAAGGTAGCATTTTACCCCTATCAAGCTATGGACCAGTTCTTTTAGCCCTTTTTTCATGCGTTGGTGCCCTATACGATTGATATAAGACTTGACTTGTTAGGTATTATGGAGGTCTAACAAGCACCATGCTAAATTTCTCCATCATTCCATTACTTTCTACTCTAGCTAATATAAGTTTACCTGGAACTAGCAGCTCCATTGGGGAATTTCCTATTCTAGTGGGAGCTTTTTAAAAAAATAGCTTAGTGGCTACATTGGCGGCACTTGGGATGATTTTAGGCGCAGCTTATCCTCTTTGGCCACATAATCGTGTGGTTTTTGGGAATTCGAAACCTAAATTCCTTCATAGATTCTCCGATTTGAATAGAAGAGAAGTTATAATATTTTTACCTTTTATTCCTGGAGAGGCGACCGTTAAACCGCCGAGTAAATATATTGTTAAACAATAGAATCACAACATTGTAGGTGCTCGCGATGAGACGGAGGCAACTTACCTTAATAGGAAACATAGCCTGTTGCAAAAGAAAGGAGCGAGGCCACTTTTGTTATGGCCCTCACTTTTCGATCGTGTCTCCAAAGGACAGTTGAATGGGTTACTCATGAATGCGAGGTTGGACGAGCCAATGACTCGAATGCGCTCGGTCAGGCTATTGAGCAATCAATCATATCACAACGTTACCTCCACCATAATATGGACTCCAAGCATTTATGGCAGGGCACAAGGAGTTTCCAACTTCGATACAGAGCCAATGCTAAAGGCACAACTGGGTTTTCTGTTTAAACTGACACTGCTAGTTTAGAATCTTACGTTAGTAACGTAAGCATCAGAGTTTTTGGTAGTACTGGTGAACTAGATAACCGCGGATTCGAGAATCTGGAACGGGGGACTCGTAGTATCTCTTTAGATCCGGCAAAAGAAAAGCCAAACACCTGACTGTATGCCTGTGGGTTGACTGCTAAGCTTACTTTGACAAGGTTTCTTTTTTCCTTTCCGCGTGACGTAAGAAGTAAGGGCTGCATAGTTCTCGCTAAAAAAGAAAACCTAGTAATTTCAATAATCGAAGCCAACCATCCCTATGACGGCGTCCTCGAAGAGTTCAGAGGCCTCATAGTGACATAGACCGCACGCAGTTAATATAATACAAAGAGGGCCGGTTTAGGATTGTACTGTTCCCTACTAAACTAAGGCAACAGACACTTTATTAAAAAATTGCCACTTTACACGCAAGCTAGATTGGGCATACCTATTCCAGTTTTCAGTGGCAGAACAACGGGTAAAGACTCAACTGCAGCGACCGTAATGCCTAGAGTCCAGATCTAAGAGGGCAAGCTATACGAATCAAAAGGCTTTTGTATGGTGGGCCATTGTGAGGGCTGGAGAGCGGGGGCCCTCAAATGAAAGGCCCGACTCCTCTCGATTTTCTTTGTATAAGGTGGCAGGGCAGAGAAGGAGTCTGAATCAATGGACATTAATGAACCATCATTAATGGACGTTGCATACTTGAATAACACAAAAAAATTAACTATAAAATAGGATTAAAGCCCGAGGCTTTAACAATGAAGCAACAACTACGTGTCTTATGGGATCTAAGCTGTCGAGATTGAACGAAGGCCAAAAGACTGACCCTTTCGATGGGACATAGATCTATGATGGACTGCTGCCTATGAAAAAAAGACTAGCATCTAATTCTGGCTAGGTCAATGACGTGACGACCCAGGGCTGGGCTCAAGGAAATAGAAACAGCTGTGAAAATATTGGACCTGCGGCCTCGATTCTGTCGTATCGGGCCGCAAGGCATAGCGGGATCTTTCACCTTTGCATTTCCAAATTTAGCGGTAGGCGCTTGCTGTTATGCTAGCTAAAAAGCATACCAGACAGACTTGTACAGGCCGCAGGTGCAAACCCAACCCTTATCGAAGTAATTTACTTTGCAAAGCATCCTTTGTTGCTTTCACGGGTTTGGGCTGGGAAGGTCTCAGTATACTTGTCCAAGAAAAGAACGTAGAGATCTCCATGGTACCGTTTAGTGTACGAGAAAAGGTAAACGCGAGAGCCTCGATCACAGAAAGCCAGGCCTTCTTGCTTAGACAGGCTCTCGAAAGTAACTTACAGCCGTTTGTAAAAGGAAGTGTGCAAAAGAGACCCAAACAAAAAGTTGAAGGTCATTCAAAGACTTCCCTAATCGAAACCTGTAAGGAAGTAAAGGGAACAAAAGTTCATAAAATGGGGGGGTGTGGTGAAATAAGGGGTCATGGGGGGAAACGAAATTCATAAAAAAGACAAGGTAAAGAAGGAGGGTTTTGTGATGAGCGTCTAAAGCCTAACCTAACTTCCTTGAATTAAAAATCTACCTTTTCGGAGAATCGAGAGTCGTGTCTATTCCTTGTATCCTAGTTACCACTACCAGAAACAGGCGACAAAGTATCATTAGGGTATCTTTATTTTACACTACGAGACTTACTGGCTTTTGCTTTCGTCGCTAAATCGAACTGTAGATTGATTAGCAAAGCATCTGCAATCGCTGGCAAGCGAGGACCGGCCCCTAAATAAGGGAAGCAAAGCCTATAAGCCACCGACCATTACATACAAGATTAGGCGGCAAAGGCCTGGTCATCTCGGCAATCGATGCCAAATATTCCGTCTGTACGAATTGTGAACACACCACAACCAAACGTGAAGCCACTGTCAAGGGATTAAGTACTATATCTAAGACAGGTCTAGCAAGTGCCGGATCCATAAAACAAACTACAATAGAAATTAAATCGTGGCCGGACAACGCCTTACGGGACAGGATGTATGCGTCGCTTGTGAGAAAACCAAGAGCCGCAAGCGTATCATGCACCGGGTTGGTAGAAAAGTTAATAATCATGATTATTTACTTTTTGACCAAAATAGGAGAAACTTGCAACTTTGCAATCATTGATCCAAGGTACATGATGTCCTAAGCCCACAAGCCAAGTTTGAACAAATTTGGAGCTCAAAATCTCAAAATCTCTTTATATCTACTGTTCAAAGATCTAAAGCCTAAATTTGGCACCATTTTCACCCTGTGCATCCAAATGGGCCCATATTTCACTTAGAGTATTTAATTGGATATACTTCAAGCTTGTAATGCCAAATTTGCAAAAAGTTGAAAAAAATACTCAGCTGTAAATAATCGTTTTACTTTTGTTGCAATTTTTTGTTTGGACTTCATAATTTTGTTCTTTACATGTTTTTATGCATCTATGCATGTTCAAAAATTGATTTGAGGCAAATTGGACTCAAATTGTTAGCATTTTAGACTGAAGGACATTTCAGAGAAAAATCTGCCAAATTTGCTAACTTTGACACTCTATTCACTCAATAGGAGCCATGCAAGCAGTAGAGAAAGCCAAGAAGAAGCTCAATAAAAAAGAAAAGTTGCAAGAGCTACCACCATACCAACTGAATCCCAGTTCAGTCAAAACCGCCAAAGCGACCTATCTGTCAAGAGAACAGCTTGAAGAGCATAACACCAGAGTGTTCACAGGAAGATTCAAGAGTGAAGAAGGACATTAGGTAGAGCTGCAACTTCTACCAAAAGAAGTTTATGATGTTGCCACAAAGCCCCAGATAAAAGAAGCCAACAGACGGCTTGGACTCAGAGAGTTTTATGAACAAGAGCCATGTGGAGTAGACTTCCAAAAAGCTTATGAGCTCTTATACACGATCAAAGAAGATGGAACCGCTCAAATCTCTGACCAGCAAGGGAACAAAGTTGAAGCGGTGATTACCAAAGAGATAGTGGCAGAAGCACTCAAACTGCCAATAGAAGGAATGACCGTGAGGGCACGAGGTAGAAAGACGGCATGAACCTTCACCAAGGAAATCACCACGGCCACATTTGCCAATCTCATCCATAAACAGGTGGAAGAGCCCGCAAGATTGTACCACCAACACTTCCACTTCCTCGCCAAGAGACCACACCCAATCATGCGTTTGCCACAACCTTTACACAAGTTCTCAAATCAACAACCAAGCAACCGATTGACCATGCATAGTATGTATTGTCCACATTGAAGGGGACAAAGAAAGAGGGAAAAATAACATATCTGGGAGCACCAGAGGTTCTAACCAGGATTTCCTACCATGCTATCGACATGGCCGACAACTTGCCGCCTATCCCAGATCAGAACACTTGGATAGTGTTTTCCCCTCGAACTACAAGATCTACCAAGAGAACATACAAGTCAGATGAAGAGTCTGTTGAGAGCTCACTAGAATGGCATAGGAGTGAAAGCTCTGATAATGAGAAAAGAAGAGCACGGATCAAAGAAATGAAGAGAAAAGTTGTGGCAGCACACCAGGAGGAGCCGCAACAAAAGCATGCTAGGTTTGAAAGAGAAAAACACTCCTATGAATGCAGCCACCAAGCATAAGGCAAGGACCCAGCAAAGTGGGTGCGAATTGAATTGAAAGGACCAAGAACAAAGAATCATACTCGGAAACAGGCTAAAGATCCCTCCGAATTATTGGAAAAAATGTACTAGGAGGCAAAAGCTTTAAAGCTGAAAGAAACCCAAGAAGTAGAACGGAAAGCTAAAGAGGCGGTGGAGTAGCAAAAGCAAGGAGAGGAAGCAACTCCAGGAGAAGCACAGCATGATCAAGGTGATATGTCTCCACGGCCTTCTTCACTTGCTTCAGAATAGCATGATCATCCGGTGCCCATCCCACCACCTTCACCAGCAGCTAAAGCCACAGAAAATGAACCCACAAAAGAGGCAGATCCTGAACAAAGAGAAGCAGCTGAATCTGCACAACAGGCAGCTGCAACACAAGACTAAAACAAGGAGCAAGATCCAGAGCCAAAAAGGGCAGCGAGTCCTGCACTAGAGAACACCACCGAGTATGAGCAAACAAGAGAACATAAGTCCGAGGAAACACCTTCTACCTCCACACAACAAGAAAAGGCCAAGGCATCCACGGAGCCTCATGATGACAAAGAAGAAGAAGGCCAACCACAGCCTCAAGCACAAGAATAACCAGTCGTCATGACGCAGCTGAGAGAGACACAAGAGACTGCCAGAACATCAAGGCAACTAGAAAGAAATGACGATTGGCAATCAAACAATGAAGTAATCTTGCAAGTCACAACGAGTATGCCAAGCAAATGCAGGACATGACGGAAAGAATCCGATCAGCAGCACTTAGCCGCAGCACAAGGGCTAAAGAACCCGAGATGGTGATTGACGCTCTCCAAGGAGAGCTAGACAACAGATTAAATGTCATCACCAATCTACAAAGGCAAGTGCAAGAATTGAAAGCCGAAGCTGAAGAACATCAACTAGCTAGGGATAAACAACAAAAGAAAATGGAGGAGCTCTGTGATCTACTCACGAAGTTGTCTCACATGCTTGCAAAGCAAAAGATGAACAACTAATAGAAGGTACAAACGAACTTCTAACTACAACCCTGTTAGTTTAGAAGATTCATGTACAATTAGATGTAGCGAATGTCTCCCTGCAATACTCAGAGTAGAGAATAAATGATTAGGCAATTTTCTTGCGGCAAATAGGAGAAAATCCTACCGTGGCCTCGATCAAGAGGACAGACAAGGTCTACAAAGCATTAGAGAAAAAGAACAAAGACCTCAAGCTTGAGCTTAAACTGGAGCAGTCTCAGCGCAGAGACCCGGATTTAATGCAGATTCAAAGGGAAGATGAGCTGTTAAAAGAAATAACTGAGCTTAAAAGAGTCAACCAGCTGCTGCTGAGAGATGGACGGCCTGAAACGCAAGAAGAGGCGATAACTTCAGAGAAACCACAGATAGAAATCCCCTCAATTTCATTTACTGATATGCAGACACAACCAACAGAAGAACTAGGTGGCAAGGATGAATTTCAAGTACAAATAATAAAAACGGACACAGTGCCAATGGTCCAACTATCAAAGGCTGAGGAAGATGCACTGAAAGAAAAGATTACACAAGAGGTAGATGATCAGTGGAAAGCAGCGATGGATTGGGAGTTGAGAGTTCTTCACTCCGTCAATGTTACACAACTCACTCCCAATCAAATCAATGTGCAATGGCACCAGTAATCCCTGCCCTATCCTTTGATAAAGGTGGAGTTGCTCCAAGTGAAAGAAAGGCTTTACGAAGACATGCAGGTAGAAGGTGCAGATCAAGACCACCCAAAGTGGAGGCTGAGGTGGTTGAACAAGAATCCAAGGTATTTGATTTTGTTCACAAGAGCACCTGCAACCCTAAAAAAGGATCCTACTTTCTATCTTGTACCAAGAGTAAGGACTTGGCAATCACAGGAGGCAGTAACAAAGAAGCGGCCAACTTGGCTGAACTACCTCAGATTGCTTGCTCCTGAAAAGGGACCACCGACAGAAGAGTACATGGTGAAAACCCTAATGGGTGCATGCCCTTCTTCAAAACTCTACCGGATCTATTATGTGCAATGCTATATAAAATATGCCGAATGCTGCTTACCTGCATCAAAGTATTCCATGAGCCAGAGCAAGCAGACACCCTGTGGATGTCATTCCTCGAGGGTAATAAAATTTTATGCTACGATCTCAGTGGCCAACCTTCCAAAGAAGTCCTCTATGGCTTCTACGCCAGATGTATGTTTTTACCTTCTCACAATATGTTGGCGTTTGAGGAAGCGTTCTACACCAAGTTCTTCACTTGGCGAATAAAGATATTTGGGCCATTGATCAGCAACCTACTCCATAGTAGAGCTGAAAAACAAAGTCACCATGCAGTTCTTACAGGTGCCAGATAAGGAGAGAAAAATCAGATACAAAAAGGCCCTAAATGCGCTTAAAGACCGCCTCGCCAACCGTCAACCCAAAGATTACTTCAGCCCATAAAGTTGTGTCAAGGGACGACACAGGCAAGGAGTTGGGAGGGAATGTTAGCAGCAAGCTAACTCAAATACCATTTTTCAGAGCTCTTATTGTAAAAACACTTATTATTTTGATAAATTGAGAATATTGTAACTCCTATTCTTTGGATAAACCTTGTAATTGATGAGCCGGGGCTAGAAGCTTCTAGATTGTATCAACCTGTCATTACCTATCTTTAGTTAGAGTTCCCAGATTATTAGTTTTGACTATCAAAAACCTTGGCTAAGGTATAAAAACCAATTTTTGTAAGTTATTATTAAGTTTTGGATAATAAAATACACAACGTGAGCTAACGACGCTCACTTCTCTCCTTCTCGTGCTTCCTACTCCCTTTGTGGCTAGAAACACTGGAACGAACCCTAAAAGCTGAATTTTGGCTGACTTAAAAAACTCCAAAATATTCAAAAACCATATAGCTAGCATCAAAAGGCCAAGGACTAGCTGTGGGTCAAGTTTCAGTGCATTTTGACACTAAGGAACATGGATCGCGATCCATGTTCCCCTGACACATTTTGATACCAAACTGGCACCATAGGTAGAGGGCATCACAGAGAGTCTAGCGGTCCTTCCAAAAGTGAATTTGGATGCAAAAAACCATCCCAAAAGCCCAAAACTGGCAAGAGCTCTGACAAAGTGACTGAGTTGACCTAGCTTCCAATCCAAGGGTTCATTTCTGAAAATTTTGATACCATAAGACTTCCTAATCATGCTGAACCTAGTAGTACCAAGAAAAGTACATTTGGCTTCCAAACATGGATCGCGATCCATGTCCCTTTGAGTCAGAACAGAAGCAAAATTTCATTACTCAACGAGCTAGTCCACAGTACCTTGGTGGTTCTTTCAAAATTGAAATTGGACCTAGATTGTTGGTGTTGTGTGAGGAATTGTGTCCACTGAAAAACCTAGCTATTAAAAGATAGAACTAACAAGAACGTCTATAAGCTCATAGCTATCAAGCAATTTCTGACAAGTTGTGGTACTAGAGGATACTACCCAGCAAGTAAGATCAAATGGGGGATTCAAAGTAGCTAATGAGGTAACCCGGTTTGGATTTTGCAATACCAATTCTTCATGAATTTGCGATCAAGAAGATTGTACCAGAATAGGAATCCCATCATCTTTGACCAAGGGAGCAATCACTCAACAGAAGAAAGCTTGAATCAAAGACCACTGCTGCCTTTAGAACCCATTTTAGAGGAGAGCTTCTCTGACACTTCGTCAAAAAGATCATACAGCCTCATGATTGAGGATTCTAACAAGTCAAACCCTAAGGGAACAACTTTGATGGGGGCACGTCCTTCTCAACCTGCATCTGATGTAAAATTGTTGTATTTGAAGTTTCAATTTGAAAATGTGTTAAGGCCAAAATCTATAAGGATGGAATGGATCGCTACTGTGTTAAGTTGGAAAATAAGCCAAGCGAGTTTAGATACCTTGTAGATGCTGATTATGACTGGGATAGATATTTTGATTGAGAGGGAATGATGTACCTAGTGGTTCATAACCCCTTTATTATGGATAAATGGGGGATGACTGGCACCAAGGACAAGGTAGATTACGACCTGGCCGATGAGCCACCCAAAATGGAGAAACAAAACACGGTGCTCAGACGCACCAATGAGACATAGCACCTTAATACAGACAACACGTATGTGGGGATATATAAGTTTAATAGAACAAACACTCTATTACAGATGTGACAAACCCCGCATCAAGGAACTGACTGATCGTAAAAACCTATATTTTTTCACGTACACGGAGAGAAGAAGTATTCAGGTGGTCATAATAGACAAGTATGGCCAAAAGTACTCTCCAATGGATTGTAAGGAATTGGAGAGATATACATATTTTGGGGGACCACTCCACCAATATTATGTAAATTCGGAAGAGGTAAAAACCATGGCTACTCACACAAGACCTTAGACTTTACATGTGAGCCCAATGAGAACCAGGGTGGAGGAGTGTTTTGGACATGAACGAGTTCCAAACATAGGGCCTTTAGGATCAATGGCGTCTAGGGATTCTATGAACACACATAGGGGTAGTATTGTTCTCGATGTCACTTACACCACTAGAATCCCTCCGACTATTACACAAGATCGACTTGACAAACGTATAGCGGATAGGATACCACTGGTAGTACCAAGAGGAGATTATGAACCTAGAGAAGCCACAATAGGAGGACCAGGTGTTGTCAAAATGGTTGCAGAGGCCAGATGAATGCGACCATCTCAAGTGGAAAAATGTGTACCCAAAGTATAGTG
Organism: Adiantum capillus-veneris; assembly: GCF_014529385.1. NCBI lineage: Eukaryota > Viridiplantae > Streptophyta > Polypodiopsida > Polypodiales > Pteridaceae > Adiantum > Adiantum capillus-veneris. The sequence continues at coordinate 148,597,459 of NC_140951.1, forward strand.
GATCAGGAGATCCGTATGCCCATGTTTCGATCTTCAAAAAAGTATTGAGAGCAGAATAAGTAACTGATTTCAATACTCAATATGAAGGTTTTGGGTTGACGTTAGAAGGGACTGCTTTGACTTGGTTCCAACCATTAAACAACTTGGAATTCCCAAGTATTGAGCAACTTCTCCAAGATTTCACTAAGGAATTGTCAAAGAGGGGAATCAAACATAACACTGTCTCCCAGATCTATGCATTTAGGCAAAACGAGAAAGAAAAGCTGAAGGAAGCATCACTTTGTTTTAAGCAGTATATAGAAAGATGCTTTGCTCAAGAACTAACTCAGGATGAGAGACTGTCAGTCCTTTTCATAGAAGGATTGCAAAATGACACTCTCAAAAAGGACTTTCACTTGAAGGCATGTGTAACTTTTGAGCAAGTCACGAAAGAGGCATTGTATCTAGTAGATAATTGCAAGGCATATGGGGAGGTGACTGAAGACACATATCAAGGACCGAGTAGTACCTCTTCAACCACTAGTGAGTCCATGATGAAATTGGGCCGGCAAAACCCAACTGTGCGGACGTTGAACAAATGATCGAGGAAGTGATCAGGAGGATAAACCAAGGAAACACGAAAAACCCGAACACACGACAACACCCCATCCAAAAATGCGACACTTGTGAAGGAGATCATCCAACCCAGTGGTGCAACCTTCAACAAAGACCAGGAGTAAACACACCGAGAGTACTAAAGTGGTGTGCTACCAAAAAAATATGGACAGACCATGAAACCCACGAATGTTTCTATAATCGGAACTATGTTAGAGAGAGACAATATGGACCACATGGAGGGCAACAATTTCCACCCCCCCAAGATACCAAGTAGAGCAAAATAATGCAATCCAAAGGCAGGAAAAACCTCAACCTATGTTGGGACATCAACCTCTTTTACCCCAGGAAAATAGGTCTATGGTAAGGATTTCTCAACCCATAGAACCACCTTCCGATCAGAGTATGGTCCAAGTAGTCTCATATTGGGAAGATTCAAACAATACCTATGAGAGGGGATTTGATGGGGATGCATATGCTTTGGAGGGACACATTCCATGGATAATTCCTGAAGAGATGCTCAAGCCCTCATACATAGAACAAGCAACTAAATACCATTACTTGGTCGATGAAAATATGCTTATGTTCATGGAAAACCAGGGCCAGAAACCTAGGGGGTATCCTCCTAGAGCAGGACAACCAATGGGGGCTTCACAAGCTTCTCCACCACCTATAGGACCATGCTATGAATGTGGTGGTGATTATTGGGCAAGGGTTTGTCCAAACAAAGGAGAACAGATTAAATTTTTTGGGTTTTGAGATGGATATACCACTGACCATCTCATTCCACATTGTCCAAAAAACCCTGACAACAAAGGGAAAGCAACCATGAACAAGATGGGGATTGTGCCAAGCTCAAGTGGTTCAGAAATAGAACCAACCATTCCGATAAACGCTATAACAAGAGCCCAAGCACATGAGGCAGCAAGGAATGTCCTAGCCAGCCAAACAGAGATAGAAAATTTGTCTGTCCGAACCCCTAAGAAATCCTGGAAGGCAAAACGAGACAAGATGAAAGCCAAAAGAGAAATAAAAAAATAGCATTAGAAATCAAATTACTGCAAATAGAGGAACAACTGCAAAGGGAAAGAGACCTTAAGGGAAACAACGAGGTAAAAAAACCATTAGTTATACCATTGGGAGGATCTGTCTTGGTAGAGAAGGTTTTTGAACCTTTGGATGCAATTTTAAAAGCTTATGATGCAAGGTTAAAGCCTAGCCAAACCCAAGAGGATAGGTGGTTAACGTACCCTCATCTAGGCTATGAAAAGGAGAGGCTAAATATGTGCAAGGAGCTCATCCAAGCCGCTCAAGCGCTTATGGAACCATCAGTTCCAACTGCTCCAAAAACTGAGGTATTAATCCTAGAAAAAATTCAAGAGTTAGAGGGGCGGGGAATTGAAAAGGAAGACCAACTAGATTCTATAATCGAAACACCATTGGATATGAGGGTGACAGCCAATACGATAGATGGAATGTATTGTCAAGCACCATTGCCAATTCCGAAAGTAGAAGAACAATGGCCTCAGGAGCTATGGGAACAGATCAGGAATAGAAAAGATGGAAGTGATAAACTTCTCTCAACTCCTATCACAAAGATCCAATTGGAGCATGAGCTCTACCCAAATGACATCAGATCACTGTATGGCGCTGCAGGTACATTGATATTGGAAGATAGTAAACCATAGTCATTGAAGACTTTACCTTCATTCATTGGTAACCATGAAACCCGATCGGAGGTGAAGAAAGTACCATCTCAATGGAAGGACAATCCTAAGATGATGGATACCAAAAATATTCATGAGTTGATGTCATTCCCTATCCATTGTACGCTAACTCTGTCAGAGTTACTGCAAATCAGACCGCATCTTTGGGAGGAGGTCGGAAAAAAATATGAAAAAAATAGGGTTGATAATTCCGCCACCCAATGCTTCTCCAAACACACTGAAGACACAACCCTCGAAACAAACTAAACATGTGCTAGTACCAATGAACAAGGTAGGGGATTATTGTGAAGGTGAGGAAGGAAATACTATCCTACCAGTGGAGTACAAAGAGGTTAAGTCGATAACAATATGGGATAGTGGGGCTGGA